>NC_090713.1:1080142-1743866 GCF_040954835.1 Lepisosteus oculatus
CTTCTTCTGACCAATCAGAAATGTATGCTTTATGTATGAACATTTTGCTCATCAAAGTGAGTGAGAGACAAGGTTAACAGAAATTAGCCACGGCAGTAAATGACAGCATATTTTTGGGTTCTTAAATGGTCTCTACCTGGCACACCTGCAGTGCAAACTGACACACACTGTTTAGAGAAACAGCTACTCTATTACTAATATTAATGAAACATTTCTTATTCTATGGAACAAAAACAAACAGTAAAACTAAAACACAGATCTCTTAGCTTCCTATTTCATGAACCAGATGACTGGATGACCAAGCCTAACTAGTAGCCAGAACCCCAGTTAACCCTCCGTAACACAAAGTTTAACCTCACGACAGGAACTCTTTCAAACTGAGTGAAAATCATAAATGGATCCATAACTTTACATCAATTTACTATGTTGTGCCAATACCTGCATTTACATTTAGAACGAATGATGTCATAGAACCAGCATCACACCAGTTCCAGGTGTCTCCAAGGAGACAACAGAACTTCAGTTGTGTTTGCTAAAATACACACTTTGAAACATACTGTAACACTTAGTTAACATGTCTGGTTTAGTTGAAGAATCGGCTAAGGTAAGTTTCAGGCTTTAATGGTGGGATGGCACCTGTGCTTTTTTCCCCCAACCGCTAGAATATGATTCGCACCAAACCCAAAAGAAATACTGCACAGTTCAGGAACTTCATCAACCTAGCAACTGTAAAATAAGCTTACAAACAACTGAATTGAAATGCCAAAAAGTTCAGAGAAAGGCACAAACTATGTTTACTTGGGGTTTACAAAATTAAAGCTAACTAAAACTGTAATGATAAACAATCATGCTGCCAATGGACAGAGAAATATCATCTTTTTTGAATAATGTATTATTTGTTATATAGGAACCCAGTATAAGGGAATCCCTTGCGATCCTGTCTGCAGAGATAAAGGTAAGAATTTTTTTCTCTTTAGCTCTGTCACTCCAAGAAATATAATGAACATAAATATATTTGCCAATCTTTTCATAGTAATCCAAACAACTCTGCGTGTATCTGACATTTGTAATATTTATCTACCGCAGTATAACTCTTCTGGCAAGGCGATTGGTATTGTACCTTGAAAGAAAACTGATTGGAAATGTCATGTACTCTATGGTTTCTATTGATGTCAAGTGGCAAATGTTGACTGGTGATGTTATGTGAATCTTAGGAAATGGTCATTTTTCAATCGAGTCTATGTTTCTCAGAATTTGAGACAGAGAGGTCAATCTCTGCAATCCGAGCTGAGGGCATTTCTTGGAATGGAAAGGTAAGAGCAACGTGTTCTTTGTTATTCTCTTAAGACTCTTCGCCAGATTTTACAATGAAAAATGTAAATAATAATAACAAACATGATTTTATATAGTGCCTTGAAAGGTGGCTTCTTTACAGAATGACAAAACCAACTACAATAAATAATACACAAGATATGCATGATGACAATACACAGTTAGAGGAGACAGTAGATGGTCATTGTCAGTGTATTCTGAAGGTAGTTTTCCAATTTTTTGGAACGGGGTAAAAGAGGCCACCTCTACTAGAATCTTTGTCCTAACCAAAAATGTAACAAAGTATAATAATAATATTAAAAATAATAATGATAAACTTTATCTATAGAGCACCTTTCATACAAATAGTGCTTTGGTGCTTTAAAAAGCAAGCGTAAAAATAAAATATTAAAATTGAGAGATATACTTTCAGTTGCAAAGGAAAATACAGCAATACAGTAAAGCAACATACATGTCAATTAAATAAATACAAATTAGGAAAGTCGTAATAAAATAAGAACAATTAAAGAGAACTAAAAAAAGAAACAGAAATAGAAAGAACAAAGAACCACTTTAACTAAAAGCAACATTTTCAAATGTTTTTTAAAACAATGTACCGAGCTTGACTGCCTAATAAAAAGTGGAAGTGAGTTTCATAATTTGGAAGCATAAAAACAAAAAGCAGCCTCTCCACTCTTTCTGCATTTCACATGTGGTATTTGCAGTAGGCCAGTATGTGCAGATCTCAGGTCACGTATAGGAACATATGAAGACAGACATTCAGTAAGGTACAGACGTGCTAGGTCGCTTAAAGCTTTAAAAACAAGTAAAAGAACTTTCAAATTTATCCTAGATAATACAGGTGACCAGTGAAGTTTTTTCAAAACAGGAATGATATTCTCTTTCTTGTAGTTGTTAGGATCTGTGCTACTGCATTTCGAACAAGTAGTAAGGGATTTATTGTTTTCTTGGGAAGCCCACAAAACAGAGCATTATAATCATATCCACATCAATGTGAGCAATGGAGAAGTCAAATTAACGTGTCTAAATATCATCTAGTTCTATCCCAGGGAAGAGGGCTGTTGCCTACACAGACGACAAGACACAAAACGCTCAACTGTGCAAAACACGCATAAGGACATCAGTCAGGAGGAACAAGGTAAAGTGTTTTTTCTTCTTCACCATGGTCATGTAGTTTCACTCCAAGCACTGTCATATGAAATAACTGTGGAAACGACCTCCCCAACGTTTTGGGTTGTTGCATTTTGCTTCAGTGAATTTTAACGTTTTCTTTTAGACATCAAGAGGAAGGACACATTTACCCTTGGTAGAGATTCAGTTGTTCTATGAGATGTCAAGGTGAGAATTAACCACTTCAGGGATAAGTCAATCCACATAACTGAAAAAGGGGCAATGAACAGGATATGGGGATTTTGCTAGTTATAAAGTACAATAATCATCATTACATGATCTAAGACTACTGAAGTATAAGCTGTGTCCCTGACTGATTAATTAGCAAATTCATCTTTGTAGAGTGCAGCTACTATCTATTCAGTGGCATTTCCTTAAAACAATTGTATTCCCACATTCTGAATATGGAGTGAGATCATGTAGAGAATGTTGGACTTGTAATAACTAATTGAAGGATAATAATAATCAACGAAAGTGCTTAAAAGTATCAACAAATGCCTTCAAAGTACTTGACACGTACTTTGCTTTCAAAAGTGAAACATAATTAATGCTTACGTAAGATTTCTCTTGACTTCTCAGGAGTATACTAACTCCAAGGACAAGTAACATCACAAACCATTACTTAAGTGCTGATGTTGGAGCTGCAATACTACTACCAAGACAAAAAATGATACAGGTAACACTGCTTTCAGATTTCTAAGAATTGCTAAAATAGTATGTTTACAGAGCATTCAGAGTCTCATAGAGAAAATAAGTTGAGAATATGACAAGTTCCTACCATCTCAAACACTGCCAATCTAGAACAAAAAGAAAGTACTTGAACGCCTGCAGTAATCGAACACAAACCAGAACATATCAGTGCATGACAATGAAATGTAGTCACAAAATGATTCTACCCTTTCAAGTCCCAAAAAGGACCGAGGAACTTACCGGAGGCGATACCTGGATTTCAAACAGAGTACAATGTAGCCACTGTAGGGGAGAAGATCACAGAGAGCTCTTCTCAGATTGCTCAGAGTCAGCCCCAGCACCCTGTCCTGACTGAAGCAGACAAAGTGGTCAAACAGGTAGGTAGAAATGAGTAAGGAACAGAGAGTATGGTTATTCTTGCATTGTTTGTTCGTCTGTCAAAGAAAAGAGTGCTTCTGACTTTTGTCAATGTTCATCTTTATTTTAGGAGAAGAACAAACGGTGGTATCACACTTTGCTCAAGTGTATGATACCATTTGTGTACAGCAGACATCACCACAGGAACAGGAGACACCTGAGTAGAGAACAAGAATATGAAAAGACTGATGAAAAAAAGCACCAGGAGAAATCCATTGAATATGCACAATCTCGTACAGTATTCAATAAAAAGTTTCAGTGTTGTTTTTAGTGTCGTCGTATTGCATACATTAAAAACAATTTGTCTTGTTTAATGAACAATTTCATTTACTTTCGTAAAAAGTGTTGTTTACTGTAGTCCTAGCATGGATGCAATTGTTAGAAAAAACGGGAATGAAAAACTGAATGTTTCATACAATATGGGTTTGTGTTAACCCACACACCTAAGTGAAATGTTTGATTACGTTTACAAGACATAACACATAGTTCAGTTGAGTGTGAAAGGGAACAACAGAGAAAGTCACAAACAAAACATTTGTGAAGGACTTGATGAATGTTTTTTCTTTAGAAATGACAAAAAATAAAGAATTTTTCAACAAGATGTCTTTCTATAGCGAGTTTCATTTGAGATAGTCTTTTCTTAGAAGTGCAAGAGTGGTATTCCCTACAATTTATTCCCCAATTTGATCATTCTCAGAAATTAGGAGATGGAAACCACACCTACTGTAATATTAGACCTTGTAACAAGGCAACTAGGTTTCAATGGCTTAAAAGGTGCAGAAAGAGGCTCATGTATAATGACCTCCAGTGTCCCACAGGTTTCCCAAATCATTTCTTAGAGTATGGAAAAAGAGGAAATAAAGTGTCTACAGAAAGCGTATACCCCCTTGAACTTTGTTCAGTTTGTTGCGCCAGTGCCAGAGTTTCATGCAATTAAATGAGGACCTCTTTCTCACACCACATATGTTATACTTTCAATGGGAAAAAAGGAAATATTACAATTGTATACATTTTCACCCACATGTTAATATTTGGTAGAAGACCTTTTCACAGCAATTTCAGCTGTGAGTCTGTTGGTAATGGGCTCCACCACCTCTGCACCAACAAGATTTGATAATATTTGAGAATTTCAGATGTCTGTCTGGTTTAGCTGAAGAATCAGCTAAGGTAAGTTTCAGGAAGAGCATCTGATTTCTTTCAATAAAGCAGAACAGAGAAAAAACACACAATACAAAATCATGAGAATTTGTATCCATATGAGACTTTGACTCGAATACTTTTATCAGACCTACACAGAGTATATACTGTACACACTTTTTCAGCCCAGGTTTATACATTTGATACATTTGGAACTGCCACTTGTAGGTGTTTTTGTGTCTTAGCTCAACACTGTGAAACCTGTAGTTACAAACATGGAGGATGAAGACATGAAGACATATATTGTACCTCTGACCGGCCTACCTTCGAAGAGGTGAAAGATGAAACTTTTCCTTTATCGTCAGCTCAGTGAATGTCTTTAAACTTTCGAAAACTGTAGCAAAGAATAAGTAAAAAAAAATATTTTCATTGGACCCACAGAAAAGTCAAAGTTGTCCATAGAAATGCCCGTCTAAATCAGAAATCTACAGCACAAAGGCAGTGGCCTTTCGGGACATAAAAATGAAATCAGACTTAGCTCAGAAGAATTGCCCTTAGTCACGGACATCTTGCTATCAGTCACTACAAAGATGTTTTCTCTCGTGCCATGGCTTGCCTGACTTCCTTCTTCAGCTGGATGGCTTCTGGTCGCTGGTCAGGATCGACAGCCAGCATGTCCTGGAGGAGTGTCCTTAGCTCCATGCTTATGGCTCTATTTACTTTCAGGGGGATGTGGAACTGCAGCCAGGGGTTCTCACGCAGGGCCTCTCCAACAGGCCCTGACAGACATATGCTCCTGTATCGGAAACACACTTTAGTTCAATTCTAAAATATTTCTCATAGGACTGAAGGAACCTTTGCCTGTTAAGAGTTAACAATTAGGTCCTCAAGAACTGTTTTACGGTTTTCCACACTCCTGGCTGGCCAAGGTCTCTTTAAGGTCTCTTAAGTGGAGGTGTAACTCATGTATCCTACATGTGATTTAGCAACATGAAAGGGAATAGCTTCTTATCGGATTATGGTCTTGGTTAACTGCCTAAGGCTGACCTAAGTGCCTAACTTTCTGACTTTCTTTATACCTTATATGTTAAGAAGCTCTTCTGACCAATCAGAAATGTATGCTTTATGTATGAACATTTTGCTCATCAAAGTGAGTGAGAGACAAGGTTAACAGAAATTAGCCACAGCAGTAAATGACAGCATATTTTTTCGTTCTTAAATGGTCTCTACCTGGCACACCTGCAGTGCAAACTGACAAACACTGTTTAGAGAAACAGCTACTCTATTACTAATATTAATGAAACATTTCTTATTCTATGGAACAAAAACAAACAGTAAAACTAAAACACAGATCTCTTAGCTTCCTATTTCATGAACCAGATGACTGAATGACCAAGCCTAACTAATAGCCAGAACCCCAGTTAACCCTCCGTAACACAAACACAAAGTTTAACCACACGACAGGAACTCTTTCAAACTGAGTGAAAATCATAAATGGATCCATAACTTTACATCAATTTACTATGTTGTGCCAATACCTGCATTTACATTTAGAACGAATGATGTCATAGAACCAGCATCACACCAGTTCCAGGTGTCTCCAAGGAGACAACAGAACTTCAGTTGTGTTTGCTAAAATACACACTTTGAAACATACTGTAACACTTAGTTAACATGTCTGGTTTAGTTGAAGAATCGGCTAAGGTAAGTTTCAGGCTTTAATGGTGGGATGCCACCTGTGCTTTTTTCCCCCAACCGCTAGAATATGATTCGCACCAAACCCAAAAGAAATACTGCACAGTTCAGGAACTTCATCAACCTAGCAACTGTAAAATAAGCTTACAAACAACTGAATTGAAATGCCAAAAAGTTCAGAGAAAGGCACAAACTATGTTTACTTGGGGTTTACAAAATTAAAGCTAACTAAAACTGTAATGATAAACAATCATGCTGCCAATGGACAGAGAAATATCATCTTTTTTGAATAATGTATTATTTGTTATATAGGAACCCAGTATAAGGGAATCCCTTGCGATCCTGTCTGCAGAGATAAAGGTAAGAATTTTTTTCTCTTTAGCTCTGTCACTCCAAGAAATATAATGAACATAAATATATTTGCCAATCTTTTCATAGTAATCCAAACAACTCTGCGTGTATCTGACATTTGTAATATTTATCTACCGCAGTATAACTCTTCTGGCAAGGCGATTGGTATTGTACCTTGAAAGAAAACTGATTGGAAATGTCATGTACTCTATGGTTTCTATTGATGTCAAGTGGCAAATGTTGACTGGTGATGTTATGTGAATCTTAGGAAATGGTCATTTTTCAATCGAGTCTATGTTTCTCAGAATTTGAGACAGAGAGGTCAATCTCTGCAATCCGAGCTGAGGGCATTTCTTGGAATGGAAAGGTAAGAGCAACGTGTTCTTTGTTATTCTCTTAAGACTCTTCGCCAGATTTTACAATGAAAAATGTAAATAATAATAACAAACATGATTTTATATAGTGCCTTGAAAGGTGGCTTCTTTACAGAATGACAAAACCAACTACAATAAATAATACACAAGATATGCATGATGACAATACACAGTTAGAGGAGACAGTAGATGGTCATTGTCAGTGTATTCTGAAGGTAGTTTTCCAATTTTTTGGAACGGGGTAAAAGAGGCCACCTCTACTAGAATCTTTGTCCTAACCAAAAATGTAACAAAGTATAATAATAATATTAAAAATAATAATGATAAACTTTATCTATAGAGCACCTTTCATACAAATAGTGCTTTGGTGCTTTAAAAAGCAAGCGTAAAAATAAAATATTAAAATTGAGAGATATACTTTCAGTTGCAAAGGAAAATACAGCAATACAGTAAAGCAACATACATGTCAATTAAATAAATACAAATTAGGAAAGTCGTAATAAAATAAGAACAATTAAAGAGAACTAAAAAAAGAAACAGAAATAGAAAGAACAAAGAACCACTTTAACTAAAAGCAACATTTTCAAATGTTTTTTAAAACAATGTACCGAGCTTGACTGCCTAATAAAAAGTGGAAGTGAGTTTCATAATTTGGAAGCATAAAAACAAAAAGCAGCCTCTCCACTCTTTCTGCATTTCACATGTGGTATTTGCAGTAGGCCAGTATGTGCAGATCTCAGGTCACGTATAGGAACATATGAAGACAGACATTCAGTAAGGTACAGACGTGCTAGGTCGCTTAAAGCTTTAAAAACAAGTAAAAGAACTTTCAAATTTATCCTAGATAATACAGGTGACCAGTGAAGTTTTTTCAAAACAGGAATGATATTCTCTTTCTTGTAGTTGTTAGGATCTGTGCTACTGCATTTCGAACAAGTAGTAAGGGATTTATTGTTTTCTTGGGAAGCCCACAAAACAGAGCATTATAATCATATCCACATCAATGTGAGCAATGGAGAAGTCAAATTAACGTGTCTAAATATCATCTAGTTCTATCCCAGGGAAGAGGGCTGTTGCCTACACAGACGACAAGACACAAAACGCTCAACTGTGCAAAACACGCATAAGGACATCAGTCAGGAGGAACAAGGTAAAGTGTTTTTTCTTCTTCACCATGGTCATGTAGTTTCACTCCAAGCACTGTCATATGAAATAACTGTGGAAACGACCTCCCCAACGTTTTGGGTTGTTGCATTTTGCTTCAGTGAATTTTAACGTTTTCTTTTAGACATCAAGAGGAAGGACACATTTACCCTTGGTAGAGATTCAGTTGTTCTATGAGATGTCAAGGTGAGAATTAACCACTTCAGGGATAAGTCAATCCACATAACTGAAAAAGGGGCAATGAACAGGATATGGGGATTTTGCTAGTTATAAAGTACAATAATCATCATTACATGATCTAAGACTACTGAAGTATAAGCTGTGTCCCTGACTGATTAATTAGCAAATTCATCTTTGTAGAGTGCAGCTACTATCTATTCAGTGGCATTTCCTTAAAACAATTGTATTCCCACATTCTGAATATGGAGTGAGATCATGTAGAGAATGTTGGACTTGTAATAACTAATTGAAGGATAATAATAATCAACGAAAGTGCTTAAAAGTATCAACAAATGCCTTCAAAGTACTTGACACGTACTTTGCTTTCAAAAGTGAAACATAATTAATGCTTACGTAAGATTTCTCTTGACTTCTCAGGAGTATACTAACTCCAAGGACAAGTAACATCACAAACCATTACTTAAGTGCTGATGTTGGAGCTGCAATACTACTACCAAGACAAAAAATGATACAGGTAACACTGCTTTCAGATTTCTAAGAATTGCTAAAATAGTATGTTTACAGAGCATTCAGAGTCTCATAGAGAAAATAAGTTGAGAATATGACAAGTTCCTACCATCTCAAACACTGCCAATCTAGAACAAAAAGAAAGTACTTGAACGCCTGCAGTAATCGAACACAAACCAGAACATATCAGTGCATGACAATGAAATGTAGTCACAAAATGATTCTACCCTTTCAAGTCCCAAAAAGGACCGAGGAACTTACCGGAGGCGATACCTGGATTTCAAACAGAGTACAATGTAGCCACTGTAGGGGAGAAGATCACAGAGAGCTCTTCTCAGATTGCTCAGAGTCAGCCCCAGCACCCTGTCCTGACTGAAGCAGACAAAGTGGTCAAACAGGTAGGTAGAAATGAGTAAGGAACAGAGAGTATGGTTATTCTTGCATTGTTTGTTCGTCTGTCAAAGAAAAGAGTGCTTCTGACTTTTGTCAATGTTCATCTTTATTTTAGGAGAAGAACAAACGGTGGTATCACACTTTGCTCAAGTGTATGATACCATGTGTGTACAGCAGACATCACCACAGGAACAGGAGACACCTGAGTAGAGAACAAGAATATGAAAAGACTGATGAAAAAAAGCACCAGGAGAAATCCATTGAATATGCACAATCTCGTACAGTATTCAATAAAAAGTTTCAGTGTTGTTTTTAGTGTCGTCGTATTGCATACATTAAAAACAATTTGTCTTGTTTAATGAACAATTTCATTTACTTTCGTAAAAAGTGTTGTTTACTGTAGTCCTAGCATGGATGCAATTGTTAGAAAAAACGGGAATGAAAAACTGAATGTTTCATACAATATGGGTTTGTGTTAACCCACACACCTAAGTGAAATGTTTGATTACGTTTACAAGACATAACACATAGTTCAGTTGAGTGTGAAAGGGAACAACAGAGAAAGTCACAAACAAAACATTTGTGAAGGACTTGATGAATGTTTTTTCTTTAGAAATGACAAAAAATAAAGAATTTTTCAACAAGATGTCTTTCTATAGCGAGTTTCATTTGAGATAGTCTTTTCTTAGAAGTGCAAGAGTGGTATTCCCTACAATTTATTCCCCAATTTGATCATTCTCAGAAATTAGGAGATGGAAACCACACCTACTGTAATATTAGACCTTGTAACAAGGCAACTAGGTTTCAATGGCTTAAAAGGTGCAGAAAGAGGCTCATGTATAATGACCTCCAGTGTCCCACAGGTTTCCCAAATCATTTCTTAGAGTATGGAAAAAGAGGAAATAAAGTGTCTACAGAAAGCGTATACCCCCTTGAACTTTGTTCAGTTTGTTGCGCCAGTGCCAGAGTTTCATGCAATTAAATGAGGACCTCTTTCTCACACCACATATGTTATACTTTCAATGGGAAAAAAGGAAATATTACAATTGTATACATTTTCACCCACATGTTAATATTTGGTAGAAGACCTTTTCACAGCAATTTCAGCTGTGAGTCTGTTGGTAATGGGCTCCACCACCTCTGCACCAACAAGATTTGATAATATTTGAGAATTTCAGATGTCTGTCTGGTTTAGCTGAAGAATCAGCTAAGGTAAGTTTCAGGAAGAGCATCTGATTTCTTTCAATAAAGCAGAACAGAGAAAAAACACACAATACAAAATCATGAGAATTTGTATCCATATGAGACTTTGACTCGAATACTTTTATCAGACCTACACAGAGTATATACTGTACACACTTTTTCAGCCCAGGTTTATACATTTGATACATTTGGAACTGCCACTTGTAGGTGTTTTTGTGTCTTAGCTCAACACTGTGAAACCTGTAGTTACAAACATGGAGGATGAAGACATGAAGACATATATTGTACCTCTGACCGGCCTACCTTCGAAGAGGTGAAAGATGAAACTTTTCCTTTATCGTCAGCTCAGTGAATGTCTTTAAACTTTCGAAAACTGTAGCAAAGAATAAGTAAAAAAAAATATTTTCATTGGACCCACAGAAAAGTCAAAGTTGTCCATAGAAATGCCCGTCTAAATCAGAAATCTACAGCACAAAGGCAGTGGCCTTTCGGGACATAAAAATGAAATCAGACTTAGCTCAGAAGAATTGCCCTTAGTCACGGACATCTTGCTATCAGTCACTACAAAGATGTTTTCTCTCGTGCCATGGCTTGCCTGACTTCCTTCTTCAGCTGGATGGCTTCTGGTCGCTGGTCAGGATCGACAGCCAGCATGTCCTGGAGCAGTGTCCTTAGCTCCATGCTTATGGCTCTATTTACTTTCAGGGGGATGTGGAACTGCAGCCAGGGGTTCTCACGCAGGGCCTCTCCAACAGGCCCTGACAGACATATGCTCCTGTATCGGAAACACACTTTAGTTCAATTCTAAAATATTTCTCATAGGACTGAAGGAACCTTTGCCTGTTAAGAGTTAACAATTAGGTCCTCAAGAACTGTTTTACGGTTTTCCACACTCCTGGCTGGCCAAGGTCTCTTTAAGGTCTCTTAAGTGGAGGTGTAACTCATGTATCCTACATGTGATTTAGCAACATGAAAGGGAATAGCTTCTTATCGGATTATGGTCTTGGTTAACTGCCTAAGGCTGACCTAAGTGCCTAACTTTCTGACTTTCTTTATACCTTATATGTTAAGAAGCTCTTCTGACCAATCAGAAATGTATGCTTTATGTATGAACATTTTGCTCATCAAAGTGAGTGAGAGACAAGGTTAACAGAAATTAGCCACAGCAGTAAATGACAGCATATTTTTTCGTTCTTAAATGGTCTCTACCTGGCACACCTGCAGTGCAAACTGACAAACACTGTTTAGAGAAACAGCTACTCTATTACTAATATTAATGAAACATTTCTTATTCTATGGAACAAAAACAAACAGTAAAACTAAAACACAGATCTCTTAGCTTCCTATTTCATGAACCAGATGACTGAATGACCAAGCCTAACTAATAGCCAGAACCCCAGTTAACCCTCCGTAACACAAACACAAAGTTTAACCACACGACAGGAACTCTTTCAAACTGAGTGAAAATCATAAATGGATCCATAACTTTACATCAATTTACTATGTTGTGCCAATACCTGCATTTACATTTAGAACGAATGATGTCATAGAACCAGCATCACACCAGTTCCAGGTGTCTCCAAGGAGACAACAGAACTTCAGTTGTGTTTGCTAAAATACACACTTTGAAACATACTGTAACACTTAGTTAACATGTCTGGTTTAGTTGAAGAATCGGCTAAGGTAAGTTTCAGGCTTTAATGGTGGGATGGCACCTGTGCTTTTTTCCCCCAACCGCTAGAATATGATTCGCACCAAACCCAAAAGAAATACTGCACAGTTCAGGAACTTCATCAACCTAGCAACTGTAAAATAAGCTTACAAACAACTGAATTGAAATGCCAAAAAGTTCAGAGAAAGGCACAAACTATGTTTACTTGGGGTTTCCAAAATTAAAGCTAACTAAAACTGTAATGATAAACAATCATGCTGCCAATGGACAGAGAAATATCATGTTTTTTGAATAATGTATTATTTGTTATATAGGAACCCAGTATAAGGGAATCCCTTGCGATCCTGTCTGCAGAGATAAAGGTAAGTATTTTTTTCTCTTTAGCTCTGTCACTCCAAGAAATATAATGAATATAAATATATTTGTCAATCTTTTCATAGTAATCCAAACAACTCTGCGTGTATCTGACATTTGTAATATTTATCTACCGCAGTATAACTCTTCTGGCAAGGCGATTGCTATTGTACCTTGAAAGAAAACTGATTGGAAATGTCATGTACTCTATGGTTTCTATTGATGTCAAGTGGCAAATGTTGACTGGTGATGTTATGTGAATCTTGGGAAATGGTCATTTTTCAATCGAGTCTATGTTTCTCAGAATTTGAGACAGAGAGGTCAATCTCTGCAATCCGAGCTGAGGGCATTTCTTGGAATGGAAAGGTAAGAGCAACGTGTTCTTTGATATTCTCTTAAGACTCTTCGCCAGATTTGACGATGAAAAATGTAAATAATAATAACAAACATTATTTTATATAGTGCCTTGAAAGGTGGCTTCTTTACAGAATGACAGAACCAACTACAATAAATAATACACAAGATATGCATGATGACAATACACAGTTAGAGGAGACAGTAGATGGTCATTGTCAGTGTATTCTGAAGGTAGTTTTCCAATTTTTTGGAACGGGGTAAAAGAGGCCAGCTCTACTAGAATCTTTGTCCTAACCAAAAATGTAACAAAGTATAATAATAATATTAAAAAGAATAATAATAAACTTTATTTATAGAGCACCTTTCATACAAATAGTGCTTTGGTGCTTTAAAAAGCAAGCGTAAAAATAAAATATTAAAATTGAGAGATATACTTTCAGTTGTAAAGGAAAATACAGCAATACAGTAAAGCAACATATATGTCAATTAAATAAATACAAATTAGGAAAGTCGTAATAAAATAAGAACAATTAAAGAGAACTAAAAAAAGAAACAGAAATAGAAAGAACAAAGAACCACTTTAACTAAAAGCAACATTTTCAAATGTTTTTTAAAACAATGTACCGAGCTTGACTGCCTAATAAAAAGTGGAAGTGAGTTTCATAATTTAGAAGCATAAAAACAAAAAGCAGCCTCTCCACTCTTTCTGCATTTCACATGTGGTATTTGCAGTAGGCCAGTATGTGCAGATCTCAGGTCACGTATAGGAACATATGAAGACAGACATTCAGTAAGGTACAGACGTGCTAGGTCGCTTAAAGCTTTAAAAACAAGTAAAAGAACTTTCAAATTTATCCTAGATAATACAGGTGACCGGTGAAGATTTTTCAAAACAGGAATGATATTCTCTTTCTTGTATTTGTTAGGATCTGTGCTACTGCATTTCGAACAAGTAGTAAGGGATTTATTGTTTTCTTGGGAAGCCCACAAAACCGAGCATTATAATCATATCCACATCAATGTGAGCAATGGAGAAGTCAAATTAACGTGTCTAAATATCATCTAGTTCTATCCCAGGGAAGAGGGCTGTTGCCTACACAGACGACAAGACACAAAACGCTCAACTGTGCAAAACACGCATAAGGACATCAGTCAGGAGGAACAAGGTAAAGTGTTTTTACTTCTTCACCATGGTCATGTAGTTTCACTCCAAGCACTGTCATATGAAATAACTGTGGAAACGACCTCTCCAACATTTTGGGTTGTTGCATTTTGCTTCAATGAATTTTAACCTTTTCTTTTAGACATTAAGAGGAAGGACACATTCACCCTTGGTAGAGATTCAGTTGTTCTATGAGATGTCAAGGTGAGAATTAACCACTTCAGGCATAAGTCAATCCACATGACTGAAAAAGGGGCAATGAACAGGATATGGGGATTTTGCTAGTTATAAAGTACAATAATCATCATTACATGATCTAAGACTACAGAAGTATAAGCTGTGTCCCTGACTGATTAATTAGCAAATTCATCTTTGTAGAGTGCAGCTACTATCTATTCAGTGGCATTTCCTTAAAACAACTGTATTCCCACATTCTGAATATGGAGTGAGATCATGTAAGAATGTTGGACTTGTAATAACTAATTGAAGGATAATAATAATCAACGAAAGTGCTTAAAAGTATCAACAAATGCCTTCAAAGTACTTGACACGTACTTTGCTTTCAAAAGTGAAACATAATTAATGCTTACGTAAGATTTCTCTTGACTTCTCAGGAGTATACTAACTCCAAGGACAAGTAACATCACAAACCATTACTTAAGTGCTGATGTTGGAGCTGCAATACTACTACCAAGACAAAAAATGATACAGGTAACACTGCTTTCAGATTTCTAAGAATTGCTAAAATAGTATGTTTACAGAGCATTCAGAGTCTCATAGAGAAAATAAGTTGAGAATATGACAAGTTCCTACCATCTCAAACACTGCCAATCTAGAACAAAAAGAAAGTACTTGAACGCCTGCAGTAATCGAACACAAACCAGAACATATCAGTGCATGACAATGAAATGTAGTCACAAAATGATTCTACCCTTTCAAGTCCCAAAAAGGACCGAGGAACTTACCGGAGGCGATACCTGGATTTCAAACAGAGTACAATGTAGCCACTGTAGGGGAGAAGATCACAGAGAGCTCTTCTCAGATTGCTCAGAGTCAGCCCCAGCACCCTGTCCTGACTGAAGCAGACAAAGTGGTCAAACAGGTAGGTAGAAATGAGTAAGGAACAGAGAGTATGGTTATTCTTGCATTGTTTGTTCGTCTGTCAAAGAAAAGAGTGCTTCTGACTTTTGTCAATGTTCATCTTTATTTTAGGAGAAGAACAAACGGTGGTATCACACTTTGCTCAAGTGTATGATACCATGTGTGTACAGCAGACATCACCACAGGAACAGGAGACACCTGAGTAGAGAACAAGAATATGAAAAGACTGATGAAAAAAAGCACCAGGAGAAATCCATTGAATATGCACAATCTCGTACAGTATTCAATAAAAAGTTTCAGTGTTGTTTTTAGTGTCGTCGTATTGCATACATTAAAAACAATTTGTCTTGTTTAATGAACAATTTCATTTACTTTCGTAAAAAGTGTTGTTTACTGTAGTCCTAGCATGGATGCAATTGTTAGAAAAAACGGGAATGAAAAACTGAATGTTTCATACAATATGGGTTTGTGTTAACCCACACACCTAAGTGAAATGTTTGATTACGTTTACAAGACATAACACATAGTTCAGTTGAGTGTGAAAGGGAACAACAGAGAAAGTCACAAACAAAACATTTGTGAAGGACTTGATGAATGTTTTTTCTTTAGAAATGACAAAAAATAAAGAATTTTTCAACAAGATGTCTTTCTATAGCGAGTTTCATTTGAGATAGTCTTTTCTTAGAAGTGCAAGAGTGGTATTCCCTACAATTTATTCCCCAATTTGATCATTCTCAGAAATTAGGAGACGGAAACCACACCTACTGTAATATTAGACCTTGTAACAAGGCAACTAGGTTTCAATGGCTTAAAAGGTGCAGAAAGAGGCTCATGTATAATGACCTCCAGTGTCCCACAGGTTTCCCAAATCATTTCTTAGAGTATGGAAAAAGAGGAAATAAAGTGTCTACAGAAAGCGTATACCCCCTTGAACTTTGTTCAGTTTGTTGCGCCAGTGCCAGAGTTTCATGCAATTAAATGAGGACCTCTTTCTCACACCACATATGTTATACTTTCAATGGGAAAAAAGGAAATATTACAATTGTATACATTTTCACCCACATGTTAATATTTGGTAGAAGACCTTTTCACAGCAATTTCAGCTGTGAGTCTGTTGGTAATGGGCTCCACCACCTCTGCACCAACAAGATTTGATAATATTTGAGAATTTCAGATGTCTGTCTGGTTTAGCTGAAGAATCAGCTAAGGTAAGTTTCAGGAAGAGCATCTGATTTCTTTCAATAAAGCAGAACAGAGAAAAAACACACAATACAAAATCATGAGAATTTGTATCCATATGAGACTTTGACTCGAATACTTTTATCAGACCTACACAGAGTATATACTGTACACACTTTTTCAGCCCAGGTTTATACATTTGATACATTTGGAACTGCCACTTGTAGGTGTTTTTGTGTCTTAGCTCAACACTGTGAAACCTGTAGTTACAAACATGGAGGATGAAGACATGAAGACATATATTGTACCTCTGACCGGCCTACCTTCGAAGAGGTGAAAGATGAAACTTTTCCTTTATCGTCAGCTCAGTGAATGTCTTTAAACTTTCGAAAACTGTAGCAAAGAATAAGTAAAAAAAAATATTTTCATTGGACCCACAGAAAAGTCAAAGTTGTCCATAGAAATGCCCGTCTAAATCAGAAATCTACAGCACAAAGGCAGTGGCCTTTCGGGACATAAAAATGAAATCAGACTTAGCTCAGAAGAATTGCCCTTAGTCACGGACATCTTGCTATCAGTCACTACAAAGATGTTTTCTCTCGTGCCATGGCTTGCCTGACTTCCTTCTTCAGCTGGATGGCTTCTGGTCGCTGGTCAGGATCGACAGCCAGCATGTCCTGGAGCAGTGTCCTTAGCTCCATGCTTATGGCTCTATTTACTTTCAGGGGGATGTGGAACTGCAGCCAGGGGTTCTCACGCAGGGCCTCTCCAACAGGCCCTGACAGACATATGCTCCTGTATCGGAAACACACTTTAGTTCAATTCTAAAATATTTCTCATAGGACTGAAGGAACCTTTGCCTGTTAAGAGTTAACAATTAGGTCCTCAAGAACTGTTTTACGGTTTTCCACACTCCTGGCTGGCCAAGGTCTCTTTAAGGTCTCTTAAGTGGAGGTGTAACTCATGTATCCTACATGTGATTTAGCAACATGAAAGGGAATAGCTTCTTATCGGATTATGGTCTTGGTTAACTGCCTAAGGCTGACCTAAGTGCCTAACTTTCTGACTTTCTTTATACCTTATATGTTAAGAAGCTCTTCTGACCAATCAGAAATGTATGCTTTATGTATGAACATTTTGCTCATCAAAGTGAGTGAGAGACAAGGTTAACAGAAATTAGCCACAGCAGTAAATGACAGCATATTTTTTCGTTCTTAAATGGTCTCTACCTGGCACACCTGCAGTGCAAACTGACAAACACTGTTTAGAGAAACAGCTACTCTATTACTAATATTAATGAAACATTTCTTATTCTATGGAACAAAAACAAACAGTAAAACTAAAACACAGATCTCTTAGCTTCCTATTTCATGAACCAGATGACTGAATGACCAAGCCTAACTAATAGCCAGAACCCCAGTTAACCCTCCGTAACACAAACACAAAGTTTAACCACACGACAGGAACTCTTTCAAACTGAGTGAAAATCATAAATGGATCCATAACTTTACATCAATTTACTATGTTGTGCCAATACCTGCATTTACATTTAGAACGAATGATGTCATAGAACCAGCATCACACCAGTTCCAGGTGTCTCCAAGGAGACAACAGAACTTCAGTTGTGTTTGCTAAAATACACACTTTGAAACATACTGTAACACTTAGTTAACATGTCTGGTTTAGTTGAAGAATCGGCTAAGGTAAGTTTCAGGCTTTAATGGTGGGATGGCACCTGTGCTTTTTTCCCCCAACCGCTAGAATATGATTCGCACCAAACCCAAAAGAAATACTGCACAGTTCAGGAACTTCATCAACCTAGCAACTGTAAAATAAGCTTACAAACAACTGAATTGAAATGCCAAAAAGTTCAGAGAAAGGCACAAACTATGTTTACTTGGGGTTTCCAAAATTAAAGCTAACTAAAACTGTAATGATAAACAATTATGCTGCCAATGGACAGAGAAATATCATGTTTTTTGAATAATGTATTATTTGTTATATAGGAACCCAGTATAAGGGAATCCCTTGCGATCCTGTCTGCAGAGATAAAGGTAAGTATTTTTTTCTCTTTAGCTCTGTCACTCCAAGAAATATAATGAATATAAATATATTTGTCAATCTTTTCATAGTAATCCAAACAACTCTGCGTGTATCTGACATTTGTAATATTTATCTACCGCAGTATAACTCTTCTGGCAAGGCGATTGCTATTGTACCTTGAAAGAAAACTGATTGGAAATGTCATGTACTCTATGGTTTCTATTGATGTCAAGTGGCAAATGTTGACTGGTGATGTTATGTGAATCTTGGGAAATGGTCATTTTTCAATCGAGTCTATGTTTCTCAGAATTTGAGACAGAGAGGTCAATCTCTGCAATCCGAGCTGAGGGCATTTCTTGGAATGGAAAGGTAAGAGCAACGTGTTCTTTGATATTCTCTTAAGACTCTTCGCCAGATTTGACGATGAAAAATGTAAATAATAATAACAAACATTATTTTATATAGTGCCTTGAAAGGTGGCTTCTTTACAGAATGACAGAACCAACTACAATAAATAATACACAAGATATGCATGATGACAATACACAGTTAGAGGAGACAGTAGATGGTCATTGTCAGTGTATTCTGAAGGTAGTTTTCCAATTTTTTGGAACGGGGTAAAAGAGGCCAGCTCTACTAGAATCTTTGTCCTAACCAAAAATGTAACAAAGTATAATAATAATATTAAAAAGAATAATAATAAACTTTATTTATAGAGCACCTTTCATACAAATAGTGCTTTGGTGCTTTAAAAAGCAAGCGTAAAAATAAAATATTAAAATTGAGAGATATACTTTCAGTTGTAAAGGAAAATACAGCAATACAGTAAAGCAACATATATGTCAATTAAATAAATACAAATTAGGAAAGTCGTAATAAAATAAGAACAATTAAAGAGAACTAAAAAAAGAAACAGAAATAGAAAGAACAAAGAACCACTTTAACTAAAAGCAACATTTTCAAATGTTTTTTAAAACAATGTACCGAGCTTGACTGCCTAATAAAAAGTGGAAGTGAGTTTCATAATTTAGAAGCATAAAAACAAAAAGCAGCCTCTCCACTCTTTCTGCATTTCACATGTGGTATTTGCAGTAGGCCAGTATGTGCAGATCTCAGGTCACGTATAGGAACATATGAAGACAGACATTCAGTAAGGTACAGACGTGCTAGGTCGCTTAAAGCTTTAAAAACAAGTAAAAGAACTTTCAAATTTATCCTAGATAATACAGGTGACCGGTGAAGTTTTTTCAAAACAGGAATGATATTCTCTTTCTTGTATTTGTTAGGATCTGTGCTACTGCATTTCGAACAAGTAGTAAGGGATTTATTGTTTTCTTGGGAAGCCCACAAAACCGAGCATTATAATCATATCCACATCAATGTGAG
This sequence comes from Lepisosteus oculatus, assembly GCF_040954835.1. Taxonomy (NCBI): domain Eukaryota; kingdom Metazoa; phylum Chordata; class Actinopteri; order Semionotiformes; family Lepisosteidae; genus Lepisosteus; species Lepisosteus oculatus. The sequence goes on from NC_090713.1 coordinate 1,100,010, forward strand.
CAATGGAGAAGTCAAATTAACGTGTCTAAATATCATCTAGTTCTATCCCAGGGAAGAGGGCTGTTGCCTACACAGACGACAAGACACAAAACGCTCAACTGTGCAAAACACGCATAAGGACATCAGTCAGGAGGAACAAGGTAAAGTGTTTTTACTTCTTCACCATGGTCATGTAGTTTCACTCCAAGCACTGTCATATGAAATAACTGTGGAAACGACATCCCCAACATTTTGGGTTGTTGCATTTTGCTTCAATGAATTTTAACCTTTTCTTTTAGACATTAAGAGGAAGGACACATTCACCCTTGGTAGAGATTCAGTTGTTCTATGAGATGTCAAGGTGAGAATTAACCACTTCAGGCATAAGTCAATCCACATGACTGAAAAAGGGGCAATGAACAGGATATGGGGATTTTGCTAGTTATAAAGTACAATAATCATCATTACATGATCTAAGACTACAGAAGTATAAGCTGTGTCCCTGACTGATTAATTAGCAAATTCATCTTTGTAGAGTGCAGCTACTATCTATTCAGTGGCATTTCCTTAAAACAACTGTATTCCCACATTCTGAATATGGAGTGAGATCATGTAAGAATGTTGGACTTGTAATAACTAATTGAAGGATAATAATAATCAACGAAAGTGCTTAAAAGTATCAACAAATGCCTTCAAAGTACTTGACACGTACTTTGCTTTCAAAAGTGAAACATAATTAATGCTTACGTAAGATTTCTCTTGACTTCTCAGGAGTATACTAACTCCAAGGACAAGTAACATCACAAACCATTACTTAAGTGCTGATGTTGGAGCTGCAATACTACTACCAAGACAAAAAATGATACAGGTAACACTGCTTTCAGATTTCTAAGAATTGCTAAAATAGTATGTTTACAGAGCATTCAGAGTCTCATAGAGAAAATAAGTTGAGAATATGACAAGTTCCTACCATCTCAAACACTGCCAATCTAGAACAAAAAGAAAGTACTTGAACGCCTGCAGTAATCGAACACAAACCAGAACATATCAGTGCATGACAATGAAATGTAGTCACAAAATGATTCTACCCTTTCAAGTCCCAAAAAGGACTGAGGAACTTACCGGAGGCGATACCTGGATTTCAAACAGAGTACAATGTAGCCACTGTAGGGGAGAAGATCACAGAGAGCTTTTCTCAGATTTCTCAGAGTCAGCCCCAGCACCCTGTCCTGACTGAAGCAGACAAAGTGGTCAAACAGGTAGGTAGAAATGAGTAAGGAACAGAGAGTATGGTTATTCTTGCATTGTTTGTTCGTCTGTCAAAGAAAAGAGTGCTTCTGACTTTTGTCAATGTTCATCTTTATTTTAGGAGAAGAACAAACGGTGGTATCACACTTTGCTCAAGTGTATGATGCCATGTGTGTACAACAGACATCACCAAAGGAACAGGAGACACCTGAGTAGAGAACAAGAATATGAAAAGACTGACGAAAAAAAGCACCAGGAGAAATCCATTGAATATGCACAATCTCGTACAGTATTTCAATAAAAAGTTTCAGTGTTGTTTTTAGTGTCGTCGTATTGCATACATTTAAAACAATTTGTCTTGTTTAATGAACAATTTCATTTACTTTCGTAAAAAGTGTTGTTTACTGTAGTCCTAGCATGGATGCAATTGTTAGAAAAAACGGGAATGAAAAACTGAATGTTTCATACAATATGGGTTTGTGTTAACTCACACACCTAAGTGAAATGTTTGATTACGTTTACAAGACATAACACATAGTTCAGTTGAGTGTGAAAGGGAACAACAGAGAAAGTCAAAAACAAAACATTTGTGAAGGACTTGATGAATGTTTTTTCTTTAGAAATGACAAAAAATAAAGAATTTTTCAACAAGATGTCTTTCTATAGCGAGTTTCATTTGAGATAGTCTTTTCTTAGAAGTGCAAGAGTGGTATTCCCTACAACTTATTCCCCAATTTGATCATTCTCAGAAATTAGGAGACGGAAACCACACCTACTGTAATATTAGACCTTGTAACAAGGCAACTAGGTTTCAATGGCTTAAAAGGTGCAGAAAGAGGCTCATGTATAATGACCTCCAGTGTCCCACAGGTTTCCCAAATCATTTCTTAGAGTATGGAAAAAGAGGAAATAAAGTGTCTACAGAAAGCGTATACCCCCTTGAACTTTGTTCAGTTTGTTGCGCCAGTGCCAGAGTTTCATGCAATTAAATGAGGACCTCTTTCTCACACCACATATGTTATACTTTCAAAGGGAAAAAAGGAAATATTACAATTGTATACATTTTCACCCACATGGTAATATTTGGTAGAAGCCCTTTTCACAGCAATTTCAGCTGTGAGTCTGTTGGTAATGGGCTCCACCACCTCTGCACCAACAAGATTTGATAATATTTGAGAATTTCAGAAGTCTGTCTGGTTTAGCTGAAGAATCAGCTAAGGTAAGTTTCAGGAAGAGCATCTGATTTCTTTCAATAAAGCAGAACAGAGAAAAAACACACAATACAAAATCATGAGAATTTGTATCCATATGACACTTTGACTCGAATACTTTTATCAGACCTACACAGAGTATATACTGTAAACACTTTTTCAGCCCAGGTTTATACATTTGGATCTGCCATTTGTAGGTGTTTTTGTGTCTTAGCTCAACACTGTGAAACCTGTAGTTACAAACATGGAGGATGAAGACATGAAGACATATATTGTACCTCTGACCGGCCTACCTTCCAAGAGGTGAAAGATGAAACTTTTCCTTTATCGTCAACTCAGTGAATGTCTTTAAACTTTCGAAAACTGTAGCAAAGAATAAGTAAAAAAAAATATTTTCATTGGACCCACAGAAAAGTCAAAGTTGTCCATAGAAATGCCCGTCTAAATCAGAAATCTACAGCACAAAGGCATGAAATCAGACTTTACTCAGACGAATTGCCCTTGGTCACGGACATCTTGCTATCAGTCACTACAAAGATGTTTTCTCTCGTGCCATGGCTTGCCTGACTTGCTTCTTCTGCTGGATGGCTTCTGGTCGCTGGTCAGGATCGACAGCCAGCATGTCCTGGAGCAGTGTCCTTAGCTCAGTGCTTATGGCTCTATTTACTTTCAGGGGGATGTGGAACTGCAGCCAGGGGTTCTCATCCAGGGCCTCTCCAACAGGCCCTGACAGACATATGCTCCTGTATCGGAAACACACTTTAGTTCAATTCTAAAATATTTCTCATAGGACTGAAGGAACCTTTGCCTGTTAAGAGTTAACAATTAGGTCCTCAAGAACTGTTTTACGGTTTTCTACACTCCTGGCTGGCCAAGGTCTCTTTAAGGTCTCTTAAGTGGAGGTGTAACTCATGTATCCTACATGTGATTTAGCAACATGAAAGGGAATAGCTTCTTATCGGATTATGGTCTTGGTTAACTGCCTAAGGCTGACCTAAGTGCCTAACTTTCTGACTTTCTTTATACCTTATATGTTAAGAAGCTTCTTCTGACCAATCAGAAATGTATGCTTTATGTATGAACATTTTGCTCATCAAAGTGAGTGAGAGACAAGGTTAACAGAAATTAGCCACGGCAGTAAATGACAGCATATTTTTGGGTTCTTAAATGGTCTCTACCTGGCACACCTGCAGTGCAAACTGACACACACTGTTTAGAGAAACAGCTACTCTATTACTAATATTAATGAAACATTTCTTATTCTATGGAACAAAAACAAACAGTAAAACTAAAACACAGATCTCTTAGCTTCCTATTTCATGAACCAGATGACTGAATGACCAAGCCTAACTAGTAGCCAGAACCCCAGTTAACCCTCAGTAACACAAAGTTTAACCACACGACAGGAACTCTTTCAAACTGAGTGAAAATCATAAATGGATCCATAACTTTACATCAATTTACTAAGTTGTGCCAATACCTGCATTTACATTTAGAACGAATGATGTCATAGAACCAGCATCACACCAGTTCCAGGTGTCTCCAAGGAGACAACAGAACTTCAGTTGTGTTTGCTAAAATACACACTTTGAAACATACTGTAACACTTAGTTAACATGTCTGGTTTAGTTGAAGAATCGGCTAAGGTAAGTTTCAGGGTTTAATGGTGGGATGGCACCTGTGCTTTTTTCCCCCAACCGCTAGAATATGATTCGCACCAAACCCAAAAGAAATACTGCACAGTTCAGGAACTTCATCAACCTAGCAACTGTAAAATAAGCTTACAAACAACTGAATTGAAATGCCAAAAAGTTCAGAGAAAGGCACAAACTATGTTTACTTGGGGTTTACAAAATTAAAGCTAACTAAAACTGTAATGATAAACAATCATGCTGCCAATGGACAGAGAAATATCATGTTTTTTGAATAATGTATTATTTGTTACATAGGAACCCAGTATAAGGGAATCCCTTGCGATCCTGTCTGCAGAGAAAAAGGTAAGTATTTTTTTCTCTTTAGCTCTGTTACTCCAAGAAATATAATGAACATAAATATATTTGCCAATCTTTTCATAGTAATCCAAACAACTCTGCGTGTATCTGACATTTGTAATATTTATCTACCGCAGTATAACTCTTCTGGCAAGGCGATTGGTATTGTACCTTGAAAGAAAACTGATTGGAAATGTCATGTACTCTATGGTTTCTATTGATGTCAAGTGGCAAATGTTGACTGGTGATGTTATGTGAATCTTAGGAAATGGTCATTTTTCAATCGAGTCTATGTCTCTCAGAATTTGAGACAGAGAGGTCAATCTCTGCAATCCGAGCTGAGGGCATTTCTTGGAATGGAAAGGTAAGAGCAACGTGTTCTTTGATATTCTCTTAAGACTCTTCGCCAGATTTAACTATGAAAAATGTAAATAATAATAACAAACATTATTTTATATAGTGCCTTGAAAGGTGGCTTCTTTACAGAATGACAAAACCAACTACAATAAATAATACACAAGATATGCATGATGACAATACACAGTTAGAGGAGACAGTAGATGGTCATTGTCAGTGTATTCTGAAGGTAGTTTTCCAATTTTTTGGAACGGGGTAAAAGAGGCCACCTCTACTAGAATCTTTGTCCTAACCAAAAATGTAACAAAGTATAATAATAATATTAAAAATAATAATAATAAACTTTATCTATAGAGCACCTTTCATGCAAATAGTGCTTTGGTGCTTTAAAAACCAAGCGTAAAAATAAAATATTAAAATTGAGAGATATACTTTCAGTTGTAAAGGAAAATACAGCAATACAGTAAAGCAACATACATGTCAATTAAATAAATACAAATTAGGAAAGTCGTAATAAAATAAGAACAATTAAAGAGAACTAAAAAAAGAAACAGAAATAGAAAGAACAAAGAACCACTTTAACTAAAAGCAACATTTTCAAATGTTTTTTAAAACAATGTACCGAGCTTGACTGCCTAATAAAAAGTGGAAGTGAGTTTCATAATTTAGAAGCATAAAAACAAAAAGCAGCCTCTCCACTCTTTCTGCATTTCACATGTGGTATTTGCAGTAGGCCAGTATGTGCAGATCTCAGGTCACGTATAGGAACATATGAAGACAGACATTCAGTAAGGTACAGACGTGCTAGGTCGCTTAAAGCTTTAAAAACAAGTAAAAGAACTTTCAAATTTATCCTAGATAATACAGGTGACCAGTGAAGTTTTTTCAAAACAGGAATGATATTCTCTTTCTTGTATTTGTTAGGATCTGTGCTACTGCATTTCGAACAAGTAGTAAGGGATTTATTGTTTTCTTGGGAAGCCCACAAAACCGAGCATTATAATCATATCCACATCAATGTGAGCAATGGAGAAGTCAAATTAACGTGTCTAAATATCATCTAGTTCTATCCCAGGGAAGAGGGCTGTTGCCTACACAGACGACAAGACACAAAACGCTCAACTGTGCAAAACACGCATAAGGACATCAGTCAGGAGGAACAAGGTAAAGTGTTTTTTCTTCTTCACCATGGTCATGTAGTTTCACTCCAAGCACTGTCATATGAAATAACTGTGGAAACGACCTCCCCAACATTTTGGGTTGTTGCATTTTGCTTCAATGAATTTTAACCTTTTCTTTTAGACATTAAGAGGAAGGACACATTCACCCTTGGTAGAGATTCAGTTGTTCTATGAGATGTCAAGGTGAGAATTAACCACTTCAGGGATAAGTCAATCCACATAACTGAAAAAGGGGCAATGAACAGGATATGGGGATTTTGCTAGTTATAAAGTACAATAATCATCATTACATGATCTAAGACTACTGAAGTATAAGCTGTGTCCCTGACTGATTAATTAGCAAATTCATCTTTGTAGAGTGCAGCTACTATCTATTCAGTGGCATTTCCTTAAAACAACTGTATTCCCACATTCTGAATATGGAGTGAGATCATGTAGAGAATGTTGGACTTGTAATAACTAATTGAAGGATAATAATAATCAACGAAAGTGCTTAAAAGTATCAACAAATGCCTTCAAAGTACTTGACACGTACTTTGCTTGCAAAAGTGAAACATAATTAATGCTTACGTAAGATTTCTCTTGACTTCTCAAGAGTATACTAACTCCAAGGACAAGTAACATCACAAACCATTATTTAAGTGCTGATGTTGGAGCTGCAATACTACTACAAAGACAAAAAATGATACAGGTAACACTGCTTTCAGATTTCTAAGAATTGCTAAAATAGTATGTTTACAGAGCATTCAGAGTCTCATAGAGAAAATAAGTTGAGAATACGACAAGTTCCTACCATCTCAAACACTGCCAGTCTAGAACAAAAAGAAAGTACTTGAACGCCTGCAGTAATCGAACACAAACCAGAACATATCAGTGCATGACAAGGAAATGTAGTCACAAAATGATTCTACCCTTTCAAGTCCCAAAAAGGACCGAGGAACTTACCGGAGGCGATACCTGGATTTCAAACAGAGTACAATGTAGCCACTGTAGGGGAGAAGATCACAGAGAGCTCTTCTCAGATTGCTCAGAGTCAGCCCCAGCACCCTGTCCTGACTGAAGCAGACAAAGTGGTCAAACAGGTAGGTAGAAATGAGTAAGGAACAGAGAGTATGGTTATTCTTGCATTGTTTGTTCGTCTGTCAAAGAAAAGAGTGCTTCTGACTTTTGTCAATGTTCATCTTTATTTTAGGAGAAGAACAAACGGTGGTATCACACTTTGCTCAAGTGTATGATACCATGTGTGTACAGCAGACATCACCACAGGAACAGGAGACACCTGAGTAGAGAACAAGAATATGAAAAGACTGATGAAAAAAAGCACCAGGAGAAATCCATTGAATATGCACAATCTCGTACAGTATTCAATAAAAAGTTTCAGTGTTGTTTTTAGTGTCGTCGTATTGCATACATTAAAAACAATTTGTCTTGTTTAATGAACAATTTCATTTACTTTCGTAAAAAGTGTTGTTTACTGTAGTCCTAGCATGGATGCAATTGTTAGAAAAAACGGGAATGAAAAACTGAATGTTTCATACAATATGGGTTTGTGTTAACCCACACACCTAAGTGAAATGTTTGATTACGTTTACAAGACATAACACATAGTTCAGTTGAGTGTGAAAGGGAACAACAGAGAAAGTCACAAACAAAACATTTGTGAAGGACTTGATGAATGTTTTTTCTTTAGAAATGACAAAAAATAAAGAATTTTTCAACAAGATGTCTTTCTATAGCGAGTTTCATTTGAGATAGTCTTTTCTTAGAAGTGCAAGAGTGGTATTCCCTACAACTTATTCCCCAATTTGATCATTCTCAGAAATTAGGAGTCGGAAACCACACCTACTGTAATATTAGACCTTGTAACAAGGCAACTAGGTTTCAATGGCTTAAAAGGTGCAGAAAGAGGCTCATGTATAATGACCTCCAGTGTCCCACAGGTTTCCCAAATCATTTCTTAAAGTATGGAAAAAGAGGAAATAAAGTGTCTACAGAAAGCGTATACCCCCTTGAACTTTGTTCAGTTTGTTGCGCCAGTGCCAGAGTTTCATGCAATTAAATGAGGACCTCTTTCTCACACCACATATGTTATACTTTCAATGGGAAAAAAGGAAATATTACAATTGTATACATTTTAAAGCCATGTGTTCATATTTGGTAGAAGCCCTAACAACACCTAAAAAACACCTAACAACGGGTGCAGGACCGAATTAGGGCAATACCCACTATTGATAAACATACAGAAAACAATATTAAAGTACTGGCTTTAATATTAGCCAGACACAGCTGGATGAGCTCTACCAGCCAGGACAGGAGGCTCTACTGTACACAGAGAGGGGAGGGAGGGGGGAACAAGCTGCCCAGCCCTGTGGAATGCTACAGAACCCTAAACAGACAAAACATACTACCCGAATATTTGACCAAGATATCCAGACACAGCTGGATGAGCTCCACCAGTCAGGACAGGCTAATAAGATACACTCCACAGACATTCACAACAGTGACATATCATAAACACTTGAATTACTTATCTAGTCTCTCGAAACAAAATTTCGAGAAAAAACACATTGCCAAACGTTAGAAAGCACCTTGCATTACATTGCTTGAAAAACAATTTTATTTCGAAGGAATTATGGATCGGGAATTCTTTGAGGAAGTCGGGGTCACACAGCATGCCGCCCCATATATCAGGGAGCACATTGGATCAAGGCACAGTCTCTTTCAAGACAACGATCCGAAACACACAGCAGCAAGGGCGAGGCTTATAGCAGAACGAGTGAACTGGGTGAAAACTCCAGCCGAATCTCCAGATTTAAATCCAATAAGGATGGTATGGCATTAGCTGAAAGACTATGTTTGGAAAACTCCTAAACCCAGCACAAAGCAAGAACTGATACTGATACAATGTCTGTTGATACTGATACTGTATGAGTAGGGCTGTTTCACCACTCCTTTTTTTTTGTTGCATACAGCAGTACTTCTTATGGTAGTACTTAAGTACAGTACAGTAGGTACTTACATTAGTACTTCTCACGTTAAAAAAGTTAGGTGTTAGCATAAACTATTAGTAAATAAAAAATATTAAACTTAGCACTGTAATAAATTATGCTAATATTAAATTCGATTCTGCTCTGAGAATGTAGGGGGAAGGAAAAATGCCAGTGGTCTTTTCACTGATGAACTTGTGCCTGATGAACACCACTGCGTCACACCACACAGCTGGCAGCGCACCTCACCATGCCAGGCCACCACTGCGTCACACCACACAGCTGCCAGCGCACCTCAAAGTACCCGGCCACCAGTGCGTCACACCACACAGCTGCCAGCGCAGCTCACCATGCCAGGCCAGCACTGAGTCACACCATACAGCTGCCAGCGCACCTCACCGTGCCAGGCCACCACTGCGTCACACCACACAGCCGCCAGCGCACCTCACTGTGCCAGGCCACCACTGCGTCACACAGCTGAAAGCGCACCTCACCGTACCAGGCCACAACTGCGTCACACAGCTGCCAGCGCAACTCACTGAACCCTGCCACAGCTGCGTCACACATCTACCAGCGCACCTCACCATGCCCAGCCACCACTGCATCACACAGCTGCAAGCGCACCTCAAAGTTCCCGGCCACTACTGAATCACACCACACAGGTGGCAGCGCACCGTACCAGACCACCACTGCATCACACAGGTCCCAGTGCACCTCACCGTGCCCGGCCACAACTTCATCATACAACTGCCAGTACACCTGACCGTGCAAGGCCACCACTGAGTCACACAGCTGCCAAAACACCTCACCATGCCAGGCCACCACTGCGTCACACCACACAGCCGCCAGTGTACCTCACCGTGCCAAGCCACCACTGCGTCACACAGCTGCCAGCACACCTGACCGTACCAGGCCACAACTGCGTCACACAGCTGCCAGCACACCTCACCGAGCACAGCCACAGCTGCATCAGGCAGCTGCCAACGCACCACACCGTACCCAGCCACCACTGCGTCACACAGCTGCCAGCGCACTTCACCATACCAGGCCACCACTGCGTCACACAGCTGCCAGCACACCTCACCGTGCCCGGCCACCACTTCATCATACAACTGCCAGCACACCTGACCGTGCAAGGCCACCACTGCATCACACAGCTGCCAGCGCACCTCACCGTGCCAGGCCACCACTGCGTCACACAGCTGCCAGCGCACCTCACCGTGCCAGGCCACCACTGCGTCACACAGCTGCCAGCACACCTCACAGTGCCAGGCCACCACTGCGTCAAACCACACAGGTGCCAGTGCACCTCACTGTGCCCAGCAGCCACTGCATCACACAGCTGAAAGCACAACTCACCGTGCCAGGACACCACTGCGTCACACCACACAGCTGCCAGTGCACCTCAGCGTGCCAGGCCGCCACTGAGTCACACCACACAGCCACCAGCACACCTCACCGTGCCAGGCCACCACTGAGTCACGCCACACAGCTACCAGCGCACCTCACCGTGCCAGGCCAGCACTGAGTCACACATCTGCCAACGCACCTCACCGTGCCAGGCCACCACTACGTCAAACCACACAGCCGCCAGTGCACCTCAAAGTGCCCAGCCACCACTGCGTCACACAGCTGCCAGCGCACCTCACCATAACAGGCCACCACTGAGTCACACCAAACAGCCGCCAGCGCACCTCACTGTGCCAGGCCACCACTGCGTCACACAACTGGAAGCGCACCTCACCGTGCCAAGCCACCACTGCATCACACAGCTGCCAGCACACCTCACCGTACCAGGCCAAAACTGTGTCACACAGATGCCAGCACACCTCACCAAGCCCGGCCAAAGCTGCATCACACAGCTCCCAGCGCACCTCACCGTACCCTGCCACAGCTGCGTCATACAGCTGCCAGCGCACCTCACCGTTCCAGGCCACCACTGCGTCACACCACACAGCTGCCAGCGCACCTCACCGTGCCAGGCCACCACTGCGTCACATAGCTGCCAGCACACCTCACCGTACCAGGCCAAAACTGTGTCACACAGATGCCAGCACACCTCACCAAGCCCGGCCACAGCTGCATCACACAGCTGCCAGCGCACCTCACCGTACCCTGCCACAGCTGCGTCATACAGCTGCCAGCGCACCTCACCGTTCCAGGCCACCACTGCGTCACATCACACAGCTGCCAGCGCACCTCACCGTGCCAGGCCACCACTGCGTCACATAGCTGCCAGCGCACCTCACCGTTCCAGGCCACCACTGCGTCACATAGCTGCCAGCGCACCTCACCGTGCCAGGCCACCACTGCGTCACACCACACAGCTGCCAGCGCACCTCACCGTGCCAGGCCACAACTGCGTCACACCACACTGCCACCAGCGCACGTCACCGTACCAGGCCACCACTGAGTCACGCCACACAGCCACCAGCACACCTCACCGTGCCAGGCCAGCACTGAGTCACGCCACACAGCCACCAGTGCACCTCACCGTGCCAGGCCACCACTGCGTCACACATTTGCCAACGCACCTCACCGTGCCAGGCCACCACTACGTCAAACCACACAGCCACCAGTGCACCTCACCGTGCCCAGCCACCACTGCGTCACACAGCTGCCAGCGCACCTCACCATAACAGGCCACCACTACGTCAAACCACACAGCCGCCAGTGCACCTCACCGTGCCAGGCCAGCACTGAGTCACGCCACACAGCCACCAGCGCACCTCACTATGCCAGGCCACCACTGCATCACACAGCTGAAAGCGCACCTCACCGTGCCAAGCCACCACTGCATCACACAGCTGCCAGCACACCTCACCGTACCAGGCCACAACTGTGTCACACAGATGCCAGCACACCTCACCGAGCCCGGCCACAGCTGCATCACACAGCTGCCAGCGCACCTCACCGTACCCTGCCACAGCTGCGTCATACAGCTGCCAGCGCACCTCACCGTGCCAGGCCACCACTGCGTCACACCACACAGCTGCCAGCGCACCTCACCATGCCAGGCCACCACTGCGTCACACCACACTGCCACCAGCGCACCTCACCGTGCCAGGCCACCACTACGTCAAACCACACAGCCACCAGTGCACCTCACCGTGCCCAGCCACCACTGCGTCACACAGCTGCCAGCGCACCTCACCATAACAGGCCACTACTACGTCAAACCACACAGCCGCCAGTGCACCTCACCGTGCCAGGCCAGCACTGAGTCACGCCACACAGCCACCAGCGCACCTCACCGTGCCAGGCCACCACTGTGTCACACCACAGAGCTGCCAGTGCACCTCACCGTGCCAGGCCACCACTGCGTCACACCACACAGATGCCAGCGCACCTCACCGTGCCAGGCCACCACTGCGTCACACCACACTGCCACCAGCGCACGTCACCATGCCAGGCCACCACTGAGTCACGCCACACAGCCACTAGCACACCTCACCGTGCCAGGCCACCTCTGCGTCACACCACACAGCTGCCAGCACACCTCACCGTACCAGGCCACAACTGTGTCACACAGATGCCAGCACACCTCACCGAGCCCGGCCACAGCTGCATCACACAGCTGCCAGCGCACCTCACCGTGCCAGGCCACCACTACGTCAAACCACACAGCCACCAGTGCACCTCACCGTGCCCAGCCACCACTGCGTCACACAGCTGCCAGCGCACCTCACCATAACAGGCCACCACTACGTCAAACCACACAGCCGCCAGTGCACCTCACCGTGCCAGGCCAGCACTGAGTCACGCCACACAGCCACCAGCGCACCTCACCGTGCCAGGCCACCACTGTGTCACACCACAGAGCTGCCAGCGCACCTCACCGTGCCAGGCCACCACTGCGTCACACCACACAGCTGCCAGCGCACCTCACCGTGCCAGGCCACCACTGCGTCACACCACACTGCCACCAGCGCACCTCACCGTGCCAGGCCACCACTGCGTCACACCACACAGCTGCCAGCGCACCTCACCGTGCCAGGCCACCACTGCGTCACACCACACTGCCACCAGCGCACGTCACCATGCCAGGCCACCACTGAGTCACGCCACACAGCCACTAGCACACCTCACCGTGCCAGGCCAGCACTGAGTCACGCCACACAGCCACCAGCGCACCTCACCGTGCCAGGCCACCTCTGCGTCACACCACACAGCTGCCAGCACACCTCACCGTACCAGGCCACAACTGTGTCACACAGATGCCAGCACACCTCACCGAGCCCGGCCACAGCTGCATCACACAGCTGCCAGCGCACCTCACCGTGCCAGGCCACCACTGCGTCACACCACACAGCTGCCAGCGCACCTCACCGTGCCAGGCCACCTCTGTGTCACACCACAGAGCTGCCAGCGCACCTCACCGTGCCAGGCCACCACTGCGTCACACCACACAGCTGCCAGCGCACCTCACCGTGCCAGGCCACCACTGCGTCACACCACACTGCCACCAGCGCACCTCACCGTGCCAGGCCACCACTACGTCAAACCACACAGCCACCAGTGCACCTCACCGTGCCCAGCCACCACTGCGTCACACAGCTGCCAGCGCACCTCACCATAACAGGCCACCACTACGTCAAACCACACAGCCGCCAGTGCACCTCACCGTGCCAGGCCAGCACTGAGTCACGCCACACAGCCACCAGCGCACCTCACCGTGCCAGGCCACCACTGCGTCAGACCACACACAGCTGAAAGCGCACCTCAACGTGCCAGGCCACAACTGCATCCCACAGCTGCCAGCACACCTCATGCCTTGTTATGTGAAACTTTAATTCTCTTTTTAGGAGAATTACAATTAGTGAACCACAATTCACGCTCAACCACATCACAGATCTACTACACACACCTCAGGATGGTGACGTCACTGCCTTTCATATGGAAACATTTTGACACCGCGCTCAACAATCTTAGGAAGATCACAAAAGAAGCCTGCTAGCCTGGAAAAATCACGCCCGAGAAAGTGAAGTACTGTAGCATTAACTAGCAAAGGTGTATTGCAGACATAGGCATAGTACGTAATACAGGCTTTATGAAATCTAATAATATTGTTTCGGCTGTGAATCCTTCTTCAGCTGTGAGGGTCTTCAGCTCATAATGAAACGCTTGGAGTTTGCAATGTACGGCGCTCTGAACGAGTTCAACTTTAATGCAGGAAAAATGGATTTCCCAGAAGCTATACTGATTCTTATGGAAGCCCGTTTCCGCCAGGGAGTAGAAAAAATGCACCCTGGTATTCTCTGGGATGCAGTGCAGTTAAAACTGTTCACTGTTACTGACCATACTGCCTGCCTGCGGGTACTTTTCCTTTCCGTGGGGGAGGGTGGACTGTCTTTCATTAGAAGGTTAGCCTATTCTACTCGGAGAATGTAGAGGGGGTGGAAAGTGCCCGCGGTCATTTAATTAGTATTACAATTCGCACTGATTCCCCTGCGAAGATATGGACATAAGAATATTCGTGCGTGGTCAAAAAATGCCATAAAAACGACAAAATGAAGGCTGTGAAAACATTCACAATGTGCTGTATACACAAAGCACGTGTTCTCACAACTCGAGGAGGTTTCGTGAAAACTTTATATCGTCACACAAAATAAAGTTTTTTTGTTTACAAAGACGATTACAAAGAATGTGGACCAGGGTAATACTTTGAGTTTACAGCTTGTCCAAGGTCATTCATTATTAATACTATTAGGGATATCTTCGGTAAAGACTGACAGCAGGAACATTCCTGTTCTTTACTCAGCAGCTTATTAAAAACAGGGTGTTCAAAACGTTTTTTTTTACCCAGAAGAGTGACACAGCTTCGCGTTGTGAATCTGTTATTCCGTATTTACAAAGAAAGTGGAATACAGTAATACTACCTGCTATATAGATACATATTTTTAGATATTCAGATCCTTAAATTAATATCATTATTCATTTCTTTAGATACGTGATTCCATACTATATTCCCTATTACAAAACCAATAATTCCAGTCCTGAAATCTGATTGGTTGACACACATTCGAAGAACATACTGTAACACTTAGTTAACATGTCTGGTTTAGTTGAAGAATCGGCTAAGGTAAGTTTCAGGGTTTAATGGTGGGATGGCACCTGTGCTTTTTTCCCCCAACCGCTAGAATATGATTCGCACAAAACCCAAAAGAAATACTGCACAGTTCAAGAACCTAGCAACTGTAAAATAAGCTTAAAAACAACTGAACTGAAATGCAAAAAAGTTCAGAGAAAGGCACAAAATATGTTTACTTGGGGTTTAAAAAATTAAAACTAAAACATTCCAAACAGAAGCCGGCCTACCTTCTTTTCTTTGTACCTGATAAAGATGAGGATGGCTTTAAAGATACAGCTAAACTTTTGCAGAACCATTCAAGCGCATTGTTACTGTTTGCTGTAGAAGCCAAAAATATGAGAATCTCAAAATCTAAAAATCTCATGGCGTCAGAATGTACAACTTTAAAAAAATAAATAATAATAATAAACATTAATTTATATAGCGCCTTGAAAGGTGGCGCCTTAATAGAATGACAAAACCAACAACAATAAATAATACACAAGATATGCATGATGACAATACACAGTTAGAGGAGACAGTAGATGGCGGTAATAAACACAGTGAGAGCAGAAGGATAAAGAACAGGGATGAGTTTCCCGAAAACAACTAATCTTAGAGACTTTCAAGCAACTTTACGATGTACGTATGTACGTATGTAAACAATCGATTGACAATTCTTTCATTATATGGTGTCGGTTTTGGTCCTTCAGTGGGATGAAATAAAGTTGTGAAAAGGAATATGAAGTAAACTTGACATCATAGTTTAAGCAAAAGCATATAGACAGGCACAAAAAGGGACCTTATTGTTTCTAAGAGCAAAGAAAAGAAATGACTGACATGCCGTAAAAGAAAACCAAGATTAACTGCGTGGACAGTGTATGCGTCCCGCACGACGTCCTTGATTTAAAGCAATATTTTTTGGCGCGCTGCCATAGTTAAGAATCACAATATTTCATGAGAAAAAACTGTTATTTAGAGTTATTGGGTGTACTGGAACTCAATGGAAACATTAACTACTAAGCTTGGCATGTGTCACTCAACAAATACAGGACCTATAATCAAATTTAAAAACAAGTAGATCTAAGCTTTACCGTCAACAATCACGACAGAACATCAAACGGTGTTGGAACTACGCGGTATCGACCGCGGGTTTGGGTACGGAATGGAGCAGGCGTGGGACTCAGGAATGGGGCTGAACAACACATTTATTAACTCGAATCGGGAAAGGTACACACACAGGGACAGGGGTTACAGCGCTGCACCTTCACTAACACACACACACACACACCTGAAGGGAAGAGACTGTATCCCAGCCTCCGTCCCGCTATACAGTCCGGTAGAACCCAGGTGCTGTTCTCAGCCCGCCTTGCGTGCGCATGACTAAAGCGCCCTGCGTGGCGCTACATTATAAATACATGTTAGGCCCAATGATTTCACTAAAATAATGCATTGCTGCATTTCATACTGAAAATAATATCATCTAGTCAAGTATAAAAATGAATATGAAATATACCCAAGATGACTCATAAATTCATCACTGTATAAATAAATGTTCTTTTTTCGAATTTCCTCTGACACAGTACAACACAATATCAAAGTCCTTCATATAAACTCTTAGTGTCCTGTATTCCCAGAGGATGCCCCTGCCGTGAAGTGACTGTGCTCTGTCTGGCGATCTCTGGCGCTCAGGGTGGGCAGGAGGAGGCCAGTTTAAGAAGCACTTAGTGATGAACGAGCGGGTCGGGGAGCACGTAGATGACGAAGGATTTAACGTGCTACTTCAGTTACGATGGGTTTTGGGAAACACTCGTCAATTAACGATCGAGCTTAAGAGCGAGTTTACGATGTTTTTGCGCTACGATGCTTTCGGGAAACAGAATCATAATATCTAGAAGGATTACCATATATAAAAATAGAAAGAATGATATATGATATATACAAGTAATTATATCATATCATATATTATTAACACCATACCCACCATCTATGTACATTCACATGACCACACATATCAGATCAATATCAAATCAATCACAATGATTAGAGTGCGCGCAGAAATCGCCCCTTTCTCTTCCCATCTTTCAGCACATTATACGTCCTCTCCACGATACAAGCCGATATCCGTTATCTTACTCTACAATGCACCTTTTCCCGTGTTGTACGTTCACATTTGGTTCATAAAATCGACACACCTGAAATACTAAATAAGAAAGAAAACAATTGTAACACAACGGATGACAGAGCCTCTAGAACAGAAAACCCGTTGGCGTCACACACGCTGAATGTCTCTCTCTCTCCTGCTCAGCAAAACACAACATGTGGGTCAACACCGTGTGAGGCATTAAACATCACCTTCGTGCATTACCGCGATTCATCTGGCACACAACTGTACTACTACTGAAATAATATATATAATGTCGCCACACGAATCTGTAATGAAAATAAAATTAAAAATGCCGCTGGCGTCTCACCCGACTGGCGGCCACAGCGCGTCTGAGGGCTCCCCAGAGAAACGAGCCGCCTGTGACCCCAGGGGCACCTTCACTGGCGCCCCGCCACCAACAAACCCCAAGGGCTGTCGCAAAGCCAACTCCATACAGAGAAACGGAACTCATCTGGGGGAAGTTCACAAAATAAAATAATAAAATAAAAGATGACATCATATAACCACGGCTCAACGCAGCTGGCTACACGTGTGAGAAGGTGCAGTACTTGAAGTGCGCTGGGCAAACTTCCGAGGTCAAATTCTTCCAGCACGGTTGTACCTTTAAAGCGGAGACGACGGCACCGAAATGTTTTGGCGCGCCTTCTCTTTAAAGCCCTGGCCAAATATGAAGACAGTACGTAGTTATAATTCAAACGGAATTAAAAACTACACATCCCAGTTACCATGGTGGTGCTTGTGATCATTGCGTTTAACCAACGAAAACAGGGGCAGAGTTTCGAAAGCTTAACCTATCAGCAACAAAGCGAAATTTACACGATAGGCTACCTCAAACTGTCAGTTACACGACTGTGTATGTCGCTTAAGCCACTTCTATTTGGCATTTTAGTTATGGAGGCGAGAAGACGCCCCCCCCCCTCTCTGGGTGCTTGATTTGCCGCCATCTTTAACCGCTTCGTGTCCAAATCGCAGTAGCTACGCGTACGAAATAAAGTTCATCCCAGCTACAAAACATATATATTTTTGTGGTAAGAGGGAGCAAAACATCAGTATTTACTGCTATTAATTAGTGTACGATTTATAGTTGAAATCTGAGCCTAAATATAAAGTTAAAATCTCGACAAAGCAATGTAGGAAATACAGAGAAAATAAATCCTTTCTGACATCTAAAATCAGTTTCGATCAAGGTCTCTAAAACGAACAAGAAAAAGAGGATTTTCGGAGGGCAATTACGCTGTATTTATATAGAATAAGTGATTTATGAGCAATCTAATTTCTTGTTCGTTTAAAACAGTGAAATGTCAGCTGCAAAAGATCACACCAGAAACAGCAATCTCTCCACCTGTCATAGACGTTCAGGAAAGGCTGAATGAAGTCATGGTGATCAATAATAACAGTTGTAGGACAAGAAACAAAAGATAGTGAAAACTTAAGATTTTTAAGGCTAAAACTCAAATTCATTCTACAAATTAAGGCAAATGAAAATTCACGACGTTAAAGTGCTAGAGGTGTAAAAAAATACAAAAATGCACATGAGCAAAAAGTTTTAGAAATGGAGCAAACAGAATAAAAGCCATGCCTATAGTGCAGAAGAGGGATGCAGGAACACTTGCTTAGATATACAACAACATTATTTTATTAACCCTTTACAATTTCTTGCATTAGTAATTATCTTTTCGCATACCCCAGCTTGCTCTCCATGAGATACACAGACACACAGATGAAAGAGATAGGGAGAGAGCCTGTGGTCAGAGTACAGGGTCAGCCATTGTACAGCGCCCCTGGAGCAGTTGGGGTTAAGGGCCTTGCTCAGCAGCCCAACGGAGTAGGATTCTTCTGCTGGGTGCGGGATTTATTGTTAAATTATTACTTTAAATGAATACTTTGAGTTACTGAAACAGCCTGCTAATAAAATTGTCGCAATTTTGTTCTCGTTTGGAAGAGAGAATCAAAAATGAGACATAATGATGGTTTCCGGCTTAGACCTTTAAAGGTACCCCCATCACGGAAGAATTTGACCTCGGAACGTTTACCCAGCGTAATATTGTATTTCATTTCACTTTGACCGATTGTCTTTAAATCAATTGTTGTCAGAATATCCCCACCTCCAAACAAGAACAAAATTGCAACGATTTTATTAACTGGCTGTTTCAGTAACTTAAAGTACATATTTAAAGTAATAATTTAACAAGATATGTAAATGTTTTAAGATATGTATATGTTGTGAATGTCTGTAGATTGTATCTTATGATTTAAATACTTTTATTTTTTCACAATCTGGCAATGCCAGACAGAATTCAAATGGCCTTGCAGATCAGAAAATCAAGGAACAAAACAATTATTGCGCCCAGCTCCTCAATGGGATAGCTTTAACTTGCTAATGCGTTGGTGTAACAGTCCGGGTGTGGCAAGCTTCTAATGTCTCCAGACTTCGCGAAAGGAACCCGTCTTTCAGAGGCACTCTTTCCCCTAGTTTAACAGTCTGTCCAGAAACAAAACATTCCTGTTAAACAAGAGGAATGTAAAACAAATTGTACAAAAGTAAAAAACAATTACTTTTTGACAATGAAAACTGGTGTGTATCTCTCTCTTTGCTGGCGCGCGGGCGCGGTGGGGTGCTGTACCACCCGCACAGAACATTAAAGTGTCCCTTTCCATTCAATGGGTGTCTGAGTTGCTGTGTCCTATCTTCTGACAGTCGCTGTTGTGAATGTCTGCAGAGTGTATCTTATTTTTAGCATTGTAGCGCTTTCGCCCTGGGGGGCGGCTGAAGAACACCCGGCTGGGGTGCGCGGTGAGGGGCAGGACAGGAGTGGTCAGGGCGGGGTTTAGGTAGGCCGCTGACTATTGCAGCTGCCACACAGTGAAAGGGGCATACGGGCTGGGGAGATCGCCCGTTTTCCATGTAAATAGTTCCCTGGTTCCGCACCCCTCTCTCCCTCCCTCTCCAGATACAGCTGTATGAGCTCCACCAGTCAGGACAGGAGGCTCTACTGTACGCACAGAGGGGTGGTAGAGGGGAACAAGTTGCAAGCCGTGGGGTTGAAGCTGATACCCTGGATCCTCTCCAGACACAGCTGTATGAGCTCCACCAGTCAGGACAGGAGCCTCAACTGTACAGAGAGAGGTGCGGGAGGGGGGAACAAGCTGATAGCCTGGCTTCTCACACAAACCTTAAAATCACATAATAGGTTTATTCCATGCTGAAAAAAAGAAGAAAGAATACACATTCCATAGGAATCAGTGCCTTTATATAGCGCCTTTAAAGGTGGCTTCTCAAAGCGCCTTACGGGATAAAAACAACAAAAACAAAAACAATATTGTTTTCCATTGCACTTTGACAGATCATCTTAAAATCAATTGTTGATTTAAAGTTTGACAGTAAATGTTTATATTGTAAAGCATACAGCCGCCATTTCTTTCTAAAAATTACAAAAATTGTTTGCGCAGTCTAAGAGGGGGGGGGGTCTGCTGACAATCCCCCATACACTCAAGTGAAATATTAATAACCCCAATGTAAACAGCGTATTTACTATTTGTTGATAATAAAAATGTTAAGTTCTCTAAGACTTTGTGATACTTTACCCAGGGAGCTGTGTAAGCATGCGTGGTGACTATTCATTGTTATTAAAAAATGACTTAGATTCGAACATGTTGTGATATTTAGAAATATAAAAAGTCAATTAATTGTCCATAATATTGCTATTTTATTTCTTCAAAGAAATGCTTGTTAAAAGAAAAGTCATGGCACAGGCTGGATTTGAACAGCCAACCTCTCGCTTACAAGTTCAGCACATGAATAGAATTATATCATTATTAATTTCTTTAGATATGCGATTCCATATTATATTCCCTATTAATCAAATTCTAAAAGTATGCTTGTTTGCTCCTGTATTGAGCGTATTTGCAGAAAAGCTTAAAACTACCACTTTTTATACACACATTATTTCACATGTTAGTTTAAGACTTCGATGCTTAATATTGTTTAGGGAGAAATGGAATACTGGTGTGTATTTTTGTACCGAGACCAGCCATATACAGTTTACATACTGTAATACTGTATATTTATGTTCCAAAATTAATATCGTTTATGGCCTTCACACGCGTTATGTTCCTATTCTTTTTATGCTCAGCTACTAAGATTTCCCTTCAGTGGTAAAATTCCATATAAATATTTAATACTTAAACGGGCACAGTAAAGACATTAAATATACATATACATACTGTATACAGTACAGTTTGCATACAGTAATATGTTTATGTTCCTAAATCAATATCTCTTATGAGCATGCAAAAGGCATGGTGAATTGGAGATTCTCAAAAATGACTGTACTTTGCATGATTGGAAACAAATGCGTGATTGGATCAACGAAATGCTGTGGTGTTACTTTTACAAAGACGGTCAATGAAAAAAAGAATGTGGACCAGGGCAATACTTTGAGTT
The DNA here is from genome assembly GCF_040954835.1 of Lepisosteus oculatus. Lineage (NCBI taxonomy): Eukaryota > Metazoa > Chordata > Actinopteri > Semionotiformes > Lepisosteidae > Lepisosteus > Lepisosteus oculatus. The sequence goes on from NC_090713.1 coordinate 1,121,645, forward strand.
TACAGCTTGTCCAAGGTCATTCATTAGAACATGTGGTATTATGCGGTACTATGCGAGAATACACGGTATTAATATGGTAACTTGTGTTACACCACGATAAGCACACCGCAAAATAATGCAGTATCGCCCGCTTGTTTTGAATGGCTGCATCTGTATATCCCTGCTAGTGATGATGACCATGGTCACCTCACCCTCGCAATACACCGGCTGAAAGAACTTAAGAACAGGGTAAATCAAGAACAGGGCATTGGCAATGAGTTCCCCTTCTTTTCATGGTTAAAATCATTTTTTGGGTCTTGGGGACTGTTTTTCTTAAAGCTATTCATGCCTGTTGTAGTGTTTTTGCTGTTGTGCTGTTGTCTGACTAGGGTGACCCCTATGAGGACTCTGTGGTATGAACACATTTAAGGATAAAAAGGAGGGAATGTAATGAAAAGTTACTGAGAAAAAGTGTTTTATTCTATGTTGTTTACGGACAGAGCTGTGCTGCAGAAGCAGCTGGATACTTAGAACAAAGTGTGATAGCACCCAACTTGTCAAGGGCACAGGATGTTTTAATACTGTTTATCTCGGCTGCTTGAAGAAGGGAGTGTGAGAAACCATTTGAATAACTGCTCTTCTTTGCTTAAAGCAAAATCCTATAAGGAATGGAAAATAACTGCTTTGCCTGTCCTTGAAGTGTTGCATCAGCTTAAAAAAAGATATAAAACAAGGGGTCTCCCTGCTTGCTTTTGAATCAGCTTTCACTTCTCTGCGCAGACAGGTGATGGCTTTTTCCCATATTGCAAAATGAATAAAGACCTTACTGAGTGAATGAGAATACCTCTCCTGGCTAAATCCCTTACAACTTGTTCGAAATGCAGTACGGCCATATTTCATATCAACCCACAGATGCATTGCATAAACACTAGAATTCTGGTTGTACTTAAATTGACCTTATACGTTTTGGATTATGTTTAACCTTCTTCAATTTCTTTCATTTCTTCAACCATATCTTGAGATGATTACGTTTACAGAAGCAAATATTATTCAGTGCTTTTTCTTCACTCCTTTAATCAAACCCACATTTCTATAAGGAGGACCATTGTGAAACTCCCCAAAGTGAGATGAATTAATCTTTTATTCTTCACACCTGCAAAGTCATTCCTTCATTGTGTAATATGAAGGCCTTTCATTATTCATGTATACTACAACATCTGAAAATAATAGGTCTTGAAATAGTTGAATGAAAGAAAATCCTGAATAACTTCTCCAAATGCGTGTTACACTTTCATCAAGTACACACACTTTGAACGTGATAAACTATAAAAAGTTATTTTAACCATACCCAATGGAGCTCGGGAGTGCGATTGCATACACAATCATGTTTTCAGTGTTTGGACATCAGCCGTACATCAGAACAATCATTTCACTAACACAGCTCCATGTTGAGTGACTTCCCTCCAAAAACACAAAGTCACTTTCCCTTAGCAATTATTGCATGGACTTAGATTATCTGCCTTCTGCATCAAGCCCTGTATGATATACTGTACAAAGCCAAGCTTTGGGATAGTGCTTTGTTTGGATCCTTGTCTTGATCCTTTTGGATCCCAGGCTGCTCATTTGCAAATGAGTTTTGACATTAATTATAGTGACTATAGCAATGAGGTGGCACTGTGGTTCACAGAGCTGGGGTCCTGGGTTCAATTCCTGGGGTGCAGTCTGGATGGAATTGTATGTTCTCCCTTCATTTGTGTGGATTTCTTCCAGGTGCTCCAGTTTCTTCCCACAGTCCAAAGACATACAGTACTAGTAGGTTAAGGTGGAACTACAGTCCCAATTTTGCAGACACAAAATTATTTAATTTCAGTCACAAAATAAAATCATTGACATTAAAGAAAAAACTTTACAGACTCAAAATTGAGCACAAAATCATGAACTTTGTGAAAGTACTGTAAGTTACGCCATGTTGTAACAAATTCGCATTCAAGTTCCACACAAATTGCGATGCGATGCAGCCCTTCCTGCTCACTAATCACTGTAATGACTAATGCAATGTGATGTAGGAGAGAAAAGGTATAGGTTATGCAGCAAACATTTCACTGCAAAAAACGTTCCATTCCAAGGTTCTTTATGCAGAGTTAACAATGTAATATTATTTATTGGCAAAAACATTAAAAAGTTGAGAGCAATATTTCCATTGGATTAGAGATGTATTCACAAGCCTGCTCCTTTACAATGTCACAGGGCCACATCAGATTACAGGAAGTTTTGCTGCCTCGTTCTGAATCGCAGAACATGGTAATTCTTTAACCTTGAAATGTAGTCTATTTTGTGATGTAAATTGGAGGTTTTACAAGTTATTGTGTGTTCCCCTTTAATTGGCTTCTGGGAAAACTGGCCTCAACACTGTATTGGATAAGGCACTTAGAAAACAGATTCATGCGTGGACCACAGCAATGTCCCTTTACTGAGAGCCAGCAATCAACGGATGTGTCTGATCGTGAATGGTTTTCCCTGTTGTTTGTTGTATTACTAGGTGTTGCATTTTAAGCTGTGCATGAGGCAGGACCCGGAGGCTGCTGCTTCTGCTGGGATTGAGGAAGAGCTGAGCGCCATGTAAGGCAAAGACACTGCGTTCCACTTTATCAGGTGCCTGGAGTGTAAGAGCTGCAGATAATATTGAGTCACATTAATCCCAACATATTTCAAATATTATGAAAATTAAATAAATTAAATCAAATAACTTTCATTAAAAAAATCAATCACTCTTTACCTTGCTTTTTCAGTTGTTTTTTGCATTGATGCTGAGAATGTGTGAATACTACTTTTTGATGGTTCCAAGGCCAATGTGACCTGTTCTATTGCCTGCTAATTGTACGTTCCAGGTTGAAAAATTATTTTTAGGAGGTCAAGGTGTATGAATGATAAGAACAGCTTGAAATTTATTTTCACGGTCGACACACATTTTCGCAAGGGAAAAAAACTGAAATTACCACAGTTACGCAAACACCAGTCCACCAAAAAAAAAATCATTTTATTAAAACAAGGTAACATTTTTTTTATCATCATACAGATGAACTGTGCTAAATATATTTCTAAAAAGAAAAAGCAGGACGTGAGTCGTGAGCCAAGATCATGACTCTTTTACTCTTCTTCACATCAGTTTTCATCTGCGAGGAGGAGGAGGAGGGCTGCTCCTGATGTGCTGACACTTGGGGATGTGCCTCTGTGCCGGCCTGGGGGCAAAGCGCCGGCCGCAGTGAGGGCAGGGCACGTAGTCGGGGTTTGGATTCGCGGGGGGCTGGGGCAGGTTCACAACCTTCCCTCCTTGCGTGATCACCTGCTGCACCTCCCTGGCCTGTTTGATGCTCTGAATGAAATCCTCGTGCTTCTGCCTCCAGTTGTTCTTTCTCAGCTGGGAACAGGAAATTAAACCAATGAAACAGCTTCCAGAAAAAGTCCAGACTAGCACTGCGTACACAGTCTGGTCACAAACCATTCACAAGGCAAGAAAATATCAATACAGTAATAACTTAGCTTTCTGGGGCTACCTTTCAGGTTATTGGGTAGAGAGTACAATTTAGTTATGGTTTTGTTTCCTGTGAGTGCTATTTGCTTGATATCTCATGTAGATTTTTACAACAGAATTCAGAAGTCACTAAGATCCATTTATTCTGTCTGGCAAATGTGCCTTTGTGGCACTTTTTCAGAAGAGTACTTCATTAAACACTTATTTATTGTTTACATTGATTTATAAGCTGAGTCTGACTCTAGGAGAAAACAAGGGAAGCTTGGAAAGAGTTTAAGGATAGCCCTTACCACGATTGGCGGTTTAACCTTCTTCTTATGGATGTATGTCTCCAGTTCTGTTCCCTTGGCCCTGTGCTTGAAAGAGTAAAAAACCTTCCTCTTTGAATTCTGAAGCTTCTTGCAGATCTTGCTGTTTCTCCAGCCTCTCTACAGCAAACTTCCTGTGACACAGTTCACAGGGCACCAGCTGAGGGTTTCCACTCTGGCTATTCTCATATGGAAATTGCTCAGCGGTAGGGCACATCAGACTTGTAGGGGACAAATATCTGTTTTCCACTGACAGAGTTTGTTCATCCAGACATGCGGTGTTATTTCTGAAGTGGGCCTGAGCGGCCTGTGCCGCTGACACGTCGCTTTCAGGGAGCCTTGCTTTCTTGAGATACTTTCTCCTTCCACAGGGGACGTCTTCTAGCCCACGGCTGCAAGGGCTCACTTGACGTCTCTCCTGATGGGAAAGCGCAGAGGGAAAGTGCGATTCTGCGCATCCGCCGTCTTCCATTGGAGAACCATAATCAAGGTTGTCTCCTTTGAAAAGAAGGGCTTTCCTTGGAGTGAAGGCTTTTTGCTTCTCCATTCTGCAGGTCAGAAGAGGCACGGCCTTAGAGCGGTGTTTGGCCCACAGTCCTCTGGGGCGAAGCTCGCTCTGCCTCGCCTGGAGTGTCTTCCTTCGGGTCAGGAGTCCTCTATTTTCCCTTCCGGCCACCTCTCTGGAGTCTTCCATCTCTCTCTGAACCATCCTCAGCTCCTCCTGAGCTCTGAAGAGCTTCGCCTGCATCATGGACTCCTTCTGGCGCATCTCATCCTGCAGGCTGGCCTCATTCCGGCGATGCTCCTCCTTCAGCGCGGCCTCTGCCTCGGCCACTTTTCGTAGCTCCTCTTGCAACTGAAAGTGCTCCTTCACATTGGCATGAGAAGGGCATTGCCCTGGAGGGGTCGCCACCATGGGGAGGACAGTCCTGTCCTTAGGTTTGCGTACTCTTGAGCCCCTCCTGCCCGGCCTCTCGCGGGGCCTCTCATGACCATCCTGAGGCGGGGTGGGGGCAAACAAGGAATCACTCTGTGCTTCCGGGCGGTCCACAGCCCGAACCTCACCAGGGCCGGAGACTTTCCTGTTACCCATAGGCTTCAGGGGGTAAGACCGATCATACCCCACAATGTTCTTCTCGGGGCCCTGTTGGGTTTGGAAGCGATAGCTGTTCCCCGTCTTCTTCTCCGCAGCGTATTTGACATATTGGAAAGATTTTCTCATCTTCTGTAGAGCCGCCTCCTGCCGTCGATTGTATATGGCGATCATTTTTTTCTCCTTTTCCTGCATCAGTTTCTCTTGGAAGGTGTCCTTCAGAAGCTGTATCTTGGGAGGCGGGCAGTACGTGGAGATCAGATCCTGTCGCCTTAAGGGCGCGGGTCGATTCGAGTCTGTGTCCTTCGGGGAGGGGGACAGAGCACCAGGCTTAGGACTGGGCTCCATTGGCAAATGAGATATGAGCTTTGTTTCCCAGGTATCTGGAAAAGGCAAAAATGGCAAATAAATGATATCCTGCACAGTCTAGTATGGTCTAATAGAAAAGAATAAAAAAAACAATTCAGGAAATACACAACTTTTTAATATTTAACCTAATGGTGTTGAATGCTGCATGCTGACTCAGTAGGAGACAGATCCTAAACATAAAGATTATAATAAACATTTGTTTCCCAAATAACATTCTCAATGTTCAGAATGCTTAAAGTCATGAGCTTTTTTAAAAATGTTTAACTGAAACCTGGAAATGTACTATTTCATTTCAAAGCTTGTATTATATCTATGATATAAATGTTTTTTATATAAAATTAACCCATTATGCAACAGGGGTTTGAGCAAAAGTCACTGTGAATAAGGGAATTTATCAATATTAATTAGCCGTTTCACTACATTATAGATAGCTGAAGGATTATGATACAGTATATCGATTTCGCTACAAATTGACAAGAATATTTGATGACACTTACCAAACAAGTCTCAAACAGCGGAGAAATAGTTCACCACGACGATAGCAATGCAATGTTTGACTGCATCTCCCTATGTGATATATCTGTATTTGGGTAAATACAGATCACGTAATTCAGGGAGCACTGTTACGTCAGGTCACCAACCATTATTACGACGCTCATATGTCATAGAGCTCCTTAGGATGTTTGTATAATCTTTATCCAAATTTTCATATGGCCGCAGTTACAGCGTTTATTTTACAGTTAATGTAACAGGATGTCATTATATTTTTCTGTCTTTATGGTGGCAGACCACTTAACTAAATCTGAGTAGGCGGTTTCTACAAATGGGTCAGATAAAATATTAAATATACAGTAAAAGCTCACACCTATTCATACCCTTTATGTACTGTAAATCTACAATTACGTATACTGTATAATACGATAACTACCATTACAAAATGTCTCCCTTTTGATTTGAAGTGGTTCTTTTAAATAAGTAAATTGCAATCACTTAGCCTACATCTGAGCTCCTAATTCATCGCGACGACGGACTGAGACTCCAGTTGGATTTGTGAGAAGTAAAGGGGTGTGCCTGTTTTAAAACCGATTCATACGTCTTAAACACATGGACATTGATAGCAGTCTGTGTTATATAATTTATCCTTTTATTTTATTTAAATTTAAGTATCACATACACATTTTCAAAGTAACTGTACCCCTTTTAATTATGATCCCCATCGCTCACAGCTCCGAAGCTGAGACGAGGGCTACTTCAGATGGGATTTCCAACATTTCTCTCTTAGCTTGTATACCGGTGGAACGGAGAGCGCTCTTAAAACGTGTTGATAGTAAGATTGGGATGTATTTGCAGTCTAGATATAGTTTTTTTAATGTTCGGAGCCGGCACAGATTCATTTTCTTACGACTGCTTTTCTGGATGACAATAACAATGCAAACGATGGTGTTAAGGCGAGGCTGTGCCTTAAGGCTCCTCTGCTTACAATATTCAGCGCGTAAATCGCAAACGAGCGCCTCTCTTACGATGAAAATGCGGCAAATAAGAACACGAGATTTAAACCTACGGCTTACAAATTTATGCGTAAACACTAAAACCGTATCTTTAGCAAAACTGGCGAGACAATCTGTTTTATCATTTAAAAAAGTACTGGAAAATAATTAAAGGTTATCACGATAAACAGAGGTTACTGATCTACTACTGTACGCTGTGACCAAAAATGAGAGTCCCCCCATCCTCGCAGCCTTCATGCTTTGGTCTGGGCCTGGCCGTTTTTTTTTTAGGACAATGGGGTCAAGTTAAGAAATTATGCAAGTTTCTAATCAAATCCAAGGGCGCCTCGATCTCCTAAACATCTTTAGAAGGCCGACGGACCACACTGCACGGTCCGGGTCCGGGCCCTGACCCGGTTCTGGATAATGCCAGCTTAAAGTGAAAAATTCTACTGTACATATTATGTTTCTTATTATGGTATATATGTATAATGTGGCGCGACCGCTTCACGAAGCTAGAAAGAAAGTTATCCGCCATTTTTATTTTACCTGCAATTGAATTTGCCATTAAAATCACGATTAATACCGCAGCTGCTAAATTACTTACCTAAAAGGGTTCAGATACAAAAGCACTTGAGCTGTAATGTTTATATACTGTTGGCCCGATGACCTACTTCAAGAAGAATTGTTACATAGACCGCCAAGGACTGTCATCACACTTTACGTCATAAAGCGCTTTAAAACTTTTGACAAGTTCAACACCTCATATTTTGTACTGTTTATCATGGTAAAAGCAACTCAAAGCAATTCTAAAAATGATCGAAAGGTAAAATAGAAAAGTGTTCTTAGTCTTCACTTAAAAGCTGTTAGAAGCTGCCTTTCTGACAAGAGAGTTCTGTGAGTTCCACAGTCTCAGTGCATTAAAGTCAAAACCAGTTGCTTTTTATTTCCTGTTTTACGACAGAGCAAGGAGGGTGTCCACAGACCACTGTGCACCTGCAGACTGATATGGGGGGTAAAAAGTCTAGAAGTTAGTAAATAAGATTTTAACATATGTTCTAAAACACACCGGACACCTGTACAGTGATGCCAACACAGTGATCTGAGCTCCTCCTTTGAGTTAAATCCTAGCATCTGCATTTTTTACAAGTTGTTGCTATGGCAGAGCATGACCAGAGCATAACAGAAACCACCCATTTTCTAACCGCTTCATCCAATTCAGGGTCAGGGGGTCGGGGGGTCACGGGGGAGCCAGAGCCTCAGAAAGTAATAAGCAGGAGATACCTGGGACTGGATGGTAGTCCAATGCAGGGAAGACACAGACACTCACCAATTATCCCAGAAGCCAATTAACCTACCAGTAGTTCTTTGAACTGTGGGAGGAAGCCGGAGCACCCAAAGCAAACTCATGCAAACATGGGGAGAACATACAAGCTCCATACAGATAGCACCCCAGGTCCAGAAGTGTACCCAGGGCCTCAGCACTGTGAGCTAGCAATGCTAAACGCTGGGCTACTGTGCATGCTAATTTCTAGGCATCAGGTGATCAATCAGGTAGTGTTTCTCAGATAAAAGGACACCAGTAATTTAGTATGAGATTCAAATTGACCTCAGAACAAAATATAACTTATGTTATATAACTTATATAGAACTTACTACAGCATAACTGTCTTATTTGGCTCTTGTAGAAAATATTAACAGCATGCCTATTAAACATACAGTATCTAGCAATCAGCAATCAAAATAAAAACATTTCCAAACATGGAAACTGCCCAGTTAATGAAGCATTTCAAAGACATTAATCTATTCAATAATTACAGTTTCAAGTAGATAACAGATTTATATTCAGATTACGAAAGTATCATAACAACGGCTGCTTGTGTAAGGAATCCATGAATCCCACTGTACATGAGAATTTCACACCTATTTGTAATCAATACACAAAATCCTATTGAATTTCAGGTACTTGTTTATTCAGCATTGCTTGACTCCGCGGACTCCTTGTTGTTTCAATATTCTAGCAATAGGACTAATCGCCAATACAGTGCCGTTGTAATCTATTCCTTCTGCCAGCAGAGGACGGTATTCGCACAGCCAGTTCAGGATAAGATACGGTCCTCGCAGTTCACAGTACAACTGGCCACAGCCGTACTCGGAATATGCTCTCGATAACCTCGTTTAGTTTAAGAACGGCCGTATTTCATATCAACCCACAGATGCATTGCATAAACACTAGAATTCTGGTTGTACTTAAATTGACCGTATACGTTTTGGATTATGTTTAACCTTCTTCAATTTCTTCAACCATATTTTGAGATGATTACGTTTACAGAAGCAAATATTATTCAGTGCTTTTTCTTCACTCCTTTAATCAAACCCACATTTCTTTAAGGAGGGCCATTGTGAAACTCCCCAAAGTGAGCTGAATTAATCTTTTATTCTTCACACCTGCGAAGTCATTCCTTCATTGTGTAATATAAAGGCCTTTCATTATTCACGTATACTACAACATCTGAAAATAATGGGTCTTGAAATAGTTGAATGAAAGAAAATCCTGAATAACTCCTCCAAATGCGTGTTACACTTTCATCAGGTACACACACCTTGAATGTGATGAACTATAAAAAGTTATTTTAACCATACCCAATGGAGCTCGGGAGTGCGATTGCATACACAATCATGTTTTCAGTGTTTGGACATCAGCCGTACATCAGAACAATCATTTCACTAACACAGCTCCATGTTGAGTGACTTCCCTCCAAAAACACAAAGTCACTTTCCCTTAGCAATTATTGCATGGACTTAGATTATCTGCCTTCTGCATCAAGCCCTGTATGATATACTGTACAAAGCCAAGCTTTGGGATAGTGCTAAGTTTGGATCCTTGTCTTGATCCTTTTGGATCCCAGGCTGCTCATTTGCAAATGTGTTTTGACATTAATTATAGTGACTATAGCAATGAGGTGGCACTGTGGTTCACAGAGCTGGGGTCCTGGGTTCAATTCCTGGGGTGCAGTCTGGATGGAATTGTATGTTCTCCCTTCATTTGTGTGGATTTCTTCCAGGTGCTCCAGTTTCTTCCCACAGTCCAAAGACATACAGTACTAGTAGGTTAAGGTGGAACTACAGTCCCAATTTTGCAGACACAAAAGTATTTAATTTCAGTCACAAAATAAAATCATTGACATTATAGAAAAACTTTACAAACTCAAAATTGAGCACAAAATCATGAATTTTGTGAAAGTACTGTAAGTTACGCCATGTTGTAACAAATTCGCATTCAAGTTCCACACAAATTGCAATGTGATGCAGCCCTTCCTGCTCACTAATCACTGTAATGATTAATGCAATGTGATGTAGGAGAGAAAAGGTATAGGTTATGCAGCAAACATTTCACTGCAAAAAACGTTCCATTCCAAGGTTCTTTATGCAGAGTTAACAATGTAATATTATTTATTGGCAAAAACGTTAAAAAGTTGAGAGCAATATTTCCATTGGATTAAACGAGATGTATTCACAAGCCTGCTCCTTTACAATGTCACAGGGCCACATCAGATTACAGGAAGTTTTGCTGCCTCGTTCTGAATCGCAGAACATGGTAATTCTTTAACCTTGAAATGTAGTCTATTTTGTGATGTAAATTGGAGGTTTTACAAGTTATTGTGTGTTCCCCTTTAGATGGCTTCTGGGAAAACTGGCCTCAACACTGTATTGGATAAGGCACTTAGAAAACAGATTCATGCGTGGACCACAGCAATGTCCCTTTACTGAGAGCCAGCAATCAACGGATGTGTCTGATCGTGAATGGTTTTCCCTGCTGTTTGTTGTATTACTCGGTGTTGCATTTTAAGCTGTGCATGAGGCAGGACCCGGAGGCTGCTGCTTCTGCTGGGATTGAGGAAGAGCTGAGCGCCATGTAAGGCAAAGACACTGCGTTCCACTTTGACAGGTGCCTGGAGTGTAAGAGCTGCAGATAATATTGAGTCACATTAATCCCAACACATTTCAAATATTATGAAAATTAAATAAATTAAATCAAATAACTTTCATTAAAAAAATCAATCACACTTTACCTTGCTTTTTCAGTTGTTTTAAAGGAAAATTGATGCAGAGAATGTGTGAATACTACTTTTTGATGGTTCCAAGGCCAATGTGACCAGTTCTATTGCCTGCTAATTGTACGTTCCAGGTTGAACAATTATTTTTAGGAGGTCAAGGTGTATGAATGATAAGAACAGCTTGAAATTTATTTTCACGGTCAACACACATTTTCGCAAGGGAAAAAAACTGAAATAACCACAGTTACGCAAACACCAGTCCACCAAAAAAAAATCATTTTATTAAAACAAGGTAACATTTTTTTTATCATCATACGGATGAACTGTGCTAAATATATTTCTAAAAAGAAAAAGCAGGACGTGAGTCGTGAGCCAAGATCATGACTCTTTTACTCTTCTTCACATCAGTTTTCATCTGTGAGGAGGAGGAGGGGGGCGGCTCCTGATGTGCTGACACTTGGGGATGTGCCTCTGTGCCGGCCTGGGGGCAAAGCGCCAGCCGCAGTGAGGGCAGGGCACGTAGTCGGGGTTTGGATTCGCGGGGGGTGGGGCAGGTTCACAACCTTCCCTCCTTGCGTGATCACCTGCTGCACCTCCCTGGCCTATTTGATGCTCCGAATGAAATCCTCGTGCTTCTGCCTCCAGTTGTTCTTTCTCAGCTGGGAACAGGAAATGAAACCAATGAAACAGCTTCCAGAAAAAGTCCAGACTAGCACTGCGTACACAGTCTGGTCGCAAACCATTCACAAGGCAAGAAAATATCAATACAGTAATAACGTAGCTTTCTGGGCCTACCTTTCATGTCATTGGGTAGAGAGTACAATTTAGTTATGGTTTTGTTTCCCGTGAGTGCTATTTGCTTGATATCTCATGTAGATTTTTACAACAGAATTCAGAAGTCACTAAGACCCATTTATTCTGTCTGGCAAATGTGCCTTTGCGGCAGTTTTTCAGAAGAGTTCTTCATAAAACACTTATTTATTGTTTACATTGACTTATAAGCTGAGTCTGACTCTAGGAGAAAACAAGGGAAGCTTGGAAAGAGTTTAAGGATAGCCCTTACCACGATTGGCGGTCTAACCTTCTTCTTATGGATGTATGTCTCCAGTTCTGTTCCCTTGGCCCTGTGCTTGAAAGAGTCAAAAACCTTCCTCTTTGAATTCTGAAGCTTCTTGCAGATCTTGCTGTTTCTCCAGCCTCTCTACAGCAAACTTCCTGTGACACAGTTCACAGGGCACCAGCTGAGGGTTTCCACTCTGGCTATTCTCATATGGAAATTGCTCAGCGGTAGGGCACATCAGTCTTGTAGGGGACTGTTGTAACAGAAGAAATAAGGTTCTTGATCCCGAGATGAAGTAAAACAAATGAGTTTATTGCATGCAAGGAACAATAAAGCCGAAGTCTTGTTTCCCGCAAGAAACAACAAAACCGAAGTATTGTTAGCCGTACTGTTACAAACTTTTGGGTTATATAGTGTTTTCTTCTCCGTTTCTGACGTCACTCGGTCTGATGGTAAAGAGGGGGGTTCATGGTATTTGGCCAGTTTACGATGTTCTGGGCAAATGGTCAGTTTAACATTACACCCAGGGGGGTTCCTAGCTGGCATCTGCAGTCCTTATCAGTTAACCCCCTTTCCTGCCATAAACCCCTGCTTGTGACTTAGAAGTCTAAACCCCCTACAGAAAGGATTAAATTCAAACCCCCGTCTTCACATCTTTCTTCAATGTCAAGTGGCAAATGTTGACTGGTGATGTTATGTGAATTTTAGGAAATGGTCATTTTTCAATCGAGTCTATGTTTCTCAGAATTTGAGACAGAGAGGTCAATCTCTGCAATCCGAGCTGAGGGCATTTCTTGGAATGGAAAGGTAAGAGCAACTTTGGTAAGAGTTCATTGATATTCTCTTAAGACTCTTCGCCAGATTTTACGATGAAAAATGTAAATAATAATAACAAACATTATTTTATATAGTGCCTTGAAAGGTGGCTTCTTTACAGAATGACAAAACCAACTACAATAAATAATACACAAGATATGCATGATGACAATACACAGTTAGAGGAGACAGTAGATGGTCATTGTCAGTGTACTCTGAAGGTAGTTTTCCAATTTTTTGGAACGGGGTAAAAGAGGCCACCTCTACTAGAATCTTTGTCCTAACCAAAAATGTAACAAAGTATAATAATAATATTAAAAATAATAATAATAAACTTTATTTATAGAGCACCTTTCATACAAATAGTGCTTTGGTGCTTTAAAAACCAAGCGTAAAAATAAAATATTAAAATTGAGAGATATACTTTCAGTTGTAAAGGAAAATACAGAAATACAGTAAAGCAACATACATGTCAATTAAATAAATACAAATTAGGAAAGTCGTAATAAAATAAGAACAATTAAAGAGAACTAAAAAAAGAAACAGAAAGAACAAAGAACCACTTTAACTAAAAGCAACATTTTCAAATGTTTTTTAAAACAATGTACCGAGCTTGACTGCCTAATAAAAAGTGGAAGTGAGTTTCATAATTTAGAAGCATAAAAACAAAAAGCAGCCTCTCCACTCTTTCTGCATTTCACATGTGGTATTTGCAGTAGGCCAGTATGTGCAGATCTCAGGTCACGTATAGGAACATATGAAGACAGACATTCAGTAAGGTACAGACGTGCTAGGTCGCTTAAAGCTTTAAAACCAAGTAAAAGAACTTTCAAATTTATCCTAGATAATACAGGTGACCAGTGAAGTTTTTTCAAAACAGGAATGATATTCTCTTTCTTGTATTTGTTAGGATCTGTGCTACTGCATTTCGAACAAGTAGTAAGGGATTTATTGTTTTCTTGGGAAGCTCACAAAACAGAGCAATAAAATCATATCCACATCAATGTGAGCAATGGAGAAGTCAAATTAACGTGTCTAAATATCATCTAGTTCTATCCCAGGGAAGAGGGCTGTTGCCAACACAGACGACAAGACACAAAACGCTCAACTGTGCAAAACACGCATAAGGACATCAGTCAGGAGGAACAGGGTAAAGTGTTTTTACTTCTTCACCATGGTCATGTAGTTTCACTCCAAGCACTGTCATATGAAATAACTGTGGAAACGACCTCCCCAAAATTTTGGGTTGTTGCATTTTGCTTCAATGAATTTTAACCTTTTCTTTTAGACATTAAGAGGAAGGACACATTCACCCTTGGTAGAGATTCAGTTGTTCTATGAGATGTCAAGGTGAGAATTAACCACTTCAGGCATAAGTCAATCCACATGACTGAAAAAGGGGCAATGAACAGGATATGGGGATTTTGCAAGTTATAAAGTACAATAATCATCATTAAATGATCTAAGACTACTGAAGTATAAGCTGTGTCCCTGACTGATTAATTAGCAAATTCATCTTTGTAGAATGCAGCTACTATCTATTCAGTGGCATTTCCTTAAAACAACTGTATTCCCACATTCTGAATATGGAGTGAGATCATGTAGAGAATGTTGGACTTGTAATAACTAATTGAAGGATAATAACAATCAACGAAAGTGCTTAAAAGTATTAACAAATGCCTTCAAAGTACTTGACACGTACTTTGCTTTCAAAAGTGAAACATAATTAATGCTTACGTAAGATTTCTCTTGACTTCTCAGGAGTATACTAACTCCAAGGACAAGTAACATCACAAACCATTATTTAAGTGCTGATGTTGGAGCTGCAATACTACTACCAAGACAAAAAATGATACAGGTAACACTGCTTTCAGATTTCTAAGAATTGCTAAAATAGTATGTTTACAGAGCATTCAGAGTTGAGAATATGACAAGTTCCTACCATCTCAAACACTGCCATTCTAGAACAAAAAGAAAGTACTTGAACGCCTGCAGTAATCGAACACAAACCAGAACATATCAGTGCATGACAAGGAAATGTAGTCACAAAATGATTCTACCCTTTCAAGTCCCAAAAAGGACCGAGGAACTTACCGGAGGCGATACCTGGATTTCAAACAGAGTACAATGTAGCCACTGTAGGGGAGAAGATCACAGAGAGCTCTTCTCAGATTGCTCAGAGTCAGCCCCAGCACCCTGTCCTGACTGAAGCAGACAAAGTGGTCAAACAGGTAGGTAGAAATGAGTAAGGAACAGAGAGTATGGTTATTCTTGCATTGTTTTGTTCGTCTGTCAAAGAAAAGAGTGCTTCTGACTTTTGTCAATGTTCATCTTTATTTTAGGAGAAGAACAAACGGTGGTATCACACTTTGCTCAAGTGTATGATACCATGTGTGTACAGCAGACATCACCAAAGGAACAGGAGACACCTGAGTAGAGAACAAGAATATCAAAAGACTGATGAAAAAAAGCACCAGGAGAAATCCATTGAATATGCACAATCTCGTCCAGCATTTCAATGAAAAGTTTCAGTGTTGTTTTTAGTGTCGTCGTATTGCATACATTTAAAACAATGTGTCTTGTTTAATGAACAATTTGATTTACTTTAGTAAAAAGTGTTGTTTACTGTAGTCCTAGCATGGATGCAATTGTTAGAAAAAACTTGAATGAAAAACTGAATGTTTCATACAATATGGGTTTGTGTTAACCCACACACCTAAGTGAAATGTTTGATTACGTTTACAAGACATAACACATAGTTCAGTTGAGTGTGAAAGGGAACAACAGAGAAAGTCACAAACAAAACATTTGTGAAGGACTTGATGAATGTTTTTTCTTTAGAAATGACAAAAAATAAAGAATTTTTCAACAAGATGTCTTTCTATAGCGAGTTTCATTTGAGATAGTCTTTTCTTAGAAGTGCAAGAGTGGTATTCCCTACAACTTATTCCCCAATTTGATCATTCTCAGAAATTAGGAGACGGAAACCACACCTATTGTAATATTAGACCTTGTAACAAGGCAACTAGGTTTCAATGGCTTAAAAGGTGCAGAAAGAGGCTCATGTATAATGACCTCCAGTGTCCCACAGGTTTCCCAAATCATTTCTTAGAGTATAGAAAAAGAGGAAATAAAGTGTCTACAGAAAGCGTATACCCTCTTGAACTTTGTTCAGTTTGTTGTGCCAGTGCCAGAGTTTCATGCAATTAAATGAGGACCTCTTTCTCACACCACATATGTTATACTTTCAAAGGGAAAAAAGGAAATATTACAATTGTATACATTTTCACCCACATGTTAATATTTGGTAGAAGCCCTTTTCACAGCAATTTCAGCTGTGAGTCTGTTGGTAATGGGCTCCACCACCTCTGCACCAACAAGATTTGATAATATTTAAGAATTTCAGAAGTCTGTCTGGTTTAGCTGAAGAATCAGCTAAGGTAAGTTTCAGGAAGAGCATCTGATTTCTTTCAATAAAGCAGAACAGAGAAAAAACACACAATACAAAATCATGAGAATTTGTATCCATATGACACTTTGACTCGAATACTTTTATCAGACCTACACAGAGTATATACTGTACACACTTTTCAGCCCAGGTTTATACATTTGGAACTGCCATTTGTAGGTGTTTTTGTGTCTTAGCTCAACACTGTGAAACCTGTAGTTACAAACATGGAGGATGAAGACATGAAGACATACATTGTACCTCTGACCGGCCTACCTTCCAAGAGGTGAAAGATGAAACTTTTCCTTTATCGTCAACTCAGTGAATGACTTTAAACTTTCGAAAACTGTAACAAAGAATAAGTTAAAAAACTTATTTTCATTGGACCCACAGAAAAGTCAAAGTTGTCCATAGAAATGCCCGTCTAAATCAGAAATCTACAGCACAAAGGCAGTGGCCTTTCGGGACATAAAAATGAAATCAGACTTTACTCAGACGAATTGCCCTTGGTCACGGACATCTTGCTATCAGTCACTACAAAGATGTTTTCTCTCGTGCCATGGCTTGCCTGACTTGCTTCTTCTGCTGGATGGCTTCTGGTCGCTGGTCAGGATCGACAGCCAGCATGTCCTGGAGCAGTGTCCTTAGCTCAGTGCTTATGGCTCTATTTACTTTCAGGGGGATGTGGAACTGCAGCCAGGGGTTCTCATCCAGGGCCTCTCCAACAGGCCCTGACAGACATATGCTCCTGTATCGGAAACACACTTTAGTTCAATTCTAAAATATTTCTCATAGGACTGAAGGAACCTTTGCCTGTTAAGAGTTAACAATTAGGTCCTCAAGAACTGTTTTACGGTTTTCTACACTCCTGGCTGGCCAAGGTCTCTTTAAGGTCTCTTAAGTGGAGGTGTAACTCATGTATCCTACATGTGATTTAGCAACATGAAAGGGAATAGCTTCTTATCGGATTATGGTCTTGGTTAACTGCCTAAGGCTGACCTAAGTGCCTAACTTTCTGACTTTCTTTATACCTTATATGTTAAGAAGCTTCTTCTGACCAATCAGAAATGTATGCTTTATGTATGAACATTTTGCTCATCAAAGTGAGTGAGAGACAAGGTTAACAGAAATTAGCCACGGCAGTAAATGACAGCACATTTTTGGGTTCTTAAATGGTCTCTACCTGGCACACCTGCAGTGCAAACTGACACACACTGTTTAGAGAAACAGCTACTCTATTACTAATATTAATGAAACATTTCTTATTCTATGGAACAAAAACAAACAGTAAAACTACAACACAGATCTCTTAGCTTCCTATTTCATGAACCAGATGACTGAATGACCAAGCCTAACTAGTAGCCAGAACCACAGTTAACCCTCCGTAACACAAAGTTTAACCACACGACAGGAACTCTTTCAAACTGAGTGAAAATCATAAATGGATCCATAACTTTACATCAATTTACTATGTTGTGCCAATACCTGCATTTACATTTAGAACGAATGATGTCATAGAACCAGCATCACACCAGTTCCAGGTGTCTCCAAGGAGACAACAGAACTTCAGTTGTGTTTGCTAAAATACACACTTTGAAACATACTGTAACACTTAGTTAACATGTCTGGTTTAGTTGAAGAATCGGCTAAGGTAAGTTTCAGGGTTTAATGGTGGGATGGCACCTGTGCTTTTTTCCCCCAACCGCTAGAATATGATTCGCACCAAACCCAAAAGAAATACTGCACAGTTCAGGAACTTCATCAACCTAGCAACTGTAAAATAAGCTTACAAACAACTGAATTGAAATGCCAAAAAGTTCAGAGAAAGGCACAAACTATGTTTACTTGGGGTTTACAAAATTAAAGCTAACTAAAACTGTAATGATAAAAAATCATGCTGCCAATGGACAGAGAAATATCATGTTTTTTGAATAATGTATTATTTGTTACATAGGAACCCAGTATAAGGGAATCCCTTGCGATCCTGTCTGCAGAGATAAAGGTAAGTATTGTTTTCTCTTTAGCTCTGTCACTCCAAGAAATATAATGAACATAAATATATTTGCCAATCTTTTCATAGTAATCCAAACAACTCTGCGTGTATCTGACATTTGTAATATTTATCTACCCCAGTATAACTCTTCTGGCAAGGCGATTGGTATTGTACCTTGAAAGAAAACTGATTGGAAATGTCATGTACTCTATGGTTTCTATTGATGTCAAGTGGCAAATGTTGACTGGTGATGTTATGTGAATCTTAGGAAATGGTCATTTTCAATCGAGTCTATGTTTCTCAGAATTTGAGACAGAGAGGTCAATCTCTGCAATCCGAGCTGAGGGCATTTCTTGGAATGGAAAGGTAAGAGCAACGTGTTCCTTGAAATTCTCTTAAGACTCTTCGCCAGATTTAACGATGAAAAATGTAAATAATAATAACAAACATTATTTTATATAGTGCCTTGAAAGGTGGCTTCTTTACAGAATGACAAAACCAACTACAATAAATAATACACAAGATATGCATGATGACAATACACAGTTAGAGGAGACAGTAGATGGTCATTGTCAGTGTATTCTGAAGGTAGTTTTCCAATTTTTTGGAACGGGGTAAAAGAGGCCACCTCTACTAGAATCTTTGTCCTAACCAAAAATGTAACAAAGTATAATAATAATATTAAAAATAATAATAATAAACTTTATCTATAGAGCACCTTTCATACAAATAGTGCTTTGGTGCTTTAAAAACCAAGCGTAAAAATAAAATATTAAAATTGAGAGATATACTTTCAGTTGTAAAGGAAAATACAGCAATACAGTAAAGCAACATACATGTCAATTAAATAAATAAAAATGAGGAAAGTCGTAATAAAATAAGAACAATTAAAGAGAACTAAAAAAAAAACAGAAATAGAAAGAACAAAGAACCACTTTAACTAAAAGCAACATTTTCAAATGTTTTTTAAAACAATGTACCGAGCTTGACTGCCTAATAAAAAGTGGAAGTGAGTTTCATAATTTAGAAGCATAAAAACAAAAAGCAGCCTCTCCACTCTTTCTGCATTTCACATGTGGTATTTGCAGTAGGCCAGTATGTGCAGATCTCAGGTCACGTATAGGAACATATGAAGACAGACATTCAGTAAGGTACAGACGTGCTAGGTCGCTTAAAGCTTTAAAACCAAGTAAAAGAACTTTCAAATTTATCCTAGATAATACAGGTGACCAGTGAAGTTTTTTCAAAACAGGAATGATATTCTCTTTCTTGTATTTGTTAGGATCTGTGCTACTGCATTTCGAACAAGTAGTAAGGGATTTATTGTTTTCTTGGGAAGCCCACAAAACAGAGCATTATAATCATATCCACATCAATGTGAGCAATGGAGAAGTCAAATTAACGTGTCTAAATATCATCTAGTTCTATCCCAGGGAAGAGGGCTGTTGCCTACACAGACGACAAGACACAAAACGCTCAACTGTGCAAAACACGCATAAGGACATCAGTCAGGAGGAACAAGGTAAAGTGTTTTTTCTTCTTCACCATGGTCATGTAGTTTCACTCCAAGCACTGTCATATGAAATAACTGTGGAAACGACCTCCCCAACATTTTGGGTTGTTGCATTTTGCTTCAATGAATTTTAACCTTTTCTTTTAGACATTAAGAGGAAGGACACATTCACCCTTGGTAGAGATTCAGTTGTTCTATGAGATGTCAAGGTGAGAATTAACCACTTCAGGGATAAGTCAATCCACATAACTGAAAAAGGGGCAATGAACAGGATATGGGGATTTTGCTAGTTATAAAGTACAATAATCATCATTACATGATCTAAGACTACTGAAGTATAAGCTGTGTCCCTGACTGATTAATTAGCAAATTCATCTTTGTAGAGTGCAGCTACTATCTATTCAGTGGCATTTCCTTAAAACAATTGTATTCCCACATTCTGAATATGGAGTGAGATCATGTAGAGAATGTTGGACTTGTAATAACTAATTGAAGGATAATAATAATCAACGAAAGTGCTTAAAAGTATCAACAAATGCCTTCAAAGTACTTGACACGTACTTTGCTTTCAAAAGTGAAACATAATTAATGCTTACGTAAGATTTCTCTTGACTTCTCAGGAGTATACTAACTCCAAGGACAAGTAACATCACAAACCATTATTTAAGTGCTGATGTTGGAGCTGCAATACTACTACCAAGACAAAAAATGATACAGGTAACACTGCTTTCAGATTTCTAAGAATTGCTAAAATAGTATGTTTACAGAGCATTCAGAGTTGAGAATATGACAAGTTCCTACCATCTCAAACACTGCCATTCTAGAACAAAAAGAAAGTACTTGAACGCCTGCAGTAATCGAACACAAACCAGAACATATCAGTGCATGACAAGGAAATGTAGTCACAAAATGATTCTACCCTTTCAAGTCCCAAAAAGGACCGAGGAACTTACCGGAGGCGATACCTGGATTTCAAACAGAGTACAATGTAGCCACTGTAGGGGAGAAGATCACAGAGAGCTCTTCTCAGATTGCTCAGAGTCAGCCCCAGCACCCTGTCCTGACTGAAGCAGACAAAGTGGTCAAACAGGTAGGTAGAAATGAGTAAGGAACAGAGAGTATGGTTATTCTTGCATTGTTTTGTTCGTCTGTCAAAGAAAAGAGTGCTTCTGACTTTTGTCAATGTTCATCTTTATTTTAGGAGAAGAACAAACGGTGGTATCACACTTTGCTCAAGTGTATGATACCATGTGTGTACAGCAGACATCACCAAAGGAACAGGAGACACCTGAGTAGAGAACAAGAATATCAAAAGACTGATGAAAAAAAGCACCAGGAGAAATCCATTGAATATGCACAATCTCGTCCAGTATTTCAATGAAAAGTTTCAGTGTTGTTTTTAGTGTCGTCGTATTGCATACATTTAAAACAATGTGTCTTGTTTAATGAACAATTTGATTTACTTTAGTAAAAAGTGTTGTTTACTGTAGTCCTAGCATGGATGCAATTGTTAGAAAAAACTTGAATGAAAAACTGAATGTTTCATACAATATGGGTTTGTGTTAACCCACACACCTAAGTGAAATGTTTGATT
Organism: Lepisosteus oculatus; assembly: GCF_040954835.1. Classification (NCBI taxonomy): domain Eukaryota; kingdom Metazoa; phylum Chordata; class Actinopteri; order Semionotiformes; family Lepisosteidae; genus Lepisosteus; species Lepisosteus oculatus. The sequence continues at coordinate 1,142,895 of NC_090713.1, forward strand.
ACGTTTACAAGACATAACACATAGTTCAGTTGAGTGTGAAAGGGAACAACAGAGAAAGTCACAAACAAAACATTTGTGAAGGACTTGATGAATGTTTTTTCTTTAGAAATGACAAAAAATAAAGAATTTTTCAACAAGATGTCTTTCTATAGCGAGTTTCATTTGAGATAGTCTTTTCTTAGAAGTGCAAGAGTGGTATTCCCTACAACTTATTCCCCAATTTGATCATTCTCAGAAATTAGGAGACGGAAACCACACCTACTGTAATATTAGACCTTGTAACAAGGCAACTAGGTTTCAATGGCTTAAAAGGTGCAGAAAGAGGCTCATGTATAATGACCTCCAGTGTCCCACAGGTTTCCCAAATCATTTCTTAGAGTATGGAAAAAGAGGAAATAAAGTGTCTACAGAAAGCGTATACCCCCTTGAACTTTGTTCAGTTTGTTGCGCCAGTGCCAGAGTTTCATGCAATTAAATGAGGACCTCTTTCTCACACCACATATGTTATACTTTCAAAGGGAAAAAAGGAAATATTACAATTGTATACATTTTCACCCACATGTTAATATTTGGTAGAAGCCCTTTTCACAGCAATTTCAGCTGTGAGTCTGTTGGTAATGGGCTCTACCACCTCTGCACCAACAAGATTTGATAATATTTAAGAATTTCAGAAGTCTGTCTGGTTTAGCTGAAGAATCAGCTAAGGTAAGTTTCAGGAAGAGCATCTGATTTCTTTCAATAAAGCAGAACAGAGAAAAAACACACAATACAAAATCATGAGAATTTGTATCCATATGACACTTTGACTCGAATACTTTTATCAGACCTACACAGAGTATATACTGTACACACTTTTTCAGCCCAGGTTTATACATTTGGAACTGCCATTTGTAGGTGTTTTTGTGTCTTAGCTCAACACTGTGAAACCTGTAGTTACAAACATGGAGGATGAAGACATGAAGACATATATTGTACCTCTGACCGGCCTACCTTCCAAGAGGTGAAAGATGAAACTTTTCCTTTATCGTCAACTCAGTGAATGTCTTTAAACTTTCGAAAACTGTAACAAAGAATACGTTAAAAAACTTATTTTCATTGGACCCACAGAAAAGTCAAAGTTGTCCATAGAAATGCCCGTCTAAATCAGAAATCTACAGCACAAAGGCAGTGGCCTTTCGGGACATAAAAATGAAATCAGACTTTACTCAGACGAATTGCCCTTGGTCACGGACATCTTGCTATCAGTCACTACAAAGATGTTTTCTCTCGTGCCATGGCTTGCCTGACTTGCTTCTTCTGCTGGATGGCTTCTGGTCGCTGGTCAGGATCGACAGCCAGCATGTCCTGGAGCAGTGTCCTTAGCTCAGTGCTTATGGCTCTATTTACTTTCAGGGGGATGTGGAACTGCAGCCAGGGGTTCTCATCCAGGGCCTCTCCAACAGGCCCTGACAGACATATGCTCCTGTATCGGAAACACACTTTAGTTCAATTCTAAAATATTTCTCATAGGACTGAAGGAACCTTTGCCTGTTAAGAGTTAACAATTAGGTCCTCAAGAACTGTTTTACGGTTTTCTACACTCCTGGCTGGCCAAGGTCTCTTTAAGGTCTCTTAAGTGGAGGTGTAACTCATGTATCCTACATGTGATTTAGCAACATGAAAGGGAATAGCTTCTTATCGGATTATGGTCTTGGTTAACTGCCTAAGGCTGACCTAAGTGCCTAACTTTCTGACTTTCTTTATACCTTATATGTTAAGAAGCTTCTTCTGACCAATCAGAAATGTATGCTTTATGTATGAACATTTTGCTCATCAAAGTGAGTGAGAGACAAGGTTAACAGAAATTAGCCACGGCAGTAAATGACAGCATATTTTTGGGTTCTTAAATGGTCTCTACCTGGACATGTGCAGCCCAGCTGACCACAGTGTTTACAAACATCTTTAACTCCTCCCTGTCACAGTCCATGGTCCCCACTTGCTTTAAAAAAACCACTATTGTTCCAACCCCCAAAAAGACAAAAGTGACATGCCTGAATGATTACCGCCCAGTAGCATTAACATCTGTGGTGATGAAATGCCTGGAGAAGCTGGTGTTGTCACACATCAACTCCTCCATCACAGAGTCCCTGGACCCCCTGCAGTTCGCCTACCAGAACAACAGATCAGTGGATGATGCTGTCTCCCTGGCTCTGCATACAGCCTTGGAACACCTGGACACTAAGAACTCGTATGTGAGAATGCTGTTTGTGGACTACAGTTCAGCATTCAATTCCATCATACCCAGTCAACTGGTGACAAAGCTCAGGGGATTAGGTCTGTGCAACTCTGTCTGCAACTGGCTGCTGGACTTTCTTATCGAGAGACCACAGGTGGTGCGGATAGGCAATAAAACATCAACACCACTCACCCTGAGCACTGGAACCCCACAAGGCTGCTGTCTGAGTCCAAGGTTGTACTCCCTATTTACTCACGACTGCACAGCAAGACACAGCAATAACCGCATCATCAAGTTTGCCGATGACACCACTATAATAGGACTGATCAGTGATGATGACGAGTCCACTTACAGGGATGAAGTTGTACAGCTGCTTAGGTGGTGTCATAGCAATAACCTGGACTTGAACATAAAGAAAACGAAAGAGCTAATAGTGGACTTTCGGAGACACAGGCCACACACTCACAGCCCACTCAGTATTGATGGAACGGAAGTGGAAACAGTCACCAGCTTTAGGTTTTTGGGAATTCACATCTCTAAAGATCTAACCTGGACTGTGAACACTGACTCTATCATGAAGAAGGCTCAGCAGCGCCTTTATTTCTTAAGGTGCCTCAAGCGATGGGGGATGCCAATACATGTGTTGGTGAACTTCTACCGCTGCACTATCGAGAGCGTCCTCACCAACGGGATCACCGTGTGGTATGGCAACACCTCTTCGCGAGAAAGAAAGGCACTGCAGAGAATGGTCAATATGGCCCAGAAGATCATTGGCTGCGGTCTCACCGAGATTAAACAGCTCTATGAGGACCGCTGCCGTGGTAGAATTCTGGCCATCACAGAGGACAGTCACCACCCCGGGCATGAGCTCTTCACCCCACTGCCCTCAGGCAAGAGATATAAGAGCATACGGGCACTTACCACTAGATTCTTCAATAGCTTCTATCCACAAGCAGTGAGACTGGCGAACACATTTAGCCATCCCCCTCGGACCACACCCACACCATCACCATCTACCTCATTGTAATTTATTTATTGTACGTCTCCAGTCATTGTTTACATGTCTGTATTGTTTACATTCAAACTGCCTGCATGTTTACTTGCACATTGTCTATTGTTTGCACATTGTCTTGATGCACTGTTTGCACTTTGTTTTGTTTTTACACTTGTTTTACTATCGAGAGACTTTCTGTAAGTAAGAATTCCATTGTACCAGTACCGGTTACATATGGCAATAAAGTTCAAGTTCAAGTTCAAGTTCACACCTGCAGTGCAAACTGACACACACTGTTTAGAGAAACAGCTACTCTATTACTAATATTAATGAAACATTTCTTATTCTATGGAACAAAAACAAACAGTAAAACTAAAACACAGATCTCTTAGCTTCCTATTTCATGAACCAGATGACTGAATGACCAAGCCTAACTTGTAGCCAGAACCCCAGTTAACCCTCCGTAACACAAAGTTTAACCACACGACAGGAACTCTTTCAAACTGAGTGAAAATCATAAATGGATCCATAACTTTACATCAATTTACTATGTTGTGCCAATACCTGCATTTACATTTAGAACGAATGATGTCATAGAACCAGCATCACACCAGTTCCAGGTGTCTCCAAGGAGACAATAGAACTTCAGTTGTGTTTGCTAAAATACACACTTTGAAACATACTGTAACACTTAGTTAACATGTCTGGTTTAGTTGAAGAATCGGCTAAGGTAAGTTTCAGGGTTTAATGGTGGGATGGCACCTGTGCTTTTTTCCCCCAACCGCTAGAATATGATTCGCACCAAACCCAAAAGAAATACTGCACAGTTCAGGAACTTCATCAACCTAGCAACTGTAAAATAAGCTTACAAACAACTGAATTGAAATGCCAAAAAGTTCAGAGAAAGGCACAAACTATGTTTACTTGGGGTTTACAAAATTAAAGCTAACTAAAACTGTAATGATAAACAATCATGCTGCCAATGGACAGAGAAATATCATGTTTTTTGAATAATGTATTATTTGTTACATAGGAACCCAGTATAAGGGAATCCCTTGCGATCCTGTCTGCAGAGATAAAGGTAAGTATTGTTTTCTCTTTAGCTCTGTCACTCCAAGAAATATAATGAACATAAATATATTTGCCAATCTTTTCATAGTAATCCAAACAACTCTGCGTGTATCTGACATTTGTAATATTTATCTACCGCAGTATAACTCTTCTGGCAAGGCGATTGGTATTGTACCTTGAAAGAAAACTGATTGGAAATGTCATGTACTCTATGGTTTCTATTGATGTCAAGTGGCAAATGTTGACTGGTGATGTTATGTGAATCTTAGGAAATGGTCATTTTTCAGTCGAGTCTATGTTTCTCAGAATTTGAGACAGAGAGGTCAATCTCTGCAATCCGAGCTGAGGGCATTTCTTGGAATGGAAAGGTAAGAGCAACGTGTTCTTTGATATTCTCTTAAGACTCTTCGCCAGATTTAACGATGAAAAATGTAAATAATAATAACAAACATTATTTTATATAGTGCCTTGAAAGGTGGCTTCTTTACAGAATGACAAAACCAACTACAATAAATAATACACAAGATATGCATGATGACAATACACAGTTAGAGGAGACAGTAGATGGTCATTGTCAGTGTATTCTGAAGGTAGTTTTCCAATTTTTTGGAACGGGGTAAAAGAGGCCACCTCTACTAGAATCTTTGTCCTAACCAAAAATGTAACAAAGTATAATAATAATATTAAAAATAATAATAATAAACTTTATCTATAGAGCACCTTTCATACAAATAGTGCTTTGGTGCTTTAAAAACCAAGCGTAAAAATAAAATATTAAAATTGAGAGATATACTTTCAGTTGTAAAGGAAAATACAGCAATACAGTAAAGCAACATACATGTCAATTAAATAAATAAAAATGAGGAAAGTCGTAATTGTCACGACCACCAGGCAGTCAAGACCAAAGCGTAAGCGAGCTAATCAGACCCAGCAGCGGGTGATTATTAACAAACGCCGCCGCACGAGTTAAACCACCTGCGCACACTCATTACGGTGCGCACTGCTATTTAAACCATCTTCACCTGCTTCCCACTGCTCGGTATTGAGTCTACTCCTTGAGAGCTCTACCTGGCGTTTTTCCCCGTACCTCGTTTATTCTGGTTTTTGGATTCCCCTTCTGCCTTTTCGACTTTGCACCTCGCCTCTCGACTCGGACTGTCTGCTACCGGTGAACTTCCTGGATTACGACTTGCCTTTCGCCTTTTGACTACGACCTTGCCTCTCGTTCTGGTTTGTTCGCCTGCCTCATCTATCACCCGTGCCTGCGTCTGCACAGGATCCGTGTATCTTCTCACCAGGGATTCCTAACAGAATACCGAGCCTAAGGATGGATCCCGCGGACGCACAAGCTTTTGGCTCACTTTTTAATCGCCATTCCCAAGCTCTCACCCAGCTTCAATCTTCGCTTCACATTCTCTCCAATCACGTCGCTAGCCTTCCGCCCTCCCCTGTCCCTTCGCCTCCAGCACAGACCACTGCTCCAATCCCTGTAACCCCGCCCACCTCTCCCGTAGCCTCACCGTTTGTTCTCCCGGAAAGATATGACGGCAACACCGCGGGCTGTAGGGGTTTTATTGCGCAATGCTCCTTGACTTTCCAGTTGCATCCTGAGTTTTTTTTTTCTCCCCGGGAGCAGATCGGTTTCGCCCTTTCCTTGCTCACTGGCAAGGCTCTGGACTGGGCAGCTGTGTTGCTTGCTAGGGGAGACTTTCAGTTTGCTGATTTCCAGCTTTTTGCTGTCCAGCTCCAGGCACGTTTTTCTCCAGTCAACCCGGACCTGACTCATCTCCGGCTCGCCTCGCTTCGTCAGGGTGATGGATCTCTGAATGATTATGTGGTTGACTTCCAAGCCCTTGCCACGGAGTCTGACTGGAACCCTGAAGCCCTGATTTGCCTTTTTTATAAGGGTCTCTCTGAAGATCTAAAGGACCACCTGGTGCTCTCGCCACTTCGCAACCGCTCTCTCGAATCGGCAATCGCTCAGGTGGTTGAACTGGACACCCGCATTCGGCTGCGGAGAGCAGAGAGTCATGATGGAAGCAGTCCTGGCCGTACTGAAGGTACTACCCCCACGGTGCCCACTCGGCATCATGCACCCCTTTCCTCAGAAGAAAAGGAAAGGCGCCGTCGGGAGGGACTGTGTCTCTATTGCTCTGCACCTGATCACATTCTCTCTGCTTGTCCCTTGAGACCCCCTTATCCCTCTCGAACCCTTCCACAGCCTACTGTTAGAGTCAGTAGTGCTGTTTTTTCTCAAACCTCATCAGGCCCTTTATTCCCAGCTGAAATTTCTTGGGCTGACGCACAACTTCCCCTTTTGGTTTTTGTTGACTCAGGGGCAGCGGGGAACTTTATAGACGTCACTTTTGCTAAGAAGTGGGATATTCCCCTGGCTCCGGTCTCACCCCCGATCTGTATTCAAGCTCTGGATGGATCCCCGATTGCACCTGGACGGATTACATGGCAGACCGTCCCTCTCTCTCTAACAGTTGGTGCTACTCATGTTGAGGAAATTTCACTCCTTCTCCTGGACTCGCCTGCCTACCCGGTAATCCTAGGTCTTCCCTGGCTCAAGAAGCACGATCCCCACATCTCCTGGGACAAGAACGAGCTCATTGCCTGGAGCCACTCCTGTCATGTCAACTGTTGTCGTCAGCCGGTTAAGGTTGCTGCTGCAGCAACCTCTATGGAGGAGCACTCTACCATCCCGCCCCAATACAGGCATCTGAAACAGGCCTTTGATAAGCGGAAGGCTCTTTCGCTTCCACCTCACCGTACCTGTGACTGTGCTATAGAGTTGCTTCCGGGAACCCTTCCACCCAAAGGACGGATCTACCCTCTCACTCAGGCAGAGAACCAGGCTTTACAAGATTATATTAAGGAGGCTTTGGAGTCAGGATTCATTCGTCCCTCCTCTTCTCCAGCCTGTGCGGGTTTTTTCTTTATTGGGAAGAAGGACGGCTCCTTGCGGCCGTGTATTGATTACAGAGGACTGAACTCCATTACGGTTAAACATCGTTACCCCCTGCCTTTAATTCCAGCCGCTTTGGAGTCCGTACGGGGAGCCTCCATCTTCTCGAAATTAGATCTACGGGGGGCTTACAACCTAATCAGGATACGGGAAGGGGACGAGTGGAAGACGGCCTTTATGACCACCCATGGACATTATGAATATCAGGTGATGCCTTTTGGTCTTGTTAATGCCCCGGCTGTCTTCCAGTCATTCATGAATGACATCTTTAGGGACATTATTGGGAATTTTGTTTTGGTTTACCTGGATGATATCCTCATCTTTTCTGCCAACCCTAGGGATCATGTCCACCACGTCCAGGAGGTCCTGACTAGACTCATTAACAACAAACTCTACGCCAAGCTTGAGAAGTGCGTTTTCCATGCCTCTAAAATTCACTTTCTGGGTTACATCATTTCCTCAGTTGGTGTAGAAATGGACTCTGCTAAGGTGGCGGCCATCAATGACTGGCCAGCCCCTCGTAACTTAAAGCAAATTCAACGTTTTCTAGGTTTTGCCAACTTTTATAGACGTTTCATCCGGAACTTTAGCTCCGTCGTGGCGCCTATCATCGCTCTAACCCGCAATCGACCAGGCTTGGGTAAATGGAACCCGGAGGCTAACCAGGCATTTTTACGCTTAAAACAACTCTTCAGTTCGGCACCTCTTCTACGACACCCGGATCCCTCTCAGCCATTCATAGTGGAGGTGGACGCCTCAGCCTATGGGGTTGGGGCGGTCCTCTCCCAGCGCCACGGGGATAAGCAGATTCCACATCCCTGTGCCTTCTTTTCGAGGAAACTCTCCCCTGCTGAGGTTAATTATGATGTTGGTAATCGTGAACTCTTGGCTATCAAGCTGGCCCTGGAGGAATGGAGACACTGGTTGGAGGGGGCTCATCACCCCTTTGTCATTATCACGGACCATAAGAACCTGGCCTACATTCAGTCGGCCAAACGCCTCAATTCCCGTCAGGCCCGTTGGTCTCTTTTCTTTTCTCGATTTAATTTTGTGATCACCTATACGCCTGGCTCGAAGAATGGGAGGGCTGATGCTCTCTCTCGGCTCCATGATCCCCAGGATCTGGACTACACACCGGAACCAATCATTTCACCTAACAGAATCCTCGGGGCGATCCACTGCTCTATTGAAGATCAGATCAGACGTGCCCTCAAGGGAGCTATAGTTCCTGTGTGCTGCCCCCCGGATAAGCTTTTTGTACCGGACAACTTGCGTTCTGCTGTCCTGCAATGGGGGCATGACTCTCGGTTTGCAGGCCATCCCGGGTGCAGTCGCACTCTGAACCTACTCACCAGAGATTTCTGGTGGCCTTCCATGCGATCAGATGTTGCAGAGTACGTCCGAGCTTGCCCGGTCTGTGCCAGGATCAAGACTCCGCGTGCCAAGAAGACCGGTCTCCTTCACCCTCTTCCGATCCCACACCGCCCTTGGTCCCACATAGCTGTGGACTTCATTACGGACCTTCCTAGCAGTCAAGGTCATACGGTAATCTTGGTGATATCTGATCGTTTTTCTAAGGCAGCCCATTTCGTCCCCCTCCCAGCATTGCCCACAGCCCAGGAAATGGCATCACTGTTTGTGCAACAGGTCGTTCGGATACATGGGTTGCCCAACGATGTGGTCTCAGACAGGGGACCTCAATTTGTCTCGGCCTTTTGGAAAGCGTTCTGCCAAGCTTTAGGGACCCATGTATCTCTGACTTCGGGATATCATCCTGAGGCCAATGGTCAGGTGGAACGGACCAACCAAAGCCTCCTTACCTTTTTGAGAGCCTTCACCTCCAACTCGCAGGATGATTGGTCATCACTACTTCCCTGGGCAGAATATGCCCATAATTCTCTTACCTCCTCCTCCACAGGTCTCTCTCCCTTCCTCTGCTCACTAGGTTATCAACCCACTCTCATTCCTGCCAACCCTCCGGACACGGCGGTGCCGTCGGTGCGTCAATATATTTCCAAGCTGCGCAGGACCTGGAGAATGGCGAGGACAGCTCTCACCAAGTCATCCCAGCGCCAGGCCAAATTCGCAAACCGACACCGCAGACCAGCCCCCCGTTTTCGCAGAGGCCAGTTTGTTTGGCTTTCAACAAGGAACCTACCTCTACACCTGCCTTCCAAGAAGCTCGGGCCTAGGTATATCGGCCCCTTCAGGATCCTCTCCCGGATCACCCCAGTTACCTTCCGTCTTGCACTTCCCCCCACCCTTAAAATCCACCCGTCTTTCCACGTCTCCCTCCTGAAACCCTTCTACCGCTCACTTCTGGCGGCTCCCCAACGTCGCCCGCCACCCCCGTGTCGCATTCGGGGGCACCAGGCATATACAGTCCACAAGATCCTTGACTCTAGATGGAACCGCGGTACCCTTCAGTATCTGGTTGACTGGGAGGGTTAAGGCCCTGAAGAAAGATCCTGGGTTCCGGAGAGGGATATTTTGGACCCTGCGCTAGTCGGAGACTTCCACAGGGACTATCCCGATCGGCCGTCTCGGGCGTCGGGAGCCGCCCGTGAAGGGGGGGGTACTGTCACGACCACCAGGCAGTCAAGACCAAAGCGTAAGCGAGCTAATCAGACCCAGCAGCGGGTGATTATTAACAAACGCCGCCGCACGAGTTAAACCACCTGCGCACACTCATTGCGGTGCGCACTGCTATTTAAACCATCTTCACCTGCTTTCCACTGCTCGGTATTGAGTCTACTCCTTGAGAGCTCTACCTGGCGTTTTTCCCCGTACCTCGTTTATTCTGGTTTTTGGATTCCCCTTCTGCCTTTTCGACTTTGCACCTCGCCTCTCGACTCGGACTGTCTGCTACCGGTGAACTTCCTGGATTACGACTTGCCTTTCGCCTTTTGACTACGACCTTGCCTCTCGTTCTGGTTTGTTCGCCTGCCTCATCTATCACCCGTGCCTGCGTCTGCACAGGATCCGTGTATCTTCTCACCAGGGATTCCTAACAGTAATAAAATAAGAACAATTAAAGAGAACTAAAAAAAGAAACAGAAATAGAAAGAACAAAGAACCACTTTAACTAAAAGCAACATTTTCAAATGTTTTTTAAAACAATGTACCGAGCTTGACTGCCTAATAAAAAGTGGAAGTGAGTTTCATAATTTAGAAGCATAAAAACAAAAAGCAGCCTCTCCACTCTTTCTGCATTTCACATGTGGTATTTGCAGTAGGCCAGTATGTGCAGATCTCAGGTCACGTATAGGAACATATGAAGACAGACATTCAGTAAGGTACAGACGTGCTAGGTCGCTTAAAGCTTTAAAAACAAGTAAAAGAACTTTCAAATTTATCCTAGATAATACAGGTGACCAGTGAAGTTTTTTCAAAACAGGAATGATATTCTCTTTCTTGTATTTGTTAGGATCTGTGCTACTGCATTTCGAACAAGTAGTAAGGGATTTATTGTTTTCTTGGGAAGCCCACAAAACAGAGCATTATAATCATATCCACATCAATGTGAGCAATGGAGAAGTCAAATTAACGTGTCTAAATATCATCTAGTTCTATCCCAGGGAAGAGGGCTGTTGCCTACACAGACGACAAGACACAAAACGCTCAACTGTGCAAAACACGCATAAGGACATCAGTCAGGAGGAACAAGGTAAAGTGTTTTTTCTTCTTCACCATAGTCATGTAGTTTCACTCCAAGCACTGTCATATGAAATAACTGTGGAAACGACCTCCCCAACATTTTGGGTTGTTGCATTTTGCTTCAATGAATTTTAACCTTTTCTTTTAGACATTAAGAGGAAGGACACATTCACCCTTGGTAGAGATTCAGTTGTTCTATGAGATGTCAAGGTGAGAATTAACCACTTCAGGGATAAGTCAATCCACATAACTGAAAAAGGGGCAATGAACAGGATATGGGGATTTTGCTAGTTATAAAGTACAATAATCATCATTACATGATCTAAGACTACTGAAGTATAAGCTGTGTCCCTGACTGATTAATTAGCAAATTCATCTTTGTAGAGTGCAGCTACTATCTATTCAGTGGCATTTCCTTAAAACAATTGTATTCCCACATTCTGAATATGGAGTGAGATCATGTAGAGAATGTTGGACTTGTAATAACTAATTGAAGGATAATAATAATCAACGAAAGTGCTTAAAAGTATCAACAAATGCCTTCAAAGTACTTGACAAGTACTTTGCTTTCAAAAGTGAAACATAATTAATGCTTACGTAAGATTTCTCTTGACTTCTCAGGAGTATACTAACTCCAAGGACAAGTAACATCACAAACCATTATTTAAGTGCTGATGTTGGAGCTGCAATACTACTACCAAGACAAAAAATGATACAGGTAACACTGCTTTCAGATTTCTAAGAATTGCTAAAATAGTATGTTTACAGAGCATTCAGAGTTGAGAATATGGTTCCTACCATCTCAAACACTGCCATTCTAGAACAAAAAGAAAGTACTTGAACGCCTGCAGTAATCGAACACAAACCAGAACATATCAGTGCATGACAAGGAAATGTAGTCACAAAATGATTCTACCCTTTCAAGTCCCAAAAAGGACCGAGGAACTTACCGGAGGCGATACCTGGATTTCAAACAGAGTACAATGTAGCCACTGTAGGGGAGAAGATCACAGAGAGCTCTTCTCAGATTGCTCAGAGTCAGCCCCAGCACCCTGTCCTGACTGAAGCAGACAAAGTGGTCAAACAGGTAGGTAGAAATGAGTAAGGAACAGAGAGTATGGTTATTCTTGCATTGTTTTGTTCGTCTGTCAAAGAAAAGAGTGATTCTGACTTTTGTCAATGTTCATCTTTATTTTAGGAGAAGAACAAACGGTGGTATCACACTTTGCTCAAGTGTATGATACCATGTGTGTACAGCAGACATCACCAAAGGAACAGGAGACACCTGAGTAGAGAACAAGAATATGAAAAGACTGATGAAAAAAAGCACCAGGAGAAATCCATTGAATATGCACAATCTCGTCCAGTATTTCAATGAAAAGTTTCAGTGTTGTTTTTAGTGTCGTCGTATTGCATACATTTAAAACAATGTGTCTTGTTTAATGAACAATTTGATTTACTTTAGTAAAAAGTGTTGTTTACTGTAGTCCTAGCATGGATGCAATTGTTAGAAAAAACTTGAATGAAAAACTGAATGTTTCATACAATATGGGTTTGTGTTAACCCACACACCTAAGTGAAATGTTTGATTACGTTTACAAGACATAACACATAGTTCAGTTGAGTGTGAAAGGGAACAACAGAGAAAGTCACAAACAAAACATTTGTGAAGGACTTGATGAATGTTTTTTCTTTAGAAATGACAAAAAATAAAGAATTTTTCAACAAGATGTCTTTCTATAGCGAGTTTCATTTGAGATAGTCTTTTCTTAGAAGTGCAAGAGTGGTATTCCCTACAACTTATTCCCCAATTTGATCATTCTCAGAAATTAGGAGACGGAAACCACACCTACTGTAATATTAGACCTTGTAACAAGGCAACTAGGTTTCAATGGCTTAAAAGGTGCAGAAAGAGGCTCATGTATAATGACCTCCAGTGTCCCACAGGTTTCCCAAATCATTTCTTAGAGTATGGAAAAAGAGGAAATAAAGTGTCTACAGAAAGCGTATACCCCCTTGAACTTTGTTCAGTTTGTTGCGCCAGTGCCAGAGTTTCATGCAATTAAATGAGGACCTCTTTCTCACACCACATATGTTATACTTTCAAAGGGAAAAAAGGAAATATTACAATTGTATACATTTTCACCCACATGTTAATATTTGGTAGAAGCCCTTTTCACAGCAATTTCAGCTGTGAGTCTGTTGGTAATGGGCTCCACCACCTCTGCACCAACAAGATTTGATAATATTTAAGAATTTCAGAAGTCTGTCTGGTTTAGCTGAAGAATCAGCTAAGGTAAGTTTCAGGAAGAGCATCTGATTTCTTTCAATAAAGCAGAACAGAGAAAAAACACACAATACAAAATCATGAGAATTTGTATCCATATGACACTTTGACTCGAATACTTTTATCAGACCTACACAGAGTATATACTGTACACACTTTTTCAGCCCAGGTTTATACATTTGATACATTTGGATCTGCCATTTGTAGGTGTTTTTGTGTCTTAGCTCAACACTGTGAAACCTGTAGTTACAAACATGGAGGATGAAGACATGAAGACATATATTGTACCTCTGACCGGCCTACCTTCCAAGAGGTGAAAGATGAAACTTTTCCTTTATCGTCAACTCAGTGAATGTCTTTAAACTTTCGAAAACTGTAACAAAGAATAAGTTAAAAAACTTATTTTTATTGGACCCACTGAAAATTCAAAGTTGTCCATAGAAATGCCCGTCTAAATCAGAAATCTACAGCACAAAGACAGTGGCCTTTCGGGACATAAAAATGAAATCAGACTTTACTCAGATGAATTTCAGCTGGGACGAATTGCCCTTGGTCACGGACATCTTGCTATCAGTCACTACAAAGATGTTTTCTCTCGTGCCATGGCTTGCCTGACTTGCTTCTTCTGCTGGATGGCTTCTGGTCGCTGGTCAGGATCGACAGCCAGCATGTCCTGGAGCAGTGTCCTTAGCTCAGTGCTTATGGCTCTATTTACTTTCAGGGGGATGTGGAACTGCAGCCAGGGGTTCTCATCCAGGGCCTCTCCAACAGGCCCTGACAGACATATGCTCCTGTATCGGAAACACACTTTAGTTCAATTCTAAAATATTTCTCATAGGACTGAAGGAACCTTTGCCTGTTAAGAGTTAACAATTAGGTCCTCAAGAACTGTTTTACGGTTTTCTACACTCCTGGCTGGCCAAGGTCTCTTTAAGGTCTCTTAAGTGGAGGTGTAACTCATGTATCCTACATGTGATTTAGCAACATGAAAGGGAATAGCTTCTTATCGGATTATGGTCTTGGTTAACTGCCTAAGGCTGACCTAAGTGCCTAACTTTCTGACTTTCTTTATACCTTATATGTTAAGAAGCTTCTTCTGACCAATCAGAAATGTATGCTTTATGTATGAACATTTTGCTCATCAAAGTGAGTGAGAGACAAGGTTAACAGAAATTAGCCACGGCAGTAAATGACAGCATATTTTTGGGTTCTTAAATGGTCTCTACCTGGCACACCTGCAGTGCAAACTGACACACACTGTTTAGAGAAACAGCTACTCTATTACTAATATTAATGAAACATTTCTTATTCAATGGAACAAAAACAAACAGTAAAACTAAAACACAGATCTCTTAGCTTCCAATTTCGTGAACCAGATGACTGAATGACCAAGCCTAACTAGTAGCCAGAACCCCAGTTAACCCTCCGTAACACAAAGTTTAACCACACGACAGGAACTCTTTCAAACTGAGTGAAAATCATAAATGGATCCATAACTTTACATCAATTTACTATGTTGTGCCAATACCTGCATTTACATTTAGAACGAATGATGTCATAGAACCAGCATCACACCAGTTCCAGGTGTCTCCAAGGAGACAACAGAACTTCAGTTGTGTTTGCTAAAATACACACTTTGAAACATACTGTAACACTTAGTTAACATGTCTGGTTTAGTTGAAGAATCGGCTAAGGTAAGTTTCAGGGTTTAATGGTGGGATGGCACCTGTGCTTTTTTCCCCCAACCGCTAGAATATGATTCGCACCAAACCCAAAAGAAATACTGCACAGTTCAGGAACTTCATCAACCTAGCAACTGTAAAATAAGCTTACAAACAACTGAATTGAAATGCCAAAAAGTTCAGAGAAAGGCACAAACTATGTTTACTTGGGGTTTACAAAATTAAAGCTAACTAAAACTGTAATGATAAACAATCATGCTGCCAATGGACAGAGAAATATCATGTTTTTTGAATAATGTATTATTTGTTACATAGGAACCCAGTATAAGGGAATCCCTTGCGATCCTGTCTGCAGAGATAAAGGTAAGTATTGTTTTCTCTTTAGCTCTGTCACTCCAAGAAATATAATGAACATAAATATATTTGCCAATCTTTTCATAGTAATCCAAACAACTCTGCGTGTATCTGACATTTGTAATATTTATCTACCGCAGTAGAACTCTTCTGGCAAGGCGATTGGTATTGTACCTTGAAAGAAAACTGATTGGAAATGTCATGTACTCTATGGTTTCTATTGATGTCAAGTGGCAAATGTTGACTGGTGATGTTATGTGAATCTTAGGAAATGGTCATTTTTCAATCGAGTCTATGTTTCTCAGAATTTGAGACAGAGAGGTCAATCTCTGCAATCCGAGCTGAGGGCATTTCTTGGAATGGAAAGGTAAGAGCAACGTGTTCTTTGATATTCTCTTAAGACTCTTCGCCAGATTTAACGATGAAAAATGTAAATAATAATAACAAACATTATTTTATATAGTGCCTTGAAAGGTGGCTTCTTTACAGAATGACAAAACCAACTACAATAAATAATACACAAGATATGCATGATGACAATACACAGTTAGAGGAGACAGTAGATGGTCATTGTCAGTGTATTCTGAAGGTAGTTTTCCAATTTTTTGGAACGGGGTAAAAGAGGCCACCTCTACTAGAATCTTTGTCCTAACCAAAAATGTAACAAAGTATAATAATAATATTAAAAATAATAATAATAAACTTTATCTATAGAGCACCTTTCATACAAATAGTGCTTTGGTGCTTTAAAAACCAAGCGTAAAAATAAAATATTAAAATTGAGAGATATACTTTCAGTTGTAAAGGAAAATACAGCAATACAGTAAAGCAACATACATGTCAATTAAATAAATAAAAATGAGGAAAGTCGTAATAAAATAAGAACAATTAAAGAGAACTAAAAAAAGAAACAGAAATAGAAAGAACAAAGAACCACTTTAACTAAAAGCAACATTTTCAAATGTTTTTTAAAACAATGTACTGAGCTTGACTGCCTAATAAAAAGTGGAAGTGAGTTTCATAATTTAGAAGCATAAAAACAAAAAGCAGCCTCTCCACTCTTTCTGCATTTCACATGTGGTATTTGCAGTAGGCCAGTATGTGCAGATCTCAGGTCACGTATAGGAACATATGAAGACAGACATTCAGTAAGGTACAGACGTGCTAGGTCGCTTAAAGCTTTAAAAACAAGTAAAAGAACTTTCAAATTTATCCTAGATAATACAGGTGACCAGTGAAGTTTTTTCAAAACAGGAATGATATTCTCTTTCTTGTATTTGTTAGGATCTGTGCTACTGCATTTCGAACAAGTAGTAAGGGATTTATTGTTTTCTTGGGAAGCCCACAAAACAGAGCATTATAATCATATCCACATCAATGTGAGCAATGGAGAAGTCAAATTAACGTGTCTAAATATCATCTAGTTCTATCCCAGGGAAGAGGGCTGTTGCCTACACAGACGACAAGACACAAAACGCTCAACTGTGCAAAACACGCATAAGGACATCAGTCAGGAGGAACAAGGTAAAGTGTTTTTTCTTCTTCACCATGGTCATGTAGTTTCACTCCAAGCACTGTCATATGAAATAACTGTGGAAACGACCTCCCCAACATTTTGGGTTTGTTGCATTTTGCTTCAATGAATTTTAACCTTTTCTTTTAGACATTAAGAGGAAGGACACATTCACCCTTGGTAGAGATTCAGTTGTTCTATGAGATGTCAAGGTGAGAATTAACCACTTCAGGGATAAGTCAATCCACATAACTGAAAAAGGGGCAATGAACAGGATATGGGGATTTTGCTAGTTATAAAGTACAATAATCATCATTACATGATCTAAGACTACTGAAGTATAAGCTGTGTCCCTGACTGATTAATTAGCAAATTCATCTTTGTAGAGTGCAGCTACTATCTATTCAGTGGCATTTCCTTAAAACAATTGTATTCCCACATTCTGAATATGGAGTGAGATCATGTAGAGAATGTTGGACTTGTAATAACTAATTGAAGGATAATAATAATCAACGAAAGTGCTTAAAAGTATCAACAAATGCCTTCAAAGTACTTGACACGTACTTTGCTTTCAAAAGTGAAACATAATTAATGCTTACGTAAGATTTCTCTTGACTTCTCAGGAGTATACTAACTCCAAGGACAAGTAACATCACAAACCATTATTTAAGTGCTGATGTTGGAGCTGCAATACTACTACCAAGACAAAAAATGATACAGGTAACACTGCTTTCAGATTTCTAAGAATTGCTAAAATAGTATGTTTACAGAGCATTCAGAGTTGAGAATATGACAAGTTCCTACCATCTCAAACACTGCCATTCTAGAACAAAAAGAAAGTACTTGAACGCCTGCAGTAATCGAACACAAACCAGAACATATCAGTGCATGACAAGGAAATGTAGTCACAAAATGATTCTACCCTTTCAAGTCCCAAAAAGGACCGAGGAACTTACCGGAGGCGATACCTGGATTTCAAACAGAGTACAATGTAGCCACTGTAGGGGAGAAGATCACAGAGAGCTCTTCTCAGATTGCTCAGAGTCAGCCCCAGCACCCTGTCCTGACTGAAGCAGACAAAGTGGTCAAACAGGTAGGTAGAAATGAGTAAGGAACAGAGAGTATGGTTATTCTTGCATTGTTTTGTTCGTCTGTCAAAGAAAAGAGTGATTCTGACTTTTGTCAATGTTCATCTTTATTTTAGGAGAAGAACAAACGGTGGTATCACACTTTGCTCAAGTGTATGATACCATGTGTGTACAGCAGACATCACCAAAGGAACAGGAGACACCTGAGTAGAGAACAAGAATATGAAAAGACTGATGAAAAAAAGCACCAGGAGAAATCCATTGAATATGCACAATCTCGTCCAGTATTTCAATGAAAAGTTTCAGTGTTGTTTTTAGTGTCGTCGTATTGCATACATTTAAAACAATGTGTCTTGTTTAATGAACAATTTGATTTACTTTAGTAAAAAGTGTTGTTTACTGTAGTCCTAGCATGGATGCAATTGTTAGAAAAAACTTGAATGAAAAACTGAATGTTTCATACAATATGGGTTTGTGTTAACCCACACACCTAAGTGAAATGTTTGATTACGTTTACAAGACATAACACATAGTTCAGTTGAGTGTGAAAGGGAACAACAGAGAAAGTCACAAACAAAACATTTGTGAAGGACTTGATGAATGTTTTTTCTTTAGAAATGACAAAAAATAAAGAATTTTTCAACAAGATGTCTTTCTATAGCGAGTTTCATTTGAGATAGTCTTTTCTTAGAAGTGCAAGAGTGGTATTCCCTACAACTTATTCCCCAATTTGATCATTCTCAGAAATTAGGAGACGGAAACCACACCTACTGTAATATTAGACCTTGTAACAAGGCAACTAGGTTTCAATGGCTTAAAAGGTGCAGAAAGAGGCTCATGTATAATGACCTCCAGTGTCCCACAGGTTTCCCAAATCATTTCTTAGAGTATGGAAAAAGAGGAAATAAAGTGTCTACAGAAAGCGTATACCCCCTTGAACTTTGTTCAGTTTGTTGCGCCAGTGCCAGAGTTTCATGCAATTAAATGAGGACCTCTTTCTCACACCACATATGTTATACTTTCAAAGGGAAAAAAGGAAATATTACAATTGTATACATTTTCACCCACATGTTAATATTTGGTAGAAGCCCTTTTCACAGCAATTTCAGCTGTGAGTCTGTTGGTAATGGGCTCCACCACCTCTGCACCAACAAGATTTGATAATATTTAAGAATTTCAGAAGTCTGTCTGGTTTAGCTGAAGAATCAGCTAAGGTAAGTTTCAGGAAGAGCATCTGATTTCTTTCAATAAAGCAGAACAGAGAAAAAACACACAATACAAAATCATGAGAATTTGTATCCATATGACACTTTGACTCGAATACTTTTATCAGACCTACACAGAGTATATACTGTACACACTTTTTCAGCCCAGGTTTATACATTTGGAACTGCCATTTGTAGGTGTTTTTGTGTCTTAGCTCAACACTGTGAAACCTGTAGTTACAAACATGGAGGATGAAGACATGAAGACATATATTGTACCTCTGACCGGCCTACCTTCCAAGAGGTGAAAGATGAAACTTTTCCTTTATCGTCAACTCAGTGAATGTCTTTAAACTTTCGAAAACTGTAACAAAGAATAAGTTAAAAAACTTATTTTCATTGGACCCACAGAAAAGTCAAAGTTGTCCATAGAAATGCCCGTCTAAATCAGAAATCTACAGCACAAAGGCAGTGGCCTTTCGGGACATAAAAATGAAATCAGACTTTACTCAGACGAATTTCAGCTGGGACGAATTGCCCTTGGTCACGGACATCTTGCTATCAGTCACTACAAAGATGTTTTCTCTCGTGCCATGGCTTGCCTGACTTGCTTCTTCTGCTGGATGGCTTCTGGTCACTGGTCAGGATCGACAGCCAGCATGTCCTGGAGCAGTGTCCTTAGCTCAGTGCTTATGGCTCTATTTACTTTCAGGGGGATGTGGAACTGCAGCCAGGGGTTCTCATCCAGGGCCTCTCCAACAGGCCCTGACAGACATATGCTCCTGTATCGGAAACACACTTTAGTTCAATTCTAAAATATTTCTCATAGGACTGAAGGAACCTTTGCCTGTTAAGAGTTAACAATTAGGTCCTCAAGAACTGTTTTACGGTTTTCTACACTCCTGGCTGGCCAAGGTCTCTTTAAGGTCTCTTAAGTGGAGGTGTAACTCATGTATCCTACATGTGATTTAGCAACATGAAAGGGAATAGCTTCTTATCGGATTATGGTCTTGGTTAACTGCCTAAGGCTGACCTAAGTGCCTAACTTTCTGACTTTCTTTATACCTTATATGTTAAGAAGCTTCTTCTGACCAATCAGAAATGTATGCTTTATGTATGAACATTTTGCTCATCAAAGTGAGTGAGAGACAAGGTTAACAGAAATTAGCCACGGCAGTAAATGACAGCATATTTTTGGGTTCTTAAATGGTCTCTACCTGGCACACCTGCAGTGCAAACTGACACACACTGTTTAGAGAAACAGCTACTCTATTACTAATATTAATGAAACATTTCTTATTCTATGGAACAAAAACAAACAGTAAAACTAAAACACAGATCTCTTAGCTTCCTATTTCATGAACCAGATGACTGAATGACCAAGCCTAACTAGTAGCCAGAACCCCAGTTAACCCTCCGTAACACAAAGTTTAACCACACGACAGGAACTCTTTCAAACTGAGTGAAAATCATAAATGGATCCATAACTTTACATCAATTTACTATGTTGTGCCAATACCTGCATTTACATTTAGAACGAATGATGTCATAGAACCAGCATCACACCAGTTCCAGGTGTCTCCAAGGAGACAACAGAACTTCAGTTGTGTTTGCTAAAATACACACTTTGAAACATACTGTAACACTTAGTTAACATGTCTGGTTTAGTTGAAGAATCGGCTAAGGTAAGTTTCAGGGTTTAATGGTGGGATGGCACCTGTGCTTTTTTCCCCCAACCGCTAGAATATGATTCGCACCAAACCCAAAAGAAATACTGCACAGTTCAGGAACTTCATCAACCTAGCAACTGTAAAATAAGCTTACAAACAACTGAACTGAAATGCCAAAAAGTTCAGAGAAAGGCACAAACTATGTTTACTTGGGGTTTACAAAATTAAAGCTAACTAAAACTGTAATGATAAACAATCATGCTGCCAATGGACAGAGAAATATCATGTTTTTTGAATAATGTATTATTTGTTACATAGGAACCCAGTATAAGGGAATCCCTTGCGATCCTGTCTGCAGAGATAAAGGTAAGTATTGTTTTCTCTTTAGCTCTGTCACTCCAAGAAATATAATGAACATAAATATATTTGCCAATCTTTTCATAGTAATCCAAACAACTCTGCGTGTATCTGACATTTGTAATATTTATCTACCGCAGTAGAACTCTTCTGGCAAGGCGATTGGTATTGTACCTTGAAAGAAAACTGATTGGAAATGTCATGTACTCTATGGTTTCTATTGATGTCAAGTGGCAAATGTTGACTGGTGATGTTATGTGAATCTTAGGAAATGGTCATTTTTCAATCGAGTCTATGTTTCTCAGAATTTGAGACAGAGAGGTCAATCTCTGCAATCCGAGCTGAGGGCATTTCTTGGAATGGAAAGGTAAGAGCAACGTGTTCTTTGATATTCTCTTAAGACTCTTCGCCAGATTTAACGATGAAAAATGTAAATAATAATAACAAACATTATTTTATATAGTGCCTTGAAAGGTGGCTTCTTTACAGAATGACAAAACCAACTACAATAAATAATACACAAGATATGCATGATGACAATACACAGTTAGAGGAGACAGTAGATGGTCATTGTCAGTGTACTCTGAAGGTAGTTTTCCAATTTTTTGGAACGGGGTAAAAGAGGCCACCTCTACTAGAATCTTTGTCCTAACCAAAAATGTAACAAAGTATAATAATAATATTAAAAATAATAATGATAAACTTTATCTATAGAGCACCTTTCATACAAATAGTGCTTTGGTGCTTTAAAAACCAAGCGTAAAAATAAAATATTAAAATTGAGAGATATACTTTCAGTTGTCAAGGAAAATACAGCAATACAGTAAAGCAACATACATGTCAATTAAATAAATAAAAATTAGGAAAGTCGTAATAAAATAAGAACAATTAAAGAGAACTAAAAAAAGAAACAGAAATAGAAAGAACAAAGAACCACTTTAACTAAAAGCAACATTTTCAAATGTTTTTTAAAACAATGTACCGAGCTTGACTGCCTAATAAAAAGTGGAAGTGAGTTTCATAATTTAGAAGCATAAAAACAAAAAGCAGCCTCTCCACTCTTTCTGCATTTCACATGTGGTATTTGCAGTAGGCCAGTATGTGCAGATCTCAGGTCACGTATAGGAACATATGAAGACAGACATTCAGTAAGGTACAGACGTGCTAGGTCGCTTAAAGCTTTAAAAACAAGTAAAAGAACTTTCAAATTTATCCTAGATAATACAGGTGACCAGTGAAGTTTTTTCAAAACAGGAATGATATTCTCTTTCTTGTATTTGTTAGGATCTGTGCTACTGCATTTCGAACAAGTAGTAAGGGATTTATTGTTTTCTTGGGAAGCCCACAAAACAGAGCATTATAATCATATCCACATCAATGTGAGCAATGGAGAAGTCAAATTAACGTGTCTAAATATCATCTAGTTCTATCCCAGGGAAGAGGGCTGTTGCCTACACAGACGACAAGACACAAAACGCTCAACTGTGCAAAACACGCATAAGGACATCAGTCAGGAGGAACAAGGTAAAGTGTTTTTTCTTCTTCACCATGGTCATGTAGTTTCACTCCAAGCACTGTCATATGAAATAACTGTGGAAACGACCTCCCCAACATTTTGGGTTGTTGCATTTTGCTTCAATGAATTTTAACCTTTTCTTTTAGACATTAAGAGGAAGGACACATTCACCCTTGGTAGAGATTCAGTTGTTCTATGAGATGTCAAGGTGAGAATTAACCACTTCAGGGATAAGTCAATCCACATAACTGAAAAAGGGGCAATGAACAGGATATGGGGATTTTGCTAGTTATAAAGTACAATAATCATCATTACATGATCTAAGACTACTGAAGTATAAGCTGTGTCCCTGACTGATTAATTAGCAAATTCATCTTTGTAGAGTGCAGTTACTATCTATTCAGTGGCATTTCCTTAAAACAATTGTATTCCCACATTCTGAATATGGAGTGAGATCATGTAGAGAATGTTGGACTTGTAATAACTAATTGAAGGATAATAATAATCAACGAAAGTGCTTAAAAGTATCAACAAATGCCTTCAAAGTACTTGACACGTACTTTGCTTTCAAAAGTGAAACATAATTAATGCTTACGTAAGATTTCTCTTGACTTCTCAGGAGTATACTAACTCCAAGGACAAGTAACATCACAAACCATTATTTAAGTGCAGATGTTGGAGCTGCAATACTACTACCAAGACAAAAAATGATACAGGTAACACTGCTTTCAGATTTCTAAGAATTGCTAAAATAGTATGTTTACAGAGCATTCAGAGTTGAGAATATGACAAGTTCCTACCATCTCAAACACTGCCATTCTAGAACAAAAAGAAAGTACTTGAACGCCTGCAGTAATCGAACACAAACCAGAACATATCAGTGCATGACAAGGAAATGTAGTCACAAAATGATTCTACCCTTTCAAGTCCCAAAAAGGACCGAGGAACTTACCGGAGGCGATACCTGGATTTCAAACAGAGTACAATGTAGCCACTGTAGGGGAGAAGATCACAGAGAGCTCTTCTCAGATTGCTCAGAGTCAGCCCCAGCACCCTGTCCTGACTGAAGCAGACAAAGTGGTCAAACAGGTAGGTAGAAATGAGTAAGGAACAGAGAGTATGGTTATTCTTGCATTGTTTTGTTCGTCTGTCAAAGAAAAGAGTGATTCTGACTTTTGTCAATGTTCATCTTTATTTTAGGAGAAGAACAAACGGTGGTATCACACTTTGCTCAAGTGTATGATACCATGTGTGTACAGCAGACATCACCAAAGGAACAGGAGACACCTGAGTAGAGAACAAGAATATGAAAAGACTGATGAAAAAAAGCACCAGGAGAAATCCATTGAATATGCACAATCTCGTCCAGTATTTCAATGAAAAGTTTCAGTGTTGTTTTTAGTGTCGTCGTATTGCATACATTTAAAACAATGTGTCTTGTTTAATGAACAATTTGATTTACTTTAGTAAAAAGTGTTGTTTACTGTAGTCCTAGCATGGATGCAATTGTTAGAAAAAACTTGAATGAAAAACTGAATGTTTCATACAATATGGGTTTGTGTTAACCCACACACCTAAGTGAAATGTTTGATTACGTTTACAAGACATAACACATAGTTCAGTTGAGTGTGAAAGGGAACAACAGAGAAAGTCACAAACAAAACATTTGTGAAGGACTTGATGAATGTTTTTTCTTTAGAAATGACAAAAAATAAAGAATTTTTCAACAAGATGTCTTTCTATAGCGAGTTTCATTTGAGATAGTCTTTTCTTAGAAGTGCAAGAGTGGTATTCCCTACAACTTATTCCCCAATTTGATCATTCTCAGAAATTAGGAGACGGAAACCACACCTACTGTAATATTAGACCTTGTAACAAGGCAACTAGGTTTCAATGGCTTAAAAGGTGCAGAAAGAGGCTCATGTATAATGACCTCCAGTGTCCCACAGGTTTCCCAAATCATTTCTTAGAGTATGGAAAAAGAGGAAATAAAGTGTCTACAGAAAGCGTATACCCCCTTGAACTTTGTTCAGTTTGTTGCGCCAGTGCCAGAGTTTCATGCAATTAAATGAGGACCTCTTTCTCACACCACATATGTTATACTTTCAAAGGGAAAAAAGGAAATATTACAATTGTATACATTTTCACCCACATGTTAATATTTGGTAGAAGCCCTTTTCACAGCAATTTCAGCTGTGAGTCTGTTGGTAATGGGCTCCACCACCTCTGCACCAACAAGATTTGATAATATTTAAGAATTTCAGAAGTCTGTCTGGTTTAGCTGAAGAATCAGCTAAGGTAAGTTTCAGGAAGAGCATCTGATTTCTTTCAATAAAGCAGAACAGAGAAAAAACACACAATACAAAATCATGAGAATTTGTATCCATATGACACTTTGACTCGAATACTTTTATCAGACCTACACAGAGTATATACTGTACACACTTTTTCAGCCCAGGTTTATACATTTGGAACTGCCATTTGTAGGTGTTTTTGTGTCTTAGCTCAACACTGTGAAACCTGTAGTTACAAACATGGAGGATGAAGACATGAAGACATATATTGTACCTCTGACCGGCCTACCTTCCAAGAGGTGAAAGATGAAACTTTTCCTTTATCGTCAACTCAGTGAATGTCTTTAAACTTTCGAAAACTGTAACAAAGAATAAGTTAAAAAACTTATTTTCATTGGACCCACAGAAAAGTCAAAGTTGTCCATAGAAATGCCCGTCTAAATCAGAAATCTACAGCACAAAGGCAGTGGCCTTTCGGGACATAAAAATGAAATCAGACTTTACTCAGACGAATTTCAGCTGGGACGAATTGCCCTTGGTCACGGACATCTTGCTATCAGTCACTACAAAGATGTTTTCTCTCGTGCCATGGCTTGCCTGACTTGCTTCTTCTGCTGGATGGCTTCTGGTCGCTGGTCAGGATCGACAGCCAGCATGTCCTGGAGCAGTGTCCTTAGCTCAGTGCTTATGGCTCTATTTACTTTCAGGGGGATGTGGAACTGCAGCCAGGGGTTCTCATCCAGGGCCTCTCCAACAGGCCCTGACAGACATATGCTCCTGTATCGGAAACACACTTTAGTTCAATTCTAAAATATTTCTCATAGGACTGAAGGAACCTTTGCCTGTTAAGAGTTAACAATTAGGTCCTCAAGAACTGTTTTACGGTTTTCTACACTCCTGGCTGGCCAAGGTCTCTTTAAGGTCTCTTAAGTGGAGGTGTAACTCATGTATCCTACATGTGATTTAGCAACATGAAAGGGAATAGCTTCTTATCAGATTATGGTCTTGGTTAACTGCCTAAGGCTGACCTAAGTGCCTAACTTTCTGACTTTCTTTATACCTTATATGTTAAGAAGCTTCTTCTGACCAATCAGAAATGTATGCTTTATGTATGAACATTTTGCTCATCAAAGTGAGTGAGAGACAAGGTTAACAGAAATTAGCCACGGCAGTAAATGACAGCATATTTTTGGGTTCTTAAATGGTCTCTACCTGGCACACCTGCAGTGCAAACTGACACACACTGTTTACAGAAACAGCTACTCTATTACTAATATTAATGAAACATTTCTTATTCTATGGAACAAAAACAAACAGTAAAACTAAAACACAGATCTCTTAGCTTCCAATTTCATGAACCAGATGACTGAATGACAAAGCCTAACTAGTAGCCAGAACCCCAGTTAACCCTCCGTAACACAAAGTTTAACCACACGACAGGAACTCTTTCAAACTGAGTGAAAATCATAAATGGATCCATAACTTTACATCAATTTACTATGTTGTGCCAATACCTGCATTTACATTTAGAACGAATGATGTCATAGAACCAGCATCACACCAGTTCCAGGTGTCTCCAAGGAGACAACAGAACTTCAGTTGTGTTTGCTAAAATACACACTTTGAAACATACTGTAACACTTAGTTAACATGTCTGGTTTAGTTGAAGAATCGGCTAAGGTAAGTTTCAGGGTTTAATGGTGGGATGGCACCTGTGCTTTTTTCCCCCAACCGCTAGAATATGATTCGCACCAAACCCAAAAGAAATACTGCACAGTTCAGGAACTTCATCAACCTAGCAACTGTAAAATAAGCTTACAAACAACTGAATTGAAATGCCAAAAAGTTCAGAGAAAGGCACAAACTATGTTTACTTGGGGTTTACAAAATTAAAGCTAACTAAAACTGTAATGATAAACAATCATGCTGCCAATGGACAGAGAAATATCATGTTTTTTGAATAATGTATTATTTGTTACATAGGAACCCAGTATAAGGGAATCCCTTGCGATCCTGTCTGCAGAGATAAAGGTAAGTATTGTTTTCTCTTTAGCTCTGTCACTCCAAGAAATATAATGAACATAAATATATTTGCCAATCTTTTCATAGTAATCCAAACAACTCTGCGTGTATCTGACATTTGTAATATTTATCTACCGCAGTAGAACTCTTCTGGCAAGGCGATTGGTATTGTACCTTGAAAGAAAACTGATTGGAAATGTCATGTACTCTATGGTTTCTATTGATGTCAAGTGGCAAATGTTGACTGGTGATGTTATGTGAATCTTAGGAAATGGTCATTTTTCAATCGAGTCTATGTTTCTCAGAATTTGAGACAGAGAGGTCAATCTCTGCAATCCGAGCTGAGGGCATTTCTTGGAATGGAAAGGTAAGAGCAACGTGTTCCTTGATATTCTCTTAAGACTCTTCGCCAGATTTAACGATGAAAAATGTAAATAATAATAACAAACATTATTTTATATAGTGCCTTGAAAGGTGGCTTCTTTACAGAATGACAAAACCAACTACAATAAATAATACACAAGATATGCATGATGACAACACACAGTTAGAGGAGACAGTAGATGGTCATTGTCAGTGTATTCTGAAGGTAGTTTTCCATTTTTTTGGAATGGGGTAAAAGAGGCCACCTCTACTAGAATCTTTGTCCTAACCAAAAATGTAACAAAGTATAATAATAATATTAAAAATAATAATAATAAACTTTATCTATAGAGCACCTTTCATACAAATAGTGCTTTGGTGCTTTAAAAACCAAGCGTAAAAATAAAATATTAAAATTGAGAGATATACTTTCAGTTGTAAAGGAAAATACAGCAATACAGTAAAGCAACATACATGTCAATTAAATAAATAAAAATGAGGAAAGTCGTAATAAAATAAGAACAATTAAAGAGAACTAAAAAAAGAAACAGAAATAGAAAGAACAAAGAACCACTTTAACTAAAAGCAACATTTTCAAATGTTTTTTAAAACAATGTACCGAGCTTGACTGCCTAATAAAAAGTGGAAGTGAGTTTCATAATTTAGAAGCATAAAAACAAAAAGCAGCCTCTCCACTCTTTCTGCATTTCACATGTGGTATTTGCAGTAGGCCAGTATGTGCAGATCTCAGGTCACGTATAGGAACATATGAAGACAGACATTCAGTAAGGTACAGACGTGCTAGGTCGCTTAAAGCTTTAAAAACAAGTAAAAGAACTTTCAAATTTATCCTAGATAATACAGGTGACCAGTGAAGTTTTTTCAAAACAGGAATGATATTCTCTTTCTTGTATTTGTTAGGATCTGTGCTACTGCATTTCGAACAAGTAGTAAGGGATTTATTGTTTTCTTGGGAAGCCCACAAAACAGAGCATTATAATCATATCCACATCAATGTGAGCAATGGAGAAGTCAAATTAACGTGTCTAAATATCATCTAGTTCTATCCCAGGGAAGAGGGCTGTTGCCTACACAGACGACAAGACACAAAACGCTCAACTGTGCAAAACACGCATAAGGACATCAGTCAGGAGGAACAAGGTAAAGTGTTTTTTCTTCTTCACCATGGTCATGTAGTTTCACTCCAAGCACTGTCATATGAAATAACTGTGGAAACGACCTCCCCAACATTTTGGGTTGTTGCATTTTGCTTCAATGAATTTTAACCTTTTCTTTTAGACATTAAGAGGAAGGACACATTCACCCTTGGTAGAGATTCAGTTGTTCTATGAGATGTCAAGGTGAGAATTAACCACTTCAGGGATAAGTCAATCCACATAACTGAAAAAGGGGCAATGAACAGGATATGGGGATTTTGCTAGTTATAAAGTACAATAATCATCATTACATGATCTAAGACTACTGAAGTATAAGCTGTGTCCCTGACTGATTAATTAGCAAATTCATCTTTGTAGAGTGCAGCTACTATCTATTCAGTGGCATTTCCTTAAAACAATTGTATTCCCACATTCTGAATATGGAGTGAGATCATGTAGAGAATGTTGGACTTGTAATAACTAATTGAAGGATAATAATAATCAACGAAAGTGCTTAAAAGTATCAACAAATGCCTTCAAAGTACTTGACACGTACTTTGCTTTCAAAAGTGAAACATAATTAATGCTTACGTAAGATTTCTCTTGACTTCTCAGGAGTATACTAACTCCAAGGACAAGTAACATCACAAACCATTATTTAAGTGCTGATGTTGGAGCTGCAATACTACTACCAAGACAAAAAATGATACAGGTAACACTGCTTTCAGATTTCTAAGAATTGCTAAAATAGTATGTTTACAGAGCATTCAGAGTTGAGAATATGACAAGTTCCTACCATCTCAAACACTGCCATTCTAGAACAAAAAGAAAGTACTTGAACGCCTGCAGTAATCGAACACAAACCAGAACATATCAGTGCATGACAAGGAAATGTAGTCACAAAATGATTCTACCCTTTCAAGTCCCAAAAAGGACCGAGGAACTTACCGGAGGCGATACCTGGATTTCAAACAGAGTACAATGTAGCCACTGTAGGGGAGAAGATCACAGAGAGCTCTTCTCAGATTGCTCAGAGTCAGCCCCAGCACCCTGTCCTGACTGAAGCAGACAAAGTGGTCAAACAGGTAGGTAGAAATGAGTAAGGAACAGAGAGTATGGTTATTCTTGCATTGTTTTGTTCGTCTGTCAAAGAAAAGAGTGATTCTGACTTTTGTCAATGTTCATCTTTATTTTAGGAGAAGAACAAACGGTGGTATCACACTTTGCTCAAGTGTATGATACCATGTGTGTACAGCAGACATCACCAAAGGAACAGGAGACACCTGAGTAGAGAACAAGAATATGAAAAGACTGATGAAAAAAAGCACCAGGAGAAATCCATTGAATATGCACAATCTCGTCCAGTATTTCAATGAAAAGTTTCAGTGTTGTTTTTAGTGTCGTCGTATTGCATACATTTAAAACAATGTGTCTTGTTTAATGAACAATTTGATTTACTTTAGTAAAAAGTGTTGTTTACTGTAGTCCTAGCATGGATGCAATTGTTAGAAAAAACTTGAATGAAAAACTGAATGTTTCATACAATATGGGTTTGTGTTAACCCACACACCTAAGTGAAATGTTTGATTACGTTTACAAGACATAACACATAGTTCAGTTGAGTGTGAAAGGGAACAACAGAGAAAGTCACAAACAAAACATTTGTGAAGGACTTGATGAATGTTTTTTCTTTAGAAATGACAAAAAATAAAGAATTTTTCAACAAGATGTCTTTCTATAGCGAGTTTCATTTGAGATAGTCTTTTCTTAGAAGTGCAAGAGTGGTATTCCCTACAACTTATTCCCCAATTTGATCATTCTCAGAAATTAGGAGACGGAAACCACACCTACTGTAATATTAGACCTTGTAACAAGGCAACTAGGTTTCAATGGCTTAAAAGGTGCAGAAAGAGGCTCATGTATAATGACCTCCAGTGTCCCACAGGTTTCCCAAATCATTTCTTAGAGTATGGAAAAAGAGGAAATAAAGTGTCTACAGAAAGCGTATACCCCCTTGGACTTTGTTCAGTTTGTTGCGCCAGTGCCAGAGTTTCATGCAATTAAATGAGGACCTCTTTCTCACACCACATATGTTATACTTTCAAAGGGAAAAAAGGAAATATTACAATTGTATACATTTTCACCCACATGTTAATATTTGGTAGAAGCCCTTTTCACAGCAATTTCAGCTGTGAGTCTGTTGGTAATGGGCTCCACCACCTCTGCACCAACAAGATTTGATAATATTTAAGAATTTCAGAAGTCTGTCTGGTTTAGCTGAAGAATCAGCTAAGGTAAGTTTCAGGAAGAGCATCTGATTTCTTTCAATAAAGCAGAACAGAGAAAAAACACACAATACAAAATCATGAGAATTTGTATCCATATGACACTTTGACTCGAATACTTTTATCAGACCTACACAGAGTATATACTGTACACACTTTTTCAGCCCAGGTTTATACATTTGATACATTTGGATCTGCCATTTGTAGGTGTTTTTGTGTCTTAGCTCAACACTGTGAAACCTGTAGTTACAAACATGGAGGATGAAGACATGAAGACATATATTGTACCTCTGACCGGCCTACCTTCCAAGAGGTGAAAGATGAAACTTTTCCTTTATCGTCAACTCAGTGAATGTCTTTAAACTTTCGAAAACTGTAACAAAGAATACGTTAAAAAACTTATTTTCATTGGACCCACAGAAAAGTCAAAGTTGTCCATAGAAATGCCCGTCTAAATCAGAAATCTACAGCACAAAGGCAGTGGCCTTTCGGGACATAAAAATGAAATCAGACTTTACTCAGACGAATTGCCCTTGGTCACGGACATCTTGCTATCAGTCACTACAAAGATGTTTTCTCTCGTGCCATGGCTTGCCTGACTTGCTTCTTCTGCTGGATGGCTTCTGGTCGCTGGTCAGGATCGACAGCCAGCATGTCCTGGAGCAGTGTCCTTAGCTCAGTGCTTATGGCTCTATTTACTTTCAGGGGGATGTGGAACTGCAGCCAGGGGTTCTCATGCAGGGCCTCTCCAACAGGCCCTGACAGACATATGCTCCTGTATCGGAAACACACTTTAGTTCAATTCTAAAATATTTCTCATAGGACTGAAGGAACCTTTGCCTGTTAAGAGTTAACAATTAGGTCCTCAAGAACTGTTTTACGGTTTTCTACACTCCTGGCTGGCCAAGGTCTCTTTAAGGTCTCTTAAGTGGAGGTGTAACTCATGTATCCTACATGTGATTTAGCAACATGAAAGGGAATAGCTTCTTATCGGATTATGGTCTTGGTTAACTGCCTAAGGCTGACCTAAGTGCCTAACTTTCTGACTTTCTTTATATCTTATATGTTAAGAAGCTTCTTCTGACCAATCAGAAATGTATGCTTTATGTATGAACATTTTGCTCATTAAAGTGAGTGAAAGACAAGGTTAACAGAAATTAGCCACGGCAGTAAATGACAGCATATTTTTGGGTTCTTAAATGGTCTCTACCTGGCACACCTGCAGTGCAAACTGACACACTGTTTAGAGAAACAGCTACTCTATTACTAATATTAATGAAACATTTCTTATTCTATGGAACAAAAACAAACAGTAAAACTACAACACAGATCTCTTAGCTTCCTATTTCATGAACCAGATGACTGAATGACCAAGCCTAACTAGTAGCCAGAACCCCAGTTAACCCTCCGTAACACAAAGTTTAACCACACGACAGGAACTCTTTCAAACTGAGTGAAAATCATAAATGGATCCATAACTTTACATCAATTTACTATGTTGTGCCAATACCTGCATTTACATTTAGAACGAATGATGTCATAGAACCAGCATCACACCAGTTCCAGGTGTCTCCAAGGAGACAACAGAACTTCAGTTGTGTTTGCTAAAATACACACTTTGAAACATACTGTAACACTTAGTTAACATGTCTGGTTTAGTTGAAGAATCGGCTAAGGTAAGTTTCAGGGTTTAATGGTGGGATGGCACCTGTGCTTTTTTCCCCCAACCGCTAGAATATGATTCCCACCAAACCCAAAAGAAATACTGCACAGTTCAGGAACTTCATCAACCTAGCAACTGTAAAATAAGCTTACAAACAACTGAATTGAAATGCCAAAAAGTTCAGAGAAAGGCACAAACTATGTTTACTTGGGGTTTACAAAATTAAAGCTAACTAAAACTGTAATGATAAACAATCATGCTGCCAATGGACAGAGAAATATCATGTTTTTTGAATAATGTATTATTTGTTACATAGGAACCCAGTATAAGGGAATCCCTTGCGATCCTGTCTGCAGAGATAAAGGTAAGTATTGTTTTCTCTTTAGCTCTGTCACTCCAAGAAATATAATGAACATAAATATATTTGCCAATCTTTTCATAGTAATCCAAACAACTCTGCGTGCATCTGACATTTGTAATATTTATCTACCGCAGTATAACTCTTCTGGCAAGGCGATTGGTATTGTACCTTGAAAGAAAACTGATTGGAAATGTCATGTACTCTATGGTTTCTATTGATGTCAAGTGGCAAATGTTGACTGGTGATGTTATGTGAATCTTAGGAAATGGTCATTTTTCAATCGAGTCTATGTTTCTCAGAATTTGAGACAGAGAGGTCAATCTCTGCAATCCGAGCTGAGGGCATTTCTTGGAATGGAAAGGTAAGAGCAACGTGTTCCTTGATATTCTCTTAAGACTCTTCGCCAGATTTAACGATGAAAAATGTAAATAATAATAACAAACATTATTTTATATAGTGCCTTGAAAGGTGGCTTCTTTACAGAATGACAAAACCAACTACAATAAATAATACACAAGATATGCATGATGACAACACACAGTTAGAGGAGACAGTAGATGGTCATTGTCAGTGTATTCTGAAGGTAGTTTTCCATTTTTTTGGAACGGGGTAAAAGAGGCCACCTCTACTAGAATCTTTGTCCTAACCAAAAATGTAACAAAGTATAATAATAATATTAAAAATAATAATAATAAACTTTATCTATAGAGCACCTTTCATACAAATAGTGCTTTGGTGCTTTAAAAACCAAGCGTAAAAATAAAATATTAAAATTGAGAGATATACTTTCAGTTGTAAAGGAAAATACAGCAATACAGTAAAGCAACATACATGTCAATTAAATAAATAAAAATGAGGAAAGTCGTAATAAAATAAGAACAATTAAAGAGAACTAAAAAAAGAAACAGAAATAGAAAGAACAAAGAACCACTTTAACTAAAAGCAACATTTTCAAATGTTTTTTAAAACAATGTACCGAGCTTGACTGCCTAATAAAAAGTGGAAGTGAGTTTCATAATTTAGAAGCATAAAAACAAAAAGCAGCCTCTCCACTCTTTCTGCATTTCACATGTGGTATTTGCAGTAGGCCAGTATGTGCAGATCTCAGGTCACGTATAGGAACATATGAAGACAGACATTCAGTAAGGTACAGACGTGCTAGGTCGCTTAAAGCTTTAAAAACAAGTAAAAGAACTTTCAAATTTATCCTAGATAATACAGGTGACCAGTGAAGTTTTTTCAAAACAGGAATGATATTCTCTTTCTTGTATTTGTTAGGATCTGTGCTACTGCATTTCGAACAAGTAGTAAGGGATTTATTGTTTTCTTGGGAAGCCCACAAAACAGAGCATTATAATCATATCCACATCAATGTGAGCAATGGAGAAGTCAAATTAACGTGTCTAAATATCATCTAGTTCTATCCCAGGGAAGAGGGCTGTTGCCTACACAGACGACAAGACACAAAACGCTCAACTGTGCAAAACACGCATAAGGACATCAGTCAGGAGGAACAAGGTAAAGTGTTTTTTCTTCTTCACCATGGTCATGTAGTTTCACTCCAAGCACTGTCATATGAAATAACTGTGGAAACAACCTCCCCAACACTTTGGGTTGTTGCATTTTGCTTCAGGGAATTTTAACCTTTTCTTTTAGACATTAAGAGGAAGGACACATTCACCCTTGGTAGAGATTCAGTTGTTCTATGAGATGTCAAGGTGAGAATTAACCACTTCAGGGATAAGTCAATCCACATAACTGAAAAAGGGGCAATGAACAGGATATGGGGATTTTGCTAGTTATAAAGTACAATAATCATCATTACATGATCTAAGACTACTGAAGTATAAGCTGTGTCCCTGACTGTTTAATAAGCAAATTAATCTTTGTAGAGTGCAGCTTCTATCTTTTCAGTGGCATTTCCTTAAAAC
The DNA here is from genome assembly GCF_040954835.1 of Lepisosteus oculatus. Lineage (NCBI taxonomy): Eukaryota > Metazoa > Chordata > Actinopteri > Semionotiformes > Lepisosteidae > Lepisosteus > Lepisosteus oculatus. The sequence continues at coordinate 1,177,551 of NC_090713.1, forward strand.
AACTGTATTCCCACGTTCTGAATATGGAGTGAGATCATGTAGAGAATGTTGGACTTGTAATAACTAATTGAAGGATAATAATAATCAACGAAAGTGCTTAAAAGTATCAACAAATGCCTTCAAAGTACTTGACACGTACTTTGCTTTCAAAAGTGAAACATAATTAATGCTTACATAAGATTTCTCTTGACTTCTCAGGAGTATACTAACTCCAAGGACAAGTAACATCACAAACCATTATTTAAGTGCTGATGTTGGAGCTGCAATACTACTACCAAGACAAAAAATGATACAGGTAACACTGCTTTCAGATTTCTAACAATTGCTAAAATAGTATGTTTACAGAGCATTCAGAGTTGAGAATATGACAAGTTCCTACCATCTCAAACACTGCCAGTCTAGAACAAAAAGAAAGTACTTGAACGCCTGCAGTAATCGAACACAAACCAGAACATATCAGTGCATGACAAGGAAATGTAGTCACAAAATGATTCTACCCTTTCAAGTCCCAAAAAGGACCGAGGAACTTACCGGAGGCGATACCTGGATTTCAAACAGAGTACAATGTAGCCACTGTAGGGGAGAAGATCACAGAGAGCTCTTCTCAGATTGCTCAGAGTCAGCCCCAGCACCCTGTCCTGACTGAAGCAGACAAAGTGGTCAAACAGGTAGGTAGAAATGAGTAAGGAACAGAGAGTATGGTTATTCTTGCATTGTTTTGTTCGTCTGTCAAAGAAAAGAGTGCTTCTGACTTTTGTCAATGTTCATCTTTATTTTAGGAGAACAACAAACGGTGGTATCACACTTTGCTCAAGTGTATGATACCATGTGTGTACAGCAGACATCACCAAAGGAACAGGAGACACCTGAGTAGAGAACAAGAATATGAAAAGACTGATGAAAAAAGCACCAGGAGAAATCCATTGAATATGCACAATCTCGTCCAGTATTTCAATGAAAAGTTTCAGTGTTGTTTTTAGTGTCGTCGTATTACATACATTTAAAACAATGTGTCTTGTTTAATGAACAATTTCATTTACTTTAGTAAAAAGTGTTGTTTACTGTAGTCCTAGCATGGATGCAATTGTTAGAAATAACGTGAATGAAAAACTGAATGTTTCATACAATATGGGTTTGTGTTAACCCACACACCTAAGTAAAATGTTTGATTACGTTTACAAGACATAACACATAGTTCAGTTGAGTGTGAAAGGGAACAACAGAGAAAGTCACAAACAAAACATTTGTGAAGGACTTGATGAATGTTTTTTCTTTAGAAATGACAAAAAATAAAGAATTTTTCAACAAGATGTCTTTCTATAGCGAGTTTCATTTGAGATAGTCTTTTCTTAGAAGTGCAAGAGTGGTATTCCCTACAACTTATTCCCCAATTTGATCATTCTCAGAAATTAGGAGACGGAAACCACACCTACTGTAATATTAGACCTTGTAACAAGGCAACTAGGTTTCAATGGCTTAAAAGGTGCAGAAAGAGGCTCATATATAATGACCTCCAGTGTCCCACAGGTTTCCCAAATCATTTCTTAGAGTATGGAAAAAGAGGAAATAAAGTGTCTACAGAAAGCGTATACCCCCTTGAACATTGTTCAGTTTGTTGCGCCAGTGCCAGAGTTTCATGCAATTAAATGAGGACCTCTTTCTCACACCACATATGTTATACTTTCAATGGGAAAAAAGGAAATATTATAATTGTATATATATTAAAGCCATGTGTTCATATTTGGTAGAAGCCCTAACAACACCTAAAAAACACCTAACAACGGGTGCAGGACCGAATTAGGGCAGTACCCACTATTGATAAACATACAGAAAACAATATTAAAGTACTGGCTTTAATATTAGCCAGACACAGCTGGATGAGCTCCACCAGCCAGGACAGGAGGCTCTGCTGTACACAGAGAGGGGAGGGAGGGGGGAACAAGCTGCCCAGCCGTGTGGAATGATACAGAACCCTAAACAGACAAAAGATACTACCCGAATATTTGACCAAGATATCCAGACACAGCTGGATGAGCTCCACCAGTCAGGACAGGCTAATAAGATACACTCCACAGACATTCACAACAGTGACATATCATAAACACTTGAATTACTTATCTAGTCTCTCGAAACAAAATTTCGAGAAAAAACACATTGCCCAACGTTAGAAAGCACCTTGCATTACATTGCTTGAAAAACAATTTTATTTCGAAGGAATTATGGATCGGGAATTCTTCGAGGAAGTCGGGGTCACACAGCATGCCGCCCCATATATCAGGGAGCACATCGGATCAAGGCACCGTCTCTTTCAAGACAATGATCCGAAACACACAGCAGCAAGGGCGAGGCTTATAGCAGAACGAGTGAACTGGGTGAAAACTCCAGCCGAATCTCCAGATTTAAATCCAATAGAGATGGTATGGCATTAGCTGAAAGACTATGTTTGGAAAACTCCTAAACCCAGCACAAAGCAAGAACTGATACTGATACAATGTCTGTTGATAATGATACTGTATGAGTAGGGCTGTTTCACCACTCCTTTTATTTTGTTGCGTACAGCAGTACTTCTTATGGTAGTACTTAAGTACAGTACAGTAGGTACTTACATTAGTACTTCTCACGTTAAAAACGTTAGGTGTTAGCATAAACTATTAGTAAATAAAAAATATTAAACTTAGCACTGTAATAAATTATGCTAATATTAAATTCGATTCTGCTCTGAGAATGTAGGGGGAAGGAAAAATGCCAGTGGTCTTTTCACTGATGAACTTGTGCCTGATGAACACCACTGCGTCACACCACACAGCTGCGAGTGCACCTCACTGTGCCCGGCCACCACTGCGTCACACCACACAGCTACGAGTGCACCTCACTGTGCCCGGCCACCACTGCATCACACAACTGCCAGCGCACCTCACCGTACCAGGCCACCACTGCGTCACACAGCTGCAAGCACACCTCACCGTGCCAGGCCACCACGGCGTCACAACACACAGCTGCCAGCGCACCTCACCGTGCCAGGCCACCACTGCGTCACACAGCTGCCAGCGCACCTCACCATGCCAGGCCACCACTGCGTCACACCACACAGCTGCCAGCGCACCTCAAAGTACCCGGCCACCAGTGCGTCCCACCACACAGCTGCCAGCGCAGATCACCATGCCAGGCCAGCACTAAGTCACACCATACAGCCGCCAGCGCACCTCACTGTGCCAGGCCACCACTGCGTCACACAGCTGAAAGCGCATCTCACCGTGCCAAGCCACAACTGCGTCACACAGCTGCCAGCGCAACTCACTGAACCCTGCCACAGCTGCGTCACACATCTACCAGCGCACCTCACCATGCCCAGCCACCACTGCATCACACAGCTGCAAGCGCACCTCAAAGTTCCCGGCCAATACTGAATCACACCACACAGGTGGCAGCGCACCGTACCAGACCACCACTGCGTCACACAGGTGCCAGTGCACCTCACCGTGCCAAGCCACCACTGCGTCACACAGCTGCCAGCACTCCTCACCGTACCAGGCCACAACTGCGTCACACAGCTCCCAGCACACCTCACCGAGCACGGCCACAGCTGCATCACACAGCTGCCAGCGCACCTCACCGTATTCTGCCACAGCTGCGTCACACAGCTGCCAGCGCACCTCACCGTGCCAGGCCACCACTACGTCACACATCTGCCAACGCACCTCACCGTACCCAGCCACCACTGCGTCACACAGCTGCCAGCACACCTCACCGTGCCCGGCCACCACTTCATCATACAACTGTCAGTACACCTGACCGTGCAAGGCCACCACTGCGTCACACAGCTGCCAGCGCACCTCACCGTGCCAGGCCACCACTGCGTCACACAGCTGCCAGCGCACCTCACAGTGCCAGGCCACCACTGGGTCAAACCACACAGGTGCCAGTGCGCCTCACTGTGCCTAGCAGCCACTGCATCACACAGCTGAAAGCACAACTCACCGTGCCAGGACACCACTGTGTCACACCACACAGCTGCCAGTGCACCTCACCATGCCAGGCCAGCACTGAGTCACGCCACACAGCCACCAGCGCACCTCACCGTGCCAGACCACCACTGCGTCACACATCTGCCAACGCACCTCACCGTACCAGGCCACCACTACGTCAAACCACACAGCCGCCAGTGCACCTCAAAGTGCCCAGCCACCACTGCGTCACACAGCTGGCAGCGCACCTCACCATAACAGGCCACCACTACGTCAAACCACACAGCCGCCAGTGCACCTCACCGTGCCAGGCCACCACTGAGTCACACCACACAGCCGCCAGCGCACCTCACTGTGCCAGGCCACCACTGCGTCACACAGCTGAAAGCGCACCTCACCGTGCCAAGCCACCACTGCATCACACAGCTGCCAGCACACCTCACCGTACCAGGCCACAACTGTGTCACACAGATGCCAGCACACCTCACCGAGCCCGGCCACAAATGCATCACAGAGCTGCCAGCGCACCTCACCGTACCCTGCCACAGCTGCGTCATACAGCTGCCAGCGCACCTCACCGTGCCAGGCCACCACTGCGTCACACCACACAGCTGCCAGCGCACCTCACCGTGCCAGGCCACCACTGCGTCACACAGCTGCCAGCGCACCTCACCGTGCCAGGCCACCACTGCGTCACTCCACACAGCCGCCAGCGCACATCACTGTGCCAGGCCACCACTGCGTCACACAGCTGAAATCGCACTTCACCGTGCCAAGCCACAACTGCGTCACACAGCTGCCAGTAGACCTCACCGTGCCCGGCCACCACTGCATCACACAGCTGCCAGCGCACCTCACCATACCAGGCCACCACTACGTCAAACCACAAAGGTGCCAGTGCACCTCACTGTGCCCAGCAGCCACTGCATCACACAGATGAAAGCACAACTCACCCTGCCAGGACACCACTGTGTCACACCACACAGCTGCCAGTGCACCTCACCGTGCCAGGCCACCACTACGTCACACCACAAAGCTACCAGTGCACCTCAGCGTGTCAGGCCGCCACTGCATCACACCACACAGCCACCAGCGCACCTCACCGTGCCAGGCCACCACTGTGTCACACCACACAGATGCCAGTGCACCTCACCGTGCAAGGCCACCACTGCATCACACACCTGCCAGAACACCTGAGTGTGCAAGGCCACCACTGCGTCACACAGCTGCCAGGACACCTCACCGTGCCAGGCCACCACTGCGTCACACCACACAGCTGCCAGAGCACCTCACCGTACCAGGCCACCACTGCGTCAGACCACACACAGCTGAAAGCGCACCTCACCGTTTCAAGCCACCACGGCGTCACAACACACAGCTGCAAGCGCACCTCACCATGCCAAGCCACCACTGCGTCACACAGCTGCCAGCGCACCTCACCGTGCCAGGCCACCACTGCGTCACACAGCTGCCAGCGCACCTCACCGTGCCAGGCCACCACTGCGTCACACCACACAGCTGCCAGCGCACCTCAAAGTACCCGGCCACCAGTGCGTCCCACCACACAGCTGCCAGCGCAGATCACCATGCCAGGCCAGCACTAAGTCACACCATACAGCTGCCAGCGCACCTCACTGTGCCAGGCCACCACTGCGTCACACAGCTGAAAGCGCATCTCACCGTGCCAAGCCACAACTGCGTCACAGAGCTGCCAGCGCAACTCTCTGAACCCTGCCACAGCTGCGTCACACATCTAACAGCACACCTCACCATGCCCAGCCACCACTGCATCACACAGCTGCAAGCGCACCTCAAAGTTCCCAGCCACTACTGAATCACACCACACAGGTGGCAGCGCACCGTACCAGACCACCACTGCGTCACACAGGTGCCAGTGCACCTCACCGTGCCAAGCCACCACTGCGTCACACAGCTGCCAGCACTCCTCACCATACCAGGCCACAACTGCGTCACACAGCTCCCAGCACACCTCACCGAGCACGGCCACAGCTGCATCACGCAGCTACCAGTGCACCTCACCATATTCTGTCACAGCTGCGTCACACAGCTGCCAGCGCACCTCACCGTGCCAGGCCACCACTACGTCACACATCTGCCAACGCACCTCACCGTACCCAGCCACCACTGCGTCACACAGCTGCCAGCACACCTCACCGTGCCCGGCCACCACTTCATCATACAACTGCCAGCACACCTGACCCTGCAAGGCCACCACTGCGTCACACAGCTGCCAGCGCACCTCACCGTGCCAGGCCACCACTGGGTCAAACCACACAGGTGCCAGCGCACCTCACTGTGCCTAGCAGCCACTGCATCACACAGCTGAAAGCACAACTCACCGTGCCAGGACACCACTGTGTCACACCACACAGCTGCCAGTGCACCTCACCATGCCAGGCCAGCACTGAGTCACGCCACACAGCCACCAGCGCACCTCACCATGCCAGACCACCACTGCGTCACACATCTGCCAACGCACCTCACCGTGCCAGGCCACCACTACGTCAAACCACACAGCCGCCAGTGCACCTCAAAGTGCCCAGCCACCTCTGCGTCACACAGCTGCCAGCGCACCTCACCATAACAGGCCACCACTACGTCAAACCACACAGCCGCCAGTGCACCTCACCGTGCCAGGCCACCACTGAGTCACATCACACAGCCGCCAGCGCACCTCACTGTGCCAGGCCACCACTGCGTCACACAGCTGAAAGCGCACCTCACCGTGCCAAGCCACCACTGCATCACACAGCTGCCAGCACACCTCACCGTACCAGGCCACAACTGTGTCACACAGATGCCAGCACACCTCACCGAGCCCGGCCACAAATGCATCACACAGCTGCCAGCGCACCTCACCGTACCCTGCCACAGCTGCGTCATACAGCTGCCAACGCACCTCACCGTGCCAGGCCACCACTGCGTCACACCACACAGCTGCCAGCGCACCTCACCGTGCCAGGCCACCACTGCGTCACACAGCTGCCAGCGCACCTCACTGTGCCAGGCCACCACTGCGTCACACAGCTGCCAGCGCACCTCACCGTGCCAGGCCACCACTGCGTCACTCCACACAGCCGCCAGCGCACATCACTGTGCCAGGCCACCACTGCGTCACACAGCTGAAATCGCACTTCACCGTGCCAAGCCACAACTGCGTCACACAGCTGCCAGTAGACCTCACCGTGCCCGGCCACCACTGCATCACACAGCTGCCAGCGCACCTCACCATACCAGGCCACCACTACGTCAAACCACACAGGTGCCAGTGCACCTCACTGTGCCCAGCAGCCACTGCATCACACAGATGAAAGCACAACTCACCGTGCCTGGACACCACTGTGTCACACCACACAGCTGCCAGTGCACCTCACCGTGCCAGGCCACCACTGCGTCACACCACACAGCTACCAGTGCACCTCAGCGTGTCAGGCCGCCACTGCATCACACCACACAGCCACCAGCGCACCTCACCGTGCCAGGCCACCACTGCGTCACACCACACAGCTACCAGTGCACCTCACCGTGCCAGGCCACCACTGCGTCACACCACACAGATGCCAGTGCACCTCACCGTGCAAGGCCACCACTGCATCACACACCTGCCAGAACACCTGAGCGTGCAAGGCCACCACTGCGTCACACAGCTGCCAGGACACCTCACCGTGCCAGGCCACCACTGCGTCACACCACACAGCTGCCAGAGCACCTCACCGTACCAGGCCACCACTGCGTCAGACCACACACAGCTGAAAGCGCACCTCACCATTCCAAGCCACCACGGTGTCACAACACACAGCTGCCAGCGCACCTCACCATGCCAAGCCACCACTGCGTCACACAGCTGCCAGCGCACCTCACCGTGCCAGGCCACCACTGCGTCACACAGCTGCCAGCACACCTCACAGTGCCAGGCCACCACTGCGTCAAACCACACAGGTGCCAGTGCACCTCACTGTGCCTAGCAGCCACTGCATCACACAGCTGCCAGCACACCTCACCGTACCAGGACACCACTGCGTCACACCACACATCTGCCAGCACACCTCACCGTGCCAGGCCACCACTGCGTCACACCACACAGCTGCCAGTGCACCTCAGCGTGCCAGGCCGCCACTGAGTCACACCACACAGCCACCAGCGCACCTCACCGTGCCAGGCCACCACTGAGTCACGCCACACAGCCACCAGCGCACCTCACCGTGCCAGGCCACCACTGCGTCACACCACACTGCCACCAGCGCACCTCACCGTGCCGGGCCACCACTGCGTCACACCACACAGCTGCCAGTGCACCTCAGCGTGCCAGGCCGCCACTGAGTCACACCACACAGCCACCAGCGCACCTCACCGTGCCAGGCCACCACTGAGTCACGCCACACAGCCACCAGCACACCTCACTGTGTCAGGCCACCACTGCGTCACACCACACTGCCACCAGCGCACCTCACCGTGCCAGGCCACCACTGCGTCACGCCACACAGCCACCAGCGCACCTCACCGTGCCAGGCCAGCACTGAGTCACGCCACACAGCCACCAGTTCACCTCACCGTGCCAGGCCACCACTGCGTCACACCACACAGCTGCCAGTGCACCTCAGCATGTCAGGCCGCCACTGCGTCACACCACACAGCCACCAGCGCACCTCACTGTGCCAGGCCACCACTGTGTCACACCACACAGATGCCAGTGCACCTCACCGTGCCAGGCCACCACTTCATCATAGAATTGCCAGCGCACCTCAAAGTACCCGGCCACCAATGCGTCACACCACACAGCTGCCAGCGCACCTCACCATGCCAGGCCACCACTGTGTCACACCACACAGCTGCCAGTGCACCTCACCGTGCAAGACCACCACTGCATCACACACCTGCCAGAACACCTGAGCGTGCAAGGCCACCACTGCGTCACACAGCTGCCAGCGCACCTCACCGTGCCAGGCCACCACTGCGTCAGACCACACACAGCTGAAAGCGCACCTCACCGTGCCAGGCCACCACTGCGTCACACAGCTGCCAGCACACCTCACCGTGCCAGGCCACCACTGCGTCAGACCACACACAGCTGAAAGCCGACCTCAACATGCCAGGCCACCACTGCATCCCACAGCTGCCAGCACACCTCATGCCTTGTTATGTGAAACTTTAATTCTTTTTTTAGGAGAATTACAATTCGTGAACCACAATTCACGCTCAACCACATCACAGATCTACTACACACACCTCAGGATGGTGACGTCACTGCCTTTCATATGGAAACATTTTGACACCGCGCTCAACAATCTTAGGAAGATCACAAAACAAGCCTGCTAGCCTGGATTTTACCAAAAAAAATCACGCCCGAGAAAGTGAAGTACTGTAGCATTAACTAGCAAAGGTGTATTGCAGACATAGGCATAGTACGTAATACAGGCTTTATGAACTCTAATAATATTGTTTCGGCTGTGAATCCTTCTTCAGCTGTGAGGGTCTTCAGCTCATAATGAAACACTTGGAGTTTGCAATGTACGGCGCTCTGAACGAGTTCAACTTTAATGCAGGAAAAATGGATTTCCCAGAAGCTATACTGATTCTTATGGAAGCCCGTTTCCGCCAGGGAGTAGAAAAAATGCGCCCTGGTATTCTCTGGGATACAGTGCAGTTAAAACTGTTCACTGTTACTGACCATACTGCCTGCCTGCGGGCACTTTTCCTTTCCCTGGGGGAGGGTGGACTGTCTTTCATTAGAAGGGTAGCCTATTCTACTCGGAGAATGTAGAGGGGGTGGAAAGTGCCCGCGGTCATTTAATTAGTATTACAATTCGCACTGATTCCCCTGCGAAGATATGGACATAAGAATATTCGTGCGTGGTCAAAAAATGCCATAAAAACGACAAAATGAAGGCTGTGAAAACATTCTGTATACACAAAGCACGTGTTCTCACAACTCGAGGAGGTTTCGTGAAAACTTTATATCGTCACACAAAATAAAGTTTTTTTGTTTACAAAGATGATTACAAAGAATGTGGACCAGGGTAATACTTTGAGTTTACAGCTTGTCCAAGGTCATTCATTATTAATACTATTAGGGATATCTTCGGTAAAGACTGACAGCAGGAACATTCCTGTTCTTTACTCAGCAGCTTATTAAAAACAGGGTGTTCAAAACGTTTTTTTTTACCCAGAAGAGTGACACAGCTTCGCGTTGTGAATCTGTTATTCTGTATTTACAAAGAAAGTGGAATACAGTAATATTACCTGCTATATAGATACATATTTTTAGATATTCAGATCCTTAAATTAATATCATTATTCATTTCTTTAGATACGTGATTCCATACTATATTCCCTATTACAAAACCAATAATTCCAGTCCTGAAATCTGATTGGCTGACACACATTCGAAGAACATACTGTAACACTTAGTTAACATGTCTGGTTTAGTTGAAGAAGCGGCTAAGGTAAGTTTCAGGGTTTAATGGTGGGATGGCACCTGTGCTTTTTCCCCCCAACCGTTAGAATATGATTTGCACAAAACCCAAAAGAAATACTGCACAATTCAAGAACCTAGCAACTGTAAAATAAGCTTAAAAACAACTGAACTGAAATGCAAAAAAGTTCAGAGAAAGGCACAAAATATGTTTACTTGGGGTTTAAAAAATTAAAACTAACTAAAACATTCCAAACAGAAGCCGGCCTACCTTCTTTTCTTTGTACCTGATAAAGATGAGGATGGCTTTAAAGATACAGCTAAACTTTTGCAGAACCATTCAAGCGCATTGTTACTGTTTGCTGTAGAAGCCAAAAATATGAGAATCTCAAAATCTAAAAATCTCATGGCATCAGAATGTACAACTTTAAAAAAATAAATAATAATAATAATAATAAACATTAATTTATATAGCGCCTTGAAAGGTGGCGTCTTAATAGAATGACAAAACCAACAACAATAAATAATACACAAGATATGCATGCTGACAATACACAGTTAGAGGAGACAGTAGATGGCGGTAATAAACACAGTGAGAGCAGAAGGATAAAGAACAGGGGTGAGTTTCCCAAAAACAACTAATCTTAGAGACTTTCAAGCAACTTTACGATGTACGTATGTACGTATGTAAACAATCGATTGACAATTCTTTCATTATATGGTGTCGGTTTTGGTCCTTCAGTGGGATGAAATAAAGTTGTGAAAAGGAATATGAAGTAAACTTGACATCATAGTTTAAGCAAAAGCATATAGATAGGCACAAAAAGGGACCTTATTTTTTCTAAGAGCAAAGAAAAGAAATGACTGACATGCCGTAAAAGAAAACCAAGATTAACTGCGTGGACAGTGTATGCGTCCCGCACGACGTCCTTGATTTAAAGCAATATTTTTTGGCGCGCTGCCATAGTTAAGAATCAATATTTCATGAGAAAAAACTGTTATTTAGAGTTATTGGGTGTACTGGAACTCAATGGAAACATTAACTACTAAGCTTGGCATGTGTCACTCAACAAATACAGGACCTATAATCAAATTTAAAAACAAGCAGATCTAAGCTTTACCGTCAACAATCACGACAGAACATCAAACGGTGTTGGAACTACGCGGTATCGACCGCGGGTTTGGGTACGGAATGGAGCAGGCGTGGGACTCAGGACTGGGGCTGAACAACACATTTATTAACTCGAATCGGGAAAGGTACACACACAGGGACAGGGGTTACAGCGCTGCACCTTCACTAACACACACACACACACACCTGAAGGGAAGAGACTGTATCCCAGCCTCCGTCCCGCTATACAGTCCGGTAGAACCCAGGTGCTGTTCTCAGCCCGCCTTGCGTGCGCATGACTAAAGCGCCCTGCGTGGCGCTACATTATAAATACATGTTAGGCCCAATGATTTCACTAAAATAATGCATTGCTGCATTTCATACTGAAAATAATATCATCTAGTCAAGTATAAAAATGAATATGAAATATACCCAAGATGACTCATAAATTCATGAGTATAAATAAATGTTCTTTTTTCGAATTTCCTCCGACACAGTACAACACAATATCAAAGTCCTTCATATAAACTCTTAGTGTCCTGTATTCCCAGAGGATGCCCCTGCCGTGAAGTGACTGTGCTCTGTCTGGCGATCTCTGGCGCTCAGGGTGGGCAGGAGGAGGCCAGTTTAAGAAGCACTTAGTGATGAACGAGCGGGTCGGGGAGCACGTAGATGACGAAGGATTTAACGTGCTACTTCAGTTACGATGGGTTTTGGGAAACACTCGTCAATTAACGATCGAGCTTAAGAGCGAGTTTACGATGTTCTTAGCGCTACGATGCTTTCGGGAAACAGAATCATAATATCTAGAAGGATTACCATATATAAAAATAGAAAGAATTATATATGATATATACAAGTAATTATATCATATCATATATTATTAACACCATACCCACCATCTATGTACATTCACATGACCACACATATCAGATCAATATCGAATCAATCACAATGATTAGAATGCGCGCAGAAATCGCCCCTTTCTCTTCCCATCTTTCAGCACATTATACGTCCTCTCCACGATACAAGCCGATATCCGTTATCTTACTCTACAATGCACCTTTTCCCGTGTTGTACGTTCACATTTGGTTCATAAAATCGACACACCTGAAATACTAAATAAGAAAGAAAACAATTGTAACACAACGGATGACAGAGCCTCTAGAACAGAAAACCCGTTGGCGTCACACACGCTGAATGTCTCTCTCTCTCCTGCTCAGCAAAACACAACATGTGGGTCAACACCGTGTGAGGCATTAAACATCACCTTCGTGCATTACCGCGATTCATCTGGCACACAACTGTACTACTACAGAAATAATATATATATATAATGTCGCCACACGAATCTGTAATGAAAATAAAATTAAAAATGCCGCTGGCGTCTCACCCGACTGGCGGCCACAGCGCGTCTGAGGGCTCCCCAGAGAAACGAGCCGCCTGTGACCCCAGGGGCACCTTCACTGGCGCCCCGCCACCAACAAACCCCAAGGGCTGTCGCAAAGCCAACTGCATACAGAAAAACGGAACTCATCTGGGGGAAGTTCACAAAATAAAATAATAAAATAAAAGATGACATCATATAACCATGGCTCAACGCAGCTGGCTACACGTGTGAGAAGGTGCAGTACTTGAAGTGCGCTGGGCAAACTTCCGAGGTCAAATTCTTCCAGCACGGTTGTACCTTTAAAGCGGAGACGACGGCACCGACATTTTTTGGCGCGCCTTCTCTTTAAAGCCCTGGCCAAATATGAAGACAGTACGTACAGTTATAATTCAAACGGAATTGAAAACTACACATCCCAGTTACCATGGTGGTGCTTGTGATCATTGCGTTTAACCAACGAAACAGGGCGAAAAATCAGTCACATGACTTTGGGGCAGAGTTTCGAAAGCTTAACCTATCAGCAACAAAGCGAAATTTACACGATAGGCTACCTCAAACTGTCAGTTACACGACTGTGTATGTCGCTTAAGCCACTCCTATTTGGCATTTTAGTTATGGAGGCGAGAAGACGCCCCCCCCCTCTCTGGGTGCCTGATTTGCCGCCATCTTTAACCGCTTCGTGTCCAAATCGCAGTAGCTACGCGTACGAAATAAAGTTCATCCCAGCTACAAAACATATATATTTTTGTGGTAAGAGGGAGCAAAACATCAGTATTTACTGCTATTAATTAGTGTACGATTTATAGTTGAAATCTGAGCCTAAATATAAAGTTAAAATCTCGACAAAGCAATGTAGGAAATACAGAGAAAATAAATCCTTTCTGACATCTAAAATCAGTTTCGATCAAGGTCTCTAAAACGAACAAGAAAAAGAGGATTTTCGGAGGGCAATTACGCTGTATTTATATAGAAGAAGTGATTTATGAGGAATCTAATTTCTTGTTCGTTTAAAACAGTGAAATGTCAGCTGCAAAAGATCGCACCAGAAACAGCACTCTCTCTGCCTGTCATAGACGTTCAGGAAAGGCTGAATGAAGTCATGGTGATCAATAATAACAGTTGTAGGACAAGAAACAAAAGATAGTGAAAACTTAAGATTTTTAAGGCTAAAACTCAAATTCATTCTACAAATTAAGGCAAATGAAAATTCACGACGTTAAAGTGCTAGAGGTGTAAAAAAATACAAAAATGCACATGAGCAAAAAGTTTTAGAAATGGAGCAAACAGAATAAAAGCCATGCCTATAGTGCAGAAGAGGGATGCAGGAACACTTGCTTAGATATACAAAAAAATCACAAAAAGGTGTATGTTACAAAAGAACATGTAAACATGTACATCAATTTCCCTTCGCGATCAATAGTCTTATCTATAAACATGAAACAGAGTGAGGAATCAGAAATTAGCATGCAAAAAAAACAGCAATTCTGTCAGTGAGCCCTAAATGAATTAATAGCAACTATGGTTTCATGGAGGGCTTCTCAGATAGTTGGGCATTTAGGTAAACTGCCAGGTGAAAGGACTTGTAAACATATTTTGTTAAAGCAAGTCAGTTTTTTCCGCAACACATAAAAGACATTTTTCCAAGAAAGTTTAGCCTTTGTCACTAATGAAACCACTAAATAAAGACATAAATATAGAAATCTTAAGATTTGTTTTATTTAATGTTGGTAGCAGGATGAACTGTCAGGTTGAGCTAAGTTTATATTTTGTCGCAGAGTTGCTATAAGATGTTAACAGTGAAAAGGGTATTTAGAAATGAGTTATTTCAAGATGAAAATTTTCAGAATAATTGCAAATCTAGCAGGATAGAGAAAGCACAGAAAACTGGCAGTTAGATTGATCAGATTAGTATGAAAAGTCATTTAGCAAAGGGAATGAGAAGAGTGACAAACTAGTATACTTTAGATCTTTTTTTCTGAACCAGGGAAAATCTGATAATGTTTCCCTATAACAATAATAAAAAACTTTATTTTATATATTACCATTAAAGGTGGCATCTCAAAGCAATACAGTACATGTAAAAACATATAAAAAGACCACAGATTACAAAGTAAATACATATAAGAAAGACAAGCAGTTAGAGGTGCTACCAAAATAAGAAAATGAAGCAGATACAGACACTAAGTCTTCTGAAAAGAAAGGTTCTGAGGTTAGATTTAAATGCACTCAGGGTACGTGACTGATATCACTGGGAATACAAATTGAGAGCTCTGGGGTGCAGCTAGAGAAGACCCTGTCACCCACAGAATGTAGATGTTCTTGAGGACAGCTAGAAGACCAGAGTCAGACGGACAAAGGTGGGGGAGTAGACAGATAATAAGCCATATACTGTAGGTACAGAATTATCCCACAATGCAGAGTATTAAATGGCCAGTATTTACACATGATATTTGTGATTTAAAGAAATTAACACAAGCAGCTTTTGGGGATTTAAGTGTTGGCTGAGTTATTGCAGGATAAAAGACTAGAGATGTTGGTAAGAAGAAGATAATTTTGGGAAAGCTAAGGAATACACTGATTACAAGAACACTTCCTAATTAGGCATACTTTTGATGAAGATGATGAAGTTAACAGACTGTATGTTTACATAGATACTGAAATGAGGATTGTATTTTAGATTTTGTAGGAATGCTAACCCAAACATCAAAGTTGAATTTTTTCCTCAAACTCCAAAAAATCAGTCTCAAACTATCAAAACGGTTTCTAAAACCTCTAGGAAAAGTATCTTCTTTAATATTCTGTCTGGTTTAGGCAAATTGTCATGAAGCTGAAAAATGCTGTTAAATGGTAGTTAAATTGGCATGCTTTTAATGCCTGGCTAGGGTTAGGGTTACAAGAACCATAGAATTTTGCCCGCTGTTGCACTTTTAGCTGCACTTTAAATGACAAAATGAAGAGAGTTTACCCATTAGAACAGGTATTCTTCACACTTTTCATCTGGCTCAGTTTTGGATAAAATCACTGGATAGGGCAATATACAAAAAGGTGACCAAAACTGTCCGAAAACTAAAAGTGCAGATAGGAGCAAATTATCATTCACCCTAAAGATAACTGGGGGCCCGGAATGCAGCACTGACAGTAAAAAACTTCTACCTGTTGTGGGAATGCTAACCCTAACCCTAGCTAGGGTTTCAAATGTACGTTCCGGCAGGGTGTCTCAGAAGCCCTCCAAACATCAAAGATGATTTTTTTCCTCAAACCAAAAAAAATCAGTCTTAAACTATCAAAACGGTTTTTAAAACCTCTAGGAAATGTATCTTCTTTAATAATCTGTCTTGTTCAGGCAAATTTTCATGAAGCTGAAAATTGCTGTAAAATGGTAGTTAAATTGGCATGCTTTTAATGCCTGGCTAGGGTTAGGGTTACAAGAACCATAGAATTTTGCCCGCTGTTGCACTTTTAGCTGCACTTTAAATGACAAAATGAAGAGAGTTTACCCATTAGAACAGGTATTCTTCACACTTTTCATCTGGCTCAGTTTTGGATAAAATCACTGGATAGGGCAATATACAAAAAGGTGACCAAAACTGTCCGAAAACTAAAAGTGCAGATAGGAGCAAATTATCACTCATCTTAAAGATAACTGGGGAACCGGAATGCAGCACTGAGAGTAAAAAAATTCTACCTGTTGTGGGAATGCTAACCCTAACCCTAGCTAGGGTTTCAAATGTATGTTCCGGCAGGGTGTCTCAGAAGCCCTCCAAACATCAAAGATGATTTTTTTCCTCAAACCAAAAAAAATCAGTCTTAAACTATCAAAACGGTTTTTAAAACCTCTAGGAAATGTATCTTCTTTAATATTCTGTCTGGTTTAGGCAAATTTTCATGAAGCTGAAAAATGCTCTTAAATGGTAGTTAAATCGGCATGCTTTTAATGCCTGGCTAGGGTTAGGGTTACAAGAACCATAGAATTTTGCCCGCTGTTGCACTTTTAGCTGCACTTTAAATGACAAAATGAAGAGAGTTTACCCATTAGAACAGGTATTCTTCACACTTTTCATCTGGCTCAGTTTTGGATAAAATCACTGGATAGGGCAATATACAAAAAGGTGACCAAAACTGTCCGAAAACTAAAAGTGCAGATAGGAGCAAATTATCACTCATCTTAAAGATAACTGGGGAACCGGAATGCAGCAATGACAGTAAAAAAATTCTACCTGTTGTGGGAATGCTAACCCTAACCCTAGCTAGGGTTTCAAATGTGCATTCCAGCAGGGTGTCTCAGAAGCCCTACAAACATCAAAGTTGAATTTTTCCTCAAACTCCAAAAAATCATTCTTAAACTATAAAAACGTTTTTTAAAACCTGTAGGAAATGTATCTTCTTTAATAATCTGTCTTGTTCAGGCAAATTTTCATGAAGCTGAAAATTGCTGTTAAATGGTAATTAAATTGGCATGCTTTTAATGCCTGGCTAGGGTTAGGGTTACAAGAACCATAGAATTTTGCCCGCTGTTGCACTTTTAGCTGCAGTTTAAATGACAAAATGAAGAGAGTTTACCCATTAGAACAGGTATTCTTCACACTTTTCATCTGGCTCAGTTTTGGATAAAATCACTGGATAGGGCAATATACAAAAAGGTGACCAAAACTGTCCGAAAACTAAAAGTGCAGATAGGAGCAAATTATCACTCACCTTAAAGATAACTGGGGGCCCGGAATGCAGCACTGACAGTAAAAAACTTCTACCTGTTCTGGGAATGCTAACCCTAACCCTAGCTAGGGTTTCAAATGTGCATTCCCGCAGGGTGTCTCAGAAGCCCTCCAAACATCAAAGTTGAATTTTTCCTCAAACTCCAAAAAATCAGTCTCAAACTATCAAAACGGTTTCTAAAACCTCTAGGAAAAGTATCTTCTTTAATAATCTGTCTGGTTTAGGCAAATTGTCATGAAGCTGAAAAATGCTCTTAAATGGTAGTTAAATCGGCATGCTTTTAATGTCTGGCTAGGGTTAGGGTTACAAGAACCATAGAATTTTGACGCTGTTGCACTTTTAGCTGCACTTTAAATGTCAATATGAAGAGAGTTTACCCATTAGAACAGGTATTCTTCACACTTTTCATCTGGCTCAGTTTTGGATAAAATCACTGGATAGGGCAATATACAAAAAGGTGACCAAAACTGTCCGAAAACTAAAAGTGCAGATAGGAGCAAATTATCACTCATCCTGAAGATAAATGGGACCTGGAATCCAGCACTAACAGTAAAAAACTTCTACCTGTTGTGGGAATGCTAACCCTAACCCTAGCTAGGGTTTCAAATGTACGTTCCGGCAGGGTGTCTCAGAAGCCCTCCTAACCCTAACCCTAGCTAGGGTTTCAAATGTGCATTCCAGCAGGGTGTCTCAGAAGCCCTCCAAACATCAAAGTTGAATTTTTTCGTCAAACTCCAAAAAATCATTCTCAAACTATCAAAACGGTTTAAAAAAAACTCTAGGAAATGTATCTTCTTTAAAATTCTGTCTGGTTTAGGCAAATTTTTATGAAGCTGAAAAATGCTGTTAAATGGTAGTTAAATCGGCATGCTTTTAATGCCTGGCTAGGGTTAGGGTTACAAGAACCATAGAATTTTGCCCGCTGTTGCACTTTTAGCTGCACTTTAAATGACAAAATGAAGAGAGTTTACCCATTAGAACAGGTATTCTTCACACTTTTCATCTGGCTCAGTTTTGGATAAAATCACTGGATAGGGCAATATACAAAAAGGTGACCAAAACTGTCCGAAAACTAAAAGTGCAGATAGGAGCAAATTATCACTCATCTTAAAGGTAACTGGGGAACCGGAATGCAGCACTGACAGTAAAAAAATTCTACCTGTTGTGGGAATGCTAACCCTAACCCTAGCTAGGGTTTCAAATAGGCATTCCAGCAGGGTGTCTCAGAAGCCCTCCAAACATCAAAGTTGAATTTTTTCCTCAAACTCCAAAAAATCATTCTCAAACTATCAAAACGGTTTCGAAAACCTCTAGGAAAATTATCTTCTTTAATAATCTGTCTGGTTTAGGCAAATTGTCATGAAGCTGAAAAATGCTCTTAAATGGTAGTTAAATCGGCATGCTTTTAATGTCTGGCTAGGGTTAGGGTTACAAGAACCATAGAATTTTGACGCTGTTGCACTTTTAGCTGCACTTTAAATGTCAATATGAAGAGAGTTTACCCATTAGAACAGGTATTCTTCACACTTTTCATCTGGCTCAGTTTTGGATAAAATCACTGGATAGGGCAATATACAAAAAGGTGACCAAAACTGTCCGAAAACTAAAAGTGCAGATAGGAGCAAATTATCACTCATCTTAAAGATAACTGGGGGCCCGGAATGCAGCACTGACAGTAAAAAATTCTACCTGTTGTGGGAATGCTAACCCTAACCCTAGCTAGGGTTTCAAATGGGCATTCCGGCAGGGTGTCTCAGAAGCCCTCCAAACATCAAAGATGATTTTTTTCCTCAAACTCCAAAAAATCAGTCTCAAACTATCAAAACGGTTTTTAAAACCTCTAGGAGATGTATCTTCTTTAATAATCTGTCTGGTTTAGGCAAGTTTTCATGAAGCTGAAAAATGCTGTTAAATGGTAGTTAAATCGGCATGCTTTTAATGCCTGGCTAGGGTTAGGGTTACAAGAACCATAGAATTTTGCCCGCTGTTGCACTTTTAGCTGCACTTTAAATGACAAAATGAAGAGTTTACCCATTAGAACAGGTATTCTTCACACTTTTCATCTGGCTCAGTTTTGGATAAAATCACTGGATAGGGCAATATACAAAAAGGTGACCAAAACTGTCCGAAAACTAAAAGTGCAGATAGGAGCAAATTATCACTCATCTTAAAGATAACTGGGGGCCCGGAATGCAGCACTGACAGTAAAAAATTCTACCTGTTGTGGGAATGCTAACCATAACCCTAGCTAGGGTTTCAAATGTACGTTCCGGCAGGGTGTCTCAGAAGCCCTCCAACCATCAAAGATGATTTTTTTCCTCAAACCAAAAAAAATCAGTCTTAAACTATCAAAACGGTTTTTAAAACCTCTAGGAAATGTATCTTCTTTAATAATCTGTTTGGTTTAGGCAAATTTTCATGAAGCTGAAAAATGCTGTTAAATGGTAGTTAAATCGGCATGCTTTTAATGCCTGGCTAAGGTTAGGTTTACAAGAACCATAGAATTTTGCCCGCTGTTGCACTTTTAGCTGCACTTTAAATGACAAAATGAAGAGAGTTTACCCATTAGAACAGGTATTATTCACACTTTTTATCTGGCTCAGTTTTGGATAAAATCACTGGATAGGGCAATATACAAAAAGGTGACCAAAACTGTCCGAAAACTAAAAGTGCAGATAGGAGCAAATTATCATTCACCCTAAAGATCACTGGGGGCCCGGAATGCAGCACTGACAGTAAAAAACTTCTACCTGTTGTGGGAATGCTAACCCTAACCCTAGCTAGGGTTTCAAATGTGCATTCCAGCAGGGTGTCTCAGAAGCCCTCCAAACATCAAAGCTGAATTTTTTCGTCAAACTCCAAAAAATCATTCTCAAACTATCAAAACGGTTTCTAAAACCTCTAGGAAATGTATCTTCTTTAATAATCTGTCTGGTTTAGGCAAATTTTCATGAAGCTGAAAAATGCTCTTAAATGGTAGTTAAATCGGCATGCTTTTAATGCCTGGCTAGGGTTAGGGTTACAAGAACCATAGAATTTTGCCCGCTGTTGCACTTTTAGCTGCACTTTAAATGACAAAATGAAGAGAGTTTACCCATTAGAACAGGTATTCTTCACACTTTTCATCTGGCTCAGTTTTGGATAAAATCACTGGATAGGGCAATATACAAAAAGGTGACCAAAACTGTCCGAAAACTAAAAGTGCAGATAGGAGCAAATTATCACTCATCCTAAAGATAACTGGGGACCCGGAATGCGGCACTGACAGTAAAAAACTTCTACCTGTTGTGGGAATGCTAACCCTAACCCTAGCTAGGGTTTCAAATGTGCATTCCAGCAGGGTGTCTCAGAAGCCCTCCATCAAAGTTGAATTTTTTCTCAAACTCCAAAAAATCAGTCTCAAACTATCAAAACGGTTTCTAAAACCTCTAGGAAAAGTATCTTCTTTATTAATCTGTCTGGTTTAGGCAAATTGTCATGAAGCTGAAAAATGCTCTTAAATGGTAGTTAAATCGGCATGCTTTTAATGTCTGGCTAGGGTTAGGGTTACAAGAACCATAGAATTTTGACGCTGTTGCACTTTTAGCTGCACTTTAAATGTCAATATGAAGAGAGTTTACCCATTAGAACAGGTATTCTTCACACTTTTCATCTGGCTCAGTTTTGGATAAAATCATTGGATAGGGCAATATACAAAAAGGTGACCAAAACTGTCCGAAAACTAGAAGTGCAGATAGGAGCAAATTATCATTCACCCTTAAGATAACTGGGGGCCCGGAATGCAGCACTGACAGTAAAAAAATTCTACCTGTTGTGGGAATGCTAACCCTAACCCTAGTTAGGGTTTCAAATGTACGTTCCGGCAGGGTGTCTCAGAAGCCCTCCAAACATCAAAGATGATTTTTTTCCTCAAACTCCAAAAAATCAGTCTCAAACTATCAAAATGTTTTTTAAAACCTCTAGGAGATGTATCTTCTTAAATAATCTGTCTGGTTTAGGCAAATTTTCATGAAGCTGAAAAATGCTGTTAAATGGTAGTTAAATCGGCATGCTTTTAATGCCTGGCTAGGGTTAGGGTTACAAGAACCATAGAATGTTGCCCGCTGTTGCACTTTTAGCTGCACATTAAATGACAAAATGAAGAGAGTTTACCCATTAGAACAGGTATTCTTGACACTTTTCTTCTGGCTCAGTTTTGGATAAAATCACTGGATAGGGCAATGTACAAAAAGGTGACCAAAACTGTCCGAAAACTAAAAGTGCAGATAGGAGCAAATTATCACTCATCCTAAAGATAACTGGGGACCCGGAATGCAGCACTGACAGTAAAAAACTTCTACCTGTTGTGGGAATGCTAACCCTAACCCTAGCTAGGGCTTCAAATGTAAATTCCGGCAGGGTGTCTCAGAAGCCCTCCAAACATCAAAGATGAATTTTTTCCTCAAACTCCAAAAAATCAGTCTCAAACTATCAAAACGGTTTCTAAAACCTCTAGGAAATGTATCTTCTTTAATATTCTGTCTGGTTTAGGCAAATTTTCATGAAGCTGAAAAATGCTTTTAAATGGTAGTTAAATCGGCATGCTTTTAATGCCTGGCTAGGGTTAGGGTTACAAGAACCATAGAATTTTGCCCGCTGTTGCACTTTTAGCTGCACTTTAAATGACAAAATGAAGAGAGTTTACCCATTAGAACAGGTATTCTTCACACTTTTCATCTGGCTCAGTTTTGGATAAAATCACTGGATAGGGCATTATACAAAAAGGTGACCAAAACTGTCCGAAACATAAAAGTGCAGATAGGAGCAAATTATCACTCATCCTAAAGATAACTGGGGACCCGGAATGCAGCACTGACAGTAAAAAACTTCTACCTGTTGTGGGAATGCTAACACTAACCCTAGCTAGGGTTTCAAATGTGCATTCCAGCAGGGTGTCTCAGAAGCCCTCCAAACATCAAAGATGATTTTTTTCCTCAAACCCAAGAAAATCAGTCTTAAACTATCAAAACGGTTTTTAAAAACTCTAGGAAATGTATCTTCTTTAATAATCTGTTTTGTTTAGGCAAATTTTCATGAAGCTGAAAAATGCTGGTAAATGGTAGTTAAATCGGCATGCTTTTAATGCCTGGCTAGGGTTAGGGTTACAAGAACCATAGAATTTTGCCCGCTGTTGCACTTTTAGCTGCACTTTAACTGACAAAATGAAGAGAGTTTACCCATTAGAACAGATATTCTTCACACTTTTCATCTGGCTCAGTTTTGGATAAAATCACTGGATAGGGCAATATACAAAAAGGTGACCAAAACTGTCCGAAAACTAAAAGTGCAGATAGGAGAAAATTATCACTCATCCTAAAGATAACTGGGGGCCCGGAATGCAGCACTGACAGTAAAAAACTTCTACCTGTTGTGGGAATGCTAACCCTAACCCTAGCTAGGGTTTCAAATGTGGATTCCAGCAGGGTGTCTCAGAAGCCTTCCAAACATCAAAGATGAATTTTTTCCTCAAACTCCAAAAAATCAGTCTCAAACTATCAAAACGGTTTCTAAAACCTCTAGGAAATGTATCTTCTTTAGTATTCTGTCTGGTTTAGGCAAATTTTCATGAAGCTGAAAAATGCTGTTAAATGGTAGTTAAATCGGCATGCTTTTAATGTCTGGCTAGGGTTAGGGTGTCAAGAACCATAGAATTTTGCCCGCTGTTGCACTTTTAGCTGCACTTTAAATGACAAAATGAAGAGAGTTTACCCATTAGAACAGATATTCTTCACACTTTTCATCTGGCTCAGTTTTGGATAAAATCACTGGATAGGGCAATATACAAAAAGGTGACCAAAACTGTCCGAAAACTAAATGTGCAGATAGGAGCAAATTATCACTCATCCTAAAGATAACTGGGGACCCGGAATGCAGCACTGACAGTAAAAAACTTCTACCTGTTGTGGGAATGCTAACCCTAACCCTAGCTAGGGTTTCAAATGTAAATTCCGGCAGGGTGTCTCAGAAGCCCTCCAAACATCAAAGATGATTTTTTTCCTCAAACTCCAAAAAATCAGTCTCAAACTATCAAAACGGTTTCTAAAACCTCTAGGAAATGTATCTTCTCTAATATTCTGTCTGGTTTAGGCAAATTTTCATGAAGCTGAAAAATGCTTTTAAATGGTAGTTAAATCGGCATGCTTTTAATGCCTGGCTAGGGTTAGGGTTACAAGAACCATAGAATTTTGCCCGCTGTTGCACTTTTAGCTGCACTTTAAATGACAAAATGAAGAGAGTTTACCCATTAGAACAGGTATTCTTCACACTTTTCATCTGGCTCAGTTTTGGATAAAATCACTGGATAGGGCAATATACAAAAAGGTGACCAAAACTGTCCGAAAACTAAAAGTGCAGATAGGAGCAAATTATCACTCATCTTAAAGATAACTGGGGGCCCGGAATGCAGCACTGACAGTAAAAAATTCTACCTGTTGTGGGAATGCTAACCCTAACCCTAGCTAGGGTTTCAAATGGGCATTCCGGCAGGGTGTCTCAGAAGCCCTCCAAACATCAAAGATGATTTTTTTCCTCAAACTCCAAAAAATCATTCTCAAACTATCAAAACGGTTTTGAAAACCTCTAGGAAAATTATCTTCTTTAATAATCTGTCTGGTTTAGGCAAATTGTCATGAAGCTGAAAAATGCTGTTAAATGGTAGTTAAATCGGCATGCTTTTAATGCCTGGCTAGGGTTAGGGTTACAAGAACCATAGAATTTTGCCCGCTGTTGCACTTTTAGCTGCACTTTAAATGACAAAATGAAGAGTTTACCCATTAGAACAGGTATTCTTCACACTTTTCATCTGGCTCAGTTTTGGATAAAATCACTGGATAGGGCAATATACAAAAAGGTGACCAAAACTGTCCGAAAACTAAAAGTGCAGATAGGAGCAAATTATCACTCATCTTAAAGATAACTGGGGGCCCGGAATGCAGCACTGACAGTAAAAAATTCTACCTGTTGTGGGAATGCTAACCATAACCCTAGCTAGGGTTTCAAATGTACGTTCCGGCAGGGTGTCTCAGAAGCCCTCCAACCATCAAAGATGATTTTTTTCCTCAAACCAAAAAAAATCAGTCTTAAACTATCAAAACGGTTTTTAAAACCTCTAGGAAATGTATCTTCTTTAATAATCTGTTTGGTTTAGGCAAATTTTCATGAAGCTGAAAAATGCTGTTAAATGGTAGTTAAATCGGCATGCTTTTAATGCCTGGCTAAGGTTAGGGTTACAAGAACCATAGAATTTTGCCCGCTGTTGCACTTTTAGCTGCACTTTAAATGACAAAATGAAGAGAGTTTACCCATTAGAACAGGTATTATTCACACTTTTTATCTGGCTCAGTTTTGGATAAAATCACTGGATAGGGCAATATACAAAAAGGTGACCAAAACTGTCCGAAAACTAAAAGTGCAGATAGGAGCAAATTATCATTCACCCTAAAGATCACTGGGGGCCCGGAATGCAGCACTGACAGTAAAAAACTTCTACCTGTTGTGGGAATGCTAACCCTAACCCTAGCTAGGGTTTCAAATGTGCATTCCAGCAGGGTGTCTCAGAAGCCCTCCAAACATCAAAGCTGAATTTTTTCGTCAAACTCCAAAAAATCATTCTCAAACTATCAAAACGGTTTCTAAAACCTCTAGGAAATGTATCTTCTTTAATAATCTGTCTGGTTTAGGCAAATTTTCATGAAGCTGAAAAATGCTCTTAAATGGTAGTTAAATCGGCATGCTTTTAATGCCTGGCTAGGGTTAGGGTTACAAGAACCATAGAATTTTGCCCGCTGTTGCACTTTTAGCTGCACTTTAAATGACAAAATGAAGAGAGTTTACCCATTAGAACAGGTATTCTTCACACTTTTCATCTGGCTCAGTTTTGGATAAAATCACTGGATAGGGCAATATACAAAAAGGTGACCAAAACTGTCCGAAAACTAAAAGTGCAGATAGGAGCAAATTATCACTCATCCTAAAGATAACTGGGGACCCGGAATGCGGCACTGACAGTAAAAAACTTCTACCTGTTGTGGGAATGCTAACCCTAACCCTAGCTAGGGTTTCAAATGTGCATTCCAGCAGGGTGTCTCAGAAGCCCTCCATCAAAGTTGAATTTTTTCTCAAACTCCAAAAAATCAGTCTCAAACTATCAAAACGGTTTCTAAAACCTCTAGGAAAAGTATCTTCTTTATTAATCTGTCTGGTTTAGGCAAATTGTCATGAAGCTGAAAAATGCTCTTAAATGGTAGTTAAATCGGCATGCTTTTAATGTCTGGCTAGGGTTAGGGTTACAAGAACCATAGAATTTTGACGCTGTTGCACTTTTAGCTGCACTTTAAATGTCAATATGAAGAGAGTTTACCCATTAGAACAGGTATTCTTGACACTTTTCTTCTGGCTCAGTTTTGGATAAAATCACTGGATAGGGCAATGTACAAAAAGGTGACCAAAACTGTCCGAAAACTAAAAGTGCAGATAGGAGCAAATTATCACTCATCCTAAAGATAACTGGGGACCCGGAATGCAGCACTGACAGTAAAAAACTTCTACCTGTTGTGGGAATGCTAACCCTAACCCTAGCTAGGGTTTCAAATGTAAATTCCGGCAGGGTGTCTCAGAAGCCCTCCAAACATCAAAGATGAATTTTTTCCTCAAACTCCAAAAAATCAGTCTCAAACTATCAAAACGGTTTCTAAAACCTCTAGGAAATGTATCTTCTTTAATATTCTGTCTGGTTTAGGCAAATTTTCATGAAGCTGAAAAATGCTGTTAAATGCTAGTTAAATCGGCATGCTTTTAATGCCTGGCTAGGGTTAGGGTTACAAGAACCATAGAATTTTGCCCGCTGTTGCACTTTTAGCTGCACTTTAAATGACAAAATGAAGAGAGTTTACCCATTAGAACAGGTATTCTTCACACTTTTCATCTGGCTCAGTTTTGGATAAAATCACTGGATAGGGCATTATACAAAAAGGTGACCAAAACTGTCCGAAACATAAAAGTGCAGATAGGAGCAAATTATCACTCATCCTAAAGATAACTGGGGACCCGGAATGCAGCACTGACAGTAAAAAACTTCTACCTGTTGTGGGAATGCTAACACTAACCCTAGCTAGGGTTTCAAATGTGCATTCCAGCAGGGTGTCTCAGAAGCCCTCCAAACATCAAAGATGATTTTTTTCCTCAAACCCAAAAAAATCAGTCTTAAACTATCAAAACGGTTTTTAAAAACTCTAGGAAATGTATCTTCTTTAATAATCTGTTTTGTTTAGGCAAATTTTCATGAAGCTGAAAAATGCTGGTAAATGGTAGTTAAATCGGCATGCTTTTAATGCCTGGCTAGGGTTAGGGTTACAAGAACCATAGAATTTTGCCCGCTGTTGCACTTTTAGCTGCACTTTAACTGACAAAATGAAGAGAGTTTACCCATTAGAACAGATATTCTTCACACTTTTCATCTGGCTCAGTTTTGGATAAAATCACTGGATAGGGCAATATACAAAAAGGTGACCAAAACTGTCCGAAAACTAAAAGTGCAGATAGGAGAAAATTATCACTCATCCTAAAGATAACTGGGGGCCCGGAATGCAGCACTGACAGTAAAAAACTTCTACCTGTTGTGGGAATGCTAACCCTAACCCTAGCTAGGGTTTCAAATGTGGATTCCAGCAGGGTGTCTCAGAAGCCTTCCAAACATCAAAGATGAATTTTTTCCTCAAACTCCAAAAAATCAGTCTCAAACTATCAAAACGGTTTCTAAAACCTCTAGGAAATGTATCTTCTTTAGTATTCTGTCTGGTTTAGGCAAATTTTCATGAAGCTGAAAAATGCTGTTAAATGGTAGTTAAATCGGCATGCTTTTAATGTCTGGCTAGGGTTAGGGTGTCAAGAACCATAGAATTTTGCCCGCTGTTGCACTTTTAGCTGCACTTTAAATGACAAAATGAAGAGAGTTTACCCATTAGAACAGATATTCTTCACACTTTTCATCTGGCTCAGTTTTGGATAAAATCACTGGATAGGGCAATATACAAAAAGGTGAACAAAACTGTCCGAAAACTAAATGTGCAGATAGGAGCAAATTATCACTCATCCTAAAGATAACTGGGGACCCGGAATGCAGCACTGACAGTAAAAAACTTCTACCTGTTGTGGGAATGCTAACCCTAACCCTAGCTAGGGTTTCAAATGTAAATTCCGGCAGGGTGTCTCAGAAGCCCTCCAAACATCAAAGATGATTTTTTTCCTCAAACTCCAAAAAATCAGTCTCAAACTATCAAAACGGTTTCTAAAACCTCTAGGAAATGTATCTTCTCTAATATTCTGTCTGGTTTAGGCAAATTTTCATGAAGCTGAAAAATGCTTTTAAATGGTAGTTAAATCGGCATGCTTTTAATGCCTGGCTAGGGTTAGGGTTACAAGAACCATAGAATTTTGCCCGCTGTTGCACTTTTAGCTGCACTTTAAATGACAAAATGAAGAGAGTTTACCCATTAGAACAGGTATTCTTCACACTTTTCATCTGGCTCAGTTTTGGATAAAATCACTGGATAGGGCAATATACAAAAAGGTGACCAAAACTGTCCGAAAACTAAAAGTGCAGATAGGAGCAAATTATCACTCATCCTAAAGATAACTGGGGACCCGGAATGCAGCACTGACAGTAAAAAACTTCTACCTGTTGTGGGAATGCTAACCCTAACCCTAGCTAGGGTTTCAAATGTAAATTCCGGCAGGGTGTCTCAGAAGCCCTCCAAACATCAAAGATGAATTTTTTCCTCAAACTCATAAAAATCAGTCTCAAACTATCAAAACGGTTTCTAAAACCTCTAGGAAATGTATCTTCTTTAATATTCTGTCTGGTTTAGGCAAATTTTCATGAAGCTGAAAAATGCTTTTAAATGGTAGTTAAATTGGCATGCTTTTAATGCCTGGCTAGGGTTAGGGTTACAAGAACCATAGAATTTTGCCCGCTGTTGCACTTTTAGCTGCACTTTAAATGACAAAATGAAGAGAGTTTACCCATTAGAACAGGTATTCTTCACACTTTTCATCTGGCTCAGTTTTGGATAAAATCACTGGATAGGGCAATATACAAAAAGGTGACCAAAACTTTCCGAAAACTAAAAGTGCAGATTTGTGAAAATGATCACTCATCCTAAAGATAACTGGGGGCCCGGAATGCAGCACTGACAGTAAAAAACTTCTACCTGTTGTGGGAATGCTAACCCTAACCCTAGCTAGGGTTTCAAATGTGGATTCCAGCAGGGTGTCTCAGAAGCCCTCCAAACATCAAAGATGATTTTTTTCCTCAAACCAAAAAATATCAGTCTTAAACTATCAAAACGGTTTTTAAAAACTCTAGGAAATGTATCATCTTTAATAATCTGTTTTGTTCAGGCAAATTTTCATGAAGCTGAAAAATGCTGTTAAATGGTAGTTAAATCGGCATGCTTTTAATGCCTGGCTAGGGTTAGGGTTACAAGAACCATAGAATTTTGCCCGCTGTTGCACTTTAAGCTGCACTTTAAATGTCAAAATGAAGAGAGTTTACCCATTAGAACAGGTATTCTTCACACTTTTCATCTGGCTCAGTTTTGGATAAAATCACTGGATAGGGCAATATACAAAAAGGTGACCAAAACTGTCCGAAAACTAAAAGTGCAGATAGGAGCAAATTATCACTCATCCTAAAGATAACTGGGGGCCCGGAATGCAGCACTGACAGTAAAAAACTTCTACCTGTTGTGGGAATGCTAACCCTAACCCTAGCTAGGGTTTCAAATGTGCATTCCAGCAGGGTGTCTCAGAAGCCCTCCAAACATCAAAGATGAATTTTTTCCTCAAACTCCAAAAAATCAGTCTCAAACTATCAAAACGGTTTCTAAAACCTCTAGGAAATGTATCTTCTTTAATATTCTGTCTGGTTTAGGCAAATTGTCATGAAGCTGAAAAATGCTCTTAAATGGTAGTTAAATCGGCATGCTTTTAATGCCTGGCTAGGGTTAGGGTTACAAGAACCATAGAATTTTGCCCGCTGTTGCACTTTTAGCTGCACTTTAAATGACAAAATGAAGAGAGTTTACCCATTAGAACAGGTATTCTTCACACTTTTCATCTGGCTCAGTTTTGGATAAAATCACTGGATAGGGCAATATACAAAAAGGTGACCAAAACTGTCCGAAAACTAAAAGTGCAGATAGGAGCAAATTATCATTCACCCTAAAGATAACTGGGGGCCCGGAATGCAGCACTGACAGTAAAAAACTTCTACCTGTTGTGGGAATGCTAACCCTAACCCTAGCTAGGGTTTCAAATGTGCATTCCAGCAGGGTGTCTCAGAAGCCCTCCAAACATCAAAGCTGAATTTTTTCGTCAAACTCCAAAAAATCATTCTCAAACTATCAAAACGGTTTCTAAAACCTCTAGGAAATGTATCTTCTTTAATAATCTGTCTGGTTTAGGCAAATTTTCATGAAGCTGAAAAATGCTCTTAAATGGTAGTTAAATCGGCATGCTTTTAATGCCTGGCTAGGGTTAGGGTTACAAGAACCATAGAATTTTGCCCGCTGTTGCACTTTTAGCTGCACTTTAAATGACAAAATGAAGAGAGTTTACCCATTAGAACAGGTATTCTTCACACTTTTCATCTGGCTCAGTTTTGGATAAAATCACTGGATAGGGCAATATACAAAAAGGTGACCAAAACTGTCCGAAAACTAAAAGTGCAGATAGGAGCAAATTATCACTCATCCTAAAGATAACTGGGGACCCGGAATGCGGCACTGACAGTAAAAAACTTCTACCTATTGTGGGAATGCTAACCCTAACCCTAGCTAGGGTTTCAAATGTGCATTCCAGCAGGGTGTCTCAGAAGCCCTCCATCAAAGTTGAATTTTTTCTCAAACTCCAAAAAATCAGTCTCAAACTATCAAAACGGTTTCTAAAACCTCTAGGAAAAGTATCTTCTTTAATAATCTGTCTGGTTTAGGCAAATTGTCATGAAGCTGAAAAATGCTCTTAAATGGTAGTTAAATCGGCATGCTTTTAATGTCTGGCTAGGGTTAGGGTTACAAGAACCATAGAATTTTGACGCTGTTGCACTTTTAGCTGCACTTTAAATGTCAATATGAAGAGAGTTTACCCATTAGAACAGGTATTCTTCACACTTTTCATCTGGCTCAGTTTTGGATAAAATCATTGGATAGGGCAATATACAAAAAGGTGACCAAAACTGTCCGAAAACTAAAAGTGCAGATAGGAGCAAATTATCATTCACCCTTAAGATAACTGGGGGCCCGGAATGCAGCACTGACAGTAAAAAACTTCTACCTGTTGTGGGAATGCTAACCCTAACCCTAGCTAGGGTTTCAAATGTAAATTCCGGCAGGGTGTCTCAGAAGCCCTCCAAACATCAAAGATGATTTTTTTCCTCAAACTCCAAAAAATCAGTCTCAAACTATCAAAATGTTTTTTAAAACCTCTAGGAGATGTATCTTCTTTAATAATCTGTCTGGTTTAGGCAAATTTTCATGAAGCTGAAAAATGCTGTTAAATGGTAGTTAAATCGGCATGCTTTTAATGCCTGGCTAGGGTTAGGGTTACAAGAACCATAGAATGTTGCCCGCTGTTGCACTTTTAGCTGCACATTAAATGACAAAATGAAGAGAGTTTACCCATTAGAACAGGTATTCTTGACACTTTTCTTCTGGCTCAGTTTTGGATAAAATCACTGGATAGGGCAATGTACAAAAAGGTGACCAAAACTGTCCGAAAACTAAAAGTGCAGATAGGAGCAAATTATCACTCATCCTAAAGATAACTGGGGACCCGGAATGCAGCACTGACAGTAAAAAACTTCTACCTGTTGTGGGAATGCTAACCCTAACCCTAGCTAGGGTTTCAAATGTAAATTCCGGCAGGGTGTCTCAGAAGCCCTCCAAACATCAAAGATGAATTTTTTCCTCAAACTCCAAAAAATCAGTCTCAAACTATCAAAACGGTTTCTAAAACCTCTAGGAAATGTATCTTCTTTAATATTCTGTCTGGTTTAGGCAAATTTTCATGAAGCTGAAAAATGCTGTTAAATGGTAGTTAAATCGGCATGCTTTTAATGCCTGGCTAGGGTTAGGGTTACAAGAACCATAGAATGTTGCCCGCTGTTGCACTTTTAGCTGCACATTAAATGACAAAATGAAGAGAGTTTACCCATTAGAACAGGTATTCTTCACACTTTTCATCTGGCTCAGTTTTGGATAAAATCACTGGATAGGGCAATATACAAAAAGGTGACCAAAACTGTCCGAAAACTAAAAGTGCAGATAGGAGCAAATTATCACTCATCCTAAAGATAACTGGGGACCCGGAATGCGGCACTGACAGTAAAAAACTTCTACCTGTTGTGGGAATGCTAACCCTAACCCTAGCTAGGGTTTCAAATGTGCATTCCAGCAGGGTGTCTCAGAAGCCCTCCATCAAAGTTGAATTTTTTCTCAAACTCCAAAAAATCAGTCTCAAACTATCAAAACGGTTTCTAAAACCTCTAGGAAAAGTATCTTCTTTAATAATCTGTCTGGTTTAGGCAAATTGTCATGAAGCTGAAAAATGCTCTTAAATGGTAGTTAAATCGGCATGCTTTTAATGTCTGGCTAGGGTTAGGGTTACAAGAACCATAGAATTTTGACGCTGTTGCACTTTTAGCTGCACTTTAAATGTCAATATGAAGAGAGTTTACCCATTAGAACAGGTATTCTTCACACTTTTCATCTGGCTCAGTTTTGGATAAAATCATTGGATAGGGCAATATACAAAAAGGTGACCAAAACTGTCCGAAAACTAAAAGTGCAGATAGGAGCAAATTATCATTCACCCTTAAGATAACTGGGGGCCCGGAATGTAGCACTGACAGTAAAAAACTTCTACCTGTTGTGGGAATGCTAACCCTAACCCTAGCTAGGGTTTCAAATGTAAATTCCGGCAGGGTGTCTCAGAAGCCCTCCAAACATCAAAGATGATTTTTTTCCTCAAACTCCAAAAAATCAGTCTCAAACTATCAAAATGTTTTTTAAAACCTCTAGGAGATGTATCTTCTTTAATAATCTGTCTGGTTTAGGCAAATTTTCATGAAGCTGAAAAATGCTGTTAAATGGTAGTTAAATCGGCATGCTTTTAATGCCTGGCTAGGGTTAGGGTTACAAGAACCATAGAATGTTGCCCGCTGTTGCACTTTTAGCTGCACATTAAATGACAAAATGAAGAGAGTTTACCCATTAGAACAGGTATTCTTGAAACTTTTCTTCTGGCTCAGTTTTGGATAAAATCACTGGATAGGGCAATGTACAAAAAGGTGACCAAAACTGTCCGAAAACTAAAAGTGCAGATAGGAGCAAATTATCACTCATCCTAAAGATAACTGGGGACCCGGAATGCAGCACTGACAGTAAAAAACTTCTACCTGTTGTGGGAATGCTAACCCTAACCCTAGCTAGGGTTTCAAATGTAAATTCCGGCAGGGTGTCTCAGAAGCCCTCCAAACATCAAAGATGAATTTTTTCCTCAAACTCCAAAAAATCAGTCTCAAACTATCAAAACGGTTTCTAAAACCTCTAGGAAATGTATCTTCTTTAATATTCTGTCTGGTTTAGGCAAATTTTCATGAAGCTGAAAAATGCTGTTAAATGGTAGTTAAATCGGCATGCTTTTAATGCCTGGCTAGGGTTAGGGTTACAAGAACCATAGAATGTTGCCCGCTGTTGCACTTTTAGCTGCACATTAAATGACAAAATGAAGAGAGTTTACCCATTAGAACAGGTATTCTTGACACTTTTCTTCTGGCTCAGTTTTGGATAAAATCACTGGATAGGGCAATGTACAAAAAGGTGACCAAAACTGTCCGAAAACTAAAAGTGCAGATAGGAGCAAATTATCACTCATCCTAAAGATAACTGGGGACCCGGAATGCAGCACTGACAGTAAAAAACTTCTACCTGTTGTGGGAATGCTAACCCTAACCCTAGCTAGGGTTTCAAATGTAAATTCCGGCAGGGTGTCTCAGAAGCCCTCCAAACATCAAAGATGAATTTTTTCCTCAAACTCCAAAAAATCAGTCTCAAACTATCAAAACGGTTTCTAAAACCTCTAGGAAATGTATCTTCTTTAATATTCTGTCTGGTTTAGGCAAATTTTCATGAAGCTGAAAAATGCTTTTAAATGGTAGTTAAATTGGCATGCTTTTAATGCCTGGCTAGGGTTAGGGTTACAAGAACCATAGAATTTTGCCCGCTGTTGCACTTTTAGCTGCACATTAAATGACAAAATGAAGAGAGTTTACCCATTAGAACAGGTATTCTTCACACTTTTCATCTGTCTCAGTTTTGGATAAAATCACTGGATAGGGCAATATACAAAAAGGTGACCAAAACTTTCCGAAAACTAAAAGTGCAGATTTGAGAAAATGATCACTCATCCTAAAGATAACTGGGGGCCCGGAATGCAGCACTGACAGTAAAAAACTTCTACCTGTTGTGGGAATGCTAACCCTAACCCTAGCTAGGGTTTCAAATGTGGATTCCAGCAGGGTGTCTCAGAAGCCCTCCAAACATCAAAGATGATTTTTTTCCTCAAACCAAAAAATATCAGTCTTAAACTATCAAAACGGTTTTTAAAAACTCTAGGAAATGTATCATCTTTAATAATCTGTTTTGTTCAGGCAAATTTTCATGAAGCTGAAAAATGCTGTTAAATGGTAGTTAAATCGGCATGCTTTTAATGCCTGGCTAGGGTTAGGGTTACAAGAACCATAGAATTTTGCCCGCTGTTGCACTTTAAGCTGCTCTTTAAATGACAAAATGAAGAGAGTTTACCCATTAGAACAGGTATTCTTCACACTTTTCATCTGGCTCAGTTTTGGATAAAATCACTGGATAGGGCAATATACAAAAAGGTGACCAAAACTGTCCGAAAACTAAAAGTGCAGATAGGAGCAAATTATCACTCATCCTAAAGATAACTGGGGGCCCGGAATGCAGCACTGACAGTAAAAAACTTCTACCTGTTGTGGGAATGCTAACCCTAACCCTAGCTAGGGTTTCAAATGTGCATTCCAGCAGGGTGTCTCAGAAGCCCTCCAAACATCAAAGATGAATTTTTTCCTCAAACTCCAAAAAATCAGTCTCAAACTATCAAAACGGTTTCTAAAACCTCTAGGAAATGTATCTTCTTTAATATTCTGTCTGGTTTAGGCAAATTGTCATGAAGCTGAAAAATGCTCTTAAATGGTAGTTAAATCGGCATGCTTTTAATGCCTGGCTAGGGTTAGGGTTACAAGAACCATAGAATTTTGCCCGCTGTTGCACTTTTAGCTGCACTTTAAATGACAAAATGAAGAGAGTTTACCCATTAGAACAGGTATTCTTCACACTTTTCATCTGGCTCAGTTTTGGATAAAATCATTGGATAGGGCAATATACAAAAAGGTGACCAAAACTGTCCGAAAACTAAAAGTGCAGATAGGAGCAAATTATCATTCACCCTTAAGATAACTGGGGGCCCGGAATGCAGCACTGACAGTAAAAAACTTCTACCTGTTGTGGAAATGCTAACCCTAACCCTAGTTAGGGTTTCAAATGTACGTTCCGGCAGGGTGTTTCAGAAGCCCTCCAAACATCAAAGATGATTTTTTTCCTCAAACTCCAAAAAATCAGTCTCAAACTATCAAAATGTTTTTTAAAATCTCTAGGAGATGTATCTTCTTTAATAATCTGTCTGGTTTAGGCAAATTTTCATGAAGCTGAAAAATGCTGTTAAATGGTAGTTAAATCGGCATGCTTTTAATGCCTGGCTAGGGTTAGGGTTACAAGAACCATAGAATGTTGCCCGCTGTTGCACTTTTAGCTGCACATTAAATGACAAAATGAAGAGAGTTTACCCATTAGAACAGGTATTCTTGACACTTTTCTTCTGGCTCAGTTTTGGATAAAATCACTGGATAGGGCAATGTACAAAAAGGTGACCAAAACTGTCCGAAAACTAAAAGTGCAGATAGGAGCAAATTATCACTCATCCTAAAGATAACTGGGGACCCGGAATGCAGCACTGACAGTAAAAAACTTCTACCTGTTGTGGGAATGCTAACCCTAACCCTAGCTAGGGTTTCAAATGTAAATTCCGGCAGGGTGTCTCAGAAGCCCTCCAAACATCAAAGATGAATTTTTTCCTCAAACTCCAAAAAATCAGTCTCAAACTATCAAAACGGTTTCTAAAACCTCTAGGAAATGTATCTTCTTTAATATTCTGTCTGGTTTAGGCAAATTTTCATGAAGCTGAAAAATGCTGTTAAATGGTAGTTAAATCGGCATGCTTTTAATGCCTGGCTAGGGTTAGGGTTACAAGAACCATAGAATTTTGCCCGCTGTTGCACTTTTAGCTGCACTTTAAATGACAAAATGAAGAGAGTTTACCCATTAGAACAGGTATTCTTCACACTTTTCATCTGGCTCAGTTTTGGATAAAATCACTGGATAGGGTATTATACAAAAAGGTGACCAAAACTGTCCGAAAACTAAAAGTGCAGATAGGAGCAAATTATCACTCATCCTAAAGATAACTGGGGACCCGGAATGCAGCACTGACAGTAAAAAACTTCTACCTGTTGTGGGAATGCTAACACTAACCCTAGCTAGGGTTTCAAATGTGCATTCCAGCAGGGTGTCTCAGAAGCCCTCCAAACATCAAAGATGATTTTTTTCCTCAAACCCAAAAAAATCAGTCTTAAACTATCAAAACGGTTTTTAAAAACACTAGGAAATGTATATTCTTTTTTACTGTCAGTGCCGCATTCCGGGTCCCCAGTTATCTTTAGGATGAGTGATAATTTGCTCCTATCTGCACTTTTAGTTTTCGGACAGTTTTGGTCACCTTTTTGTATATTGCCCTATCCAGTGATTTTATCCAAAACTGAGCCAGATGAAAAGTGTGAAGAATACCTGTTCTAATGGGTAAACTCTCTTCATTTTGTCATTTAAAGTGCAGCTAAAAGTGCAACAGCGGGCAAAATTCTATGGTTCTTGTAACCCTAACCCTAGCCAGGCATTAAAAGCATGCCGATTTAACTACCATTTAAAAGCATTTTTCAGCTTCATGAAAATTTGCCTAAACCAGACAGAATATTAGAGAAGATACATTTCCTAGAGGTTTTAGAAACCGTTTTGATAGTTTGAGACTGATTTTTTGGAGTTTGAGGAAAAAAATCATCTTTGATGTTTGGAGGGCTTCTAAGACACCCTGCCGGAATTTACATTTGAAACCCTAGCTAGGGTTAGGGTTAGCATTCCCACAACAGGTAGAAGTTTTTTACTGTCAGTGCTGCATTCCGGGTCCCCAGTTATCTTTAGGATGAGTGATAATTTGCTCCTATCTGCACATTTAGTTTTCGGACAGTTTTGTTCACCTTTTTGTATATTGCCCTATCCAGTGATTTTATCCAAAACTGAGCCAGATGAAAAGTGTGAAGAATATCTGTTCTAATGGGTAAACTCTCTTCATTTTGTCATTTAAAGTGCAGCTAAAAGAGCAACAGCGGGCAAAATTCTATGGTTCTTGACACCCTAACCCTAGCCAAACATTAAAAGCATGCCGATTTAACTACCATTTAACAGCATTTTTCAGCTTCATGAAAATTTGCCTAAACCAGACAGAATACTAAAGAAGATACATTTCCTAGAGGTTTTAGAAACCGTTTTGATAGTTTGAGACTGATTTTTTGGAGTTTGAGGAAAAAATTCATCTTTGATGTTTGGAAGGCTTCTGAGACACCCTGCTGGAATCCACATTTGAAACCCTAGCTAGGGTTAGGGTTAGCATTCCCACAACAGGTAGAAGTTTTTTACTGTCAGTGCTGCATTCCGGGCCCCCAGTTATCTTTAGGATGAGTGATAATTTTCTCCTATCTGCACTTTTAGTTTTCGGACAGTTTTGGTCACCTTTTTGTATATTGCCCTATCCAGTGATTTTATCCAAAACTGAGCCAGATGAAAAGTGTGAAGAATATCTGTTCTAATGGGTAAACTCTCTTCATTTTGTCAGTTAAAGTGCAGCTAAAAGTGCAACAGCGGGCAAAATTCTATGGTTCTTGTAACCCTAACCCTAGCCAGGCATTAAAAGCATGCCGATTTAACTACCATTTACCAGCATTTTTCAGCTTCATGAAAATTTGCCTAAACAAAACAGATTATTAAAGAAGATACATTTCCTAGAGTTTTTAAAAACCGTTTTGATAGTTTAAGACTGATTTTTTTGGGTTTGAGGAAAAAAATCATCTTTGATGTTTGGAGGGCTTCTGAGACACCCTGCTGGAATGCACATTTGAAACCCTAGCTAGGGTTAGTGTTAGCATTCCCACAACAGGTAGAAGTTTTTTACTGTCAGTGCTGCATTCCGGGTCCCCAGTTATCTTTAGGATGAGTGATAATTTGCTCCTATCTGCACTTTTAGTTTTCGGACAGTTTTGGTCACCTTTTTGTATAATACCCTATCCAGTGATTTTATCCAAAACTGAGCCAGATGAAAAGTGTGAAGAATACCTGTTCTAATGGGTAAACTCTCTTCATTTTGTCATTTAAAGTGCAGCTAAAAGTGCAACAGCGGGCAAAATTCTATGGTTCTTGTAACCCTAACCCTAGCCAGGCATTAAAAGCATGCCGATTTAACTACCATTTAACAGCATTTTTCAGCTTCATGAAAATTTGCCTAAACCAGACAGAATATTAAAGAAGATACATTTCCTAGAGGTTTTAGAAACCGTTTTGATAGTTTGAGACTGATTTTTTGGAGTTTGAGGAAAAAATTCATCTTTGATGTTTGGAGGGCTTCTGAGACACCCTGCCGGAATTTACATTTGAAACCCTAGCTAGGGTTAGGGTTAGCATTCCCACAACAGGTAGAAGTTTTTTACTGTCAGTGCTGCATTCCGGGTCCCCAGTTATCTTTAGGATGAGTGATAATTTGCTCCTATCTGCACTTTTAGTTTTCGGACAGTTTTGGTCACCTTTTTGTACATTGCCCTATCCAGTGATTTTATCCAAAACTGAGCCAGAAGAAAAGTGTCAAGAATACCTGTTCTAATGGGTAAACTCTCTTCATTTTGTCATTTAATGTGCAGCTAAAAGTGCAACAGCGGGCAACATTCTATGGTTCTTGTAACCCTAACCCTAGCCAGGCATTAAAAGCATGCCGATTTAACTACCATTTAACAGCATTTTTCAGCTTCATGAAAATTTGCCTAAACCAGACAGATTATTAAAGAAGATACATCTCCTAGAGGTTTTAAAAAACATTTTGATAGTTTGAGACTGATTTTTTGGAGTTTGAGGAAAAAAATCATCTTTGATGTTTGGAGGGCTTCTGAAACACCCTGCCGGAACGTACATTTGAAACCCTAACTAGGGTTAGGGTTAGCATTTCCACAACAGGTAGAAGTTTTTTACTGTCAGTGCTGCATTCCGGGCCCCCAGTTATCTTAAGGGTGAATGATAATTTGCTCCTATCTGCACTTTTAGTTTTCGGACAGTTTTGGTCACCTTTTTGTATATTGCCCTATCCAATGATTTTATCCAAAACTGAGCCAGATGAAAAGTGTGAAGAATACCTGTTCTAATGGGTAAACTCTCTTCATTTTGTCATTTAAAGTGCAGCTAAAAGTGCAACAGCGGGCAAAATTCTATGGTTCTTGTAACCCTAACCCTAGCCAGGCATTAAAAGCATGCCGATTTAACTACCATTTAAGAGCATTTTTCAGCTTCATGACAATTTGCCTAAACCAGACAGAATATTAAAGAAGATACATTTCCTAGAGGTTTTAGAAACCGTTTTGATAGTTTGAGACTGATTTTTTGGAGTTTGAGGAAAAAATTCATCTTTGATGTTTGGAGGGCTTCTGAGACACCCTGCTGGAATGCACATTTGAAACCCTAGCTAGGGTTAGGGTTAGCATTCCCACAACAGGTAGAAGTTTTTTACTGTCAGTGCTGCATTCCGGGCCCCCAGTTATCTTTAGGATGAGTGATAATTTGCTCCTATCTGCACTTTTAGTTTTCGGACAGTTTTGGTCACCTTTTTGTATATTGCCCTATCCAGTGATTTTATCCAAAACTGAGCCAGATGAAAAGTGTGAAGAATACCTGTTCTAATGGGTAAACTCTCTTCATTTTGTCATTTAAAGTGCAGCTAAAAGTGCAACAGCGGGCAAAATTCTATGGTTCTTGTAACCCTAACCCTAGCCAGGCATTAAAAGCATGCCGATTTAACTACCATTTAACAGCATTTTTCAGCTTCATGAAAATTTGCCTGAACAAAACAGATTATTAAAGATGATACATTTCCTAGAGTTTTTAAAAACCGTTTTGATAGTTTAAGACTGATATTTTTTGGTTTGAGGAAAAAAATCATCTTTGATGTTTGGAGGGCTTCTGAGACACCCTGCTGGAATCCACATTTGAAACCCTAGCTAGGGTTAGGGTTAGCATTCCCACAACAGGTAGAAGTTTTTTACTGTCAGTGCTGCATTCCGGGCCCCCAGTTATCTTTAGGATGAGTGATAATTTGCTCCTATCTGCACTTTTAGTTTTCGGACAGTTTTGGTCACCTTTTTGTATATTGCCCTATCCAGTGATTTTATCCAAAACTGAGCCAGATGAAAAGTGTGAAGAATACCTGTTCTAATGGGTAAACTCTCTTCATTATGTCATTTAAAGTGCAGCTAAAAGTGCAACAGCGGGCAAAATTCTATGGTTCTTGTAACCCTAACCCTAGCCAGGCATTAAAAGCATGCCGATTTAACTACCATTTAACAGCATTTTTCAGCTTCATGAAAATTTGCCTAAACCAGACAGAATACTAAAGATGATACATTTCCTAGAGTTTTTAAAAACCGTTTTGATAGTTTAAGACTGATATTTTTTGGTTTGAGGAAAAAAATCATCTTAGATGTTTGGAGGGCTTCTGAGACACCCTGCTGGAATCCACATTTGAAACCCTAGCTAGGGTTAGGGTTAGCATTCCCACAACAGGTAGAAGTTTTTTACTGTCAGTGCTGCATTCCGGGCCCCCAGTTATCTTTAGGATGAGTGATCATTTTCTCAAATCTGCACTTTTAGTTTTCGGAAAGTTTTGGTCACCTTTTTGTATATTGCCCTATCCAGTGATTTCATCCAAAACTGAGACAGATGAAAAGTGTGAAGAATACCTGTTCTAATGGGTAAACTCTCTTCATTTTGTCATTTAATGTGCAGCTAAAAGTGCAACAGCGGGCAAAATTCTATGGTTCTTGTAACCCTAACCCTAGCCAGGCATTAAAAGCATGCCAATTTAACTACCATTTAAAAGCATTTTTCAGCGTCATGAAAATTTGCCTAAACCAGACAGAATATTAAAGAAGATACATTTCCTAGAGGTTTTAGAAACCGTTTTGATAGTTTGAGACTGATTTTTTGGAGTTTGAGGAAAAAATTCATCTTTGATGTTTGGAGGGCTTCTGAGACACCCTGCCGGAATTTACATTTGAAACCCTAGCTAGGGTTAGGGTTAGCATTCCCACAACAGGTAGAAGTTTTTTACTGTCAGTGCTGCATTCCGGGTCCCCAGTTATCTTTAGGATGAGTGATAATTTGCTCCTATCTGCACTTTTAGTTTTCGGACAGTTTTGGTCACCTTTTTGTACATTGCCCTATCCAGTGATTTTATCCAAAACTGAGCCAGAAGAAAAGTGTCAAGAATACCTGTTCTAATGGGTAAACTCTCTTCATTTTGTCATTTAATGTGCAGCTAAAAGTGCAACAGCGGGCAACATTCTATGGTTCTTGTAACCCTAACCCTAGCCAGGCATTAAAAGCATGCCGATTTAACTACCATTTAACAGCATTTTTCAGCTTCATGAAAATTTGCCTAAACCAGACAGATTATTAAAGAAGATACATCTCCTAGAGGTTTTAAAAAACATTTTGATAGTTTGAGACTGATTTTTTGGAGTTTGAGGAAAAAAATCATCTTTGATGTTTGGAGGGCTTCTGAGACACCCTGCCGGAATTTACATTTGAAACCCTAGCTAGGGTTAGGGTTAGCATTCCCACAACAGGTAGAAGTTTTTTACTGTCAGTGCTGCATTCCGGGCCCCCAGTTATCTTAAGGGTGAATGATAATTTGCTCCTATCTGCACTTTTAGTTTTCGGACAGTTTTGGTCACCTTTTTGTATATTGCCCTATCCAATGATTTTATCCAAAACTGAGCCAGATGAAAAGTGTGAAGAATACCTGTTCTAATGGGTAAACTCTCTTCATATTGACATTTAAAGTGCAGCTAAAAGTGCAACAGCGTCAAAATTCTATGGTTCT
This sequence comes from Lepisosteus oculatus, assembly GCF_040954835.1. NCBI lineage: Eukaryota > Metazoa > Chordata > Actinopteri > Semionotiformes > Lepisosteidae > Lepisosteus > Lepisosteus oculatus. Next base: position 1,219,583 of record NC_090713.1, read on the forward strand.
TGTAACCCTAACCCTAGCCAGACATTAAAAGCATGCCGATTTAACTACCATTTAAGAGCATTTTTCAGCTTCATGACAATTTGCCTAAACCAGACAGATTATTAAAGAAGATACTTTTCCTAGAGGTTTTAGAAACCGTTTTGATAGTTTGAGACTGATTTTTTGGAGTTTGAGAAAAAATTCAACTTTGATGGAGGGCTTCTGAGACACCCTGCTGGAATGCACATTTGAAACCCTAGCTAGGGTTAGGGTTAGCATTCCCACAACAGGTAGAAGTTTTTTACTGTCAGTGCCGCATTCCGGGTCCCCAGTTATCTTTAGGATGAGTGATAATTTGCTCCTATCTGCATTTTTAGTTTTCGGACAGTTTTGGTCACCTTTTTGTATATTGCCCTATCCAGTGATTTTATCCAAAACTGAGCCAGATGAAAAGTGTGAAGAATACCTGTTCTAATGGGTAAACTCTCTTCATTTTGTCATTTAAAGTGCAGCTAAAAGTGCAACAGCGGGCAAAATTCTATGGTTCTTGTAACCCTAACCCTAGCCAGGCATTAAAAGCATGCCGATTTAACTACCATTTAAGAGCATTTTTCAGCTTCATGAAAATTTGCCTAAACCAGACAGATTATTAAAGAAGATACATTTCCTAGAGGTTTTAGAAACCGTTTTGATAGTTTGAGAATGATTTTTTGGAGTTTGACGAAAAAATTCAGCTTTGATGTTTGGAGGGCTTCTGAGACACCCTGCTGGAATGCACATTTGAAACCCTAGCTAGGGTTAGGGTTAGCATTCCCACAACAGGTAGAAGTTTTTTACTGTCAGTGCTGCATTCCGGGCCCCCAGTTATCTTTAGGATGAGTGATCATTTTCACAAATCTGCACTTTTAGTTTTCGGAAAGTTTTGGTCACCTTTTTGTATATTGCCCTATCCAGTGATTTTATCCAAAACTGAGCCAGATGAAAAGTGTGAAGAATACCTGTTCTAATGGGTAAACTCTCTTCATTTTGTCATTTAAAGTGCAGCTAAAAGTGCAACAGCGGGCAAAATTCTATGGTTCTTGTAACCCTAACCCTAGCCAGGCATTAAAAGCATGCCAATTTAACTACCATTTAAAAGCATTTTTCAGCTTCATGAAAATTTGCCTAAACCAGACAGAATATTAAAGAAGATACATTTCCTAGAGGTTTTAGAAACCATTTTGATAGTTTGAGACTGATTTTTATGAGTTTGAGGAAAAAATTCATCTTTGATGTTTGGAGGGCTTCTGAGACACCCTGCCGGAATTTACATTTGAAACCCTAGCTAGGGTTAGGGTTAGCATTCCCACAACAGGTAGAAGTTTTTTACTGTCAGTGCTGCATTCCGGGTCCCCAGTTATCTTTAGGATGAGTGATAATTTGCTCCTATCTGCACTTTTAGTTTTCGGACAGTTTTGGTCACCTTTTTGTATATTGCCCTATCCAGTGATTTTATCCAAAACTGAGCCAGATGAAAAGTGTGAAGAATACCTGTTCTAATGGGTAAACTCTCTTCATTTTGTCATTTAAAGTGCAGCTAAAAGTGCAACAGCGGGCAAAATTCTATGGTTCTTGTAACCCTAACCCTAGCCAGGCATTAAAAGCCTGCCGATTTAACTACCATTTAAAAGCATTTTTCAGCTTCATGAAAATTTGCCTAAACCAGACAGAATATTAGAGAAGATACATTTCCTAGAGGTTTTAGAAACCGTTTTGATAGTTTGAGACTGATTTTTTGGAGTTTGAGGAAAAAAATCATCTTTGATGTTTGGAGGGCTTCTGAGACACCCTGCCGGAATTTACATTTGAAACCCTAGCTAGGGTTAGGGTTAGCATTCCCACAACAGGTAGAAGTTTTTTACTGTCAGTGCTGCATTCCGGGTCCCCAGTTATCTTTAGGATGAGTGATAATTTGCTCCTATCTGCACATTTAGTTTTCGGACAGTTTTGGTCACCTTTTTGTATATTGCCCTATCCAGTGATTTTATCCAAAACTGAGCCAGATGAAAAGTGTGAAGAATATCTGTTCTAATGGGTAAACTCTCTTCATTTTGTCATTTAAAGTGCAGCTAAAAGTGCAACAGCGGGCAAAATTCTATGGTTCTTGACACCCTAACCCTAGCCAGACATTAAAAGCATGCCGATTTAACTACCATTTAACAGCATTTTTCAGCTTCATGAAAATTTGCCTAAACCAGACAGAATACTAAAGAAGATACATTTCCTAGAGGTTTTAGAAACCGTTTTGATAGTTTGAGACTGATTTTTTGGAGTTTGAGGAAAAAATTCATCTTTGATGTTTGGAAGGCTTCTGAGACACCCTGCTGGAATCCACATTTGAAACCCTAGCTAGGGTTAGGGTTAGCATTCCCACAACAGGTAGAAGTTTTTTACTGTCAGTGCTGCATTCCGGGCCCCCAGTTATCTTTAGGATGAGTGATAATTTTCTCCTATCTGCACTTTTAGTTTTCGGACAGTTTTGGTCACCTTTTTGTATATTGCCCTATCCAGTGATTTTATCCAAAACTGAGCCAGATGAAAAGTGTGAAGAATATCTGTTCTAATGGGTAAACTCTCTTCATTTTGTCAGTTAAAGTGCAGCTAAAAGTGCAACAGCGGGCAAAATTCTAGGTTCTTGTAACCCTAACCCTAGCCAGGCATTAAAAGCATGCCGATTTAACTACCATTTACCAGCATTTTTCAGCTTCATGAAAATTTGCCTAAACAAAACAGATTATTAAAGAAGATACATTTCCTAGAGTTTTTAAAAACCGTTTTGATAGTTTAAGACTGATTTTTTTGGGTTTGAGGAAAAAAATCATCTTTGATGTTTGGAGGGCTTCTGAGACACCCTGCTGGAATGCACATTTGAAACCCTAGCTAGGGTTAGTGTTAGCATTCCCACAACAGGTAGAAGTTTTTTACTGTCAGTGCTGCATTCCGGGTCCCCAGTTATCTTTAGGATGAGTGATAATTTACTCCTATCTGCACTTTTATGTTTCGGACAGTTTTGGTCACCTTTTTGTATAATGCCCTATCCAGTGATTTTATCCAAAACTGAGCCAGATGAAAAGTGTGAAGAATACCTGTTCTAATGGGTAAACTCTCTTCATATTGACATTTAAAGTGCAGCTAAAAGTGCAACAGCGTCAAAATTCTATGGTTCTTGTAACCCTAACCCTAGCCAGACATTAAAAGCATGCCGATTTAACTACCATTTAAGAGCATTTTTCAGCTTCATGACAATTTGCCTAAACCAGACAGATTAATAAAGAAGATACTTTTCCTAGAGGTTTTAGAAACCGTTTTGATAGTTTGAGACTGATTTTTTGGAGTTTGAGAAAAAATTCAACTTTGATGGAGGGCTTCTGAGACACCCTGCTGGAATGCACATTTGAAACCCTAGCTAGGGTTAGGGTTAGCATTCCCACAACAGGTAGAAGTTTTTTACTGTCAGTGCCGCATTCCGGGTCCCCAGTTATCTTTAGGATGAGTGATAATTTGCTCCTATCTGCACTTTTAGTTTTCGGACAGTTTTGGTCACCTTTTTGTATATTGCCCTATCCAGTGATTTTATCCAAAACTGAGCCAGATGAAAAGTGTGAAGAATACCTGTTCTAATGGGTAAACTCTCTTCATTTTGTCATTTAAAGTGCAGCTAAAAGTGCAACAGCGGGCAAAATTCTATGGTTCTTGTAACCCTAACCCTAGCCAGGCATTAAAAGCATGCCGATTTAACTACCATTTAAGAGCATTTTTCAGCTTCATGAAAATTTGCCTAAACCAGACAGATTATTAAAGAAGATACATTTCCTAGAGGTTTTAGAAACCGTTTTGATAGTTTGAGAATGATTTTTTGGAGTTTGACGAAAAAATTCAGCTTTGATGTTTGGAGGGCTTCTGAGACACCCTGCTGGAATGCACATTTGAAACCCTAGCTAGGGTTAGGGTTAGCATTCCCACAACAGGTAGAAGTTTTTTACTGTCAGTGCTGCATTCCGGGCCCCCAGTGATCTTTAGGGTGAATGATAATTTGCTCCTATCTGCACTTTTAGTTTTCGGACAGTTTTGGTCACCTTTTTGTATATTGCCCTATCCAGTGATTTTATCCAAAACTGAGCCAGATAAAAAGTGTGAATAATACCTGTTCTAATGGGTAAACTCTCTTCATTTTGTCATTTAAAGTGCAGCTAAAAGTGCAACAGCGGGCAAAATTCTATGGTTCTTGTAACCCTAACCTTAGCCAGGCATTAAAAGCATGCCGATTTAACTACCATTTAACAGCATTTTTCAGCTTCATGAAAATTTGCCTAAACCAAACAGATTATTAAAGAAGATACATTTCCTAGAGGTTTTAAAAACCGTTTTGATAGTTTAAGACTGATTTTTTTTGGTTTGAGGAAAAAAATCATCTTTGATGGTTGGAGGGCTTCTGAGACACCCTGCCGGAACGTACATTTGAAACCCTAGCTAGGGTTATGGTTAGCATTCCCACAACAGGTAGAATTTTTTACTGTCAGTGCTGCATTCCGGGCCCCCAGTTATCTTTAAGATGAGTGATAATTTGCTCCTATCTGCACTTTTAGTTTTCGGACAGTTTTGGTCACCTTTTTGTATATTGCCCTATCCAGTGATTTTATCCAAAACTGAGCCAGATGAAAAGTGTGAAGAATATCTGTTCTAATGGGTAAACTCTCTTCATTTTGTCAGTTAAAGTGCAGCTAAAAGTGCAACAGCGGGCAAAATTCTAGGTTCTTGTAACCCTAACCCTAGCCAGGCATTAAAAGCATGCCGATTTAACTACCATTTACCAGCATTTTTCAGCTTCATGAAAATTTGCCTAAACAAAACAGATTATTAAAGAAGATACATTTCCTAGAGTTTTTAAAAACCGTTTTGATAGTTTAAGACTGATTTTTTTGGGTTTGAGGAAAAAAATCATCTTTGATGTTTGGAGGGCTTCTGAGACACCCTGCTGGAATGCACATTTGAAACCCTAGCTAGGGTTAGTGTTAGCATTCCCACAACAGGTAGAAGTTTTTTACTGTCAGTGCTGCATTCCGGGTCCCCAGTTATCTTTAGGATGAGTGATAATTTACTCCTATCTGCACTTTTATGTTTCGGACAGTTTTGGTCACCTTTTTGTATAATGCCCTATCCAGTGATTTTATCCAAAACTGAGCCAGATGAAAAGTGTGAAGAATACCTGTTCTAATGGGTAAACTCTCTTCATATTGACATTTAAAGTGCAGCTAAAAGTGCAACAGCGTCAAAATTCTATGGTTCTTGTAACCCTAACCCTAGCCAGACATTAAAAGCATGCCGATTTAACTACCATTTAAGAGCATTTTTCAGCTTCATGACAATTTGCCTAAACCAGACAGATTAATAAAGAAGATACTTTTCCTAGAGGTTTTAGAAACCGTTTTGATAGTTTGAGACTGATTTTTTGGAGTTTGAGAAAAAATTCAACTTTGATGGAGGGCTTCTGAGACACCCTGCTGGAATGCACATTTGAAACCCTAGCTAGGGTTAGGGTTAGCATTCCCACAACAGGTAGAAGTTTTTTACTGTCAGTGCCGCATTCCGGGTCCCCAGTTATCTTTAGGATGAGTGATAATTTGCTCCTATCTGCACTTTTAGTTTTCGGACAGTTTTGGTCACCTTTTTGTATATTGCCCTATCCAGTGATTTTATCCAAAACTGAGCCAGATGAAAAGTGTGAAGAATACCTGTTCTAATGGGTAAACTCTCTTCATTTTGTCATTTAAAGTGCAGCTAAAAGTGCAACAGCGGGCAAAATTCTATGGTTCTTGTAACCCTAACCCTAGCCAGGCATTAAAAGCATGCCGATTTAACTACCATTTAAGAGCATTTTTCAGCTTCATGAAAATTTGCCTAAACCAGACAGATTATTAAAGAAGATACATTTCCTAGAGGTTTTAGAAACCGTTTTGATAGTTTGAGAATGATTTTTTGGAGTTTGACGAAAAAATTCAGCTTTGATGTTTGGAGGGCTTCTGAGACACCCTGCTGGAATGCACATTTGAAACCCTAGCTAGGGTTAGGGTTAGCATTCCCACAACAGGTAGAAGTTTTTTACTGTCAGTGCTGCATTCCGGGCCCCCAGTGATCTTTAGGGTGAATGATAATTTGCTCCTATCTGCACTTTTAGTTTTCGGACAGTTTTGGTCACCTTTTTGTATATTGCCCTATCCAGTGATTTTATCCAAAACTGAGCCAGATAAAAAGTGTGAATAATACCTGTTCTAATGGGTAAACTCTCTTCATTTTGTCATTTAAAGTGCAGCTAAAAGTGCAACAGCGGGCAAAATTCTATGGTTCTTGTAACCCTAACCTTAGCCAGGCATTAAAAGCATGCCGATTTAACTACCATTTAACAGCATTTTTCAGCTTCATGAAAATTTGCCTAAACCAAACAGATTATTAAAGAAGATACATTTCCTAGAGGTTTTAAAAACCGTTTTGATAGTTTAAGACTGATTTTTTTTGGTTTGAGGAAAAAAATCATCTTTGATGGTTGGAGGGCTTCTGAGACACCCTGCCGGAACGTACATTTGAAACCCTAGCTAGGGTTATGGTTAGCATTCCCACAACAGGTAGAATTTTTTACTGTCAGTGCTGCATTCCGGGCCCCCAGTTATCTTTAAGATGAGTGATAATTTGCTCCTATCTGCACTTTTAGTTTTCGGACAGTTTTGGTCACCTTTTTGTATATTGCCCTATCCAGTGATTTTATCCAAAACTGAGCCAGATGAAAAGTGTGAAGAATACCTGTTCTAATGGGTAAACTCTTCATTTTGTCATTTAAAGTGCAGCTAAAAGTGCAACAGCGGGCAAAATTCTATGGTTCTTGTAACCCTAACCCTAGCCAGGCATTAAAAGCATGCCGATTTAACTACCATTTAACAGCATTTTTCAGCTTCATGAAAACTTGCCTAAACCAGACAGATTATTAAAGAAGATACATCTCCTAGAGGTTTTAAAAACCGTTTTGATAGTTTGAGACTGATTTTTTGGAGTTTGAGGAAAAAAATCATCTTTGATGTTTGGAGGGCTTCTGAGACACCCTGCCGGAACGTACATTTGAAACCCTAGCTAGGGTTAGGGTTAGCATTCCCACAACAGGTAGAAGTTTTTTACTGTCAGTGCTGCATTCCGGGCCCCCAGTTATCTTAAGGGTGAATGATAATTTGCTCCTATCTGCACTTTTAGTTTTCGGACAGTTTTGGTCACCTTTTTGTATATTGCCCTATCCAGTGATTTTATCCAAAACTGAGCCAGATGAAAAGTGTGAAGAATACCTGTTCTAATGGGTAAACTCTCTTCATATTGACATTTAAAGTGCAGCTAAAAGTGCAACAGCGTCAAAATTCTATGGTTCTTGTAACCCTAACCCTAGCCAGACATTAAAAGCATGCCGATTTAACTACCATTTAAGAGCATTTTTCAGCTTCATGACAATTTGCCTAAACCAGACAGATTATTAAAGAAGATAATTTTCCTAGAGGTTTTCGAAACCGTTTTGATAGTTTGAGAATGATTTTTTGGAGTTTGAGGAAAAAATTCAACTTTGATGTTTGGAGGGCTTCTGAGACACCCTGCTGGAATGCCCATTTGAAACCCTAGCTAGGGTTAGGGTTAGCATTCCCACAACAGGTAGAAGTTTTTTACTGTCAGTGCCGCATTCCGGGTCCCCAGTTATCTTTAGGATGAGTGATAATTTGCTCCTATCTGCATTTTTAGTTTTCGGACAGTTTTGGTCACCTTTTTGTATATTGCCCTATCCAGTGATTTTATCCAAAACTGAGCCAGATGAAAAGTGTGAAGAATACCTGTTCTAATGGGTAAACTCTCTTCATTTTGTCATTTAAAGTGCAGCTAAAAGTGCAACAGCGGGCAAAATTCTATGGTTCTTGTAACCCTAACCCTAGCCAGGCATTAAAAGCATGCCGATTTAACTACCATTTAACAGCATTTTTCAGCTTCATAAAAATTTGCCTAAACCAGACAGAATTTTAAAGAAGATACATTTCCTAGAGTTTTTTTTAAACCGTTTTGATAGTTTGAGAATGATTTTTTGGAGTTTGACGAAAAAATTCAACTTTGATGTTTGGAGGGCTTCTGAGACACCCTGCTGGAATGCACATTTGAAACCCTAGCTAGGGTTAGGGTTAGGAGGGCTTCTGAGACACCCTGCCGGAACGTACATTTGAAACCCTAGCTAGGGTTAGGGTTAGCATTCCCACAACAGGTAGAAGTTTTTTACTGTTAGTGCTGCATTCCAGGTCCCATTTATCTTCAGGATGAGTGATAATTTGCTCCTATCTGCACTTTTAGTTTTCGGACAGTTTTGGTCACCTTTTTGTATATTGCCCTATCCAGTGATTTTATCCAAAACTGAGCCAGATGAAAAGTGTGAAGAATACCTGTTCTAATGGGTAAACTCTCTTCATATTGACATTTAAAGTGCAGCTAAAAGTGCAACAGCGTCAAAATTCTATGGTTCTTGTAACCCTAACCCTAGCCAGACATTAAAAGCATGCCGATTTAACTACCATTTAAGAGCATTTTTCAGCTTCATGACAATTTGCCTAAACCAGACAGATTATTAAAGAAGATACTTTTCCTAGAGGTTTTAGAAACCGTTTTGATAGTTTGAGACTGATTTTTTGGAGTTTGAGGAAAAATTCAACTTTGATGTTTGGAGGGCTTCTGAGACACCCTGCGGGAATGCACATTTGAAACCCTAGCTAGGGTTAGGGTTAGCATTCCCACAACAGGTAGAAGTTTTTTACTGTCAGTGCTGCATTCCGGGTCTCCAGTTATCTTTAGGATGAGTGATAATTTGCTCCTATCTGCACTTTTAGTTTTCGGACAGTTTTGGTCACCGTTTTGTATATTGCCCTATCCAGTGATTTTATCCAAAACTGAGCCAGATGAAAAGTGTGAAGAATACCTGTTCTAATGGGTAAACTCTCTTCATTTTGACATTTAAAGTGCAGCTTAAAGTGCAACAGCGGGCAAAATTCTATGGTTCTTGTAACCCTAACCCTAGCCAGGCATTAAAAGCATGCCGATTTAACTACCATTTAACAGCATTTTTCAGCTTCATGAAAATTTGCCTGAACAAAACAGATTATTAAAGATGATACATTTCCTAGAGTTTTTAAAAACCGTTTTGATAGTTTAAGACTGATATTTTTTGGTTTGAGGAAAAAAATCATCTTTGATGTTTGGAGGGCTTCTGAGACACCCTGCCGGAATGTACATTTGAAACCCTAGGTAGGGTTAGGGATTGCATTCCCACAACAGGTAGAAGTTTTATACTGTCAGTGCTGCATTCCGGGCCCCCAGTTATCTTTAGGATGAGTGATAATTTTCTCCTATCTGCACTTTTAGTTTTCGGACAGTTTTGGTCACCGTTTTGTATATTGCCCTATCCAGTGATTTTATCCAAAACTGAGCCAGATGAAAAGTGTGAAGAATACCTGTTCTAATGGGTAAACTCTCTTCATTTTGTCATTTAAAGAGCAGCTTAAAGTGCAACAGCGGGCAAAATTCTATGGTTCTTGTAACCCTAACCCTAGCCAGGCATTAAAAGCATGCCAATTTAACTACCATTTAAAAGCATTTTTCAGCTTCATGAAAATTTGCCTAAACCAGACAGAATATTAAAGAAGATACATTTCCTAGAGGTTTTAGAAACCGTTTTGATAGTTTGAGACTGATTTTTATGAGTTTGAGGAAAAAATTCAGCTTTGATGTTTGGAGGGCTTCTGAGACACCCTGCCGGAATTTACATTTGAAACCCTAGCTAGGGTTAGGGTTAGCATTCCCACAACAGGTAGAAGTTTTTTACTGTCAGTGCTGCATTCCGGGTCCCCAGTTATCTTTAGGATGAGTGATAATTTGCTCCTATCTGCACTTTTAGTTTTCGGACAGTTTTGGTCACCTTTTTGTATATTGCCCTATCCAGTGATTTTATCCAAAACTGAGCCAGATGAAAAGTGTGAAGAATACCTGTTCTAATGGGTAAACTCTCTTCATTTTGTCATTTAAAGTGCAGCTAAAAGTGCAACAGCGGGCAAAATTCTATGGTTCTTGTAACCCTAACCCTAGCCAGGCATTAAAAGCATGCCGATTTAACTACCATTTAAAAGCATTTTTCAGCTTCATGAAAATTTGCCTAAACCAGACAGAATATTAGAGAAGATACATTTCCTAGAGGTTTTAGAAACCGTTTTGATAGTTTGAGACTGATTTTTTGGAGTTTGAGGAAAAAAATCATCTTTGATGTTTGGAGGGCTTCTGAGACACCCTGCCGGAATTTACATTTGAAACCCTAGCTAGGGTTAGGGTTAGCATTCCCACAACAGGTAGAAGTTTTTTACTGTCAGTGCTGCATTCCGGGTCCCCAGTTATCTTTAGGATGAGTGATCATTTTCTCAAATCTGCACTTTTAGTTTTCGGACAGTTTTGTTCACCTTTTTGTATATTGCCCTATCCAGTGATTTTATCCAAAACTGAGCCAGATGAAAAGTGTGAAGAATACCTGTTCTAATGGGTAAACTCTCTTCATTTTGTCATTTAATGTGCAGCTAAAAGTGCAACAGCGGGCAAAATTCTATGGTTCTTGTAACCCTAACCCTAGCCAGGCATTAAAAGCATGCCAATTTAACTACCATTTAAAAGCATTTTTCAGCTTCATGAAAATTTGCCTAAACCAGACAGAATATTAAAGAAGATACATTTCCTAGAGGTTTTAGAAACCGTTTTGATAGTTTGAGACTGATTTTTTGGAGTTTGAGGAAAAAATTCATCTTTGATGTTTGGAGGGCTTCTGAGACACCCTGCCGGAATTTACATTTGAAACCCTAGCTAGGGTTAGGGTTAGCATTCCCACAACAGGTAGAAGTTTTTTACTGTCAGTGCTGCATTCCGGGTCCCCAGTTATCTTTAGGATGAGTGATAATTTGCTCCTATCTGCACTTTTAGTTTTCGGACAGTTTTGGTCACCTTTTTGTACATTGCCCTATCCAGTGATTTTATCCAAAACTGAGCCAGAAGAAAAGTGTCAAGAATACCTGTTCTAATGGGTAAACTCTCTTCATTTTGTCATTTAATGTGCAGCTAAAAGTGCAACAGCGGGCAACATTCTATGGTTCTTGTAACCCTAACCCTAGCCAGGCATTAAAAGCATGCCGATTTAACTACCATTTAACAGCATTTTTCAGCTTCATGAAAATTTGCCTAAACCAGACAGATTATTAAAGAAGATACATCTCCTAGAGGTTTTAAAAAACATTTTGATAGTTTGAGACTGATTTTTTGGAGTTTGAGGAAAAAAATCATCTTTGATGTTTGGAGGGCTTCTGAGACACCCTGCCGGAATTTACATTTGAAACCCTAGCTAGGGTTAGGGTTAGCATTCCCACAACAGGTAGAAGTTTTTTACTGTCAGTGCTGCATTCCGGGCCCCCAGTTATCTTAAGGGTGAATGATAATTTGCTCCTATCTGCACTTTTAGTTTTCGGACAGTTTTGGTCACCTTTTTGTATATTGCCCTATCCAATGATTTTATCCAAAACTGAGCCAGATGAAAAGTGTGAAGAATACCTGTTCTAATGGGTAAACTCTCTTCATATTGACATTTAAAGTGCAGCTAAAAGTGCAACAGCGTCAAAATTCTATGGTTCTTGTAACCCTAACCCTAGCCAGACATTAAAAGCATGCCGATTTAACTACCATTTAAGAGCATTTTTCAGCTTCATGACAATTTGCCTAAACCAGACAGATTATTAAAGAAGATACTTTTCCTAGAGGTTTTAGAAACCGTTTTGATAGTTTGAGACTGATTTTTTGGAGTTTGAGAAAAAATTCAACTTTGATGGAGGGCTTCTGAGACACCCTGCTGGAATGCACATTTGAAACCCTAGCTAGGGTTAGGGTTAGCATTCCCACAACAGGTAGAAGTTTTTTACTGTCAGTGCTGCATTCCGGGTCCCCAGTTATCTTTAGGATGAGTGATAATTTGCTCCTATCTGCACTTTTAGTTTTCGGAAAGTTTTGGTCACCTTTTTGTATATTGCCCTATCCTGTGATTTTATCCAAAACTGAGCCAGATGAAAAGTGTGAAGAATACCTGTTCTAATGGGTAAACTCTCTTCATTTTGTCATTTAAAGTGCAGCTAAAAGTGCAACAGCGGGCAAAATTCTATGGTTCTTGTAACCCTAACCCTAGCCAGGCATTAAAAGCATGCCGATTTAACTACCATTTAAAAGCATTTTTCAGCTTCATGAAAATTTGCCTAAACCAGACAGAATATTAGAGAAGATACATTTCCTAGAGGTTTTAGAAACCGTTTTGATAGTTTGAGACTGATTTTTTGGAGTTTGAGGAAAAAAATCATCTTTGATGTTTGGAGGGCTTCTGAGACACCCTGCCGGAATTTACATTTGAAACCCTAGCTAGGGTTAGGGTTAGCATTCCCACAACAGGTAGAAGTTTTTTACTGTCAGTGCTGCATTCCGGGTCCCCAGTTATCTTTAGGATGAGTGATAATTTGCTCCTATCTGCACATTTAGTTTTCGGACAGTTTTGTTCACCTTTTTGTATATTGCCCTATCCAGTGATTTTATCCAAAACTGAGCCAGATGAAAAGTGTGAAGAATACCTGTTCTAATGGGTAAACTCTCTTCATTTTGTCATTTAAAGTGCAGCTAAAAGTGCAACAGCGGGCAAAATTCTATGGTTCTTGACACCCTAACCCTAGCCAGACATTAAAAGCATGCCGATTTAACTACCATTTAACAGCATTTTTCAGCTTCATGAAAATTTGCCTAAACCAGACAGAATACTAAAGAAGATACATTTCCTAGAGGTTTTAGAAACCGTTTTGATAGTTTGAGACTGATTTTTTGGAGTTTGAGGAAAAAATTCATCTTTGATGTTTGGAAGGCTTCTGAGACACCCTGCTGGAATCCACATTTGAAACCCTAGCTAGGGTTAGGGTTAGCATTCCCACAACAGGTAGAAGTTTTTTACTGTCAGTGCTGCATTCCGGGCCCCCAGTTATCTTTAGGATGAGTGATAATTTTCTCCTATCTGCACTTTTAGTTTTCGGACAGTTTTGGTCACCTTTTTGTATATTGCCCTATCCAGTGATTTTATCCAAAACTGAGCCAGATGAAAAGTGTGAAGAATATCTGTTCTAATGGGTAAACTCTCTTCATTTTGTCAGTTAAAGTGCAGCTAAAAGTGCAACAGCGGGCAAAATTCTATGGTTCTTGTAACCCTAACCCTAGCCAGGCATTAAAAGCATGCCGATTTAACTACCATTTACCAGCATTTTTCAGCTTCATGAAAATTTGCCTAAACAAAACAGATTATTAAAGAAGATACATTTCCTAGAGTTTTTAAAAACCGTTTTGATAGTTTAAGACTGATTTTTTTGGGTTTGAGGAAAAAAATCATCTTTGATGTTTGGAGGGCTTCTGAGACACCCTGCTGGAATGCACATTTGAAACCCTAGCTAGGGTTAGTGTTAGCATTCCCACAACAGGTAGAAGTTTTTTACTGTCAGTGCTGCATTCCGGGTCCCCAGTTATCTTTAGGATGAGTGATAATTTGCTCCTATCTGCACTTTTATGTTTCGGACAGTTTTGGTCACCTTTTTGTATAATGCCCTATCCAGTGATTTTATCCAAAACTGAGCCAGATGAAAAGTGTGAAGAATACCTGTTCTAATGGGTAAACTCTCTTCATTTTGTCATTTAAAGTGCAGCTAAAAGTGCAACAGCGGGCAAAATTCTATGGTTCTTGTAACCCTAACCCTAGCCAGGCATTAAAAGCATGCCGATTTAACTAGCATTTAACAGCATTTTTCAGCTTCATGAAAATTTGCCTAAACCAGACAGAATATTAGAGAAGATACATTTCCTAGAGGTTTTAGAAACCGTTTTGATAGTTTGAGACTGATTTTTTGGAGTTTGAGGAAAAAAATCATCTTTGATGTTTGGAGGGCTTCTGAGACACCCTGCCGGAATTTACATTTGAAACCCTAGCTAGGGTTAGGGTTAGCATTCCCACAACAGGTAGAAGTTTTTTACTGTCAGTGCTGCATTCCGGGTCCCCAGTTATCTTTAGGATGAGTGATAATTTGCTCCTATCTGCACATTTAGTTTTCGGACAGTTTTGTTCACCTTTTTGTATATTGCCCTATCCAGTGATTTTATCCAAAACTGAGCCAGATGAAAAGTGTGAAGAATACCTGTTCTAATGGGTAAACTCTCTTCATTTTGTCATTTAAAGTGCAGCTAAAAGTGCAACAGCGGGCAAAATTCTATGGTTCTTGACACCCTAACCCTAGCCAGACATTAAAAGCATGCCGATTTAACTACCATTTAACAGCATTTTTCAGCTTCATGAAAATTTGCCTAAACCAGACAGAATACTAAAGAAGATACATTTCCTAGAGGTTTTAGAAACCGTTTTGATAGTTTGAGACTGATTTTTTGGAGTTTGAGGAAAAAATTCATCTTTGATGTTTGGAAGGCTTCTGAGACACCCTGCTGGAATCCACATTTGAAACCCTAGCTAGGGTTAGGGTTAGCATTCCCACAACAGGTAGAAGTTTTTTACTGTCAGTGCTGCATTCCGGGCCCCCAGTTATCTTTAGGATGAGTGATAATTTTCTCCTATCTGCACTTTTAGTTTTCGGACAGTTTTGGTCACCTTTTTGTATATTGCCCTATCCAGTGATTTTATCCAAAACTGAGCCAGATGAAAAGTGTGAAGAATATCTGTTCTAATGGGTAAACTCTCTTCATTTTGTCAGTTAAAGTGCAGCTAAAAGTGCAACAGCGGGCAAAATTCTATGGTTCTTGTAACCCTAACCCTAGCCAGGCATTAAAAGCATGCCGATTTAACTACCATTTACCAGCATTTTTCAGCTTCATGAAAATTTGCCTAAACAAAACAGATTATTAAAGAAGATACATTTCCTAGAGTTTTTAAAAACCGTTTTGATAGTTTAAGACTGATTTTTTTGGGTTTGAGGAAAAAAATCATCTTTGATGTTTGGAGGGCTTCTGAGACACCCTGCTGGAATGCACATTTGAAACCCTAGCTAGGGTTAGTGTTAGCATTCCCACAACAGGTAGAAGTTTTTTACTGTCAGTGCTGCATTCCGGGTCCCCAGTTATCTTTAGGATGAGTGATAATTTGCTCCTATCTGCACTTTTATGTTTCGGACAGTTTTGGTCACCTTTTTGTATAATGCCCTATCCAGTGATTTTATCCAAAACTGAGCCAGATGAAAAGTGTGAAGAATACCTGTTCTAATGGGTAAACTCTCTTCATTTTGTCATTTAAAGTGCAGCTAAAAGTGCAACAGCGGGCAAAATTCTATGGTTCTTGTAACCCTAACCCTAGCCAGGCATTAAAAGCATGCCGATTTAACTAGCATTTAACAGCATTTTTCAGCTTCATGAAAATTTGCCTAAACCAGACAGAATATTAAAGAAGATACATTTCCTAGAGGTTTTAGAAACCGTTTTGATAGTTTGAGACTGATTTTTTGGAGTTTGAGGAAAAAATTCATCTTTGATGTTTGGAGGGCTTCTGAGACACCCTGCCGGAATTTACATTTGAAACCCTAGCTAGGGTTAGGGTTAGCATTCCCACAACAGGTAGAAGTTTTTTACTGTCAGTGCTGCATTCCGGGCCCCCAGTTATCTTAAGGGTGAATGATAATTTGCTCCTATCTGCACTTTTAGTTTTCGGACAGTTTTGGTCACCTTTTTGTATATTGCCCTATCCAATGATTTTATCCAAAACTGAGCCAGATGAAAAGTGTGAAGAATACCTGTTCTAATGGGTAAACTCTCTTCATATTGACATTTAAAGTGCAGCTAAAAGTGCAACAGCGTCAAAATTCTATGGTTCTTGTAACCCTAACCCTAGCCAGACATTAAAAGCATGCCGATTTAACTACCATTTAAGAGCATTTTTCAGCTTCATGACAATTTGCCTAAACCAGACAGATTAATAAAGAAGATACTTTTCCTAGAGGTTTTCGAAACCGTTTTGATAGTTTGAGAATGATTTTTTGGAGTTTGAGAAAAAATTCAACTTTGATGTTTGGAGGGCTTCTGAGACACCCTGCTGGAATGCCCATTTGAAACCCTAGCTAGGGTTAGGGTTAGCATTCCCACAACAGGTAGAAGTTTTTTACTGTCAGTGCCGCATTCCGGGTCCCCAGTTATCTTTAGGATGAGTGATAATTTGCTCCTATCTGCACTTTTAGTTTTCGGACAGTTTTGGTCACCTTTTTGTATATTGCCCTATCCAGTGATTTTATCCAAAACTGAGCCAGATGAAAAGTGTGAAGAATACCTGTTCTAATGGGTAAACTCTCTTCATTTTGTCATTTAAAGTGCAGCTAAAAGTGCAACAGCGGGCAAAATTCTATGGTTCTTGTAACCCTAACCCTAGCCAGGCATTAAAAGCATGCCGATTTAACTACCATTTAACAGCATTTTTCAGCTTCATAAAAATTTGCCTAAACCAGACAGAATTTTAAAGAAGATACATTTCCTAGAGTTTTTTTTAAACCGTTTTGATAGTTTGAGAATGATTTTTTGGAGTTTGACGAAAAAATTCAACTTTGATGTTTGGAGGGCTTCTGAGACACCCTGCTGGAATGCACATTTGAAACCCTAGCTAGGGTTAGGGTTAGGAGGGCTTCTGAGACACCCTGCCGGAACGTACATTTGAAACCCTAGCTAGGGTTAGGGTTAGCATTCCCACAACAGGTAGAAGTTTTTTACTGTTAGTGCTGCATTCCAGGTCCCATTTATCTTCAGGATGAGTGATAATTTGCTCCTATCTGCACTTTTAGTTTTCGGACAGTTTTGGTCACCTTTTTGTATATTGCCCTATCCAGTGATTTTATCCAAAACTGAGCCAGATGAAAAGTGTGAAGAATACCTGTTCTAATGGGTAAACTCTCTTCATATTGACATTTAAAGTGCAGCTAAAAGTGCAACAGCGTCAAAATTCTATGGTTCTTGTAACCCTAACCCTAGCCAGACATTAAAAGCATGCCGATTTAACTACCATTTAAGAGCATTTTTCAGCTTCATGACAATTTGCCTAAACCAGACAGATTATTAAAGAAGATACTTTTCCTAGAGGTTTTAGAAACCGTTTTGATAGTTTGAGACTGATTTTTTGGAGTTTGAGGAAAAATTCAACTTTGATGTTTGGAGGGCTTCTGAGACACCCTGCGGGAATGCACATTTGAAACCCTAGCTAGGGTTAGGGTTAGCATTCCCACAACAGGTAGAAGTTTTTTACTGTCAGTGCTGCATTCCGGGTCTCCAGTTATCTTTAGGATGAGTGATAATTTGCTCCTATCTGCACTTTTAGTTTTCGGACAGTTTTGGTCACCGTTTTGTATATTGCCCTATCCAGTGATTTTATCCAAAACTGAGCCAGATGAAAAGTGTGAAGAATACCTGTTCTAATGGGTAAACTCTCTTCAATATACAAAAAGGTGACCAAAACTGTCCGAAAACTAAAAGTGCAGATAGGAGCAAATTATCACTCATCCTAAAGATAACTGGGGACCCGGAATGCGGCACTGACAGTAAAAAACTTCTACCTGTTGTGGGAATGCTAACCCTAACCCTAGCTAGGGTTTCAAATGTGCATTCCAGCAGGGTGTCTCAGAAGCCCTCCATCAAAGTTGAATTTTTTCTCAAACTCCAAAAAATCAGTCTCAAACTATCAAAACGGTTTCTAAAACCTCTAGGAAAAGTATCTTCTTTATTAATCTGTCTGGTTTAGGCAAATTGTCATGAAGCTGAAAAATGCTCTTAAATGGTAGTTAAATCGGCATGCTTTTAATGTCTGGCTAGGGTTAGGGTTACAAGAACCATAGAATTTTGACGCTGTTGCACTTTTAGCTGCACTTTAAATGTCAATATGAAGAGAGTTTACCCATTAGAACAGGTATTCTTCACACTTTTCATCTGGCTCAGTTTTGGATAAAATCATTGGATAGGGCAATATACAAAAAGGTGACCAAAACTGTCCGAAAACTAAAAGTGCAGATAGGAGCAAATTATCATTCACCCTTAAGATAACTGGGGGCCCGGAATGCAGCACTGACAGTAAAAAAATTCTACCTGTTGTGGGAATGCTAACCCTAACCCTAGTTAGGGTTTCAAATGTACGTTCCGGCAGGGTGTCTCAGAAGCCCTCCAAACATCAAAGATGATTTTTTTCCTCAAACTCCAAAAAATCAGTCTCAAACTATCAAAATGTTTTTTAAAACCTCTAGGAGATGTATCTTCTTAAATAATCTGTCTGGTTTAGGCAAATTTTCATGAAGCTGAAAAATGCTGTTAAATGGTAGTTAAATCGGCATGCTTTTAATGCCTGGCTAGGGTTAGGGTTACAAGAACCATAGAATGTTGCCCGCTGTTGCACTTTTAGCTGCACATTAAATGACAAAATGAAGAGAGTTTACCCATTAGAACAGGTATTCTTGACACTTTTCTTCTGGCTCAGTTTTGGATAAAATCACTGGATAGGGCAATGTACAAAAAGGTGACCAAAACTGTCCGAAAACTAAAAGTGCAGATAGGAGCAAATTATCACTCATCCTAAAGATAACTGGGGACCCGGAATGCAGCACTGACAGTAAAAAACTTCTACCTGTTGTGGGAATGCTAACCCTAACCCTAGCTAGGGTTTCAAATGTAAATTCCGGCAGGGTGTCTCAGAAGCCCTCCAAACATCAAAGATGAATTTTTTCCTCAAACTCCAAAAAATCAGTCTCAAACTATCAAAACGGTTTCTAAAACCTCTAGGAAATGTATCTTCTTTAATATTCTGTCTGGTTTAGGCAAATTTTCATGAAGCTGAAAAATGCTGTTAAATGCTAGTTAAATCGGCATGCTTTTAATGCCTGGCTAGGGTTAGGGTTACAAGAACCATAGAATTTTGCCCGCTGTTGCACTTTTAGCTGCACTTTAAATGACAAAATGAAGAGAGTTTACCCATTAGAACAGGTATTCTTCACACTTTTCATCTGGCTCAGTTTTGGATAAAATCACTGGATAGGGCATTATACAAAAAGGTGACCAAAACTGTCCGAAACATAAAAGTGCAGATAGGAGCAAATTATCACTCATCCTAAAGATAACTGGGGACCCGGAATGCAGCACTGACAGTAAAAAACTTCTACCTGTTGTGGGAATGCTAACACTAACCCTAGCTAGGGTTTCAAATGTGCATTCCAGCAGGGTGTCTCAGAAGCCCTCCAAACATCAAAGATGATTTTTTTCCTCAAACCCAAAAAAATCAGTCTTAAACTATCAAAACGGTTTTTAAAAACTCTAGGAAATGTATCTTCTTTAATAATCTGTTTTGTTTAGGCAAATTTTCATGAAGCTGAAAAATGCTGGTAAATGGTAGTTAAATCGGCATGCTTTTAATGCCTGGCTAGGGTTAGGGTTACAAGAACCATAGAATTTTGCCCGCTGTTGCACTTTTAGCTGCACTTTAACTGACAAAATGAAGAGAGTTTACCCATTAGAACAGATATTCTTCACACTTTTCATCTGGCTCAGTTTTGGATAAAATCACTGGATAGGGCAATATACAAAAAGGTGACCAAAACTGTCCGAAAACTAAAAGTGCAGATAGGAGCAAATTATCACTCATCCTAAAGATAACTGGGGACCCGGAATGCAGCACTGACAGTAAAAAACTTCTACCTGTTGTGGGAATGCTAACCCTAACCCTAGCTAGGGTTTCAAATGTAAATTCCGGCAGGGTGTCTCAGAAGCCCTCCAAACATCAAAGATGATTTTTTTCCTCAAACTCCAAAAAATCAGTCTCAAACTATCAAAACGGTTTCTAAAACCTCTAGGAAATGTATCATCTCTAATATTCTGTCTGGTTTAGGCAAATTTTCATGAAGCTGAAAAATGCTTTTAAATGGTAGTTAAATCGGCATGCTTTTAATGCCTGGCTAGGGTTAGGGTTACAAGAACCATAGAATTTTGCCCGCTGTTGCACTTTTAGCTGCACTTTAAATGACAAAATGAAGAGAGTTTACCCATTAGAACAGGTATTCTTCACACTTTTCATCTGGCTCAGTTTTGGATAAAATCACTGGATAGGGCAATATACAAAAAGGTGACCAAAACTGTCCGAAAACTAAAAGTGCAGATAGGAGCAAATTATCACTCATCCTAAAGATAACTGGGGACCCGGAATGCAGCACTGACAGTAAAAAACTTCTACCTGTTGTGGGAATGCTAACCCTAACCCTAGCTAGGGTTTCAAATGTAAATTCCGGCAGGGTGTCTCAGAAGCCCTCCAAACATCAAAGCTGAATTTTTTCCTCAAACTCATAAAAATCAGTCTCAAACTATCAAAACGGTTTCTAAAACCTCTAGGAAATGTATCTTCTTTAATATTCTGTCTGGTTTAGGCAAATTTTCATGAAGCTGAAAAATGCTTTTAAATGGTAGTTAAATTGGCATGCTTTTAATGCCTGGCTAGGGTTAGGGTTACAAGAACCATAGAATTTTGCCCGCTGTTGCACTTTTAGCTGCACTTTAAATGACAAAATGAAGAGAGTTTACCCATTGGAACAGGTATTCTTCACACTTTTCATCTGGCTCAGTTTTGGATAAAATCACTGGATAGGGCAATATACAAAAAGGTGACCAAAACTTTCCGAAAACTAAAAGTGCAGATTTGTGAAAATGATCACTCATCCTAAAGATAACTGGGGGCCCGGAATGCAGCACTGACAGTAAAAAACTTCTACCTGTTGTGGGAATGCTAACCCTAACCCTAGCTAGGGTTTCAAATGTGGATTCCAGCAGGGTGTCTCAGAAGCCCTCCAAACATCAAAGATGATTTTTTTCCTCAAACCAAAAAATATCAGTCTTAAACTATCAAAACGGTTTTTAAAAACTCTAGGAAATGTATCATCTTTAATAATCTGTTTTGTTCAGGCAAATTTTCATGAAGCTGAAAAATGCTGTTAAATGGTAGTTAAATTGGCATGCTTTTAATGCCTGGCTAGGGTTAGGGTTACAAGAACCATAGAATTTTGCCCGCTGTTGCACTTTTAGCTGCACATTAAATGACAAAATGAAGAGAGTTTACCCATTAGAACAGGTATTCTTCACACTTTTCATCTGGCTCAGTTTTGGATAAAATCACTGGATAGGGCAATATACAAAAAGGTGAACAAAACTGTCCGAAAACTAAATGTGCAGATAGGAGCAAATTATCACTCATCCTAAAGATAACTGGGGACCCGGAATGCAGCACTGACAGTAAAAAACTTCTACCTGTTGTGGGAATGCTAACCCTAACCCTAGCTAGGGTTTCAAATGTGCATTCCAGCAGGGTGTCTCAGAAGCCCTCCAAACATCAAAGATGAATTTTTTCCTCAAACTCCAAAAAATCAGTCTCAAACTATCAAAACGGTTTCTAAAACCTCTAGGAAATGTATCTTCTTTAATATTCTGTCTGGTTTAGGCAAATTGTCATGAAGCTGAAAAATGCTCTTAAATGGTAGTTAAATCGGCATGCTTTTAATGCCTGGCTAGGGTTAGGGTTACAAGAACCATAGAATTTTGCCCGCTGTTGCACTTTTAGCTGCACTTTAAATGACAAAATGAAGAGAGTTTACCCATTAGAACAGGTATTCTTCACACTTTTCATCTGGCTCAGTTTTGGATAAAATCACTGGATAGGGCAATATACAAAAAGGTGACCAAAACTGTCCGAAAATTAAAAGTGCAGATAGGAGCAAATTATCATTCACCCTAAAGATAACTGGGGGCCCGGAATGCAGCACTGACAGTAAAAAACTTCTACCTGTTGTGGGAATGCTAACCCTAACCCTAGCTAGGGTTTCAAATGTGCATTCCAGCAGGGTGTCTCAGAAGCCCTCCAAACATCAAAGCTGAATTTTTTCGTCAAACTCCAAAAAATCATTCTCAAACTATCAAAACGGTTTCTAAAACCTCTAGGAAATGTATCTTCTTTAATAATCTGTCTGGTTTAGGCAAATTTTCATGAAGCTGAAAAATGCTCTTAAATGGTAGTTAAATCGGCATGCTTTTAATGCCTGGCTAGGGTAAGGGTTACAAGAACCATAGAATTTTGCCCGCTGTTGCACTTTTAGCTGCACTTTAAATGACAAAATGAAGAGAGTTTACCCATTAGAACAGGTATTCTTCACACTTTTCATCTGGCTCAGTTTTGGATAAAATCACTGGATAGGGCAATATACAAAACGGTGACCAAAACTGTCCGAAAACTAAAAGTGCAGATAGGAGCAAATTATCACTCATCCTAAAGATAACTGGAGACCCGGAATGCAGCACTGACAGTAAAAAACTTCTACCTGTTGTGGGAATGCTAACCCTAACCCTAGCTAGGGTTTCAAATGTGCATTCCCGCAGGGTGTCTCAGAAGCCCTCCAAACATCAAAGTTGAATTTTTCCTCAAACTCCAAAAAATCAGTCTCAAACTATCAAAACGGTTTCTAAAACCTCTAGGAAAAGTATCTTCTTTAATAATCTGTCTGGTTTAGGCAAATTGTCATGAAGCTGAAAAATGCTCTTAAATGGTAGTTAAATCGGCATGCTTTTAATGTCTGGCTAGGGTTAGGGTTACAAGAACCATAGAATTTTGACGCTGTTGCACTTTTAGCTGCACTTTAAATGTCAATATGAAGAGAGTTTACCCATTAGAACAGGTATTCTTCACACTTTTCATCTGGCTCAGTTTTGGATAAAATCACTGGATAGGGCAATATACAAAAAGGTGACCAAAACTGTCCGAAAACTAAAAGTGCAGATAGGAGCAAATTATCACTCATCCTGAAGATAAATGGGACCTGGAATGCAGCACTAACAGTAAAAAACTTCTACCTGTTGTGGGAATGCTAACCCTAACCCTAGCTAGGGTTTCAAATGTACGTTCCGGCAGGGTGTCTCAGAAGCCCTCCTAACCCTAACCCTAGCTAGGGTTTCAAATGTGCATTCCAGCAGGGTGTCTCAGAAGCCCTCCAAACATCAAAGTTGAATTTTTTCGTCAAACTCCAAAAAATCATTCTCAAACTATCAAAACGGTTTAAAAAAAACTCTAGGAAATGTATCTTCTTTAAAATTCTGTCTGGTTTAGGCAAATTTTTATGAAGCTGAAAAATGCTGTTAAATGGAAGTTAAATCGGCATGCTTTTAATGCCTGGCTAGGGTTAGGGTTACAAGAACCATAGAATTTTGCCCGCTGTTGCACTTTTAGCTGCACTTTAAATGACAAAATGAAGAGAGTTTACCCATTAGAACAGGTATTCTTCACACTTTTCATCTGGCTCAGTTTTGGATAAAATCACTGGATAGGGCAATATACAAAAAGGTGACCAAAACTGTCCGAAAACTAAAAGTGCAGATAGGAGCAAATTATCACTCATCCTAAAGATAACTGGGGACCCGGAATGCGGCACTGACAGTAAAAAACTTCTACCTGTTGTGGGAATGCTAACCCTAACCCTAGCTAGGGTTTCAAATGGGCATTCCAGCAGGGTGTCTCAGAAGCCCTCCAAACATCAAAGTTGAATTTTTTCTCAAACTCCAAAAAATCATTCTCAAACTATCAAAACGGTTTCGAAAACCTCTAGGAAAAGTATCTTCTTTATTAATCTGTCTGGTTTAGGCAAATTGTCATGAAGCTGAAAAATGCTCTTAAATGGTAGTTAAATCGGCATGCTTTTAATGTCTGGCTAGGGTTAGGGTTACAAGAACCATAGAATTTTGACGCTGTTGCACTTTTAGCTGCACTTTAAATGTCAATATGAAGAGAGTTTACCCATTAGAACAGGTATTCTTCACACTTTTCATCTGGCTCAGTTTTGGATAAAATCATTGGATAGGGCAATATACAAAAAGGTGACCAAAACTGTCCGAAAACTAAAAGTGCAGATAGGAGCAAATTATCATTCACCCTTAAGATAACTGGGGGCCCGGAATGCAGCACTGACAGTAAAAAAATTCTACCTGTTGTGGGAATGCTAACCCTAACCCTAGTTAGGGTTTCAAATGTACGTTCCGGCAGGGTGTCTCAGAAGCCCTCCAAACATCAAAGATGATTTTTTTCCTCAAACTCCAAAAAATCAGTCTCAAACTATCAAAATGTTTTTTAAAACCTCTAGGAGATGTATCTTCTTAAATAATCTGTCTGGTTTAGGCAAATTTTCATGAAGCTGAAAAATGCTGTTAAATGGTAGTTAAATCGGCATGCTTTTAATGCCTGGCTAGGGTTAGGGTTACAAGAACCATAGAATGTTGCCCGCTGTTGCACTTTTAGCTGCACATTAAATGACAAAATGAAGAGAGTTTACCCATTAGAACAGGTATTCTTGACACTTTTCTTCTGGCTCAGTTTTGGATAAAATCACTGGATAGGGCAATGTACAAAAAGGTGACCAAAACTGTCCGAAAACTAAAAGTGCAGATAGGAGCAAATTATCACTCATCCTAAAGATAACTGGGGACCCGGAATGCAGCACTGACAGTAAAAAACTTCTACCTGTTGTGGGAATGCTAACCCTAACCCTAGCTAGGGTTTCAAATGTAAATTCCGGCAGGGTGTCTCAGAAGCCCTCCAAACATCAAAGATGAATTTTTTCCTCAAACTCCAAAAAATCAGTCTCAAACTATCAAAACGGTTTCTAAAACCTCTAGGAAATGTATCTTCTTTAATATTCTGTCTGGTTTAGGCAAATTTTCATGAAGCTGAAAAATGCTGTTAAATGCTAGTTAAATCGGCATGCTTTTAATGCCTGGCTAGGGTTAGGGTTACAAGAACCATAGAATTTTGCCCGCTGTTGCACTTTTAGCTGCACTTTAAATGACAAAATGAAGAGAGTTTACCCATTAGAACAGGTATTCTTCACACTTTTCATCTGGCTCAGTTTTGGATAAAATCACTGGATAGGGCATTATACAAAAAGGTGACCAAAACTGTCCGAAACATAAAAGTGCAGATAGGAGCAAATTATCACTCATCCTAAAGATAACTGGGGACCCGGAATGCAGCACTGACAGTAAAAAACTTCTACCTGTTGTGGGAATGCTAACACTAACCCTAGCTAGGGTTTCAAATGTGCATTCCAGCAGGGTGTCTCAGAAGCCCTCCAAACATCAAAGATGATTTTTTTCCTCAAACCCAAAAAAATCAGTCTAAAACTATCAAAACGGTTTTTAAAACCTCTAGGAAAAGTATCTTCTTTATTAATCTGTCTGGTTTAGGCAAATTGTCATGAAGCTGAAAAATGCTCTTAAATGGTAGTTAAATCGGCATGCTTTTAATGTCTGGCTAGGGTTAGGGTTACAAGAACCATAGAATTTTGACGCTGTTGCACTTTTAGCTGCACTTTAAATGTCAATATGAAGAGAGTTTACCCATTAGAACAGGTATTCTTCACACTTTTCATCTGGCTCAGTTTTGGATAAAATCATTGGATAGGGCAATATACAAAAAGGTGACCAAAACTGTCCGAAAACTAAAAGTGCAGATAGGAGCAAATTATCATTCACCCTTAAGATAACTGGGGGCCCGGAATGCAGCACTGACAGTAAAAAAATTCTACCTGTTGTGGGAATGCTAACCCTAACCCTAGTTAGGGTTTCAAATGTACGTTCCGGCAGGGTGTCTCAGAAGCCCTCCAAACATCAAAGATGATTTTTTTCCTCAAACTCCAAAAAATCAGTCTCAAACTATCAAAATGTTTTTTAAAACCTCTAGGAGATGTATCTTCTTAAATAATCTGTCTGGTTTAGGCAAATTTTCATGAAGCTGAAAAATGCTGTTAAATGGTAGTTAAATCGGCATGCTTTTAATGCCTGGCTAGGGTTAGGGTTACAAGAACCATAGAATGTTGCCCGCTGTTGCACTTTTAGCTGCACATTAAATGACAAAATGAAGAGAGTTTACCCATTAGAACAGGTATTCTTGACACTTTTCTTCTGGCTCAGTTTTGGATAAAATCACTGGATAGGGCAATGTACAAAAAGGTGACCAAAACTGTCCGAAAACTAAAAGTGCAGATAGGAGCAAATTATCACTCATCCTAAAGATAACTGGGGACCCGGAATGCAGCACTGACAGTAAAAAACTTCTACCTGTTGTGGGAATGCTAACCCTAACCCTAGCTAGGGTTTCAAATGTAAATTCCGGCAGGGTGTCTCAGAAGCCCTCCAAACATCAAAGATGAATTTTTTCCTCAAACTCCAAAAAATCAGTCTCAAACTATCAAAACGGTTTCTAAAACCTCTAGGAAATGTATCTTCTTTAATATTCTGTCTGGTTTAGGCAAATTTTCATGAAGCTGAAAAATGCTGTTAAATGCTAGTTAAATCGGCATGCTTTTAATGCCTGGCTAGGGTTAGGGTTACAAGAACCATAGAATTTTGCCCGCTGTTGCACTTTTAGCTGCACTTTAAATGACAAAATGAAGAGAGTTTACCCATTAGAACAGGTATTCTTCACACTTTTCATCTGGCTCAGTTTTGGATAAAATCACTGGATAGGGCATTATACAAAAAGGTGACCAAAACTGTCCGAAACATAAAAGTGCAGATAGGAGCAAATTATCACTCATCCTAAAGATAACTGGGGACCCGGAATGCAGCACTGACAGTAAAAAACTTCTACCTGTTGTGGGAATGCTAACACTAACCCTAGCTAGGGTTTCAAATGTGCATTCCAGCAGGGTGTCTCAGAAGCCCTCCAAACATCAAAGATGATTTTTTTCCTCAAACCCAAAAAAATCAGTCTAAAACTATCAAAACGGTTTTTAAAACCTCTAGGAAAAGTATCTTCTTTATTAATCTGTCTGGTTTAGGCAAATTGTCATGAAGCTGAAAAATGCTCTTAAATGGTAGTTAAATCGGCATGCTTTTAATGTCTGGCTAGGGTTAGGGTTACAAGAACCATAGAATTTTGACGCTGTTGCACTTTTAGCTGCACTTTAAATGTCAATATGAAGAGAGTTTACCCATTAGAACAGGTATTCTTCACACTTTTCATCTGGCTCAGTTTTGGATAAAATCATTGGATAGGGCAATATACAAAAAGGTGACCAAAACTGTCCGAAAACTAAAAGTGCAGATAGGAGCAAATTATCATTCACCCTTAAGATAACTGGGGGCCCGGAATGCAGCACTGACAGTAAAAAAATTCTACCTGTTGTGGGAATGCTAACCCTAACCCTAGTTAGGGTTTCAAATGTACGTTCCGGCAGGGTGTCTCAGAAGCCCTCCAAACATCAAAGATGATTTTTTTCCTCAAACTCCAAAAAATCAGTCTCAAACTATCAAAATGTTTTTTAAAACCTCTAGGAGATGTATCTTCTTAAATAATCTGTCTGGTTTAGGCAAATTTTCATGAAGCTGAAAAATGCTGTTAAATGGTAGTTAAATCGGCATGCTTTTAATGCCTGGCTAGGGTTAGGGTTACAAGAACCATAGAATGTTGCCCGCTGTTGCACTTTTAGCTGCACATTAAATGACAAAATGAAGAGAGTTTACCCATTAGAACAGGTATTCTTGACACTTTTCTTCTGGCTCAGTTTTGGATAAAATCACTGGATAGGGCAATGTACAAAAAGGTGACCAAAACTGTCCGAAAACTAAAAGTGCAGATAGGAGCAAATTATCACTCATCCTAAAGATAACTGGGGACCCGGAATGCAGCACTGACAGTAAAAAACTTCTACCTGTTGTGGGAATGCTAACCCTAACCCTAGCTAGGGTTTCAAATGTAAATTCCGGCAGGGTGTCTCAGAAGCCCTCCAAACATCAAAGATGAATTTTTTCCTCAAACTCCAAAAAATCAGTCTCAAACTATCAAAACGGTTTCTAAAACCTCTAGGAAATGTATCTTCTTTAATATTCTGTCTGGTTTAGGCAAATTTTCATGAAGCTGAAAAATGCTGTTAAATGCTAGTTAAATCGGCATGCTTTTAATGCCTGGCTAGGGTTAGGGTTACAAGAACCATAGAATTTTGCCCGCTGTTGCACTTTTAGCTGCACTTTAAATGACAAAATGAAGAGAGTTTACCCATTAGAACAGGTATTCTTCACACTTTTCATCTGGCTCAGTTTTGGATAAAATCACTGGATAGGGCATTATACAAAAAGGTGACCAAAACTGTCCGAAACATAAAAGTGCAGATAGGAGCAAATTATCACTCATCCTAAAGATAACTGGGGACCCGGAATGCAGCACTGACAGTAAAAAACTTCTACCTGTTGTGGGAATGCTAACACTAACCCTAGCTAGGGTTTCAAATGTGCATTCCAGCAGGGTGTCTCAGAAGCCCTCCAAACATCAAAGATGATTTTTTTCCTCAAACCCAAAAAAATCAGTCTTAAACTATCAAAACGGTTTTTAAAAACTCTAGGAAATGTATCTTCTTTAATAATCTGTTTTGTTTAGGCAAATTTTCATGAAGCTGAAAAATGCTGGTAAATGGTAGTTAAATCGGCATGCTTTTAATGCCTGGCTAGGGTTAGGGTTACAAGAACCATAGAATTTTGCCCGCTGTTGCACTTTTAGCTGCACTTTAACTGACAAAATGAAGAGAGTTTACCCATTAGAACAGATATTCTTCACACTTTTCATCTGGCTCAGTTTTGGATAAAATCACTGGATAGGGCAATATACAAAAAGGTGAACAAAACTGTCCGAAAACTAAAAGTGCAGATAGGAGCAAATTATCACTCATCCTAAAGATAACTGGGGACCCGGAATGCAGCACTGACAGTAAAAAACTTCTACCTGTTGTGGGAATGCTAACCCTAACCCTAGCTAGGGTTTCAAATGTAAATTCCGGCAGGGTGTCTCAGAAGCCCTCCAAACATCAAAGATGAATTTTTTCCTCAAACTCCAAAAAATCAGTCTCAAACTATCAAAACGGTTTCTAAAACCTCTAGGAAATGTATCTTCTTTAATATTCTGTCTGGTTTAGGCAAATTTTCATGAAGCTGAAAAATGCTTTTAAATGGTAGTTAAATTGGCATGCTTTTAATGCCTGGCTAGGGTTAGGGTTACAAGAACCA
Organism: Lepisosteus oculatus; assembly: GCF_040954835.1. Taxonomy (NCBI): domain Eukaryota; kingdom Metazoa; phylum Chordata; class Actinopteri; order Semionotiformes; family Lepisosteidae; genus Lepisosteus; species Lepisosteus oculatus. Next base: position 1,248,794 of record NC_090713.1, read on the forward strand.
TAGAATTTTGCCCGCTGTTGCACTTTTAGCTGCACATTAAATGACAAAATGAAGAGAGTTTACCCATTAGAACAGGTATTCTTCACACTTTTCATCTGTCTCAGTTTTGGATAAAATCACTGGATAGGGCAATATACAAAAAGGTGACCAAAACTTTCCGAAAACTAAAAGTGCAGATTTGAGAAAATGATCACTCATCCTAAAGATAACTGGGGGCCCGGAATGCAGCACTGACAGTAAAAAACTTCTACCTGTTGTGGGAATGCTAACCCTAACCCTAGCTAGGGTTTCAAATGTGCATTCCAGCAGGGTGTCTCAGAAGCCCTCCAAACATCAAAGATGAATTTTTTCCTCAAACTCCAAAAAATCAGTCTCAAACTATCAAAACGGTTTCTAAAACCTCTAGGAAATGTATCTTCTTTAATATTCTGTCTGGTTTAGGCAAATTGTCATGAAGCTGAAAAATGCTCTTAAATGGTAGTTAAATCGGCATGCTTTTAATGCCTGGCTAGGGTTAGGGTTACAAGAACCATAGAATTTTGCCCGCTGTTGCACTTTTAGCTGCACTTTAAATGACAAAATGAAGAGAGTTTACCCATTAGAACAGGTATTCTTCACACTTTTCATCTGGCTCAGTTTTGGATAAAATCATTGGATAGGGCAATATACAAAAAGGTGACCAAAACTGTCCGAAAACTAAAAGTGCAGATAGGAGCAAATTATCATTCACCCTTAAGATAACTGGGGGCCCGGAATGGAGCACTGACAGTAAAAAACTTCTACCTGTTGTGGAAATGCTAACCCTAACCCTAGTTAGGGTTTCAAATGTACGTTCCGGCAGGGTGTTTCAGAAGCCCTCCAAACATCAAAGATGATTTTTTTCCTCAAACTCCAAAAAATCAGTCTCAAACTATCAAAATGTTTTTTAAAACCTCTAGGAGATGTATCTTCTTTAATAATCTGTCTGGTTTAGGCAAATTTTCATGAAGCTGAAAAATGCTGTTAAATGGTAGTTAAATCGGCATGCTTTTAATGCCTGGCTAGGGTTAGGGTTACAAGAACCATAGAATGTTGCCCGCTGTTGCACTTTTAGCTGCACATTAAATGACAAAATGAAGAGAGTTTACCCATTAGAACAGGTATTCTTGACACTTTTCTTCTGGCTCAGTTTTGGATAAAATCACTGGATAGGGCAATGTACAAAAAGGTGACCAAAACTGTCCGAAAACTAAAAGTGCAGATAGGAGCAAATTATCACTCATCCTAAAGATAACTGGGGACCCGGAATGCAGCACTGACAGTAAAAAACTTCTACCTGTTGTGGGAATGCTAACCCTAACCCTAGCTAGGGTTTCAAATGTAAATTCCGGCAGGGTGTCTCAGAAGCCCTCCAAACATCAAAGATGAATTTTTTCCTCAAACTCCAAAAAATCAGTCTCAAACTATCAAAACGGTTTCTAAAACCTCTAGGAAATGTATCTTCTTTAATATTCTGTCTGGTTTAGGCAAATTTTCATGAAGCTGAAAAATGCTGTTAAATGGTAGTTAAATCGGCATGCTTTTAATGCCTGGCTAGGGTTAGGGTTACAAGAACCATAGAATTTTGCCCGCTGTTGCACTTTTAGCTGCACTTTAAATGACAAAATGAAGAGAGTTTACCCATTAGAACAGGTATTCTTCACACTTTTCATCTGGCTCAGTTTTGGATAAAATCACTGGATAGGGTATTATACAAAAAGGTGACCAAAACTGTCCGAAAACTAAAAGTGCAGATAGGAGCAAATTATCACTCATCCTAAAGATAACTGGGGACCCGGAATGCAGCACTGACAGTAAAAAACTTCTACCTGTTGTGGGAATGCTAACACTAACCCTAGCTAGGGTTTCAAATGTGCATTCCAGCAGGGTGTCTCAGAAGCCCTCCAAACATCAAAGATGATTTTTTTCCTCAAACCCAAAAAAATCAGTCTTAAACTATCAAAACGGTTTTTAAAAACTCTAGGAAATGTATCTTCTTTAATAATCTGTTTTGTTTAGGCAAATTTTCATGAAGCTGAAAAATGCTGGTAAATGGTAGTTAAATCGGCATGCTTTTAATGCCTGGCTAGGGTTAGGGTTACAAGAACCATAGAATTTTGCCCGCTGTTGCACTTTTAGCTGCACTTTAACTGACAAAATGAAGAGAGTTTACCCATTAGAACAGATATTCTTCACACTTTTCATCTGGCTCAGTTTTGGATAAAATCACTGGATAGGGCAATATACAAAAAGGTGACCAAAACTGTCCGAAAACTAAAAGTGCAGATAGGAGAAAATTATCACTCATCCTAAAGATAACTGGGGGCCCGGAATGCAGCACTGACAGTAAAAAACTTCTACCTGTTGTGGGAATGCTAACCCTAACCCTAGCTAGGGTTTCAAATGTGGATTCCAGCAGAGTGTCTCAGAAGCCTTCCAAACATCAAAGATGAATTTTTTCCTCAAACTCCAAAAAATCAGTCTCAAACTATCAAAACGGTTTCTAAAACCTCTAGGAAATGTATCTTCTTTAGTATTCTGTCTGGTTTAGGCAAATTTTCATGAAGCTGAAAAATGCTGTTAAATGGTAGTTAAATCGGCATGCTTTTAATGTCTGGCTAGGGTTAGGGTGTCAAGAACCATAGAATTTTGCCCGCTGTTGCACTTTTAGCTGCACTTTAAATGACAAAATGAAGAGAGTTTACCCATTAGAACAGATATTCTTCACACTTTTCATCTGGCTCAGTTTTGGATAAAATCACTGGATAGGGCAATATACAAAAAGGTGAACAAAACTGTCCGAAAACTAAATGTGCAGATAGGAGCAAATTATCACTCATCCTAAAGATAACTGGGGACCCGGAATGCAGCACTGACAGTAAAAAACTTCTACCTGTTGTGGGAATGCTAACCCTAACCCTAGCTAGGGTTTCAAATGTAAATTCCGGCAGGGTGTCTCAGAAGCCCTCCAAACATCAAAGATGATTTTTTTCCTCAAACTCCAAAAAATCAGTCTCAAACTATCAAAACGGTTTCTAAAACCTCTAGGAAATGTATCTTCTCTAATATTCTGTCTGGTTTAGGCAAATTTTCATGAAGCTGAAAAATGCTTTTAAATGGTAGTTAAATCGGCATGCTTTTAATGCCTGGCTAGGGTTAGGGTTACAAGAACCATAGAATTTTGCCCGCTGTTGCACTTTTAGCTGCACTTTAAATGACAAAATGAAGAGAGTTTACCCATTAGAACAGGTATTCTTCACACTTTTCATCTGGCTCAGTTTTGGATAAAATCACTGGATAGGGCAATATACAAAAAGGTGACCAAAACTTTCCGAAAACTAAAAGTGCAGATTTGTGAAAATGATCACTCATCCTAAAGATAACTGGGGGCCCGGAATGCAGCACTGACAGTAAAAAACTTCTACCTGTTGTGGGAATGCTAACCCTAACCCTAGCTAGGGTTTCAAATGTGGATTCCAGCAGGGTGTCTCAGAAGCCCTCCAAACATCAAAGATGATTTTTTTCCTCAAACCAAAAAATATCAGTCTTAAACTATCAAAACGGTTTTTAAAAACTCTAGGAAATGTATCATCTTTAATAATCTGTTTTGTTCAGGCAAATTTTCATGAAGCTGAAAAATGCTGTTAAATGGTAGTTAAATCGGCATGCTTTTAATGCCTGGCTAGGGTTAGGGTTACAAGAACCATAGAATTTTGCACGCTGTTGCACTTTAAGCTGCACTTTAAATGTCAAAATGAAGAGAGTTTACCCATTAGAACAGGTATTCTTCACACTTTTCATCTGGCTCAGTTTTGGATAAAATCACTGGATAGGGCAATATACAAAAAGGTGACCAAAACTGTCCGAAAACTAAAAGTGCAGATAGGAGCAAATTATCACTCATCCTAAAGATAACTGGGGGCCCGGAATGCAGCACTGACAGTAAAAAACTTCTACCTGTTGTGGGAATGCTAACCCTAACCCTAGCTAGGGTTTCAAATGTGCATTCCAGCAGGGTGTCTCAGAAGCCCTCCAAACATCAAAGATGAATTTTTTCCTCAAACTCCAAAAAATCAGTCTCAAACTATCAAAACGGTTTCTAAAACCTCTAGGAAATGTATCTTCTTTAATATTCTGTCTGGTTTAGGCAAATTGTCATGAAGCTGAAAAATGCTCTTAAATGGTAGTTAAATCGGCATGCTTTTAATGCCTGGCTAGGGTTAGGGTTACAAGAACCATAGAATTTTGCCCGCTGTTGCACTTTTAGCTGCACTTTAAATGACAAAATGAAGAGAGTTTACCCATTAGAACAGGTATTCTTCACACTTTTCATCTGGCTCAGTTTTGGATAAAATCACTGGATAGGGCAATATACAAAAAGGTGACCAAAACTGTCCGAAAACTAAAAGTGCAGATAGGAGCAAATTATCATTCACCCTAAAGATAACTGGGGGCCCGGAATGCAGCACTGACAGTAAAAAACTTCTACCTGTTGTGGGAATGCTAACCCTAACCCTAGCTAGGGTTTCAAATGTGCATTCCAGCAGGGTGTCTCAGAAGCCCTCCAAACATCAAAGCTGAATTTTTTCGTCAAACTCCAAAAAATCATTCTCAAACTATCAAAACGGTTTCTAAAACCTCTAGGAAATGTATCTTCTTTAATAATCTGTCTGGTTTAGGCAAATTTTCATGAAGCTGAAAAATGCTCTTAAATGGTAGTTAAATCGGCATGCTTTTAATGCCTGGCTAGGGTTAGGGTTACAAGAACCATAGAATTTTGCCCGCTGTTGCACTTTTAGCTGCACTTTAAATGACAAAATGAAGAGAGTTTACCCATTAGAACAGGTATTCTTCACACTTTTCATCTGGCTCAGTTTTGGATAAAATCACTGGATAGGGCAATATACAAAAAGGTGACCAAAACTGTCCGAAAACTAAAAGTGCAGATAGGAGCAAATTATCACTCATCCTAAAGATAACTGGGGACCCGGAATGCGGCACTGACAGTAAAAAACTTCTACCTGTTGTGGGAATGCTAACCCTAACCCTAGCTAGGGTTTCAAATGTGCATTCCAGCAGGGTGTCTCAGAAGCCCTCCATCAAAGTTGAATTTTTTCTCAAACTCCAAAAAATCAGTCTCAAACTATCAAAACGGTTTCTAAAACCTCTAGGAAAAGTATCTTCTTTAATAATCTGTCTGGTTTAGGCAAATTGTCATGAAGCTGAAAAATGCTCTTAAATGGTAGTTAAATCGGCATGCTTTTAATGTCTGGCTAGGGTTAGGGTTACAAGAACCATAGAATTTTGACGCTGTTGCACTTTTAGCTGCACTTTAAATGTCAATATGAAGAGAGTTTACCCATTAGAACAGGTATTCTTCACACTTTTCTTCTGGCTCAGTTTTGGATAAAATCACTGGATAGGGCAATGTACAAAAAGGTGACCAAAACTGTCCGAAAACTAAAAGTGCAGATAGGAGCAAATTATCATTCACCCTTAAGATAACTGGGGGCCCGGAATGCAGCACTGACAGTAAAAAACTTCTACCTGTTGTGGGAATGCTAACCCTAACCCTAGCTAGGGTTTCAAATGTAAATTCCGGCAGGGTGTCTCAGAAGCCCTCCAAACATCAAAGATGAATTTTTTCCTCAAACTCCAAAAAATCAGTCTCAAACTATCAAAACGGTTTCTAAAACCTCTAGGAAATGTATCTTCTTTAATATTCTGTCTGGTTTAGGCAAATTTTCATGAAGCTGAAAAATGCTTTTAAATGGTAGTTAAATTGGCATGCTTTTAATGCCTGGCTAGGGTTAGGGTTACAAGAACCATAGAATTTTGCCCGCTGTTGCACTTTTAGCTGCACATTAAATGACAAAATGAAGAGAGTTTACCCATTAGAACAGGTATTCTTCACACTTTTCATCTGGCTCAGTTTTGGATAAAATCACTGGATAGGGCAATATACAAAAAGGTGAACAAAACTGTCCGAAAACTAAAAGTGCAGATTTGAGAAAATGATCACTCATCCTAAAGATAACTGGGGACCCGGAATGCAGCACTGACAGTAAAAAACTTCTACCTGTTGTGGGAATGCTAACCCTAACCCTAGCTAGGGTTTCAAATGTAAATTCCGGCAGGGTGTCTCAGAAGCCCTCCAAACATCAAAGATGATTTTTTTCCTCAAACTCCAAAAAATCAGTCTCAAACTATCAAAACGGTTTCTAAAACCTCTAGGAAATGTATCTTCTCTAATATTCTGTCTGGTTTAGGCAAATTTTCATGAAGCTGAAAAATGCTTTTAAATGGTAGTTAAATTGGCATGCTTTTAATGCCTGGCTAGGGTTAGGGTTACAAGAACCATAGAATTTTGCCCGATGTTGCACTTTTAGCTGCACTTTAAATGACAAAATGAAGAGAGTTTACCCATTAGAACAGGTATTCTTCACACTTTTCATCTGGCTCAGTTTTGGATAAAATCACTGGACAGGGCAATATACAAAAAGGTGACCAAAACTTTCCGAAAACTAAAAGTGCAGATTTGTGAAAATGATCACTCATCCTAAAGATAACTGGGGGCCCGGAATGCAGCACTGACAGTAAAAAACTTCTACCTGTTGTGGGAATGCTAACCCTAACCCTAGCTAGGGTTTCAAATGTGGATTCCAGCAGGGTGTCTCAGAAGCCCTCCAAACATCAAAGATGATTTTTTTCCTCAAACTGCATTCCGGGTCCCCAGTTATCTTTAGGATGAGTGATAATTTGCTCCTATCTGCACTTTTAGTTTTCGGACAGTTTTGGTCACCTTTTTGTATAATACCCTATCCAGTGATTTTATCCAAAACTGAGCCAGATGAAAAGTGTGAAGAATACCTGTTCTAATGGGTAAACTCTCTTCATTTTGTCATTTAAAGTGCAGCTAAAAGTGCAACAGCGGGCAAAATTCTATGGTTCTTGTAACCCTAACCCTAGCCAGGCATTAAAAGCATGCCGATTTAACTACCATTTAACAGCATTTTTCAGCTTCATGAAAATTTGCCTAAACCAGACAGAATATTAAAGAAGATACATTTCCTAGAGGTTTTAGAAACCGTTTTGATAGTTTGAGACTGATTTTTTGGAGTTTGAGGAAAAAATTCATCTTTGATGTTTGGAGGGCTTCTGAGACACCCTGCCGGAATTTACATTTGAAACCCTAGCTAGGGTTAGGGTTAGCATTCCCACAACAGGTAGAAGATTTTTACTGTCAGTGCTGCATTCCGGGTCCCCAGTTATCTTTAGGATGAGTGATAATTTGCTCCTATCTGCACTTTTAGTTTTCGGACAGTTTTGGTCACCTTTTTGTACATTGCCCTATCCAGTGATTTTATCCAAAACTGAGCCAGAAGAAAAGTGTCAAGAATACCTGTTCTAATGGGTAAACTCTCTTCATTTTGTCATTTAATGTGCAGCTAAAAGTGCAACAGCGGGCAACATTCTATGGTTCTTGTAACCCTAACCCTAGCCAGGCATTAAAAGCATGCCGATTTAACTACCATTTAACAGCATTTTTCAGCTTCATGAAAATTTGCCTAAACCAGACAGATTATTAAAGAAGATACATCTCCTAGAGGTTTTAAAAAACATTTTGATAGTTTGAGACTGATTTTTTGGAGTTTGAGGAAAAAAATCATCTTTGATGTTTGGAGGGCTTCTGAAACACCCTGCCGGAACGTACATTTGAAACCCTAACTAGGGTTAGGGTTAGCATTTCCACAACAGGTAGAAGTTTTTTACTGTCAGTGCTGCATTCCGGGCCCCCAGTTATCTTAAGGGTGAATGATAATTTGCTCCTATCTGCACTTTTAGTTTTCGGACAGTTTTGGTCACCTTTTTGTATATTGCCCTATCCAATGATTTTATCCAAAACTGAGCCAGATGAAAAGTGTGAAGAATACCTGTTCTAATGGGTAAACTCTCTTCATTTTGTCATTTAAAGTGCAGCTAAAAGTGCAACAGCGGGCAAAATTCTATGGTTCTTGTAACCCTAACCCTAGCCAGGCATTAAAAGCATGCCGATTTAACTACCATTTAACAGCATTTTTCAGCTTCATGACAATTTGCCTAAACCAGACAGAATATTAAAGAAGATACATTTCCTAGAGGTTTTAGAAACCGTTTTGATAGTTTGAGACTGATTTTTTGGAGTTTGAGGAAAAAATTCATCTTTGATGTTTGGAGGGCTTCTGAGACACCCTGCTGGAATGCACATTTGAAACCCTAGCTAGGGTTAGGGTTAGCATTCCCACAACAGGTAGAAGTTTTTTACTGTCAGTGCTGCATTCCGGGCCCCCAGTTATCTTTAGGATGAGTGATAATTTGCTCCTATCTGCACTTTTAGTTTTCGGACAGTTTTGGTCACCTTTTTGTATATTGCCCTATCCAGTGATTTTATCCAAAACTGAGCCAGATGAAAAGTGTGAAGAATACCTGTTCTAATGGGTAAACTCTCTTCATTTTGACATTTAAAGTGCAGCTTAAAGTGCAACAGCGGGCAAAATTCTATGGTTCTTGTAACCCTAACCCTAGCCAGGCATTAAAAGCATGCCGATTTAACTACCATTTAACAGCATTTTTCAGCTTCATGAAAATTTGCCTGAACAAAACAGATTATTAAAGATGATACATTTCCTAGAGTTTTTAAAAACCATTTTGATAGTTTAAGACTGATATTTTTTGGTTTGAGGAAAAAAATCATCTTTGATGTTTGGAGGGCTTCTGAGACACCCTGCTGGAATCCACATTTGAAACCCTAGCTAGGGTTAGGGTTAGCATTCCCACAACAGGTAGAAGTTTTTTACTGTCAGTGCTGCATTCCGGGCCCCCAGTTATCTTTAGGATGAGTGATCATTTTCACAAATCTGCACTTTTAGTTTTCGGAAAGTTTTGGTCACCTTTTTGTATATTGCCCTATCCAGTGATTTTATCCAAAACTGAGCCAGATGAAAAGTGTGAAGAATACCTGTTCTAATGGGTAAACTCTCTTCATTTTGTCATTTAAAGTGCAGCTAAAAGTGCAACAGCGGGCAAAATTCTATGGTTCTTGTAACCCTAACCCTAGCCAGGCATTAAAAGCATGCCAATTTAACTACCATTTAAAAGCATTTTTCAGCTTCATGAAAATTTGCCTAAACCAGACAGAATATTAAAGAAGATACATTTCCTAGAGGTTTTAGAAACCGTTTTGATAGTTTGAGACTGATTTTTATGAGTTTGAGGAAAAAATTCATCTTTGATGTTTGGAGGGCTTCTGAGACACCCTGCCGGAATTTACATTTGAAACCCTAGCTAGGGTTAGGGTTAGCATTCCCACAACAGGTAGAAGTTTTTTACTGTCAGTGCTGCATTCCGGGTCCCCAGTTATCTTTAGGATGAGTGATAATTTGCTCCTATCTGCACTTTTAGTTTTCGGACAGTTTTGGTCACCTTTTTGTATATTGCCCTATCCAGTGATTTTATCCAAAACTGAGCCAGATGAAAAGTGTGAAGAATACCTGTTCTAATGGGTAAACTCTCTTCATTTTGTCATTTAAAGTGCAGCTAAAAGTGCAACAGCGGGCAAAATTCTATGGTTCTTGTAACCCTAACCCTAGCCAGGCATTAAAAGCATGCCAATTTAACTACCATTTAAAAGCATTTTTCAGCTTCATGAAAATTTGCCTAAACCAGACAGAATATTAAAGAAGATACATTTCCTAGAGGTTTTAGAAACCGTTTTGATAGTTTGAGACTGATTTTTTGGAGTTTGAGGAAAAAATTCATCTTTGATGTTTGGAGGGCTTCTGAGACACCCTGCCGGAATTTACATTTGAAACCCTAGCTAGGGTTAGGGTTAGCATTCCCACAACAGGTAGAAGTTTTTTACTGTCAGTGCTGCATTCCGGGTCCCCAGTTATCTTTAGGATGAGTGATAATTTGCTCCTATCTGCACTTTTAGTTTTCGGACAGTTTTGGTCACCTTTTTGTACATTGCCCTATCCAGTGATTTTATCCAAAACTGAGCCAGAAGAAAAGTGTCAAGAATACCTGTTCTAATGGGTAAACTCTCTTCATTTTGTCATTTAATGTGCAGCTAAAAGTGCAACAGCGGGCAACATTCTATGGTTCTTGTAACCCTAACCCTAGCCAGGCATTAAAAGCATGCCGATTTAACTACCATTTAACAGCATTTTTCAGCTTCATGAAAATTTGCCTAAACCAGACAGATTATTAAAGAAGATACATCTCCTAGAGGTTTTAAAAAACATTTTGATAGTTTGAGACTGATTTTTTGGAGTTTGAGGAAAAAAATCATCTTTGATGTTTGGAGGGCTTCTGAGACACCCTGCCGGAATTTACATTTGAAACCCTAGCTAGGGTTAGGGTTAGCATTCCCACAACAGGTAGAAGTTTTTTACTGTCAGTGCTGCATTCCGGGCCCCCAGTTATCTTAAGGGTGAATGATAATTTGCTCCTATCTGCACTTTTAGTTTTCGGACAGTTTTGGTCACCTTTTTGTATATTGCCCTATCCAATGATTTTATCCAAAACTGAGCCAGATGAAAAGTGTGAAGAATACCTGTTCTAATGGGTAAACTCTCTTCATATTGACATTTAAAGTGCAGCTAAAAGTGCAACAGCGTCAAAATTCTATGGTTCTTGTAACCCTAACCCTAGCCAGACATTAAAAGCATGCCGATTTAACTACCATTTAAGAGCATTTTTCAGCTTCATGACAATTTGCCTAAACCAGACAGATTATTAAAGAAGATACTTTTCCTAGAGGTTTTAGAAACCGTTTTGATAGTTTGAGACTGATTTTTTGGAGTTTGAGAAAAAATTCAACTTTGATGGAGGGCTTCTGAGACACCCTGCTGGAATGCACATTTGAAACCCTAGCTAGGGTTAGGGTTAGCATTCCCACAACAGGTAGAAGTTTTTTACTGTCAGTGCCGCATTCCGGGTCCCCAGTTATCTTTAGGATGAGTGATAATTTGCTCCTATCTGCACTTTTAGTTTTCGGACAGTTTTGGTCACCTTTTTGTATATTGCCCTATCCAGTGATTTTATCCAAAACTGAGCCAGATGAAAAGTGTGAAGAATACCTGTTCTAATGGGTAAACTCTCTTCATTTTGACATTTAAAGTGCAGCTAAAAGTGCAACAGCGGGCAAAATTCTATGGTTCTTGTAACCCTAACCCTAGCCAGGCATTAAAAGCATGCCGATTTAACTACCATTTAACAGCATTTTTCAGCTTCATGAAAATTTGCCTGAACAAAACAGATTATTAAAGATGATACATTTCCTAGAGGTTTTAGAAACCGTTTTGATAGTTTGAGAATGATTTTTTGGAGTTTGACGAAAAAATTCAGCTTTGATGTTTGGAGGGCTTCTGAGACACCCTGCTGGAATGCACATTTGAAACCCTAGCTAGGGTTAGGGTTAGCATTCCCACAACAGGTAGAAGTTTTTTACTGTCAGTGCTGCATTCCGGGCCCCCAGTTATCTTTAGGATGAGTGATAATTTGCTCCTATCTGCACTTTTAGTTTTCGAACAGTTTTGGTCACCTTTTTGTATATTGCCCTATCCAGTGATTTTATCCAAAACTGAGCCAGATGAAAAGTGTGAAGAATACCTGTTCTAATGGGTAAACTCTCTTCATTTTGACATTTAAAGTGCAGCTTAAAGTGCAACAGCGGGCAAAATTCTATGGTTCTTGTAACCCTAACCCTAGCCAGGCATTAAAAGCATGCCGATTTAACTACCATTTAACAGCATTTTTCAGCTTCATGAAAATTTGCCTGAACAAAACAGATTATTAAAGATGATACATTTCCTAGAGTTTTTAAAAACCGTTTTGATAGTTTAAGACTGATATTTTTTGGTTTGAGGAAAAAAATCATCTTTGATGTTTGGAGGGCTTCTGAGACACCCTGCTGGAATCCACATTTGAAACCCTAGCTAGGGTTAGGGTTAGCATTCCCACAACAGGTAGAAGTTTTTTACTGTCAGTGCTGCATTCCGGGCCCCCAGTTATCTTTAGGATGAGTGATCATTTTCACAAATCTGCACTTTTAGTTTTCGGAAAGTTTTGGTCACCTTTTTGTATATTGCCCTATCCAGTGATTTTATCCAAAACTGAGCCAGATGAAAAGTGTGAAGAATACCTGTTCTAATGGGTAAACTCTCTTCATTTTGTCATTTAAAGTGCAGCTAAAAGTGCAACAGCGGGCAAAATTCTATGGTTCTTGTAACCCTAACCCTAGCCAGGCATTAAAAGCATGCCAATTTAACTACCATTTAAAAGCATTTTTCAGCTTCATGAAAATTTGCCTAAACCAGACAGAATATTAAAGAAGATACATTTCCTAGAGGTTTTAGAAACCGTTTTGATAGTTTGAGACTGATTTTTATGAGTTTGAGGAAAAAATTCAGCTTTGATGTTTGGAGGGCTTCTGAGACACCCTGCCGGAATTTACATTTGAAACCCTAGCTAGGGTTAGGGTTAGCATTCCCACAACAGGTAGAAGTTTTTTACTGTCAGTGCTGCATTCCGGGTCCCCAGTTATCTTTAGGATGAGTGATAATTTGCTCCTATCTGCACTTTTAGTTTTCGGACAGTTTTGGTCACCTTTTTGTATATTGCCCTATCCAGTGATTTTATCCAAAACTGAGCCAGATGAAAAGTGTGAAGAATACCTGTTCTAATGGGTAAACTCTCTTCATTTTGTCATTTAAAGTGCAGCTAAAAGTGCAACAGCGGGCAAAATTCTATGGTTCTTGTAACCCTAACCCTAGCCAGGCATTAAAAGCATGCCGATTTAACTACCATTTAAAAGCATTTTTCAGCTTCATGAAAATTTGCCTAAACCAGACAGAATATTAGAGAAGATACATTTCCTAGAGGTTTTAGAAACCGTTTTGATAGTTTGAGACTGATTTTTTGGAGTTTGAGGAAAAAAATCATCTTTGATGTTTGGAGGGCTTCTGAGACACCCTGCCGGAATTTACATTTGAAACCCTAGCTAGGGTTAGGGTTAGCATTCCCACAACAGGTAGAAGTTTTTTACTGTCAGTGCTGCATTCCGGGTCCCCAGTTATCTTTAGGATGAGTGATAATTTGCTCCTATCTGCACATTTAGTTTTCGGACAGTTTTGTTCACCTTTTTGTATATTGCCCTATCCAGTGATTTTATCCAAAACTGAGCCAGATGAAAAGTGTGAAGAATATCTGTTCTAATGGGTAAACTCTCTTCATTTTGTCATTTAAAGTGCAGCTAAAAGTGCAACAGCGGGCAAAATTCTATGGTTCTTGACACCCTAACCCTAGCCAGACATTAAAAGCATGCCGATTTAACTACCATTTAACAGCATTTTTCAGCTTCATGAAAATTTGCCTAAACCAGACAGAATACTAAAGAAGATACATTTCCTAGAGGTTTTAGAAACCGTTTTGATAGTTTGAGACTGATTTTTTGGAGTTTGAGGAAAAAATTCATCTTTGATGTTTGGAAGGCTTCTGAGACACCCTGCTGGAATCCACATTTGAAAGCCTAGCTAGGGTTAGGGTTAGCATTCCCACAACAGGTAGAAGTTTTTTACTGTCAGTGCTGCATTCCGGGCCCCCAGTTATCTTTAGGATGAGTGATAATTTTCTCCTATCTACACTTTTAGTTTTCGGACAGTTTTGGTCACCTTTTTGTATATTGCCCTATCCAGTGATTTTATCCAAAACTGAGCCAGATGAAAAGTGTGAAGAATATCTGTTCTAATGGGTAAACTCTCTTCATTTTGTCAGTTAAAGTGCAGCTAAAAGTGCAACAGCGGGCAAAATTCTATGGTTCTTGTAACCCTAACCCTAGCCAGGCATTAAAAGCATGCCGATTTAACTACCATTTACCAGCATTTTTCAGCTTCATGAAAATTTGCCTAAACAAAACAGATTATTAAAGAAGATACATTTCCTAGAGTTTTTAAAAACCGTTTTGATAGTTTAAGACTGATTTTTTGGAGTTTGAGGAAAAAAATCATCTTTGATGTTTGGAGGGCTTCTGAGACACCCTGCCGGAATTTACATTTGAAACCCTAGCTAGGGTTAGTGTTAGCATTCCCACAACAGGTAGAAGTTTTTTACTGTCAGTGCTGCATTCCGGGTCCCCAGTTATCTTTAGGATGAGTGATAATTTGCTCCTATCTGCACATTTAGTTTTCGGACAGTTTTTTTCACCTTTTTGTATATTGCCCTATCCAGTGATTTTATCCAAAACTGAGCCAGATGAAAAGTGTGAAGAATATCTGTTCTAATGGGTAAACTCTCTTCATTTTGTCATTTAAAGTGCAGCTAAAAGTGCAACAGCGGGCAAAATTCTATGGTTCTTGACACCCTAACCCTAGCCAGACATTAAAAGCATGCCGATTTAACTACCATTTAACAGCATTTTTCAGCTTCATGAAAATTTGCCTAAACCAGACAGAATACTAAAGAAGATACATTTCCTAGAGGTTTTAGAAACCGTTTTGATAGTTTGAGACTGATTTTTTGGAGTTTGAGGAAAAAATTCATCTTTGATGTTTGGAAGGCTTCTGAGACACCCTGCTGGAATCCACATTTGAAAGCCTAGCTAGGGTTAGGGTTAGCATTCCCACAACAGGTAGAAGTTTTTTACTGTCAGTGCTGCATTCCGGGCCCCCAGTTATCTTTAGGATGAGTGATAATTTGCTCCTATCTGCACTTTTATGTTTCGGACAGTTTTGGTCACCTTTTTGTATAATGCCCTATCCAGTGATTTTATCCAAAACTGAGCCAGATGAAAAGTGTGAAGAATACCTGTTCTAATGGGTAAACTCTCTTCATTTTGTCATTTAAAGTGCAGCTAAAAGTGCAACAGCGGGCAAAATTCTATGGTTCTTGTAACCCTAACCCTAGCCAGGCATTAAAAGCATGCCGATTTAACTAGCATTTAACAGCATTTTTCAGCTTCATGAAAATTTGCCTAAACCAGACAGAATATTAAAGAAGATACATTTCCTAGAGGTTTTAGAAACCGTTTTGATAGTTTGAGACTGATTTTTTGGAGTTTGAGGAAAAAATTCATCTTTGATGTTTGGAGGGCTTCTGAGACACCCTGCCGGAATTTACATTTGAAACCCTAGCTAGGGTTAGGGTTAGCATTCCCACAACAGGTAGAAGTTTTTTACTGTCAGTGCTGCATTCCGGGTCCCCAGTTATCTTTAGGATGAGTGATAATTTGCTCCTATCTGCACTTTTAGTTTTCGGACAGTTTTGGTCACCTTTTTGTACATTGCCCTATCCAGTGATTTTATCCAAAACTGAGCCAGAAGAAAAGTGTCAAGAATACCTGTTCTAATGGGTAAACTCTCTTCATTTTGTCATTTAATGTGCAGCTAAAAGTGCAACAGCGGGCAACATTCTATGGTTCTTGTAACCCTAACCCTAGCCAGGCATTAAAAGCATGCCGATTTAACTACCATTTAACAGCATTTTTCAGCTTCATGAAAATTTGCCTAAACCAGACAGATTATTTAAGAAGATACATCTCCTAGAGGTTTTAAAAAACATTTTGATAGTTTGAGACTGATTTTTTGGAGTTTGAGGAAAAAAATCATCTTTGATGTTTGGAGGGCTTCTGAGACACCCTGCCGGAACGTACATTTGAAACCCTAACTAGGGTTAGGGTTAGCATTCCCACAACAGGTAGAATTTTTTTACTGTCAGTGCTGCATTCCGGGCCCCCAGTTATCTTAAGGGTGAATGATAATTTGCTCCTATCTGCACTTTTAGTTTTCGGACAGTTTTGGTCACCTTTTTGTATATTGCCCTATCCAATGATTTTATCCAAAACTGAGCCAGATGAAAAGTGTGAAGAATACCTGTTCTAATGGGTAAACTCTCTTCATATTGACATTTAAAGTGCAGCTAAAAGTGCAACAGCGTCAAAATTCTATGGTTCTTGTAACCCTAACCCTAGCCAGACATTAAAAGCATGCCGATTTAACTACCATTTAAGAGCATTTTTCAGCTTCATGACAATTTGCCTAAACCAGACAGATTAATAAAGAAGATACTTTTCCTAGAGGTTTTCGAAACCGTTTTGATAGTTTGAGAATGATTTTTTGGAGTTTGAGAAAAAATTCAACTTTGATGTTTGGAGGGCTTCTGAGACACCCTGCTGGAATGCCCATTTGAAACCCTAGCTAGGGTTAGGGTTAGCATTCCCACAACAGGTAGAAGTTTTTTACTGTCAGTGCCGCATTCCGGGTCCCCAGTTATCTTTAGGATGAGTGATAATTTGCTCCTATCTGCACTTTTAGTTTTCGGACAGTTTTGGTCACCTTTTTGTATATTGCCCTATCCAGTGATTTTATCCAAAACTGAGCCAGATGAAAAGTGTGAAGAATACCTGTTCTAATGGGTAAACTCTCTTCATTTTGTCATTTAAAGTGCAGCTAAAAGTGCAACAGCGGGCAAAATTCTATGGTTCTTGTAACCCTAACCCTAGCCAGGCATTAAAAGCATGCCGATTTAACTACCATTTAACAGCATTTTTCAGCTTCATAAAAATTTGCCTAAACCAGACAGAATTTTAAAGAAGATACATTTCCTAGAGTTTTTTTTAAACCGTTTTGATAGTTTGAGAATGATTTTTTGGAGTTTGACGAAAAAATTCAACTTTGATGTTTGGAGGGCTTCTGAGACACCCTGCTGGAATGCACATTTGAAACCCTAGCTAGGGTTAGGGTTAGGAGGGCTTCTGAGACACCCTGCCGGAACGTACATTTGAAACCCTAGCTAGGGTTAGGGTTAGCATTCCCACAACAGGTAGAAGTTTTTTACTGTTAGTGCTGCATTCCAGGTCCCATTTATCTTCAGGATGAGTGATAATTTGCTCCTATCTGCACTTTTAGTTTTCGGACAGTTTTGGTCACCTTTTTGTATATTGCCCTATCCAGTGATTTTATCCAAAACTGAGCCAGATGAAAAGTGTGAAGAATACCTGTTCTAATGGGTAAACTCTCTTCATATTGACATTTAAAGTGCAGCTAAAAGTGCAACAGCGTCAAAATTCTATGGTTCTTGTAACCCTAACCCTAGCCAGACATTAAAAGCATGCCGATTTAACTACCATTTAAGAGCATTTTTCAGCTTCATGACAATTTGCCTAAACCAGACAGATTATTAAAGAAGATACTTTTCCTAGAGGTTTTAGAAACCGTTTTGATAGTTTGAGACTGATTTTTTGGAGTTTGAGGAAAAATTCAACTTTGATGTTTGGAGGGCTTCTGAGACACCCTGCGGGAATGCACATTTGAAACCCTAGCTAGGGTTAGGGTTAGCATTCCCACAACAGGTAGAAGTTTTTTACTGTCAGTGCTGCATTCCGGGTCTCCAGTTATCTTTAGGATGAGTGATAATTTGCTCCTATCTGCACTTTTAGTTTTCGGACAGTTTTGGTCACCGTTTTGTATATTGCCCTATCCAGTGATTTTATCCAAAACTGAGCCAGATGAAAAGTGTGAAGAATACCTGTTCTAATGGGTAAACTCTCTTCATTTTGTCATTAAAAGTGCAGCTAAAAGTGCAACAGCGGGCAAAATTCTATGGTTCTTGTAACCCTAACCCTAGCCAGGCATTAAAAGCATGCCGATTTAACTACCATTTAAGAGCATTTTTCAGCTTCATGACAATTTGCCTAAACCAGACAGAATATTAAAGAAGATACATTTCCTAGAGGTTTTAGAAACCGTTTTGATAGTTTGAGACTGATTTTTTGGAGTTTGAGGAAAAAATTCATCTTTGATGTTTGGAGGGCTTCTGAGACACCCTGCTGGAATGCACATTTGAAACCCTAGCTAGGGTTAGGGTTAGCATTCCCACAACAGGTAGAAGTTTTTTACTGTCAGTGCTGCATTCCGGGTCCCCAGTTATCTTTAGGATGAGTGATAATTTGCTCCTATCTGCACATTTAGTTTTCGGACAGTTTTGTTCACCTTTTTGTATATTGCCCTATCCAGTGATTTTATCCAAAACTGAGCCAGATGAAAAGTGTGAAGAATACCTGTTCTAATGGGTAAACTCTCTTCATTTTGTCATTTAATGTGCAGCTAAAAGTGCAACAGCGGGCAAAATTCTATGGTTCTTGTAACCCTAACCCTAGCCAGGCATTAAAAGCATGCCAATTTAACTACCATTTAACAGCATTTTTCAGCTTCATGAAAATTTGCCTGAACAAAACAGATTATTAAAGATGATACATTTCCTAGAGTTTTTAAAAACCGTTTTGATAGTTTAAGACTGATATTCTTTGGTTTGAGGAAAAAAATCATCTTTGATGTTTGGAGGGCTTCTGAGACACCCTGCTGGAATCCACATTTGAAACCCTAGCTAGGGTTAGGGTTAGCATTCCCACAACAGGTAGAAGTTTTTTACTGTCAGTGCTGCATTCCGGGCCCCCAGTTATCTTTAGGATGAGTGATCATTTTCACAAATCTGCACTTTTAGTTTTCGGAAAGTTTTGGTCACCTTTTTGTATATTGCCCTATCCAGTGATTTTATCCAAAACTGAGCCAGATGAAAAGTGTGAAGAATACCTGTTCTAATGGGTAAACTCTCTTCATTTTGTCATTTAAAGTGCAGCTAAAAGTGCAACAGCGGGCAAAATTCTATGGTTCTTGTAACCCTAACCCTAGCCAGGCATTAAAAGCATGCCAATTTAACTACCATTTAAAAGCATTTTTCAGCTTCATGAAAATTTGCCTAAACCAGACAGAATATTAAAGAAGATACATTTCCTAGAGGTTTTAGAAACCGTTTTGATAGTTTGAGACTGATTTTTATGAGTTTGAGGAAAAAATTCAGCTTTGATGTTTGGAGGGCTTCTGAGACACCCTGCCGGAATTTACATTTGAAACCCTAGCTAGGGTTAGGGTTAGCATTCCCACAACAGGTAGAAGTTTTTTACTGTCAGTGCTGCATTCCGGGTCCCCAGTTATCTTTAGGATGAGTGATAATTTGCTCCTATCTGCACTTTTAGTTTTCGGACAGTTTTGGTCACCTTTTTGTATATTGCCCTATCCAGTGATTTTATCCAAAACTGAGCCAGATGAAAAGTGTGAAGAATACCTGTTCTAATGGGTAAACTCTCTTCATTTTGTCATTTAAAGTGCAGCTAAAAGTGCAACAGCGGGCAAAATTCTATGGTTCTTGTAACCCTAACCCTAGCCAGGCATTAAAAGCATGCCGATTTAACTACCATTTAAAAGCATTTTTCAGCTTCATGAAAATTTGCCTAAACCAGACAGAATATTAGAGAAGATACATTTCCTAGAGGTTTTAGAAACCGTTTTGATAGTTTGAGACTGATTTTTTGGAGTTTGAGGAAAAAATTCATCTTTGATGTTTGGAGGGCTTCTGAGACACCCTGCCGGAATTTACATTTGAAACCCTAGCTAGGGTTAGGGTTAGCATTCCCACAACAGGTAGAAGTTTTTTACTGTCAGTGCTGCATTCCGGGTCCCCAGTTATCTTTAGGATGAGTGATAATTTGCTCCTATCTGCACATTTAGTTTTCGGACAGTTTTGTTCACCTTTTTGTATATTGCCCTATCCAGTGATTTTATCCAAAACTGAGCCAGATGAAAAGTGTGAAGAATATCTGTTCTAATGGGTAAACTCTCTTCATTTTGTCATTTAAAGTGCAGCTAAAAGTGCAACAGCGGGCAAAATTCTATGGTTCTTGACACCCTAACCCTAGCCAGACATTAAAAGCATGCCGATTTAACTACCATTTAACAGCATTTTTCAGCTTCATGAAAATTTGCCTAAACCAGACAGAATACTAAAGAAGATACATTTCCTAGAGGTTTTAGAAACCGTTTTGATAGTTTGAGACTGATTTTTTGGAGTTTGAGGAAAAAATTCATCTTTGATGTTTGGAAGGCTTCTGAGACACCCTGCTGGAATCCACATTTGAAACCCTAGCTAGGGTTAGGGTTAGCATTCCCACAACAGGTAGAAGTTTTTTACTGTCAGTGCTGCATTCCGGGCCCCCAGTTATCTTTAGGATGAGTGATAATTTTCTCCTATCTGCACTTTTAGTTTTCGGACAGTTTTGGTCACCTTTTTGTATATTGCCCTATCCAGTGATTTTATCCAAAACTGAGCCAGATGAAAAGTGTGAAGAATATCTGTTCTAATGGGTAAACTCTCTTCATTTTGTCAGTTAAAGTGCAGCTAAAAGTGCAACAGCGGGCAAAATTCTATGGTTCTTGTAACCCTAACCCTAGCCAGGCATTAAAAGCATGCCGATTTAACTACCATTTACCAGCATTTTTCAGTTTCATGAAAATTTGCCTAAACAAAACAGATTATTAAAGAAGATACATTTCCTAGAGTTTTTAAAAACCGTTTTGATAGTTTAAGACTGATTTTTTTGGGTTTGAGGAAAAAAATCATCTTTGATGTTTGGAGGGCTTCTGAGACACCCTGCTGGAATGCACATTTGAAACCCTAGCTAGGGTTAGTGTTAGCATTCCCACAACAGGTAGAAGTTTTTTACTGTCAGTGCTGCATTCCGGGTCCCCAGTTATCTTTAGGATGAGTGATAATTTGCTCCTATCTGCACTTTTATGTTTCGGACAGTTTTGGTCACCTTTTTGTATAATGCCCTATCCAGTGATTTTATCCAAAACTGAGCCAGATGAAAAGTGTGAAGAATACCTGTTCTAATGGGTAAACTCTCTTCATTTTGTCATTTAAAGTGCAGCTAAAAGTGCAACAGCGGGCAAAATTCTATGGTTCTTGTAACCCTAACCCTAGCCAGGCATTAAAAGCATGCCGATTTAACTAGCATTTAACAGCATTTTTCAGCTTCATGAAAATTTGCCTAAACCAGACAGAATATTAAAGAAGATACATTTCCTAGAGGTTTTAGAAACCGTTTTGATAGTTTGAGACTGATTTTTTGGAGTTTGAGGAAAAAATTCATCTTTGATGTTTGGAGGGCTTCTGAGACACCCTGCCGGAATTTACATTTGAAACCCTAGCTAGGGTTAGGGTTAGCATTCCCACAACAGGTAGAAGTTTTTTACTGTCAGTGCTGCATTCCGGGTCCCCAGTTATCTTTAGGATGAGTGATAATTTGCTCCTATCTGCACTTTTAGTTTTCGGACAGTTTTGGTCACCTTTTTGTACATTGCCCTATCCAGTGATTTTATCCAAAACTGAGCCAGAAGAAAAGTGTCAAGAATACCTGTTCTAATGGGTAAACTCTCTTCATTTTGTCATTTAATGTGCAGCTAAAAGTGCAACAGCGGGCAACATTCTATGGTTCTTGTAACCCTAACCCTAGCCAGGCATTAAAAGCATGCCGATTTAACTACCATTTAACAGCATTTTTCAGCTTCATGAAAATTTGCCTAAACCAGACAGATTATTTAAGAAGATACATCTCCTAGAGGTTTTAAAAAACATTTTGATAGTTTGAGACTGATTTTTTGGAGTTTGAGGAAAAAAATCATCTTTGATGTTTGGAGGGCTTCTGAGACACCCTGCCGGAACGTACATTTGAAACCCTAACTAGGGTTAGGGTTAGCATTCCCACAACAGGTAGAATTTTTTTACTGTCAGTGCTGCATTCCGGGCCCCCAGTTATCTTAAGGGTGAATGATAATTTGCTCCTATCTGCACTTTTAGTTTTCGGACAGTTTTGGTCACCTTTTTGTATATTGCCCTATCCAATGATTTTATCCAAAACTGAGCCAGATGAAAAGTGTGAAGAATACCTGTTCTAATGGGTAAACTCTCTTCATATTGACATTTAAAGTGCAGCTAAAAGTGCAACAGCGGGCAACATTCTATGGTTCTTGTAACCCTAACCCTAGCCAGACATTAAAAGCATGCCGATTTAACTACCATTTAAGAGCATTTTTCAGCTTCATGACAATTTGCCTAAACCAGACAGATTAATAAAGAAGATACTTTTCCTAGAGGTTTTCGAAACCGTTTTGATAGTTTGAGAATGATTTTTTGGAGTTTGAGAAAAAATTCAACTTTGATGTTTGGAGGGCTTCTGAGACACCCTGCTGGAATGCCCATTTGAAACCCTAGCTAGGGTTAGGGTTAGCATTCCCACAACAGGTAGAAGTTTTTTACTGTCAGTGCTGCATTCCGGGTCCCCAGTTATCTTTAGGATGAGTGATAATTTGCTCCTATCTGCACTTTTAGTTTTCGGACAGTTTTGGTCACCTTTTTGTATATTGCCCTATCCAGTGATTTTATCCAAAACTGAGCCAGATGAAAAGTGTGAAGAATACCTGTTCTAATGGGTAAACTCTCTTCATTTTGTCATTTAAAGTGCAGCTAAAAGTGCAACAGCGGGCAAAATTCTATGGTTCTTGTAACCCTAACCCTAGCCAGGCATTAAAAGCATGCCGATTTAACTACCATTTAACAGCATTTTTCAGCTTCATAAAAATTTGCCTAAACCAGACAGAATTTTAAAGAAGATACATTTCCTAGAGTTTTTTTTAAACCGTTTTGATAGTTTGAGAATGATTTTTTGGAGTTTGACGAAAAAATTCAACTTTGATGTTTGGAGGGCTTCTGAGACACCCTGCTGGAATGCACATTTGAAACCCTAGCTAGGGTTAGGGTTAGGAGGGCTTCTGAGACACCCTGCCGGAACGTACATTTGAAACCCTAGCTAGGGTTAGGGTTAGCATTCCCACAACAGGTAGAAGTTTTTTACTGTTAGTGCTGCATTCCAGGTCCCATTTATCTTCAGGATGAGTGATAATTTGCTCCTATCTGCACTTTTAGTTTTCGGACAGTTTTGGTCACCGTTTTGTATATTGCCCTATCCAGTGATTTTATCCAAAACTGAGCCAGATGAAAAGTGTGAAGAATACCTGTTCTAATGGGTAAACTCTCTTCATTTTGTCATTTAAAGTGCAGCTAAAAGTGCAACAGCGGGCAAAATTCTATGGTTCTTGTAACCCTAACCCTAGCCAGGCATTAAAAGCATGCCGATTTAACTACCATTTAAGAGCATTTTTCAGCTTCATGACAATTTGCCTAAACCAGACAGAATATTAAAGAAGATACATTTCCTAGAGGTTTTAGAAACCGTTTTGATAGTTTGAGACTGATTTTTTGGAGTTTGAGGAAAAAATTCATCTTTGATGTTTGGAGGGCTTCTGAGACACCCTGCTGGAATGCACATTTGAAACCCTAGCTAGGGTTAGGGTTAGCATTCCCACAACAGGTAGAAGTTTTTTACTGTCAGTGCTGCATTCCGGGTCCCCAGTTATCTTTAGGATGAGTGATAATTTGCTCCTATCTGCACATTTAGTTTTCGGACAGTTTTGTTCACCTTTTTGTATATTGCCCTATCCAGTGATTTTATCCAAAACTGAGCCAGATGAAAAGTGTGAAGAATACCTGTTCTAATGGGTAAACTCTCTTCATTTTGTCATTTAATGTGCAGCTAAAAGTGCAACAGCGGGCAAAATTCTATGGTTCTTGTAACCCTAACCCTAGCCAGGCATTAAAAGCATGCCAATTTAACTACCATTTAACAGCATTTTTCAGCTTCATGAAAATTTGCCTGAACAAAACAGATTATTAAAGATGATACATTTCCTAGAGTTTTTAAAAACCGTTTTGATAGTTTAAGACTGATATTCTTTGGTTTGAGGAAAAAAATAATCTTTGATGTTTGGAGGGCTTCTGAGACACCCTGCTGGAATCCACATTTGAAACCCTAGCTAGGGTTAGGGTTAGCATTCCCACAACAGGTAGAAGTTTTTTACTGTCAGTGCTGCATTCCGGGTCCCCAGTTATCTTTAGGATGAGTGATAATTTGCTCCTATCTGCACTTTTAGTTTTCGGACAGTTTTGGTCACCTTTTTGTACATTGCCCTATCCAGTGATTTTATCCAAAACTGAGCCAGAAGAAAAGTGTCAAGAATACCTGTTCTAATGGGTAAACTCTCTTCATTTTGTCATTTAATGTGCAGCTAAAAGTGCAACAGCGGGCAACATTCTATGGTTCTTGTAACCCTAACCCTAGCCAGGCATTAAAAGCATGCCGATTTAACTACCATTTAACAGCATTTTTCAGCTTCATGAAAATTTGCCTAAACCAGACAGATTATTTAAGAAGATACATCTCCTAGAGGTTTTAAAAAACATTTTGATAGTTTGAGACTGATTTTTTGGAGTTTGAGGAAAAAAATCATCTTTGATGTTTGGAGGGCTTCTGAGACACCCTGCCGGAACGTACATTTGAAACCCTAACTAGGGTTAGGGTTAGCATTCCCACAACAGGTAGAATTTTTTTACTGTCAGTGCTGCATTCCGGGCCCCCAGTTATCTTAAGGGTGAATGATAATTTGCTCCTATCTGCACTTTTAGTTTTCGGACAGTTTTGGTCACCTTTTTGTATATTGCCCTATCCAATGATTTTATCCAAAACTGAGCCAGATGAAAAGTGTGAAGAATACCTGTTCTAATGGGTAAACTCTCTTCATATTGACATTTAAAGTGCAGCTAAAAGTGCAACAGCGTCAAAATTCTGTGGTTCTTGTAACCCTAACCCTAGCCAGACATTAAAAGCATGCCGATTTAACTACCATTTAAGAGCATTTTTCAGCTTCATGACAATTTGCCTAAACCAGACAGATTAATAAAGAAGATACTTTTCCTAGAGGTTTTAGAAACCGTTTTGATAGTTTGAGACTGATTTTTTGGAGTTTGAGAAAAAATTCAACTTTGATGGAGGGCTTCTGAGACACCCTGCTGGAATGCACATTTGAAACCCTAGCTAGGGTTAGGGTTAGCATTCCCACAACAGGTAGAAGGTTTTTACTGTCAGTGCCGCATTCCGGGTCCCCAGTTATCTTTAGGATGAGTGATAATTTGCTCCTATCTGCACTTTTAGTTTTCGGACAGTTTTGGTCACCTTTTTGTATATTGAAGAGAGTTTACCCATTAGAACAGGTATTCTTCACACTTTTCATCTGGCTCAGTTTTGGATAAAATCACTGGATAGGGCAATATACAAAACGGTGACCAAAACTGTCCGAAAACTAAAAGTGCAGATAGGAGCAAATTATCACTCATCCTAAAGATAACTGGAGACCCGGAATGCAGCACTGACAGTAAAAAACTTCTACCTGTTGTGGGAATGCTAACCCTAACCCTAGCTAGGGTTTCAAATGTGCATTCCCGCAGGGTGTCTCAGAAGCCCTCCAAACATCAAAGTTGAATTTTTCCTCAAACTCCAAAAAATCAGTCTCAAACTATCAAAACGGTTTCTAAAACCTCTAGGAAAAGTATCTTCTTTAATAATCTGTCTGGTTTAGGCAAATTGTCATGAAGCTGAAAAATGCTCTTAAATGGTAGTTAAATCGGCATGCTTTTAATGTCTGGCTAGGGTTAGGGTTACAAGAACCATAGAATTTTGACGCTGTTGCACTTTTAGCTGCACTTTAAATGTCAATATGAAGAGAGTTTACCCATTAGAACAGGTATTCTTCACACTTTTCATCTGGCTCAGTTTTGGATAAAATCACTGGATAGGGCAATATACAAAAAGGTGACCAAAACTGTCCGAAAACTAAAAGTGCAGATAGGAGCAAATTATCACTCATCCTGAAGATAAATGGGACCTGGAATGCAGCACTAACAGTAAAAAACTTCTACCTGTTGTGGGAATGCTAACCCTAACCCTAGCTAGGGTTTCAAATGTACGTTCCGGCAGGGTGTCTCAGAAGCCCTCCTAACCCTAACCCTAGCTAGGGTTTCAAATGTGCATTCCAGCAGGGTGTCTCAGAAGCCCTCCAAACATCAAAGTTGAATTTTTTCGTCAAACTCCAAAAAATCATTCTCAAACTATCAAAACGGTTTAAAAAAAACTCTAGGAAATGTATCTTCTTTAATATTCTGTCTGGTTTAGGCAAATTTTTATGAAGCTGAAAAATGCTGTTAAATGGTAGTTAAATCGGCATGCTTTTAATGCCTGGCTAGGGTTAGGGTTACAAGAACCATAGAATTTTGCCCGCTGTTGCACTTTTAGCTGCACTTTAAATGACAAAATGAAGAGAGTTTACCCATTAGAACAGGTATTCTTCACACTTTTCATCTGGCTCAGTTTTGGATAAAATCACTGGATAGGGCAATATACAAAAAGGTGACCAAAACTGTCCGAAAACTAAAAGTGCAGATAGGAGCAAATTATCACTCATCTTAAAGGTAACTGGGGAACCGGAATGCAGCACTGACAGTAAAAAAATTCTACCTGTTGTGGGAATGCTAACCCTAACCCTAGCTAGGGTTTCAAATGGGCATTCCAGCAGGGTGTCTCAGAAGCCCTCCAAACATCAAAGTTGAATTTTTTCCTCAAACTCCAAAAAATCATTCTCAAACTATCAAAACGGTTTCGAAAACCTCTAGGAAAATTATCTTCTTTAATAATCTGTCTGGTTTAGGCAAATTGTCATGAAGCTGAAAAATGCTCTTAAATGGTAGTTAAATCGGCATGCTTTTAATGTCTGGCTAGGGTTAGGGTTACAAGAACCATAGAATTTTGACGCTGTTGCACTTTTAGCTGCACTTTAAATGTCAATATGAAGAGAGTTTACCCATTAGAACAGGTATTCTTCACACTTTTCATCTGGCTCAGTTTTGGATAAAATCACTGGATAGGGCAATATACAAAAAGGTGACCAAAACTGTCCGAAAACTAAAAGTGCAGATATGAGCAAATTATCATTCACCCTTAAGATAACTGGGGGCCCGGAATGCAGCACTGACAGTAAAAAACTTCTACCTGTTGTGGGAATGCTAACCCTAACCCTAGCTAGGGTTTCAAATGTACGTTCCGGCAGGGTGTCTCAGAAGCCCTCCAAACATCAAAGATGATTTTTTTCCTCAAACCAAAAAAAATCAGTCTTAAACTATCAAAACGGTTTTTAAAACCTCTAGGAAATGTATCTTCTTTAATAATCTGTTTGGTTTAGGCAAATTTTCATGAAGCTGAAAAATGCTGTTAAATGGTAGTTAAATCGGCATGCTTTTAATGCCTGGCTAAGGTTAGGGTTACAAGAACCATAGAATTTTGCCCGCTGTTGCACTTTTAGCTGCACTTTAAATGACAAAATGAAGAGAGTTTACCCATTAGAACAGGTATTATTCACACTTTTTATCTGGCTCAGTTTTGGATAAAATCACTGGATAGGGCAATATACAAAAAGGTGACCAAAACTGTCCGAAAACTAAAAGTGCAGATAGGAGCAAATTATCATTCACCCTAAAGATCACTGGGGGCCCGGAATGCAGCACTGACAGTAAAAAACTTCTACCTGTTGTGGGAATGCTAACCCTAACCCTAGCTAGGGTTTCAAATGTGCATTCCAGCAGGGTGTCTCAGAAGCCCTCCAAACATCAAAGCTGAATTTTTTCGTCAAACTCCAAAAAATCATTCTCAAACTATCAAAACGGTTTCTAAAACCTCTAGGAAATGTATCTTCTTTAATAATCTGTCTGGTTTAGGCAAATTTTCATGAAGCTGAAAAATGCTCTTAAATGGTAGTTAAATCGGCATGCTTTTAATGCCTGGCTAGGGTTAGGGTTACAAGAACCATAGAATTTTGCCCGCTGTTGCACTTTTAGCTGCACTTTAAATGACAAAATGAAGAGAGTTTACCCATTAGAACAGGTATTCTTCACACTTTTCATCTGGCTCAGTTTTGGATAAAATCACTGGATAGGGCAATATACAAAAAGGTGACCAAAACTGTCCGAAAACTAAAAGTGCAGATAGGAGCAAATTATCACTCATCCTAAAGATAACTGGGGACCCGGAATGCGGCACTGACAGTAAAAAACTTCTACCTGTTGTGGGAATGCTAACCCTAACCCTAGCTAGGGTTTCAAATGTGCATTCCAGCAGGGTGTCTCAGAAGCCCTCCATCAAAGTTGAATTTTTTCTCAAACTCCAAAAAATCAGTCTCAAACTATCAAAACGGTTTCTAAAACCTCTAGGAAAAGTATCTTCTTTATTAATCTGTCTGGTTTAGGCAAATTGTCATGAAGCTGAAAAATGCTCTTAAATGGTAGTTAAATCGGCATGCTTTTAATGTCTGGCTAGGGTTAGGGTTACAAGAACCATAGAATTTTGACGCTGTTGCACTTTTAGCTGCACTTTAAATGTCAATATGAAGAGAGTTTACCCATTAGAACAGGTATTCTTCACACTTTTCATCTGGCTCAGTTTTGGATAAAATCATTGGATAGGGCAATATACAAAAAGGTGACCAAAACTGTCCGAAAACTAAAAGTGCAGATAGGAGCAAATTATCATTCACCCTTAAGATAACTAGGGGCCCGGAATGCAGCACTGACAGTAAAAAAATTCTACCTGTTGTGGGAATGCTAACACTAACCCTAGCTAGGGTTTCAAATGTGCATTCCAGCAGGGTGTCTCAGAAGCCCTCCAAACATCAAAGATGATTTTTTTCCTCAAACCCAAAAAAATCAGTCTTAAACTATCAAAACGGTTTTTAAAAACTCTAGGAAATGTATCTTCTTTAATAATCTGTTTTGTTTAGGCAAATTTTCATGAAGCTGAAAAATGCTGGTAAATGGTAGTTAAATCGGCATGCTTTTAATGCCTGGCTAGGGTTAGGGTTACAAGAACCATAGAATTTTGCCCGCTGTTGCACTTTTAGCTGCACTTTAACTGACAAAATGAAGAGAGTTTACCCATTAGAACAGATATTCTTCACACTTTTCATCTGGCTCAGTTTTGGATAAAATCACTGGATAGGGCAATATACAAAAAGGTGAACAAAACTGTCCGAAAGCTAAATGTGCAGATAGGAGCAAATTATCACTCATCCTAAAGATAACTGGGGACCCGGAATGCAGCACTGACAGTAAAAAACTTCTACCTGTTGTGGGAATGCTAACCCTAACCCTAGCTAGGGTTTCAAATGTAAATTCCGGCAGGGTGTCTCAGAAGCCCTCCTAACATCAAAGATGATTTTTTTCCTCAAACTCCAAAAAATCA
Source organism: Lepisosteus oculatus (assembly GCF_040954835.1). Taxonomy (NCBI): domain Eukaryota; kingdom Metazoa; phylum Chordata; class Actinopteri; order Semionotiformes; family Lepisosteidae; genus Lepisosteus; species Lepisosteus oculatus. Next base: position 1,277,919 of record NC_090713.1, read on the forward strand.
GTCTCAAACTATCAAAACGGTTTCTAAAACCTCTAGGAAATGTATCTTCTCTAATATTCTGTCTGGTTTAGGCAAATTTTCATGAAGCTGAAAAATGCTTTTAAATGGTAGTTAAATCGGCATGCTTTTAATGCCTGGCTAGGGTTAGGGTTACAAGAACCATAGAATTTTGCCCGCTGTTGCACTTTTAGCTGCACTTTAAATGACAAAATGAAGAGAGTTTACCCATTAGAACAGGTATTCTTCACACTTTTCATCTGGCTCAGTTTTGGATAAAATCACTGGATAGGGCAATATACAAAAAGGTGACCAAAACTGTCCGAAAACTAAAAGTGCAGATAGGAGCAAATTATCACTCATCCTAAAGATAACTGGGGACCCGGAATGCAGCACTGACAGTAAAAAACTTCTACCTGTTGTGGGAATGCTAACCCTAACCCTAGCTAGGGTTTCAAATGTAAATTCCGGCAGGGTGTCTCAGAAGCCCTCCAAACATCAAAGCTGAATTTTTTCCTCAAACTCATAAAAATCAGTCTCAAACTATCAAAACGGTTTCTAAAACCTCTAGGAAATGTATCTTCTTTAATATTCTGTCTGGTTTAGGCAAATTTTCATGAAGCTGAAAAATGCTTTTAAATGGTAGTTAAATTGGCATGCTTTTAATGCCTGGCTAGGGTTAGGGTTACAAGAACCATAGAATTTTGCCCGCTGTTGCACTTTTAGCTGCACTTTAAATGACAAAATGAAGAGAGTTTACCCATTAGAACAGGTATTCTTCACACTTTTCATCTGGCTCAGTTTTGGATAAAATCACTGGATAGGGCAATATACAAAAAGGTGACCAAAACTGTCCGAAAACTAAAAGTGCAGATAGGAGCAAATTATCACTCATCCTAAAGATAACTGGGGACCCGGAATGCAGCACTGACAGTAAAAAACTTCTACCTGTTGTGGGAATGCTAACCCTAACCCTAGCTAGGGTTTCAAATGTGGATTCCAGCAGGGTGTCTCAGAAGCCCTCCAAACATCAAAGATGATTTTTTTCCTCAAACCAAAAAATATCACTCTTAAACTATCAAAACGGTTTTTAAAAACTCTAGGAAATGTATCATCTTTAATAATCTGTTTTGTTCAGGCAAATTTTCATGAAGCTGAAAAATGCTGTTAAATGGTAGTTAAATCGGCATGCTTTTAATGCCTGGCTAGGGTTAGGGTTACAAGAACCATAGAATTTTGCCCGCTGTTGCACTTTAAGCTGCACTTTAAATGTCAAAATGAAGAGAGTTTACCCATTAGAACAGGTATTCTTCACACTTTTCATCTGGCTCAGTTTTGGATAAAATCACTGGATAGGGCAATATACAAAAAGGTGACCAAAACTGTCCGAAAACTAAAAGTGCAGATAGGAGCAAATTATCACTCATCCTAAAGATAACTGGGGGCCCGGAATGCAGCACTGACAGTAAAAAACTTCTACCTGTTGTGGGAATGCTAACCCTAACCCTAGCTAGGGTTTCAAATGTAAATTCCGGCAGGGTGTCTCAGAAGCCCTCCAAACATCAAAGATGATTTTTTTCCTCAAACTCCAAAAAATCAGTCTCAAACTATCAAAACGGTTTCTAAAACCACTAGGAAATGTATCTTCTCTAATATTCTGTCTGGTTTAGGCAAATTTTCATGAAGCTGAAAAATGCTTTTAAATGGTAGTTAAATCGGCATGCTTTTAATGCCTGGCTAGGGTTAGGGTTACAAGAACCATAGAATTTTGCCCGCTGTTGCACTTTTAGCTGCACTTTAAATGACAAAATGAAGAGAGTTTACCCATTAGAACAGGTATTCTTCACACTTTTCATCTGGCTCAGTTTTGGATAAAATCACTGGATAGGGCAATATACAAAAAGGTGACCAAAACTGTCCGAAAACTAAAAGTGCAGATAGGAGCAAATTATCACTCATCCTAAAGATAACTGGGGACCCGGAATGCAGCACTGACAGTAAAAAACTTCTACCTGTTGTGGGAATGCTAACCCTAACCCTAGCTAGGGTTTCAAATGTAAATTCCGGCAGGGTGTCTCAGAAGCCCTCCAAACATCAAAGCTGAATTTTTTCCTCAAACTCATAAAAATCAGTCTCAAACTATCAAAACGGTTTCTAAAACCTCTAGGAAATGTATCTTCTTTAATATTCTGTCTGGTTTAGGCAAATTTTCATGAAGCTGAAAAATGCTTTTAAATGGTAGTTAAATTGGCATGCTTTTAATGCCTGGCTAGGGTTAGGGTTACAAGAACCATAGAATTTTGCCCGCTGTTGCACTTTTAGCTGCACTTTAAATGACAAAATGAAGAGAGTTTACCCATTAGAACAGGTATTCTTCACACTTTTCATCTGGCTCAGTTTTGGATAAAATCACTGGATAGGGCAATATACAAAAAGGTGACCAAAACTTTCCGAAAACTAAAAGTGCAGATTTGTGAAAATGATCACTCATCCTAAAGATAACTGGGGGCCCGGAATGCAGCACTGACAGTAAAAAACTTCTACCTGTTGTGGGAATGCTAACCCTAACCCTAGCTAGGTTTTCAAATGTGCATTCCAGCAGGGTGTCTCAGAAGCCCTCCAAACATCAAAGATGAATTTTTTCCTCAAACTCCAAAAAATCAGTCTCAAACTATCAAAACGGTTTCTAAAACCTCTAGGAAATGTATCTTCTATAATATTCTGTCTGGTTTAGGCAAATTGTCATGAAGCTGAAAAATGCTCTTAAATGGTAGTTAAATCGGCATGCTTTTAATGCCTGGCTAGGGTTAGGGTTACAAGAACCATAGAATTTTGCCCGCTGTTGCACTTTTAGCTGCACTTTAAATGACAAAATGAAGAGAGTTTACCCATTAGAACAGGTATTCTTCACACTTTTCATCTGGCTCAGTTTTGGATAAAATCACTGGATAGGGCAATATACAAAAAGGTGACCAAAACTGTCCGAAAACTAAAAGTGCAGATAGGAGCAAATTATCATTCACCCTAAAGATAACTGGGGGCCCGGAATGCAGCACTGACAGTAAAAAACTTCTACCTGTTGTGGGAATGCTAACCCTAACCCTAGCTAGGGTTTCAAATGTGCATTCCGGCAGGGTGTCTCAGAAGCCCTCCAAACATCAAAGCTGAATTTTTTCGTCAAACTCCAAAAAATCATTCTCAAACTATCAAAACGGTTTCTAAAACCTCTAGGAAATGTATCTTCTTTAATAATCTGTCTGGTTTAGGCAAATTTTCATGAAGCTGAAAAATGCTCTTAAATGGTAGTTAAATCGGCATGCTTTTAATGCCTGGCTAGGGTTAGGGTTACAAGAACCATAGAATTTTGCCCGCTGTTGCACTTTTAGCTGCACTTTAAATGACAAAATGAAGAGAGTTTACCCATTAGAACAGGTATTCTTCACACTTTTCATCTGGCTCAGTTTTGGATAAAATCACTGGATAGGGCAATATACAAAAAGGTGACCAAAACTGTCCGAAAACTAAAAGTGCAGATAGGAGCAAATTATCACTCATACTAAAGATAACTGGGGACCCGGAATGCGGCACTGACAGTAAAAAACTTCTACCTGTTGTGGGAATGCTAACCCTAACCCTAGCTAGGGTTTCAAATGTAAATTCCGGCAGGGTGTCTCAGAAGCCCTCCAAACATCAAAGATGATTTTTTTCCTCAAACTCCAAAAAATCAGTCTCAAACTATCAAAATGTTTTTTAAAACCTCTAGGAGATGTATCTTCTTTAATAATCTGTCTGGTTTAGGCAAATTTTCATGAAGCTGAAAAATGCTGTTAAATGGTAGTTAAATCGGCATGCTTTTAATGCCTGGCTAGGGTTAGGGTTACAAGAACCATAGAATGTTGCCCGCTGTTGCACTTTTAGCTGCACATTAAATGACAAAATGAAGAGAGTTTACCCATTAGAACAGGTATTCTTGACACTTTTCTTCTGGCTCAGTTTTGGATAAAATCACTGGATAGGGCAATGTACAAAAAGGTGACCAAAACTGTCCGAAAACTAAAAGTGCAGATAGGAGCAAATTATCACTCATCCTAAAGATAACTGGGGACCCGGAATGCAGCACTGACAGTAAAAAACTTCTACCTGTTGTGGGAATGCTAACCCTAACCCTAGCTAGGGTTTCAAATGTAAATTCCGGCAGGGTGTCTCAGAAGCCCTCCAAACATCAAAGATGAATTTTTTCCTCAAACTCCAAAAAATCAGTCTCAAACTATCAAAACGGTTTCTAAAACCTCTAGGAAATGTATCTTCTTTAATATTCTGTCTGGTTTAGGCAAATTTTCATGAAGCTGAAAAATGCTTTTAAATGGTAGTTAAATTGGCATGCTTTTAATGCCTGGCTAGGGTTAGGGTTACAAGAACCATAGAATTTTGCCCGCTGTTGCACTTTTAGCTGCACATTAAATGACAAAATGAAGAGAGTTTACCCATTAGAACAGGTATTCTTCACACTTTTCATCTGTCTCAGTTTTGGATAAAATCACTGGATAGGGCAATATACAAAAAGGTGACCAAAACTTTCCGAAAACTAAAAGTGCAGATTTGAGAAAATGATCACTCATCCTAAAGATAACTGGGGGCCCGGAATGCAGCACTGACAGTAAAAAACTTCTACCTGTTGTGGGAATGCTAACCCTAACCCTAGCTAGGGTTTCAAATGTGGATTCCAGCAGGGTGTCTCAGAAGCCCTCCAAACATCAAAGATGATTTTTTTCCTCAAACCAAAAAATATCAGTCTTAAACTATCAAAACGGTTTTTAAAAACTCTAGGAAATGTATCATCTTTAATAATCTGTTTTGTTCAGGCAAATTTTCATGAAGCTGAAAAATGCTGTTAAATGGTAGTTAAATCGGCATGCTTTTAATGCCTGGCTAGGGTTAGGGTTACAAGAACCATAGAATTTTGCCCGCTGTTGCACTTTAAGCTGCTCTTTAAATGACAAAATGAAGAGAGTTTACCCATTAGAACAGGTATTCTTCACACTTTTCATCTGGCTCAGTTTTGGATAAAATCACTGGATAGGGCAATATACAAAAAGGTGACCAAAACTGTCCGAAAACTAAAAGTGCAGATAGGAGCAAATTATCACTCATCCTAAAGATAACTGGGGGCCCGGAATGCAGCACTGACAGTAAAAAACTTCTACCTGTTGTGGGAATGCTAACCCTAACCCTAGCTAGGGTTTCAAATGTGCATTCCAGCAGGGTGTCTCAGAAGCCCTCCAAACATCAAAGATGAATTTTTTCCTCAAACTCCAAAAAATCAGTCTCAAACTATCAAAACGGTTTCTAAAACCTCTAGGAAATGTATCTTCTTTAATATTCTGTCTGGTTTAGGCAAATTGTCATGAAGCTGAAAAATGCTCTTAAATGGTAGTTAAATCGGCATGCTTTTAATGCCTGGCTAGGGTTAGGGTTACAAGAACCATAGAATTTTGCCCGCTGTTGCACTTTTAGCTGCACTTTAAATGACAAAATGAAGAGAGTTTACCCATTAGAACAGGTATTCTTCACACTTTTCATCTGGCTCAGTTTTGGATAAAATCATTTGATAGGGCAATATACAAAAAGGTGACCAAAACTGTCCGAAAACTAAAAGTGCAGATAGGAGCAAATTATCACTCATCCTTAAGATAACTGGGGGCCCGGAATGCAGCACTGACAGTAAAAAACTTCTACCTGTTGTGGGAATGCTAACACTAACCCTAGCTAGGGTTTCAAATGTGCATTCCAGCAGGGTGTCTCAGAAGCCCTCCAAACATCAAAGATGATTTTTTTCCTCAAACCCAAAAAAATCAGTCTTAAACTATCAAAACGGTTTTTAAAAACTCTAGGAAATGTATCTTCTTTAATAATCTGTTTTGTTTAGGCAAATTTTCATGAAGCTGAAAAATGCTGGTAAATGGTAGTTAAATCGGCATGCTTTTAATGCCTGGCTAGGGTTAGGGTTACAAGAACCATAGAATTTTGCCCGCTGTTGCACTTTTAGCTGCACTTTAACTGACAAAATGAAGAGAGTTTACCCATTAGAACAGATATTCTTCACACTTTTCATCTGGCTCAGTTTTGGATAAAATCACTGGATAGGGCAATATACAAAAAGGTGACCAAAACTGTCCGAAAACTAAAAGTGCAGATAGGAGAAAATTATCACTCATCCTAAAGATAACTGGGGGCCCGGAATGCAGCACTGACAGTAAAGAACTTCTACCTGTTGTGGGAATGCTAACCCTAACCCTAGCTAGGGTTTCAAATGTGGATTCCAGCAGGGTGTCTCAGAAGCCTTCCAAACATCAAAGATGAATTTTTTCCTCAAACTCCAAAAAATCAGTCTCAAACTATCAAAACGGTTTCTAAAACCTCTAGGAAATGTATCTTCTCTAATATTCTGTCTGGTTTAGGCAAATTTTCATGAAGCTGAAAAATGCTTTTAAATGGTAGTTAAATCGGCATGCTTTTAATGTCTGGCTAGGGTTAGGGTGTCAAGAACCATAGAATTTTGCCCGCTGTTGCACTTTTAGCTGCACTTTAAATGACAAAATGAAGAGAGTTTACCCATTAGAACAGATATTCTTCACACTTTTCATCTGGCTCAGTTTTGGATAAAATCACTGGATAGGGCAATATACAAAAAGGTGAACAAAACTGTCCGAAAACTAAATGTGCAGATAGGAGCAAATTATCACTCATCCTAAAGATAACTGGGGACCCGGAATGCAGCACTGACAGTAAAAAACTTCTACCTGTTGTGGGAATGCTAACCCTAACCCTAGCTAGGGTTTCAAATGTAAATTCCAGCAGGATGTCTCAGAAGCCCTCCAAACATCAAAGATGATTTTTTTCCTCAAACCAAAAAATATCAGTCTTAAACTATCAAAACGGTTTTTAAAAACTCTAGGAAATGTATCATCTTTAATAATCTGTTTTGTTCAGGCAAATTTTCATGAAGCTGAAAAATGCTGTTAAATGTAGTTAAATCGGCATGCTTTTAATGCCTGGCTAGGGTTAGGGTTACAAGAACCATAGAATTTTGCCCGCTGTTGCACTTTAAGCTGCTCTTTAAATGACAAAATGAAGAGAGTTTACCCATTAGAACAGGTATTCTTCACACTTTTCATCTGGCTCAGTTTTGGATAAAATCACTGGATAGGGCAATATACAAAAAGGTGACCAAAACTGTCCGAAAACTAAAAGTGCAGATAGGAGCAAATTATCACTCATCCTAAAGATAACTGGGGGCCCGGAATGCAGCACTGACAGTAAAAAACTTCTACCTGTTGTGGGAATGCTAACCCTAACCCTAGCTAGGGTTTCAAATGTGCATTCCAGCAGGGTGTCTCAGAAGCCCTCCAAACATCAAAGATGAATTTTTTCCTCAAACTCCAAAAAATCAGTCTCAAACTATCAAAACGGTTTCTAAAACCTCTAGGAAATGTATCTTCTTTAATAATCTGTCTGGTTTAGGCAAATTTTCATGAAGCTGAAAAATGCTCTTAAATGGTAGTTAAATCGGCATGCTTTTAATGCCTGGCTAGGGTTAGGGTTACAAGAACCATAGAATTTTGCCCGCTGTTGCACTTTTAGCTGCACTTTAAATGACAAAATGAAGAGAGTTTACCCATTAGAACAGGTATTCTTCACACTTTTCATCTGGCTCAGTTTTGGATAAAATCACTGGATAGGGCAATATACAAAAAGGTGACCAAAACTGTCCGAAAACTAAAAGTGCAGATAGGAGCAAATTATCACTCATCCTAAAGATAACTGGGGACCCGGAATGCGGCACTGACAGTAAAAAAGAAGATACATTTCCTAGAGTTTTTAAAAACCGTTTTGATAGTTTAAGACTGATTTTTTTGGGTTTGAGGAAAAAAATCATCTTTGATGTTTGGAGGGCTTCTGAGACACCCTGCTGGAATGCACATTTGAAACCCTAGCTAGGGTTAGTGTTAGCATTCCCACAACAGGTAGAAGTTTTTTACTGTCAGTGCTGCATTCCGGGTCCCCAGTTATCTTTAGGATGAGTGATAATTTGCTCCTATCTGCACTTTTAGTTTTCGGACAGTTTTGGTCACCTTTTTGTATAATACCCTATCCAGTGATTTTATCCAAAACTGAGCCAGATGAAAAGTGTGAAGAATACCTGTTCTAATGGGTAAACTCTCTTCATTTTGTCATTTAAAGTGCAGCTAAAAGTGCAACAGCGGGCAAAATTCTATGGTTCTTGTAACCCTAACCCTAGCCAGGCATTAAAAGCATGCCGATTTAACTACCATTTAACAGCATTTTTCAGCTTCATGAAAATTTGCCTAAACCAGACAGAATATTAAAGAAGATACATTTCCTAGAGGTTTTAGAAACCGTTTTGATAGTTTGAGACTGATTTTTTGGAGTTTGAGGAAAAAATTCATCTTTGATGTTTGGAGGGCTTCTGAGACACCCTGCCGGAATTTACATTTGAAACCCTAGCTAGGGTTAGGGTTAGCATTCCCACAACAGGTAGAAGTTTTTTACTGTCAGTGCTGCATTCCGGGTCCCCAGTTATCTTTAGGATGAGTGATAATTTGCTCCTATCTGCACTTTTAGTTTTCGGACAGTTTTGGTCACCTTTTTGTACATTGCCCTATCCAGTGATTTTATCCAAAACTGAGCCAGAAGAAAAGTGTCAAGAATACCTGTTCTAATGGGTAAACTCTCTTCATTTTGTCATTTAATGTGCAGCTAAAAGTGCAACAGCGGGCAACATTCTATGGTTCTTGTAACCCTAACCCTAGCCAGGCATTAAAAGCATGCCGATTTAACTACCATTTAACAGCATTTTTCAGCTTCATGAAAATTTGCCTAAACCAGACAGATTATTAAAGAAGATACATCTCCTAGAGGTTTTAAAAAACATTTTGATAGTTTGAGACTGATTTTTTGGAGTTTGAGGAAAAAAATCATCTTTGATGTTTGGAGGGCTTCTGAAACACCCTGCCGGAACGTACATTTGAAACCCTAACTAGGGTTAGGGTTAGCATTTCCACAACAGGTAGAAGTTTTTTACTGTCAGTGCTGCATTCCGGGCCCCCAGTTATCTTAAGGGTGAATGATAATTTGCTCCTATCTGCACTTTTAGTTTTCGGACAGTTTTGGTCACCTTTTTGTATATTGCCCTATCCAATGATTTTATCCAAAACTGAGCCAGATGAAAAGTGTGAAGAATACCTGTTCTAATGGGTAAACTCTCTTCATTTTGTCATTTAAAGTGCAGCTAAAAGTGCAACAGCGGGCAAAATTCTATGGTTCTTGTAACCCTAACCCTAGCCAGGCATTAAAAGCATGCCGATTTAACTACCATTTAAGAGCATTTTTCAGCTTCATGACAATTTGCCTAAACCAGACAGAATATTAAAGAAGATACATTTCCTAGAGGTTTTAGAAACCGTTTTGATAGTTTGAGACTGATTTTTTGGAGTTTGAGGAAAAAAATCATCTTTGATGTTTGGAGGGCTTCTGAGACACCCTGCTGGAATGCACATTTGAAACCCTAGCTAGGGTTAGGGTTAGCATTCCCACAACAGGTAGAAGTTTTTTACTGTCAGTGCTGCATTCCGGGCCCCCAGTTATCTTTAGGATGAGTGATAATTTGCTCCTATCTGCACTTTTAGTTTTCGGACAGTTTTGGTCACCTTTTTGTATATTGCCCTATCCAGTGATTTTATCCAAAACTGAGCCAGATGAAAAGTGTGAAGAATACCTGTTCTAATGGGTAAACTCTCTTCATTTTGTCATTTAAAGAGCAGCTTAAAGTGCAACAGCGGGCAAAATTCTATGGTTCTTGTAACCCTAACCCTAGCCAGGCATTAAAAGCATGCCGATTTAACTACCATTTAACAGCATTTTTCAGCTTCATGAAAATTTGCCTGAACAAAACAGATTATTAAAGATGATACATTTCCTAGAGTTTTTAAAAACCGTTTTGATAGTTTAAGACTGATATTTTTTGGTTTGAGGAAAAAAATCATCTTTGATGTTTGGAGGGCTTCTGAGACACCCTGCTGGAATCCACATTTGAAACCCTAGCTAGGGTTAGGGTTAGCATTCCCACAACAGGTAGAAGTTTTTTACTGTCAGTGCTGCATTCCGGGCCCCCAGTTATCTTTAGGATGAGTGATCATTTTCTCAAATCTGCACTTTTAGTTTTCGGAAAGTTTTGGTCACCTTTTTGTATATTGCCCTATCCAGTGATTTTATCCAAAACTGAGACAGATGAAAAGTGTGAAGAATACCTGTTCTAATGGGTAAACTCTCTTCATTTTGTCATTTAATGTGCAGCTAAAAGTGCAACAGCGGGCAAAATTCTATGGTTCTTGTAACCCTAACCCTAGCCAGGCATTAAAAGCATGCCAATTTAACTACCATTTAACAGCATTTTTCAGCTTCATGAAAATTTGCCTAAACCAGACAGAATATTAAAGAAGATACATTTCCTAGAGGTTTTAGAAACCGTTTTGATAGTTTGAGACTGATTTTTTGGAGTTTGAGGAAAAAATTCATCTTTGATGTTTGGAGGGCTTCTGAGACACCCTGCCGGAATTTACATTTGAAACCCTAGCTAGGGTTAGGGTTAGCATTCCCACAACAGGTAGAAGTTTTTTACTGTCAGTGCTGCATTCCGGGTCCCCAGTTATCTTTAGGATGAGTGATAATTTGCTCCTATCTGCACTTTTAGTTTTCGGACAGTTTTGGTCACCTTTTTGTACATTGCCCTATCCAGTGATTTTATCCAAAACTGAGCCAGAAGAAAAGTGTCAAGAATACCTGTTCTAATGGGTAAACTCTCTTCATTTTGTCATTTAATGTGCAGCTAAAAGTGCAACAGCGGGCAACATTCTATGGTTCTTGTAACCCTAACCCTAGCCAGGCATTAAAAGCATGCCGATTTAACTACCATTTAACAGCATTTTTCAGCTTCATGAAAATTTGCCTAAACCAGACAGATTATTAAAGAAGATACATCTCCTAGAGGTTTTAAAAAACATTTTGATAGTTTGAGACTGATTTTTTGGAGTTTGAGGAAAAAAATCATCTTTGATGTTTGGAGGGCTTCTGAGACACCCTGCCGGAATTTACATTTGAAACCCTAGCTAGGGTTAGGGTTAGCATTCCCACAACAGGTAGAAGTTTTTTACTGTCAGTGCTGCATTCCGGGCCCCCAGTTATCTTAAGGGTGAATGATAATTTGCTCCTATCTGCACTTTTAGTTTTCGGACAGTTTTGGTCACCTTTTTGTATATTGCCCTATCCAATGATTTTATCCAAAACTGAGCCAGATGAAAAGTGTGAAGAATACCTGTTCTAATGGGTAAACTCTCTTCATATTGACATTTAAAGTGCAGCTAAAAGTGCAACAGCGTCAAAATTCTATGGTTCTTGTAACCCTAACCCTAGCCAGACATTAAAAGCATGCCGATTTAACTACCATTTAAGAGCATTTTTCAGCTTCATGACAATTTGCCTAAACCAGACAGATTATTAAAGAAGATACTTTTCCTAGAGGTTTTAGAAACCGTTTTGATAGTTTGAGACTGATTTTTTGGAGTTTGAGAAAAAATTCAACTTTGATGGAGGGCTTCTGAGACACCCTGCTGGAATGCACATTTGAAACCCTAGCTAGGGTTAGGGTTAGCATTCCCACAACAGGTAGAAGTTTTTTACTGTCAGTGCCGCATTCCGGGTCCCCAGTTATCTTTAGGATGAGTGATAATTTGCTCCTATCTGCACTTTTAGTTTTCGGACAGTTTTGGTCACCTTTTTGTATATTGCCCTATCCAGTGATTTTATCCAAAACTGAGCCAGATGAAAAGTGTGAAGAATACCTGTTCTAATGGGTAAACTCTCTTCATTTTGTCATTTAAAGTGCAGCTAAAAGTGCAACAGCGGGCAAAATTCTATGGTTCTTGTAACCCTAACCCTAGCCAGGCATTAAAAGCATGCCGATTTAACTACCATTTAAGAGCATTTTTCAGCTTCATGAAAATTTGCCTAAACCAGACAGATTATTAAAGAAGATACATTTCCTAGAGGTTTTAGAAACCGTTTTGATAGTTTGAGAATGATTTTTTGGAGTTTGACGAAAAAATTCAGCTTTGATGTTTGGAGGGCTTCTGAGACACCCTGCTGGAATGCACATTTGGAACCCTAGCTAGGGTTAGGGTTAGCATTCCCACAACAGGTAGAAGTTTTTTACTGTCAGTGCTGCATTCCGGGCCCCCAGTTATCTTTAGGGTGAATGATAATTTGCTCCTATCTGCACTTTTAGTTTTCGGACAGTTTTGGTCACCTTTTTGTATATTGCCCTATCCAGTGATTTTATCCAAAACTGAGCCAGATGAAAAGTGTGAAGAATACCTGTTCTAATGGGTAAACTCTCTTCATTTTGTCATTTAAAGTGCAGCTAAAAGTGCAACAGCGGGCAAAATTCTATGGTTCTTGTAACCCTAACCCTAGCCAGGCATTAAAAGCATGCCGATTTAACTACCATTTAAGAGCATTTTTCAGCTTCATGACAATTTGCCTAAACCAGACAGAATATTAAAGAAGATACATTTCCTAGAGGTTTTAGAAACCGTTTTGATAGTTTGAGACTGATTTTTTGGAGTTTGAGGAAAAAATTCATCTTTGATGTTTGGAGGGCTTCTGAGACACCCTGCTGGAATGCACATTTGAAACCCTAGCTAGGGTTAGGGTTAGCATTCCCACAACAGGTAGAAGTTTTTTACTGTCAGTGCTGCATTCCGGGCCCCCAGTTATCTTTAGGATGAGTGATAATTTGCTCCTATCTGCACTTTTAGTTTTCGGACAGTTTTGGTCACCTTTTTGTATATTGCCCTATCCAGTGATTTTATCCAAAACTGAGCCAGATGAAAAGTGTGAAGAATACCTGTTCTAATGGGTAAACTCTCTTCATTTTGACATTTAAAGTGCAGCTTAAAGTGCAACAGCGGGCAAAATTCTATGGTTCTTGTAACCCTAACCCTAGCCAGGCATTAAAAGCATGCCGATTTAACTACCATTTAACAGCATTTTTCAGCTTCATGAAAATTTGCCTGAACAAAACAGATTATTAAAGATGATACATTTCCTAGAGTTTTTAAAAACCGTTTTGATAGTTTAAGACTGATATTTTTTGGTTTGAGGAAAAAAATCATCTTTGATGTTTGGAGGGCTTCTGAGACACCCTGCTGGAATCCACATTTGAAACCCTAGCTAGGGTTAGGGTTAGCATTCCCACAACAGGTAGAAGTTTTTTACTGTCAGTGCTGCATTCCGGGCCCCCAGTTATCTTTAGGATGAGTGATCATTTTCACAAATCTGCACTTTTAGTTTTCGGAAAGTTTTGGTCACCTTTTTGTATATTGCCCTATCCAGTGATTTTATCCAAAACTGAGCCAGATGAAAAGTGTGAAGAATACCTGTTCTAATGGGTAAACTCTCTTCATTTTGTCATTTAAAGTGCAGCTAAAAGTGCAACAGCGGGCAAAATTCTATGGTTCTTGTAACCCTAACCCTAGCCAGGCATTAAAAGCATGCCAATTTAACTACCATTTAAAAGCATTTTTCAGCTTCATGAAAATTTGCCTAAACCAGACAGAATATTAAAGAAGATACATTTCCTAGAGGTTTTAGAAACCGTTTTGATAGTTTGAGACTGATTTTTATGAGTTTGAGGAAAAAATTCAGCTTTGATGTTTGGAGGGCTTCTGAGACACCCTGCCGGAATTTACATTTGAAACCCTAGCTAGGGTTAGGGTTAGCATTCCCACAACAGGTAGAAGTTTTTTACTGTCAGTGCTGCATTCCGGGTCCCCAGTTATCTTTAGGATGAGTGATAATTTGCTCCTATCTGCACTTTTAGTTTTCGGACAGTTTTGGTCACCTTTTTGTATATTGCCCTATCCAGTGATTTTATCCAAAACTGAGCCAGATGAAAAGTGTGAAGAATACCTGTTCTAATGGGTAAACTCTCTTCATTTTGTCATTTAAAGTGCAGCTAAAAGTGCAACAGCGGGCAAAATTCTATGGTTCTTGTAACCCTAACCCTAGCCAGGCATTAAAAGCATGCCGATTTAACTACCATTTAAAAGCATTTTTCAGCTTCATGAAAATTTGCCTAAACCAGACAGAATATTAGAGAAGATACATTTCCTAGAGGTTTTAGAAACCGTTTTGATAGTTTGAGACTGATTTTTTGGAGTTTGAGGAAAAAAATCATCTTTGATGTTTGGAGGGCTTCTGAGACACCCTGCCGGAATTTACATTTGAAACCCTAGCTAGGGTTAGGGTTAGCATTCCCACAACAGGTAGAAGTTTTTTACTGTCAGTGCTGCATTCCGGGTCCCCAGTTATCTTTAGGATGAGTGATAATTTGCTCCTATCTGCACATTTAGTTTTCGGACAGTTTTGTTCACCTTTTTGTATATTGCCCTATCCAGTGATTTTATCCAAAACTGAGCCAGATGAAAAGTGTGAAGAATACCTGTTCTAATGGGTAAACTCTCTTCATTTTGTCATTTAAAGTGCAGCTAAAAGTGCAACAGCGGGCAAAATTCTATGGTTCTTGACACCCTAACCCTAGCCAGACATTAAAAGCATGCCGATTTAACTACCATTTAACAGCATTTTTCAGCTTCATGAAAATTTGCCTAAACCAGACAGAATACTAAAGAAGATACATTTCCTAGAGGTTTTAGAAACCGTTTTGATAGTTTGAGACTGATTTTTTGGAGTTTGAGGAAAAAATTCATCTTTGATGTTTGGAAGGCTTCTGAGACACCCTGCTGGAATCCACATTTGAAACCCTAGCTAGGGTTAGGGTTAGCATTCCCACAACAGGTAGAAGTTTTTTACTGTCAGTGCTGCATTCCGGGCCCCCAGTTATCTTTAGGATGAGTGATAATTTTCTCCTATCTGCACTTTTAGTTTTCGGACAGTTTTGGTCACCTTTTTGTATATTGCCCTATCCAGTGATTTTATCCAAAACTGAGCCAGATGTAAAGTGTGAAGAATATCTGTTCTAATGGGTAAACTCTCTTCATTTTGTCAGTTAAAGTGCAGCTAAAAGTGCAACAGCGGGCAAAATTCTATGGTTCTTGTAACCCTAACCCTAGCCAGGCATTAAAAGCATGCCGATTTAACTACCATTTACCAGCATTTTTCAGCTTCATGAAAATTTGCCTAAACAAAACAGATTATTAAAGAAGATACATTTCCTAGAGTTTTTAAAAACCGTTTTGATAGTTTAAGACTGATTTTTTTGGGTTTGAGGAAAAAAATCATCTTTGATGTTTGGAGGGCTTCTGAGACACCCTGCTGGAATGCACATTTGAAACCCTAGCTAGGGTTAGTGTTAGCATTCCCACAACAGGTAGAAGTTTTTTACTGTCAGTGCTGCATTCCGGGTCCCCAGTTATCTTTAGGATGAGTGATAATTTGCTCCTATCTGCACTTTTATGTTTCGGACAGTTTTGGTCACCTTTTTGTATAATGCCCTATCCAGTGATTTTATCCAAAACTGAGCCAGATGAAAAGTGTGAAGAATACCTGTTCTAATGGGTAAACTCTCTTCATTTTGTCATTTAAAGTGCAGCTAAAAGTGCAACAGCGGGCAAAATTCTATGGTTCTTGTAACCCTAACCCTAGCCAGGCATTAAAAGCATGCCGATTTAACTACCATTTAACAGCATTTTTCAGCTTCATGAAAATTTGCCTAAACCAGACAGAATATTAAAGAAGATACATTTCCTAGAGGTTTTAGAAACCGTTTTGATAGTTTGAGACTGATTTTTTGGAGTTTGAGGAAAAAAATCATCTTTGATGTTTGGAGGGCTTCTGAGACACCCTGCCGGAATTTACATTTGAAACCCTAGCTAGGGTTAGGGTTAGCATTCCCACAACAGGTAGAAGTTTTTTACTGTCAGTGCTGCATTCCGGGTCCCCAGTTATCTTTAGGATGAGTGATAATTTGCTCCTATCTGCACATTTAGTTTTCGGACAGTTTTGTTCACCTTTTTGTATATTGCCCTATCCAGTGATTTTATCCAAAACTGAGCCAGATGAAAAGTGTGAAGAATATCTGTTCTAATGGGTAAACTCTCTTCATTTTGTCATTTAAAGTGCAGCTAAAAGTGCAACAGCGGGCAAAATTCTATGGTTCTTGTAACCCTAACCCTAGCCAGACATTAAAAGCATGCCGATTTAACTACCATTTAACAGCATTTTTCAGCTTCATGAAAATTTGCCTAAACCAGACAGAATACTAAAGAAGATACATTTCCTAGAGGTTTTAGAAACCGTTTTGATAGTTTGAGACTGATTTTTTGGAGTTTGAGGAAAAAATTCATCTTTGATGTTTGGAAGGCTTCTGAGACACCCTGCTGGAATCCACATTTGAAACCCTAGCTAGGGTTAGGGTTAGCATTCCCACAACAGGTAGAAGTTTTTTACTGTCAGTGCTGCATTCCGGGCCCCCAGTTATCTTTAGGATGAGTGATAATTTTCTCCTATCTGCACTTTTAGTTTTCGGACAGTTTTGGTCACCTTTTTGTATATTGCCCTATCCAGTGATTTTATCCAAAACTGAGCCAGATGTAAAGTGTGAAGAATATCTGTTCTAATGGGTAAACTCTCTTCATTTTGTCAGTTAAAGTGCAGCTAAAAGTGCAACAGCGGGCAAAATTCTATGGTTCTTGTAACCCTAACCCTAGCCAGGCATTAAAAGCATGCCGATTTAACTACCATTTACCAGCATTTTTCAGCTTCATGAAAATTTGCCTAAACAAAACAGATTATTAAAGAAGATACATTTCCTAGAGTTTTTAAAAACCGTTTTGATAGTTTAAGACTGATTTTTTTGGGTTTGAGGAAAAAAATCATCTTTGATGTTTGGAGGGCTTCTGAGACACCCTGCTGGAATGCACATTTGAAACCCTAGCTAGGGTTAGTGTTAGCATTCCCACAACAGGTAGAAGTTTTTTACTGTCAGTGCTGCATTCCGGGTCCCCAGTTATCTTTAGGATGAGTGATAATTTGCTCCTATCTGCACTTTTATGTTTCGGACAGTTTTGGTCACCTTTTTGTATAATGCCCTATCCAGTGATTTTATCCAAAACTGAGCCAGATGAAAAGTGTGAAGAATACCTGTTCTAATGGGTAAACTCTCTTCATTTTGTCATTTAAAGTGCAGCTAAAAGTGCAACAGCGGGCAAAATTCTATGGTTCTTGTAACCCTAACCCTAGCCAGGCATTAAAAGCATGCCGATTTAACTAGCATTTAACAGCATTTTTCAGCTTCATGAAAATTTGCCTAAACCAGACAGAATATTAAAGAAGATACATTTCCTAGAGGTTTTAGAAACCGTTTTGATAGTTTGAGACTGATTTTTTGGAGTTTGAGGAAAAAATTCATCTTTGATGTTTGGAGGGCTTCTGAGACACCCTGCCGGAATTTACATTTGAAACCCTAGCTAGGGTTAGGGTTAGCATTCCCACAACAGGTAGAAGTTTTTTACTGTCAGTGCTGCATTCCGGGTCCCCAGTTATCTTTAGGATGAGTGATAATTTGCTCCTATCTGCACTTTTAGTTTTCGGACAGTTTTGGTCACCTTTTTGTACATTGCCCTATCCAGTGATTTTATCCAAAACTGAGCCAGAAGAAAAGTGTCAAGAATACCTGTTCTAATGGGTAAACTCTCTTCATTTTGTCATTTAATGTGCAGCTAAAAGTGCAACAGCGGGCAACATTCTATGGTTCTTGTAACCCTAACCCTAGCCAGGCATTAAAAGCATGCCGATTTAACTACCATTTAACAGCATTTTTCAGCTTCATGAAAATTTGCCTAAACCAGACAGATTATTTAAGAAGATACATCTCCTAGAGGTTTTAAAAAACATTTTGATAGTTTGAGACTGATTTTTTGGAGTTTGAGGAAAAAAATAATCTTTGATGTTTGGAGGGCTTCTGAGACACCCTGCCGGAACGTACATTTGAAACCCTAACTAGGGTTAGGGTTAGCATTCCCACAACAGGTAGAATTTTTTTACTGTCAGTGCTGCATTCCGGGCCCCCAGTTATCTTAAGGGTGAATGATAATTTGCTCCTATCTGCACTTTTAGTTTTCGGACAGTTTTGGTCACCTTTTTGTATATTGCCCTATCCAATGATTTTATCCAAAACTGAGCCAGATGAAAAGTGTGAAGAATACCTGTTCTAATGGGTAAACTCTCTTCATATTGACATTTAAAGTGCAGCTAAAAGTGCAACAGCGTCAAAATTCTATGGTTCTTGTAACCCTAACCCTAGCCAGACATTAAAAGCATGCCGATTTAACTACCATTTAAGAGCATTTTTCAGCTTCATGACAATTTGCCTAAACCAGACAGATTAATAAAGAAGATACTTTTCCTAGAGGTTTTAGAAACCGTTTTGATAGTTTGAGACTGATTTTTTGGAGTTTGAGAAAAAATTCAACTTTGATGGAGGGCTTCTGAGACACCCTGCTGGAATGCACATTTGAAACCCTAGCTAGGGTTAGGGTTAGCATTCCCACAACAGGTAGAAGTTTTTTACTGTCAGTGCCGCATTCCGGGTCCCCAGTTATCTTTAGGATGAGTGATAATTTGCTCCTATCTGCACTTTTAGTTTTCGGACAGTTTTGGTCACCTTTTTGTATATTGCCCTATCCAGTGATTTTATCCAAAACTGAGCCAGATGAAAAGTGTGAAGAATACCTGTTCTAATGGGTAAACTCTCTTCATTTTGTCATTTAAAGTGCAGCTAAAAGTGCAACAGCGGGCAAAATTCTATGGTTCTTGTAACCCTAACCCTAGCCAGGCATTAAAAGCATGCCGATTTAACTACCATTTAAGAGCATTTTTCAGCTTCATGAAAATTTGCCTAAACCAGACAGATTATTAAAGAAGATACATTTCCTAGAGGTTTTAGAAACCGTTTTGATAGTTTGAGAATGATTTTTTGGAGTTTGACGAAAAAATTCAGCTTTGATGTTTGGAGGGCTTCTGAGACACCCTGCTGGAATGCACATTTGAAACCCTAGCTAGGGTTAGGGTTAGCATTCCCACAACAGGTAGAAGTTTTTTACTGTCAGTGCTGCATTCCGGGCCCCCAGTGATCTTTAGGGTGAATGATAATTTGCTCCTATCTGCACTTTTAGTTTTCGGACAGTTTTGGTCACCTTTTTGTATATTGCCCTATCCAGTGATTTTATCCAAAACTGAGCCAGATAAAAAGTGTGAATAATACCTGTTCTAATGGGTAAACTCTCTTCATTTTGTCATTTAAAGTGCAGCTAAAAGTGCAACAGCGGGCAAAATTCTATGGTTCTTGTAACCCTAACCTTAGCCAGGCATTAAAAGCATGCCGATTTAACTACCATTTAACAGCATTTTTCAGCTTCATGAAAATTTGCCTAAACCAAACAGATTATTAAAGAAGATACATTTCCTAGAGGTTTTAAAAACCGTTTTGATAGTTTAAGACTGATTTTTTTTGGTTTGAGGAAAAAAATCATCTTTGATGGTTGGAGGGCTTCTGAGACACCCTGCCGGAACGTACATTTGAAACCCTAGCTAGGGTTATGGTTAGCATTCCCACAACAGGTAGAATTTTTTACTGTCAGTGCTGCATTCCGGGCCCCCAGTTATCTTTAAGATGAGTGATAATTTGCTCCTATCTGCACTTTTAGTTTTCGGACAGTTTTGGTCACCTTTTTGTATATTGCCCTATCCAGTGATTTTATCCAAAACTGAGCCAGATGGAAAGTGTGAAGAATACCTGTTCTAATGGGTAAACTCTTCATTTTGTCATTTAAAGTGCAGCTAAAAGTGCAACAGCGGGCAAAATTCTATGGTTCTTGTAACCCTAACCCTAGCCAGGCATTAAAAGCATGCCGATTTAACTACCATTTAACAGCATTTTTCAGCTTCATGAAAACTTGCCTAAACCAGACAGATTATTAAAGAAGATACATCTCCTAGAGGTTTTAAAAACCGTTTTGATAGTTTGAGACTGATTTTTTGGAGTTTGAGGAAAAAAATCATCTTTGATGTTTGGAGGGCTTCTGAGACACCCTGCTGGAATGCACATTTGAAACCCTAGCTAGGGTTAGGGTTAGCATTCCCACAACAGGTAGAAGTTTTTTACTGTCAGTGCCGCATTCCGGGTCCCCAGTTATCTTTAGGATGAGTGATAATTTGCTCCTATCTGCACTTTTAGTTTTCGGACAGTTTTGGTCACCTTTTTGTATATTGCCCTATCCAGTGATTTTATCCAAAACTGAGCCAGATAAAAAGTGTGAATAATACCTGTTCTAATGGGTAAACTCTCTTCATTTTGTCATTTAAAGTGCAGCTAAAAGTGCAACAGCGGGCAAAATTCTATGGTTCTTGTAACCCTAACCTTAGCCAGGCATTAAAAGCATGCCGATTTAACTACCATTTAACAGCATTTTTCAGCTTCATGAAAATTTGCCTAAACCAGACAGATTATTAAAGAAGATAATTTTCCTAGAGGTTTTCGAAACCGTTTTGATAGTTTGAGAATGATTTTTTGGAGTTTGAGGAAAAAATTCAACTTTGATGTTTGGAGGGCTTCTGAGACACCCTGCTGGAATGCCCATTTGAAACCCTAGCTAGGGTTAGGGTTAGCATTCCCACAACAGGTAGAATTTTTTTACTGTCAGTGCTGCATTCCGGTTCCCCAGTTACCTTTAAGATGAGTGATAATTTGCTCCTATCTGCACTTTTAGTTTTCGGACAGTTTTGGTCACCTTTTTGTATATTGCCCTATCCAGTGATTTTATCCAAAACTGAGCCAGATGAAAAGTGTGAAGAATACCTGTTCTAATGGGTAAACTCTCTTCATTTTGTCATTTAAAGTGCAGCTAAAAGTGCAACAGCGGGCAAAATTCTATGGTTCTTGTAACCCTAACCCTAGCCAGGCATTAAAAGCATGCCGATTTAACTACCATTTAAAAGCATTTTTCAGCTTCATAAAAATTTGCCTAAACCAGACAGAATTTTAAAGAAGATACATTTCCTAGAGTTTTTTTTAAACCGTTTTGATAGTTTGAGAATGATTTTTTGGAGTTTGACGAAAAAATTCAACTTTGATGTTTGGAGGGCTTCTGAGACACCCTGCTGGAATGCACATTTGAAACCCTAGCTAGGGTTAGGGTTAGGAGGGCTTCTGAGACACCCTGCCGGAACGTACATTTGAAACCCTAGCTAGGGTTAGGGTTAGCATTCCCACAACAGGTAGAAGTTTTTTACTGTTAGTGCTGCATTCCAGGTCCCATTTATCTTCAGGATGAGTGATAATTTGCTCCTATCTGCACTTTTAGTTTTCGGACAGTTTTGGTCACCTTTTTGTATATTGCCCTATCCAGTGATTTTATCCAAAACTGAGCCAGATGAAAAGTGTGAAGAATACCTGTTCTAATGGGTAAACTCTCTTCATATTGACATTTAAAGTGCAGCTAAAAGTGCAACAGCGTCAAAATTCTATGGTTCTTGTAACCCTAACCCTAGCCAGACATTAAAAGCATGCCGATTTAACTACCATTTAAGAGCATTTTTCAGCTTCATGACAATTTGCCTAAACCAGACAGATTATTAAAGAAGATACTTTTCCTAGAGGTTTTAGAAACCGTTTTGATAGTTTGAGACTGATTTTTTGGAGTTTGAGGAAAAATTCAACTTTGATGTTTGGAGGGCTTCTGAGACACCCTGCGGGAATGCACATTTGAAACCCTAGCTAGGGTTAGGGTTAGCATTCCCAGAACAGGTAGAAGTTTTTTACTGTCAGTGCTGCATTCCGGGCCCCCAGTTATCTTTAAGGTGAGTGATAATTTGCTCCTATCTGCACTTTTAGTTTTCGGACAGTTTTGGTCACCTTTTTGTATATTGCCCTATCCAGTGATTTTATCCAAAACTGAGCCAGATGAAAAGTGTGAAGAATACCTGTTCTAATGGGTAAACTCTCTTCATTTTGTCATTTAAACTGCAGCTAAAAGTGCAACAGCGGGCAAAATTCTATGGTTCTTGTAACCCTAACCCTAGCCAGGCATTAAAAGCATGCCAATTTAATTACCATTTAACAGCAATTTTCAGCTTC
This sequence comes from Lepisosteus oculatus, assembly GCF_040954835.1. Taxonomy (NCBI): domain Eukaryota; kingdom Metazoa; phylum Chordata; class Actinopteri; order Semionotiformes; family Lepisosteidae; genus Lepisosteus; species Lepisosteus oculatus. The sequence goes on from NC_090713.1 coordinate 1,300,147, forward strand.
ATGAAAATTTGCCTGAACAAGACAGATTATTAAAGAAGATACATTTCCTACAGGTTTTAAAAAACGTTTTTATAGTTTAAGAATGATTTTTTGGAGTTTGAGGAAAAATTCAACTTTGATGTTTGTAGGGCTTCTGAGACACCCTGCTGGAATGCACATTTGAAACCCTAGCTAGGGTTAGGGTTAGCATTCCCACAACAGGTAGAATTTTTTTACTGTCATTGCTGCATTCCGGTTCCCCAGTTATCTTTAAGATGAGTGATAATTTGCTCCTATCTGCACTTTTAGTTTTCGGACAGTTTTGGTCACCTTTTTGTATATTGCCCTATCCAGTGATTTTATCCAAAACTGAGCCAGATGAAAAGTGTGAAGAATACCTGTTCTAATGGGTAAACTCTCTTCATTTTGTCATTTAAAGTGCAGCTAAAAGTGCAACAGCGGGCAAAATTCTATGGTTCTTGTAACCCTAACCCTAGCCAGACATTAAAAGCATGCCGATTTAACTACCATTTAAGAGCATTTTTCAGCTTCATGAAAATTTGCCTAAACCAGACAGAATATTAAAGAAGATACATTTCCTAGAGGTTTTAAAAACCGTTTTGATAGTTTAAGACTGATTTTTTTTGGTTTGAGGAAAAAAATCATCTTTGATGTTTGGAGGGCTTCTGAGACACCCTGCCGGAACATACATTTGAAACCCTAGCTAGGGTTAGGGTTAGCATTCCCACAACAGGTAGAAGTTTTTTACTCTCAGTGCTGCATTCCGGTTCCCCAGTTATCTTTAAGATGAGTGATAATTTGCTCCTATCTGCACTTTTAGTTTTCGGACAGTTTTGGTCACCTTTTTGTATATTGCCCTATCCAGTGATTTTATCCAAAACTGAGCCAGATGAAAAGTGTGAAGAATACCTGTTCTAATGGGTAAACTCTCTTCATTTTGTCATTTAAAGTGCAGCTAAAAGTGCAACAGCGGGCAAAATTCTATGGTTCTTGTAACCCTAACCCTAGCCAGGCATTAAAAGCATGCCAATTTAACTACCATTTTACAGCAATTTTCAGCTTCATGAAAATTTGCCTGAACAAGACAGATTATTAAAGAAGATACATTTCCTAGAGGTTTTAAAAACCGTTTTGATAGTTTAAGACTGATTTTTTTTGGTTTGAGGAAAAAAATCATCTTTGATGTTTGGAGGGCTTCTGAGACACCCTGCCGGAACGTACATTTGAAACCCTAGCTAGGGTTAGGGTTAGCATTCCCACAACAGGTAGAAGTTTTTTACTGTCAGTGCTGCATTCCGGGCCCCCAGTTATCTTTAGGGTGAATGATAATTTGCTCCTATCTGCACTTTTAGTTTTCGGACAGTTTTGGTCACCTTTTTGTATATTGCCCTATCCAGTGATTTTATCCAAAACTGAGCCAGATGAAAAGTGTGAAGAATACCTGTTCTAATGGGTAAACTCTCTTCATTTTGTCATTTAAAGTGCAGCTAAAAGTGCAACAGCGGGCAAAATTCTATGGTTCTTGTAACCCTAACCCTAGCCAGGCATTAAAAGCATGCCAATTTAACTACCATTTAACAGCATTTTTCAGCTTCATGACAATTTGCCTAAACCAGACAGAATATTAAAGAAGATACTTTTCCTAGAGGTTTTAGAAACCGTTTTGATAGTTTGAGACTGATTTTTTGGAGTTTGAGGAAAAAATTCAACTTTGATGTTTGGGTTAGCATTCCTACAAAATCTAAAATACAATCCTCATTTCAGTATCTATGTAAACATACAGTCTGTTAACTTCATCATCTTCATCAAAAGTATGCCTAATTAGGAAGTGTTCTTGTAATCAGTGTATTCCTTAGCTTTCCCAAAATTATCTTCTTCTTACCAACATCTCTAGTCTTTTATCCTGCAATAACTCAGCCAACACTTAAATCCCCAAAAGCTGCTTGTGTTAATTTCTTTAAATCACAAATATCATGTGTAAATACTGGCCATTTAATACTCTGCATTGTGGGATAATTCTGTACCTACAGTATATGGCTTATTATCTGTCTACTCCCCCACCTTTGTCCGTCTGACTCTGGTCTTCTAGCTGTCCTCAAGAACATCTACATTCTGTGGGTGACAGGGTCTTCTCTAGCTGCACCCCAGAGCTCTCAATTTGTATTCCCAGTGATATCAGTCACGTACCCTGAGTGCATTTAAATCTAACCTCAGAACCTTTCTTTTCAGAAGACTTAGTGTCTGTATCTGCTTCATTTTCTTATTTTGGTAGCACCTCTAACTGCTTGTCTTTCTTATATGTATTTACTTTGTAATCTGTGGTCTTTTTATATGTTTTTACATGTACTGTATTGCTTTGAGATGCCACCTTTAATGGTAATATATAAAATAAAGTTTTTTATTATTGTTATAGGGAAACATTATCAGATTTTCCCTGGTTCAGAAAAAAAGATCTAAAGTATACTAGTTTGTCACTCTTCTCATTCCCTTTGCTAAATGACTTTTCATACTAATCTGATCAATCTAACTGCCAGTTTTCTGTGCTTTCTCTATCCTGCTAGATTTGCAATTATTCTGAAAATTTTCATCTTGAAATAACTCATTTCTAAATACCCTTTTCACTGTTAACATCTTATAGCAACTCTGCGACAAAATATAAACTTAGCTCAACCTGAGAGTTCATCCTGCTACCAACATTAAATAAAACAAATCTTAAGATTTCTATATTTATGTCTTTATTTAGTGGTTTCATTAGTGACAAAGGCTAAACTTTCTTGGAAAAATGTCTTTTATGTGTTGCGGAAAAAACTGACTTGCTTTAACAAAATATGTTTACAAGTCCTTTCACCTGGCAGTTTACCTAAATGCCCAACTATCTGAGAAGCCCTCCATGAAACCATAGTTGCTATTAATTCATTTAGGGCTCACTGACAGAATTGCTGTTTTTTTTGCATGCTAATTTCTGATTCCTCACTCTGTTTCATGTTTATAGATAAGACTATTGATCGCGAAGGGAAATTGATGTACATGTTTACATGTTCTTTTGTAACATACACCTTTTTGTGATTTTTTTGTATATCTAAGCAAGTGTTCCTGCATCCCTCTTCTGCACTATAGGCATGGCTTTTATTCTGTTTGCTCCATTTCTAAAACTTTTTGCTCATGTGCATTTTTGTATTTTTTTACACCTCTAGCACTTTAACGTCGTGAATTTTCATTTGCCTTAATTTGTAGAATGAATTTGAGTTTTAGCCTTAAAAATCTTAAGTTTTCACTATCTTTTGTTTCTTGTCCTACAACTGTTATTATTGATCACCATGACTTCATTCAGCCTTTCCTGAACGTCTATGACAGGCAGAGAGAGTGCTGTTTCTGGTGCGATCTTTTGCAGCTGACATTTCACTGTTTTAAACGAACAAGAAATTAGATTGCTCATAAATCACTTCTTCTATATAAATACAGCGTAATTGCCCTCCGAAAATCCTCTTTTTCTTGTTCGTTTTAGAGACCTTGATCGAAACTGATTTTAGATGTCAGAAAGGATTTATTTTCTCTGTATTTCCTACATTGCTTTGTCGAGATTTTAACTTTATATTTAGGCTCAGATTTCAACTATAAATCGTACACTAATTAATAGCAGTAAATACTGATGTTTTGCTCCCTCTTACCACAAAAATATATATGTTTTGTAGCTGGGATGAACTTTATTTCGTACGCGTAGCTACTGCGATTTGGACACGAAGCGGTTAAAGATGGCGGCAAATCAGGCACCCAGAGAGGGGGGGGGCGTCTTCTCGCCTCCATAACTAAAATGCCAAATAGGAGTGGCTTAAGCGACATACACAGTCGTGTAACTGACAGTTTGAGGTAGCCTATCGTGTAAATTTCGCTTTGTTGCTGATAGGTTAAGCTTTCGAAACTCTGCCCCAAAGTCATGTGACTGATTTTTCGCCCTGTTTCGTTGGTTAAACGCAATGATCACAAGCACCACCATGGTAACTGGGATGTGTAGTTTTCAATTCCGTTTGAATTATAACTGTACGTACTGTCTTCATATTTGGCCAGGGCTTTAAAGAGAAGGCGCGCCAAAAAATGTCGGTGCCGTCGTCTCCGCTTTAAAGGTACAACCGTGCTGGAAGAATTTGACCTCGGAAGTTTGCCCAGCGCACTTCAAGTACTGCACCTTCTCACACGTGTAGCCAGCTGCGTTGAGCCGTGGTTATATGATGTCATCTTTTATTTTATTATTTTATTTTGTGAACTTCCCCCAGATGAGTTCCGTTTTTCTGTATGCAGTTGGCTTTGCGACAGCCCTTGGGGTTTGTTGGTGGCGGGGCGCCAGTGAAGGTGCCCCTGGGGTCACAGGCGGCTCGTTTCTCTGGGGAGCCCTCAGACGCGCTGTGGCCGCCAGTCGGGTGAGACGCCAGCGGCATTTTTAATTTTATTTTCATTACAGATTCGTGTGGCGACATTATATATATATATTATTTCTGTAGTAGTACAGTTGTGTGCCAGATGAATCGCGGTAATGCACGAAGGTGATGTTTAATGCCTCACACGGTGTTGACCCACATGTTGTGTTTTGCTGAGCAGGAGAGAGAGAGACATTCAGCGTGTGTGACGCCAACGGGTTTTCTGTTCTAGAGGCTCTGTCATCCGTTGTGTTACAATTGTTTTCTTTCTTATTTAGTATTTCAGGTGTGTCGATTTTATGAACCAAATGTGAACGTACAACACGGGAAAAGGTGCATTGTAGAGTAAGATAACGGATATCGGCTTGTATCGTGGAGAGGACGTATAATGTGCTGAAAGATGGGAAGAGAAAGGGGCGATTTCTGCGCGCATTCTAATCATTGTGATTGATTCGATATTGATCTGATATGTGTGGTCATGTGAATGTACATAGATGGTGGGTATGGTGTTAATAATATATGATATGATATAATTACTTGTATATATCATATATAATTCTTTCTATTTTTATATATGGTAATCCTTCTAGATATTATGATTCTGTTTCCCGAAAGCATCGTAGCGCTAAGAACATCGTAAACTCGCTCTTAAGCTCGATCGTTAATTGACGAGTGTTTCCCAAAACCCATCGTAACTGAAGTAGCACGTTAAATCCTTCGTCATCTACGTGCTCCCCGACCCGCTCGTTCATCACTAAGTGCTTCTTAAACTGGCCTCCTCCTGCCCACCCTGAGCGCCAGAGATCGCCAGACAGAGCACAGTCACTTCACGGCAGGGGCATCCTCTGGGAATACAGGACACTAAGAGTTTATATGAAGGACTTTGATATTGTGTTGTACTGTGTCGGAGGAAATTCGAAAAAAGAACATTTATTTATACTCATGAATTTATGAGTCATCTTGGGTATATTTCATATTCATTTTTATACTTGACTAGATGATATTATTTTCAGTATGAAATGCAGCAATGCATTATTTTAGTGAAATCATTGGGCCTAACATGTATTTATAATGTAGCGCCACGCAGGGCGCTTTAGTCATGCGCACGCAAGGCGGGCTGAGAACAGCACCTGGGTTCTACCGGACTGTATAGCGGGACGGAGGCTGGGATACAGTCTCTTCCCTTCAGGTGTGTGTGTGTGTGTGTTAGTGAAGGTGCAGCGCTGTAACCCCTGTCCCTGTGTGTGTACCTTTCCCGATTCGAGTTAATAAATGTGTTGTTCAGCCCCAGTCCTGAGTCCCACGCCTGCTCCATTCCGTACCCAAACCCGCGGTCGATACCGCGTAGTTCCAACACCGTTTGATGTTCTGTCGTGATTGTTGACGGTAAAGCTTAGATCTGCTTGTTTTTAAATTTGATTATAGGTCCTGTATTTGTTGAGTGACACATGCCAAGCTTAGTAGTTAATGTTTCCATTGAGTTCCAGTACACCCAATAACTCTAAATAACAGTTTTTTCTCATGAAATATTGATTCTTAACTATGGCAGCGCGCCAAAAAATATTGCTTTAAATCAAGGACGTCGTGCGGGACGCATACACTGTCCACGCAGTTAATCTTGGTTTTCTTTTACGGCATGTCAGTCATTTCTTTTCTTTGCTCTTAGAAAAAATAAGGTCCCTTTTTGTGCCTATCTATATGCTTTTGCTTAAACTATGATGTCAAGTTTACTTCATATTCCTTTTCACAACTTTATTTCATCCCACTGAAGGACCAAAACCGACACCATATAATGAAAGAATTGTCAATCGATTGTTTACATACGTACATACGTACATCGTAAAGTTGCTTGAAAGTCTCTAAGATTAGTTGTTTTTGGGAAACTCACCCCTGTTCTTTATCCTTCTGCTCTCACTGTGTTTATTACCGCCATCTACTGTCTCCTCTAACTGTGTATTGTCAGCATGCATATCTTGTGTATTATTTATTGTTGTTGGTTTTGTCATTCTATTAAGACGCCACCTTTCAAGGCGCTATATAAATTAATGTTTATTATTATTATTATTATTTATTTTTTTAAAGTTGTACATTCTGATGCCATGAGATTTTTAGATTTTGAGATTCTCATATTTTTGGCTTCTACAGCAAACAGTAACAATGCGCTTGAATGGTTCTGCAAAAGTTTAGCTGTATCTTTAAAGCCATCCTCATCTTTATCAGGTACAAAGAAAAGAAGGTAGGCCGGCTTCTGTTTGGAATGTTTTAGTTAGTTTTAATTTTTTAAACCCCAAGTAAACATATTTTGTGCCTTTCTCTGAACTTTTCTCTGAAATTGTGCAGTATTTCTTTTGGGTTTTGTGCAAATCATATTCTAACGGTTGGGGGGAAAAAGCACAGGTGCCATCCCACCATTAAACCCTGAAACTTACCTTAGCCGCTTCTTCAACTAAACCAGACATGTTAACTAAGTGTTACAGTATGTTCTTCGAATGTGTGTCAGCCAATCAGATTTCAGGACTGGAATTATTGGTTTTGTAATAGGGAATATAGTATGGAATCACGTATCTAAAGAAATGAATAATGATATTAATTTAAGGATCTGAATATCTAAAAATATGTATCTATATAGCAGGTAATATTACTGTATTCCACTTTCTTTGTAAATACAGAATAACAGATTCACAACGCGAAGCTGTGTCACTCTTCTGGGTAAAAAAAAACGTTTTGAACACCCTGTTTTTAATAAGCTGCTGAGTAAAGAACAGGAATGTTCCTGCTGTCAGTCTTTACCGAAGATATCCCTAATAGTATTAATAATGAATGACCTTGGACAAGCTGTAAACTCAAAGTATTACCCTGGTCCACATTCTTTGTAATCATCTTTGTAAACAAAAAAACTTTATTTTGTGTGACGATATAAAGTTTTCACGAAACCTCCTCGAGTTGTGAGAACACGTGCTTTGTGTATACAGCACATTGTGAATGTTTTCACAGCCTTCATTTTGTCGTTTTTATGGCATTTTTTGACCACGCACGAATATTCTTATGTCCATATCTTCGCAGGGGAATCAGTGCGAATTGTAATACTAATTAAATGACCGCGGGCACTTTCCACCCCCTCTACATTCTCCGAGTAGAATAGGCTACCCTTCTAATGAAAGACAGTCCACCCTCCCCCAGGGAAAGGAAAAGTGCCCGCAGGCAGGCAGTATGGTCAGTAACAGTGAACAGTTTTAACTGCACTGTATCCCAGAGAATACCAGGGCGCATTTTTTCTACTCCCTGGCGGAAACGGGCTTCCATAAGAATCAGTATAGCTTCTGGGAAATCCATTTTTCCTGCATTAAAGTTGAACTCGTTCAGAGCGCCGTACATTGCAAACTCCAAGTGTTTCATTATGAGCTGAAGACCCTCACAGCTGAAGAAGGATTCACAGCCGAAACAATATTATTAGAGTTCATAAAGCCTGTATTACGTACTATGCCTATGTCTGCAATACACCTTTGCTAGTTAATGCTACAGTACTTCACTTTCTCGGGCGTGATTTTTTTTGGTAAAATCCAGGCTAGCAGGCTTGTTTTGTGATCTTCCTAAGATTGTTGAGCGCGGTGTCAAAATGTTTCCATATGAAAGGCAGTGACGTCACCATCCTGAGGTGTGTGTAGTAGATCTGTGATGTGGTTGAGCGTGAATTGTGGTTCACGAATTGTAATTCTCCTAAAAAAAGAATTAAAGTTTCACATAACAAGGCATGAGGTGTGCTGGCAGCTGTGGGATGCAGTGGTGGCCTGGCACGTTGAGGTCGGCTTTCAGCTGTGTGTGGTCTGACGCAGTGGTGGCCTGGCACGGTGAGGTGTGCTGGCAGCTGTGTGACGCAGTGGTGGCCTGGCACGGTGAGGTGCGCTTTCAGCTGTGTGTGGTCTGACGCAGTGGTGGCCTGGCACGGTGAGGTGCGCTGGCAGCTGTGTGACGCAGTGGTGGCCTTGCACGCTCAGGTGTTCTGGCAGGTGTGTGATGCAGTGGTGGTCTTGCACGGTGAGGTGCACTGGCAGCTGTGTGGTGTGACACAGTGGTGGCCTGGCATGGTGAGGTGCGCTGGCAGCTGTGTGGTGTGACGCATTGGTGGCCGGGTACTTTGAGGTGCGCTGGCAATTCTATGATGAAGTGGTGGCCTGGCACGGTGAGGTGCACTGGCATCTGTGTGGTGTGACACAGTGGTGGCCTGGCACAGTGAGGTGCGCTGGTGGCTGTGTGGTGTGACGCAGTGGCGGCCTGACATGCTGAGGTGCACTGGCAGCTGTGTGGTGTGACGCAGTGGTGGCCTGGCACGGTGAGGTGAACTGGTGGCTGTGTGGCGTGACTCAGTGCTGGCCTGGCACGGTGAGATGCGCTGGTGGCTGTGTGGCGTGACGCAGTGGTGGCCTGGCACGGTGAGGTGCGCTGGTGGCAGTGTGGTGTGACGCAGTGGTGGCCTGACACAGTGAGGTGTGCTGGTGGCTGTGTGGCGTGACTCAGTGGTGGCCTGGCACGGTGAGGTGCGCTGGTGGCTGTGTGGTGTGACTCAGTGGCGGCCTGGCACGCTGAGGTGCACTGGCAGCTGTGTGGTGTGACGCAGTGGTGGCCCGGCACGGTGAGGTGCGCTGGTGGCAGTGTGGTGTGACGCAGTGGTGGCCTGGCACGGTGAGGTGCGCTGGTGGCTGTGTGGCGTGACTCAGTGGTGGCCTGGCACGGTGAGGTGCGCTGGTGGCTGTGTGGTGTGACTCAGTGGCGGCCTGGCACGCTGAGGTGCACTGGCAGCTGTGTGGTGTGACGCAGTGGTGGCCTGGCACGGTGAGGTGTGCTGGCAGATGTGTGGTGTGACGCAGTGGTGTCCTGGTACGGTGAGGTGTGCTGGCAGCTGTGTGATGCAGTGGCTGCTAGGCACAGTGAGGTGCACTGGCACCTGTGTGGTTTGACGCAGTGGTGGCCTGGCACTGTGAGGTGTGCTGGCAGCTGTGTGACGCAGTGGTGGCCTGGCACGGTGAGGTGCGCTGGCAGCTGTGTGACGCAGTGGTGGCTTGGCATGGTGAGGTGCGCTGGCAGCTGTGTGTTGTGACACCGTGGTGGCTTGGAATGGTGAGGTGCGCTTTCAGCTGTGTGTGGTCTGACGCAGTGGTGGCCTGGTACGGTGAGGTGCTCTGGCAGCTGTGTGGTGTGACGCAGTGGTGGCCTGGCACGGTGAGGTGTCCTGGCAGCTGTGTGACGCAGTGGTGGCCTTGCACGCTCAGGTGTTCTGGCAGGTGTGTGATGCAGTGGTGGCCTTGCACGGTGAGGTGCACTGGCATCTGTGTGGTGTGACGCAGTGGTGGCCTGGCACGGTGAGGTGCACTGGTAGCTGTGTGGTGTGACGCAGTGGTGGCCTGGCACGGTGAGGTGCGCTGGTGGCTGTGTGGTGTGATGCAGTGGCGGCCTGACACGCTGAGGTGCACTGGTAGCTGTGTGGTGTGACGCAGTGGTGGCCTGGCACGGTGAGGTGCACTGGCAGCTGTGTGGTGTGACACAGTGGTGTCCAGGCACGGTGAGTTGTGCTTTCATCTGTGTGATGCAGTGGCTGCTGGGCACAGTGAGGTGCACTGGCACCTGTGTGGTTTGACGTAGTGGTGGCCTGGTATGGTGAGGTGCGCTGGCAGCTGTGTGATGCAGTGGTGGCCGGGCACGGTGAGGTCTACTGGCAGCTGTGTGACGCAGTTGTGGCTTGGCACGGTGAAGTGCGATTTCAGCTGTGTGACGCAGTGGTGGCCTGGCACAGTGATGTGCGCTGGCGGCTGTGTGGAGTGACGCAGTGGTGGCCTGGCACAGTGAGGTGCGCTGGCAGCTGTGTGACGCAGTGGTGGCCTGGCACGGTGAGGTGCGCTGGCAGCTGTGTGGTGTGACGCAGTGGTGGCCTGGCACGGTGAGGTGCGTTGGCAGCTGTATGACGCAGCTGTGGCAGGGTACGGTGAGGTGCGCTGGCAGCTGTGTGATGCATTTGTGGCCGGGCTCGGTGAGGTGTGCTGGCATCTGTGTGACACAGTTGTGGCCTGGTACGGTGAGGTGTGCTGGCAGCTGTGTGATGCAGTGGTGGCTTGGCACGGTGAGGTGCGCTTTCAGCTGTGTGACGCAGTGGTGGCCTGGCACAGTGAGGTGCGCTGGCGGCTGTGTGATGTGACTCAGTGGTGGCCTGGCACGGTGAGGTGCACTGGCGGCTGTGTGGTTTGACGTAGTGGTGGCCTGTTATGGTGAGGTGCGCTGGCAGCTGTGTGACGCAGTGGTGGCTGGGCACTTTGAGGTGCACTGGCGGCTGTGTGGTTTGACGTAGTGGTGGCCTGGCACGGTGAGGTGCGTTGGCAGATGTGTGACGCAGTGGTGGTCTGGCATGGTGAGGTGCGCTGGTGGCTGTGTGGCGTGACTCAGTGCTGGCCTGGCATGGTGAGGTGCACTGGCAGCTGTGTGGTGTGACACAGTGGTGTCCTGGCACGGTGAGTTGTGCTTTCAGCTGTGTGATGCAGTGGCTGCTAGGCACAGTGAGGTGCGCTGGCACCTGTGTGGTTTGACCCAGTGGTGGCCTGGCACGGTGAGGTGCGCTGGCAGCTGTGTGACGCAGTGGTGGCCTTGCAGGGTCAGGTGTGCTGGCAGTTGTATGATGAAGTGGTGGCCGGGCACGGTGAGGTGTGCTGGCAGCTGTGTGACGCAGTGGTGGCTGGGTACGGTGAGGTGCGTTGGCAGATGTGTGACGTAGTGGTGGCCTGGCACGGTGAGGTGCGCTGGCAGCTGTGTGACGCAGCTGTGGCAGAATATGGTGAGGTGCACTGGTAGCTGCGTGATGCAGCTGTGGCCGTGCTCGGTGAGGTGTGCTGGGAGCTGTGTGACGCAGTTGTGGCCTGGTATGGTGAGGAGTGCTGGCAGCTGTGTGACGCAGTGGTGGCTTGGCACGGTGAGGTGCACTGGCACCTGTGTGACGCAGTGGTGGTCTGGTACGGTGCGCTGCCACCTGTGTGGTGTGATTCAGTAGTGGCTGGGAACTTTGAGGTGCGCTTGCAGCTGTGTGATGCAGTGGTGGCTGGGCATGGTGAGGTGTGCTGTTAGATGTGTGACGCAGCTGTGGCAGGGTTCAGAGAGTTGCGCTGGCAGCTCTGTAACGCAGTTGTGGCTTGGCACGGTGAGATGCGCTTTCAGCTGTGTGACGCAGTGGTGGCCTGGCACAGTGAGGTGCGCTGGCAGCTGTATGGTGTGACTTAGTGCTGGCCTGGCATGGTGATCTGCGCTGGCAGCTGTGTGGTGGGACGCACTGGTGGCCGGGTACTTTGAGGTGCGCTGGCAGCTGTGTGGTGTGACGCAGTGGTGGCCTGGCACGGTGAGGTGCGCTGGCAGCTGTGTGACGCAGTGGTGGCCTGGCACGGTGAGGTGCGCTGGCAGCTGTGTGACGCAGTGGTGGCTTGGCATGGTGAGGTGCGCTTGCAGCTGTGTGTTGTGACGCCGTGGTGGCTTGAAACGGTGAGGTGCGCTTTCAGCTGTGTGTGGTCTGACGCAGTGGTGGCCTGGTACGGTGAGGTGCTCTGGCAGCTGTGTGGTGTGACGCAGTGGTGGCCTGGCACGGTGAGGTGTCCTGGCAGCTGTGTGACGCAGTGGTGGCCTTGCACACTCAGGTGTTCTGGCAGGTGTGTGATGCAGTGGTGGCCTTGCACGGTGAGGTGCACTGGCATCTGTGTGGTGTGACACAGTGGTGGCCTGGCACGGTGAGGTGCGCTGGTGGCTGTGTGGTGTGATGCAGTGGCGGCCTGACACGCTGAGGTGCACTGGTAGCTTTGTGGTGTGACGTAGTGGTGGCCTGGCACGGTGAGGTGCACTGGCAGCTGTGTGGTGTGACACAGTGGTGTCCTGGCACGGTGAGTTGTGCTTTCATCTGTGTGATGCAGTGGCTGCTGGGCACAGTGAGGTGCACTGGCACCTTTGTGGTTTGACGTAGTGGTGGCCTGGTATGGTGAGGTGCGCTGGCAGCTGTGTGATGCAGTGGTGGCCGGGCACGGTGAGGTCTACTGGCAGCTGTGTGACGCAGTTGTGGCTTGGCACGGTGAAGTGCGATTTCAGCTGTGTGACGCAGTGGTGGCCTGGCACAGTGATGTGCGCTGGCGGCTGTGTGGAGTGACGCAGTGGTGGCCTGGCACGGTGAGGTGCGCTGGCAGCTGTGTGACGCAGTGGTGGCCTGGCACGGTGAGGTGCGCTGGCAGCTGTGTGGTGTGACGCAGTGGTGGCCTGGCACGGTGAGGTGCGCTGGCAGCTGTATGACGCAGCTGTGGCAGGGTACGGTGAGGTGCGCTGGCAGCTGTGTGATGCATTTGTGGCCGGGCTCGGTGAGGTGTGCTGGCATCTGTGTGACACAGTTGTGGCCTGGTACGGTGAGGTGTGCTGGCAGCTGTGTGATGCAGTGGTGGCTTGGCACGGTGAGGTGCGCTTTCAGCTGTGTGACGCAGTGGTGGCCTGGCACAGTGAGGTGCGCTGGCGGCTGTGTGGTGTGACTCAGTGGTGGCCTGGCACGGTGAGGTGCACTGGCGGCTGTGTGGTTTGACGTAGTGGTGGCCTGTTATGGTGAGGTGCGCTGCCAGCTGTGTGACGCAGTGGTGGCTGGGCACTTTGAGGTGCACTGGCGGCTGTGTGGTTTGACGTAGTGGTGGCCTGGTACGGTGAGGTGCGTTGGCAGATGTGTGACGCAGTGGTGGTCTGGCACGGTGAGGTGCGCTGGTGGCTGTGTGGCGTGACTCAGTGCTGGCCTGGCATGGTGAGGTGCACTGGCAGCTGTGTGGTGTGACACAGTGGTGTCCTGGCACGGTGAGTTGTGCTTTCAGCTGTGTGATGCAGTGGCTGCTAGGCACAGTGAGGCGCACTGGCACCTGTGTGGTTTGACCCAGTGGTGGCCTGGCACTGTGAGGTGCGCTGGCAGCTGTGTGACGCAGTGGTGGCCTGGCACGGTGAGGTGCGCTGGCAGCTGTGTGACGCAGTGGTGGCCTTGCACGGTCAGGTGTACTGACAGTTGTATGATGAAGTGGTGGCTGGGCACGGTGAGGTGTGCTGGCAGCTGTGTGACGCAGTGGTGGCTGGGTACGGTGAGGTGCGTTGGCAGATGTGTGACGTAGTGGTGGCCTGGCACGGTGAGGTGCGCTGGCAGCTGTGTGACGCAGCTGTGGCAGAATACGGTGAGGTGCGCTGGCAGCTGTGTGATGCAGCTGTGGCCGTGCTCGGTGAGGTGTGCTGGGAGCTGTGTGACGCAGTTGTGGCCTGGTACGGTGAGGAGTGCTGGCAGCTGTGCGACGCAGTGGTGGCTTGGCACGGTGAGGTGCACTGGCACCTGTGTGACGCAGTGGTGGTCTGGTACGGTGCGCTGCCACCTGTGTGGTGTGATTCAGTATTGGCCGGGAACTTTGAGGTGCGCTTGCAGCTGTGTGATGCAGTGGTGGCTGGGCATGGTGAGGTGCGCTGGTAGATGTGTGACGCAGCTGTGGCAGGGTTCAGTGAGTTGCGCTGGCAGCTGTGTGACGCAGTTGTGGCTTGGCACGGTGAGATGCGCTTTCAGCTGTGTGACGCAGTGGTGGCCTGGCACAGTGAGGTGCGCTGGCGGCTGTATGGTGTGACTTAGTGCTGGCCTGGCATGGTGATCTGCGCTGGCAGCTGTGTGGTGGGACGCACTGGTGGCCGGGTACTTTGAGGTGCGCTGGCAGCTGTGTGGTGTGACGCAGTGGTGGCCTGGCATGGTGAGGTGCGCTGGCAGCTGTGTGACGCAGTGGTGGCCTGGCACGGTGAGGTGCGCTGGCAGCTGTGTGTTGTGACGCCGTGGTGGCCTGGCACGGTGAGGTGTGCTTGCAGCTGTGTGACGCAGTGGTGGCCTGGTACGGTGAGGTGCGCTGGCAGTTGTGTGATGCAGTGGTGGCCGGGCACAGTGAGGTGCACTCGTAGCTGTGTGGTGTGACGCAGTGGTGGCCGGGCACAGTGAGGTGCACTCGCAGCTGTGTGGTGTGACGCAGTGGTGTTCATCAGGCACAAGTTCATCAGTGAAAAGACCACTGGCATTTTTCCTTCCCCCTACATTCTCAGAGCAGAATCGAATTTAATATTAGCATAATTTATTACAGTGCTAAGTTTAATATTTTTTATTTACTAATAGTTTATGCTAACACCTAACGTTTTTAACGTGAGAAGTACTAATGTAAGTACCTACTGTACTGTACTTAAGTACTACCATAAGAAGTACTGCTGTACGCAACAAAATAAAAGGAGTGGTGAAACAGCCCTACTCATACAGTATCATTATCAACAGACATTGTATCAGTATCAGTTCTTGCTTTGTGCTGGGTTTAGGAGTTTTCCAAACATAGTCTTTCAGCTAATGCCATACCATCTCTATTGGATTTAAATCTGGAGATTCGGCTGGAGTTTTCACCCAGTTCACTCGTTCTGCTATAAGCCTCGCCCTTGCTGCTGTGTGTTTCGGATCATTGTCTTGAAAGAGACGGTGCCTTGATCCGATGTGCTCCCTGATATATGGGGCGGCATGCTGTGTGACCCCGACTTCCTCGAAGAATTCCCGATCCATAATTCCTTCGAAATAAAATTGTTTTTCAAGCAATGTAATGCAAGGTGCTTTCTAACGTTGGGCAATGTGTTTTTTCTCGAAATTTTGTTTCGAGAGACTAGATAAGTAATTCAAGTGTTTATGATATGTCACTGTTGTGAATGTCTGTGGAGTGTATCTTATTAGCCTGTCCTGACTGGTGGAGCTCATCCAGCTGTGTCTGGATATCTTGGTCAAATATTCGGGTAGTATCTTTTGTCTGTTTAGGGTTCTGTATCATTCCACACGGCTGGGCAGCTTGTTCCCCCCTCCCTCCCCTCTCTGTGTACAGCAGAGCCTCCTGTCCTGGCTGGTGGAGCACATCCAGCTGTGTCTGGCTAATATTAAAGCCAGTACTTTAATATTGTTTTCTGTATGTTTATCAATAGTGGGTACTGCCCTAATTCGGTCCTGCACCCGTTGTTAGGTGTTTTTTAGGTGTTGTTAGGGCTTCTACCAAATATGAACACATGGCTTTAATATATATACAATTATAATATTTCCTTTTTTCCCATTGAAAGTATAACATATGTGGTGTGAGAAAGAGGTCCTCATTTAATTGCATGAAACTCTGGCACTGGCGCAACAAACTGAACAATGTTCAAGGGGGTATACGCTTTCTGTAGACACTTTATTTCCTCTTTTTCCATACTCTAAGAAATGATTTGGGAAACCTGTGGGACACTGGAGGTCATTATATATGAGCCTCTTTCTGCACCTTTTAAGCCATTGAAACCTAGTTGCCTTGTTACAAGGTCTAATATTACAGTAGGTGTGGTTTCCGTCTCCTAATTTCTGAGAATGATCAAATTGGGGAATAAGTTGTAGGGAATACCACTCTTGCACTTCTAAGAAAAGACTATCTCAAATGAAACTCGCTATAGAAAGACATCTTGTTGAAAAATTCTTTATTTTTTGTCATTTCTAAAGAAAAAACATTCATCAAGTCCTTCACAAATGTTTTGTTTGTGACTTTCTCTGTTGTTCCCTTTCACACTCAACTGAACTATGTGTTATGTCTTGTAAACGTAATCAAACATTTTACTTAGGTGTGTGGGTTAACACAAACCCATATTGTATGAAACATTCAGTTTTTCATTCACGTTATTTCTAACAATTGCATCCATGCTAGGACTACAGTAAACAACACTTTTTACTAAAGTAAATGAAATTGTTCATTAAACAAGACACATTGTTTTAAATGTATGTAATACGACGACACTAAAAACAACACTGAAACTTTTCATTGAAATACTGGACGAGATTGTGCATATTCAATGGATTTCTCCTGGTGCTTTTTTCATCAGTCTTTTCATATTCTTGTTCTCTACTCAGGTGTCTCCTGTTCCTTTGGTGATGTCTGCTGTACACACATGGTATCATACACTTGAGCAAAGTGTGATACCACCGTTTGTTCTTCTCCTAAAATAAAGATGAACATTGACAAAAGTCAGAAGCACTCTTTTCTTTGACAGACGAACAAAACAATGCAAGAATAACCATACTCTCTGTTCCTTACTCATTTCTACCTACCTGTTTGACCACTTTGTCTGCTTCAGTCAGGACAGGGTGCTGGGGCTGACTCTGAGCAATCTGAGAAGAGCTCTCTGTGATCTTCTCCCCTACAGTGGCTACATTGTACTCTGTTTGAAATCCAGGTATCGCCTCCGGTAAGTTCCTCGGTCCTTTTTGGGACTTGAAAGGGTAGAATCATTTTGTGACTACATTTCCTTGTCATGCACTGATATGTTCTGGTTTGTGTTCGATTACTGCAGGCGTTCAAGTACTTTCTTTTTGTTCTAGACTGGCAGTGTTTGAGATGGTAGGAACTTGTCATATTCTCAACTCTGAATGCTCTGTAAACATACTATTTTAGCAATTGTTAGAAATCTGAAAGCAGTGTTACCTGTATCATTTTTTGTCTTGGTAGTAGTATTGCAGCTCCAACATCAGCACTTAAATAATGGTTTGTGATGTTACTTGTCCTTGGAGTTAGTATACTCCTGAGAAGTCAAGAGAAATCTTATGTAAGCATTAATTATGTTTCACTTTTGAAAGCAAAGTACGTGTCAAGTACTTTGAAGGCATTTGTTGATACTTTTAAGCACTTTCGTTGATTATTATTATCCTTCAATTAGTTATTACAAGTCCAACATTCTCTACATGATCTCACTCCATATTCAGAACGTGGGAATACAGTTGTTTTAAGGAAATGCCACTGAAAAGATAGAAGCTGCACTCTACAAAGATTAATTTACTTATTAAACAGTCAGGGACACAGCTTATACTTCAGTAGTCTTAGATCATGTAATGATGATTATTGTACTTTATAACTAGCAAAATCCCCATATCCTGTTCATTGCCCCTTTTTCAGTTATGTGGATTGACTTATCCCTGAAGTGGTTAATTCTCACCTTGACATCTCATAGAACAACTGAATCTCTACCAAGGGTGAATGTGTCCTTCCTCTTAATGTCTAAAAGAAAAGGTTAAAATTCCCTGAAGCAAAATGCAACAACCCAAAGTGTTGGGGAGGTTGTTTCCACAGTTATTTCATATGACAGTGCTTGGAGTGAAACTACATGACCATGGTGAAGAAGAAAAAACACTTTACCTTGTTCCTCCTGACTGATGTCCTTATGCGTGTTTTGCACAGTTGAGCGTTTTGTGTCTTGTCGTCTGTGTAGGCAACAGCCCTCTTCCCTGGGATAGAACTAGATGATATTTAGACACGTTAATTTGACTTCTCCATTGCTCACATTGATGTGGATATGATTATAATGCTCTGTTTTGTGGGCTTCCCAAGAAAACAATAAATCCCTTACTACTTGTTCGAAATGCAGTAGCACAGATCCTAACAAATACAAGAAAGAGAATATCATTCCTGTTTTGAAAAAACTTCACTGGTCACCTGTATTATCTAGGATAAATTTGAAAGTTCTTTTACTTGTTTTTAAAGCTTTAAGCGACCTAGCACGTCTGTACCTTACTGAATGTCTGTCTTCATATGTTCCTATACGTGACCTGAGATCTGCACATACTGGCCTACTGCAAATACCACATGTGAAATGCAGAAAGAGTGGAGAGGCTGCTTTTTGTTTTTATGCTTCTAAATTATGAAACTCACTTCCACTTTTTATTAGGCAGTCAAGCTCGGTACATTGTTTTAAAAAACATTTGAAAATGTTGCTTTTAGTTAAAGTGGTTCTTTGTTCTTTCTATTTCTGTTTCTTTTTTTAGTTCTCTTTAATTGTTCTTATTTTATTACGACTTTCCTCATTTTTATTTATTTAATTGACATGTATGTTGCTTTACTGTATTGCTGTATTTTCCTTTACAACTGAAAGTATATCTCTCAATTTTAATATTTTATTTTTACGCTTGGTTTTTAAAGCACCAAAGCACTATTTGTATGAAAGGTGCTCTATAGATAAAGTTTATTATTATTATTTTTAATATTATTATTATACTTTGTTACATTTTTGGTTAGGACAAAGATTCTAGTAGAGGTGGCCTCTTTTACCCCGTTCCAAAAAAATGGAAAACTACCTTCAGAATACACTGACAATGACCATCTACTGTCTCCTCTAACTGTGTGTTGTCATCATGCATATCTTGTGTATTATTTATTGTAGTTGGTTTTGTCATTCTGTAAAGAAGCCACCTTTCAAGGCACTATATAAAATAATGTTTGTTATTATTATTTACATTTTTCATCGTTAAATCTGGCGAAGAGTCTTAAGAGAATATCAAGGAACACGTTGCTCTTACCTTTCCATTCCAAGAAATGCCCTCAGCTCGGATTGCAGAGATTGACCTCTCTGTCTCAAATTCTGAGAAACATAGACTCGATTGAAAAATGACCATTTCCTAAGATTCACATAACATCACCAGTCAACATTTGCCACTTGACATCAATAGAAACCATAGAGTACATGACATTTCCAATCAGTTTTCTTTCAAGGTACAATACCAATCGCCTTGCCAGAAGAGTTATACTGCGGTAGATAAATATTACAAATGTCAGATGCACGCAGAGTTGTTTGGATTACTATGAAAAGATTGGCAAATATATTTATGTTCATTATATTTCTTGGAGTGACAGAGCTAAAGAGAAAACAATACTTACCTTTATCTCTGCAGACAGGATCGCAAGGGATTCCCTTATACTGGGTTCCTATGTAACAAATAATACATTATTCAAAAAACATGATATTTCACTGTCCATTGGCAGCATGATTGTTTATCATTACAGTTTTAGTTAGCTTTAATTTTGTAAACCCCAAGTAAACATAGTTTGTGCCTTTCTCTGAACTTTTTGGCATTTCAATTCAGTTGTTTGTAAGCTTATTTTACAGTTGCTAGGTTGATGAAGTTCCTGAACTGTGCAGTATTTCTTTTGGGTTTGGTGCGAATCATATTCTAGCGGTTGGGGGAAAAAAGCACAGGTGCCATCCCACCATTAAACCCTGAAACTTACCTTAGCCGATTCTTCAACTAAACCAGACATGTTAACTAAGTGTTACAGTATGTTTCAAAGTGTGTATTTTAGCAAACACAACTGAAGTTCTGTTGTCTCCTTGGAGACACCTGGAACTGGTGTGATGCTGGTTCTATGACATCATTCGTTCTAAATGTAAATGCAGGTATTGGCACAACATAGTAAATTGATGTAAAGTTATGGATCCATTTATGATTTTCACTCAGTTTGAAAGAGTTCCTGTCGTGTGGTTAAACTTTGTGTTACGGAGGGTTAACTGGGGTTCTGGCTACTAGTTAGGCTTGGTCATTCAGTCATCTGGTTCATGAAATAGGAAGCTAAGAGATCTGTGTTGTAGTTTTACTGTTTGTTTTTGTTCCATAGAATAAGAAATGTTTCATTAATATTAGTAATAGAGTAGCTGTTTCTCTAAACAGTGTGTCAGTTTGCACTGCAGGTGTGCCAGGTAGAGACCATTTAAGAACCCAAAAATATGCTGTCATTTACTGCCGTGGCTAATTTCTGTTAACCTTGTCTTTCACTCACTTTAATGAGCAAAATGTTCATACATAAAGCATACATTTCTGATTGGTCAGAAGAAGCTTCTTAACATATAAGATATAAAGAAAGTCAGAAAGTTAGGCACTTAGGTCAGCCTTAGGCAGTTAACCAAGACCATAATCCGATAAGAAGCTATTCCCTTTCATGTTGCTAAATCACATGTAGGATACATGAGTTACACCTCCACTTAAGAGACCTTAAAGAGACCTTGGCCAGCCAGGAGTGTAGAAAACCGTAAAACAGTTCTTGAGGACCTAATTGTTAACTCTTAACAGGCAAAGGTTCCTTCAGTCCTATGAGAAATATTTTAGAATTGAACTAAAGTGTGTTTCCGATACAGGAGCATATGTCTGTCAGGGCCTGTTGGAGAGGCCCTGCATGAGAACCCCTGGCTGCAGTTCCACATCCCCCTGAAAGTAAATAGAGCCATAAGCACTGAGCTAAGGACACTGCTCCAGGACATGCTGGCTGTCGATCCTGACCAGCGACCAGAAGCCATCCAGCAGAAGAAGCAAGTCAGGCAAGCCATGGCACGAGAGAAAACATCTTTGTAGTGACTGATAGCAAGATGTCCGTGACCAAGGGCAATTCGTCTGAGTAAAGTCTGATTTCATTTTTATGTCCCGAAAGGCCACTGCCTTTGTGCTGTAGATTTCTGATTTAGACGGGCATTTCTATGGACAACTTTGACTTTTCTGTGGGTCCAATGAAAATAAGTTTTTTAACGTATTCTTTGTTACAGTTTTCGAAAGTTTAAAGACATTCACTGAGTTGACGATAAAGGAAAAGTTTCATCTTTCACCTCTTGGAAGGTAGGCCGGTCAGAGGTACAATATATGTCTTCATGTCTTCATCCTCCATGTTTGTAACTACAGGTTTCACAGTGTTGAGCTAAGACACAAAAACACCTATAAATGGCAGATCCAAATGTATCAAATGTATAAACCTGGGCTGAAAAAGTGTGTACAGTATATACTCTGTGTAGGTCTGATAAAAGTATTCGAGTCAAAGTGTCATATGGATACAAATTCTCATGATTTTGTATTGTGTGTTTTTTCTCTGTTCTGCTTTATTGAAAGAAATCAGATGCTCTTCCTGAAACTTACCTTAGCTGATTCTTCAGCTAAACCAGACAGACTTCTGAAATTCTTAAATATTATCAAATCTTGTTGGTGCAGAGGTGGTGGAGCCCATTACCAACAGACTCACAGCTGAAATTGCTGTGAAAAGGGCTTCTACCAAATATTAACATGTGGGTGAAAATGTATACAATTGTAATATTTCCTTTTTTCCCTTTGAAAGTATAACATATGTGGTGTGAGAAAGAGGTCCTCATTTAATTGCATGAAACTCTGGCACTGGCGCAACAAACTGAACAAAGTTCAAGGGGGTATACGCTTTCTGTAGACACTTTATTTCCTCTTTTTCCATACTCTAAGAAATGATTTGGGAAACCTGTGGGACACTGGAGGTCATTATACATGAGCCTCTTTCTGCACCTTTTAAGCCATTGAAACCTAGTTGCCTTGTTACAAGGTCTAATATTACAGTAGGTGTGGTTTCCGTCTCCTAATTTCTGAGAATGATCAAATTGGGGAATAAGTTGTAGGGAATACCACTCTTGCACTTCTAAGAAAAGACTATCTCAAATGAAACTCGCTATAGAAAGACATCTTGTTGAAAAATTCTTTATTTTTTGTCATTTCTAAAGAAAAAACATTCATCAAGTCCTTCACAAATGTTTTGTTTGTGACTTTCTCTGTTGTTCCCTTTCACACTCAACTGAACTATGTGTTATGTCTTGTAAACGTAATCAAACATTTCACTTAGGTGTGTGGGTTAACACAAACCCATATTGTATGAAACATTCAGTTTTTCATTCAAGTTTTTTCTAACAATTGCATCCATGCTAGGACTACAGTAAACAACACTTTTTACTAAAGTAAATCAAATTGTTCATTAAACAAGACACATTGTTTTAAATGTATGCAATACGACGACACTAAAAACAACACTGAAACTTTTCATTGAAATACTGGACGAGATTGTGCATATTCAATGGATTTCTCCTGGTGCTTTTTTTCATCAGTCTTTTCATATTCTTGTTCTCTACTCAGGTGTCTCCTGTTCCTTTGGTGATGTCTGCTGTACACACATGGTATCATACACTTGAGCAAAGTGTGATACCACCGTTTGTTCTTCTCCTAAAATAAAGATGAACATTGACAAAAGTCAGAATCACTCTTTTCTTTGACAGACGAACAAAACAATGCAAGAATAACCATACTCTCTGTTCCTTACTCATTTCTACCTACCTGTTTGACCACTTTGTCTGCTTCAGTCAGGACAGGGTGCTGGGGCTGACTCTGAGCAATCTGAGAAGAGCTCTCTGTGATCTTCTCCCCTACAGTGGCTACATTGTACTCTGTTTGAAATCCAGGTATCGCCTCCGGTAAGTTCCTCGGTCCTTTTTGGGACTTGAAAGGGTAGAATCATTTTGTGACTACATTTCCTTGTCATGCACTGATATGTTCTGGTTTGTGTTCGATTACTGCAGGCGTTCAAGTACTTTCTTTTTGTTCTAGAATGGCAGTGTTTGAGATGGTAGGAACTTGTCATATTCTCAACTCTGAATGCTCTGTAAACATACTATTTTAGCAATTCTTAGAAATCTGAAAGCAGTGTTACCTGTATCATTTTTTGTCTTGGTAGTAGTATTGCAGCTCCAACATCAGCACTTAAATAATGGTTTGTGATGTTACTTGTCCTTGGAGTTAGTATACTCCTGAGAAGTCAAGAGAAATCTTACGTAAGCATTAATTATGTTTCACTTTTGAAAGCAAAGTACGTGTCAAGTACTTTGAAGGCATTTGTTGATACTTTTAAGCACTTTCGTTGATTATTATTATCCTTCAATTAGTTATTACAAGTCCAACATTCTCTACATGATCTCACTCCATATTCAGAATGTGGGAATACAATTGTTTTAAGGAAATGCCACTGAATAGATAGTAACTGCACTCTACAAAGATGAATTTGCTAATTAATCAGTCAGGGACACAGCTTATACTTCAGTAGTCTTAGATCATGTAATGATGATTATTGTACTTTATAACTAGCAAAATCCCCATATCCTGTTCATTGCCCCTTTTTCAGTTATGTGGATTGACTTATCCCTGAAGTGGTTAATTCTCACCTTGACATCTCATAGAACAACTGAATCTCTACCAAGGGTGAATGTGTCCTTCCTCTTAATGTCTAAAAGAAAAGGTTAAAATTCATTGAAGCAAAATGCAACAACCCAAAATGTTGGGGAGGTCGTTTCCACAGTTATTTCATATGACAGTGCTTGGAGTGAAACTACATGACCATGGTGAAGAAGAAAAAACACTTTACCTTGTTCCTCCTGACTGATGTCCTTATGCGTGTTTTGCACAGTTGAGCGTTTTGTGTCTTGTCGTCTGTGTAGGCAACAGCCCTCTTCCCTGGGATAGAACTAGATGATATTTAGACACGTTAATTTGACTTCTCCATTGCTCACATTGATGTGGATATGATTATAATGCTCTGTTTTGTGGGCTTCCCAAGAAAACAATAAATCCCTTACTACTTGTTCGAAATGCAGTAGCACAGATCCTAACAAATACAAGAAAGAGAATATCATTCCTGTTTTGAAAAAACTTCACTGGTCACCTGTATTATCTAGGATAAATTTGAAAGTTCTTTTACTTGTTTTTAAAGCTTTAAGCGACCTAGCACGTCTGTACCTTACTGAATGTCTGTCTTCATATGTTCCTATACGTGACCTGAGATCTGCACATACTGGCCTACTGCAAATACCACATGTGAAATGCAGAAAGAGTGGAGAGGCTGCTTTTTGTTTTTATGCTTCTAAATTATGAAACTCACTTCCACTTTTTATTAGGCAGTCAAGCTCGGTACATTGTTTTAAAAAACATTTGAAAATGTTGCTTTTAGTTAAAGTGGTTCTTTGTTCTTTCTATTTCTGTTTCTTTTTTTAGTTCTCTTTAATTGTTCTTATTTTATTACGACTTTCCTCATTTTTATTTATTTAATTGACATGTATGTTGCTTTACTGTATTGCTGTATTTTCCTTGACAACTGAAAGTATATCTCTCAATTTTAATATTTTATTTTTACGCTTGGTTTTTAAAGCACCAAAGCACTATTTGTATGAAAGGTGCTCTATAGATAAAGTTTATCATTATTATTTTTAATATTATTATTATACTTTGTTACATTTTTGGTTAGGACAAAGATTCTAGTAGAGGTGGCCTCTTTTACCCCGTTCCAAAAAATTGGAAAACTACCTTCAGAGTACACTGACAATGACCATCTACTGTCTCCTCTAACTGTGTATTGTCATCATGCATATCTTGTGTATTATTTATTGTAGTTGGTTTTGTCATTCTGTAAAGAAGCCACCTTTCAAGGCACTATATAAAATAATGTTTGTTATTATTATTTACATTTTTCATCGTTAAATCTGGCGAAGAGTCTTAAGAGAATATCAAAGAACACGTTGCTCTTACCTTTCCATTCCAAGAAATGCCCTCAGCTCGGATTGCAGAGATTGACCTCTCTGTCTCAAATTCTGAGAAACATAGACTCGATTGAAAAATGACCATTTCCTAAGATTCACATAACATCACCAGTCAACATTTGCCACTTGACATCAATAGAAACCATAGAGTACATGACATTTCCAATCAGTTTTCTTTCAAGGTACAATACCAATCGCCTTGCCAGAAGAGTTCTACTGCGGTAGATAAATATTACAAATGTCAGATACACGCAGAGTTGTTTGGATTACTATGAAAAGATTGGCAAATATATTTATGTTCATTATATTTCTTGGAGTGACAGAGCTAAAGAGAAAACAATACTTACCTTTATCTCTGCAGACAGGATCGCAAGGGATTCCCTTATACTGGGTTCCTATGTAACAAATAATACATTATTCAAAAAACATGATATTTCTCTGTCCATTGGCAGCATGATTGTTTATCATTACAGTTTTAGTTAGCTTTAATTTTGTAAACCCCAAGTAAACATAGTTTGTGCCTTTCTCTGAACTTTTTGGCATTTCAGTTCAGTTGTTTGTAAGCTTATTTTACAGTTGCTAGGTTGATGAAGTTCCTGAACTGTGCAGTATTTCTTTTGGGTTTGGTGCGAATCATATTCTAGCGGTTGGGGGAAAAAAGCACAGGTGCCATCCCACCATTAAACCCTGAAACTTACCTTAGCCGATTCTTCAACTAAACCAGACATGTTAACTAAGTGTTACAGTATGTTTCAAAGTGTGTATTTTAGCAAACACAACTGAAGTTCTGTTGTCTCCTTGGAGACACCTGGAACTGGTGTGATGCTGGTTCTATGACATCATTCGTTCTAAATGTAAATGCAGGTATTGGCACAACATAGTAAATTGATGTAAAGTTATGGATCCATTTATGATTTTCACTCAGTTTGAAAGAGTTCCTGTCGTGTGGTTAAACTTTGTGTTACGGAGGGTTAACTGGGGTTCTGGCTACTAGTTAGGCTTGGTCATTCAGTCATCTGGTTCATGAAATAGGAAGCTAAGAGATCTGTGTTTTAGTTTTACTGTTTGTTTTTGTTCCATAGAATAAGAAATGTTTCATTAATATTAGTAATAGAGTAGCTGTTTCTCTAAACAGTGTGTGTCAGTTTGCACTGCAGGTGTGCCAGGTAGAGACCATTTAAGAACCCAAAAATATGCTGTCATTTACTGCCGTGGCTAATTTCTGTTAACCTTGTCTCTCACTCACTTTGATGAGCAAAATGTTCATACATAAAGCATACATTTCTGGTTGGTCAGAAGAAGCTTCTTAACATATAAGGTATAAAGAAAGTCAGAAAGTTAGGCACTTAGGTCAGCCTTAGGCAGTTAACCAAGACCATAATCCGATAAGAAGCTATTCCCTTTCATGTTGCTAAATCACATGTAGGATACATGAGTTACACCTCCACTTAAGAGACCTTAAAGAGACCTTGGCCAGCCAGGAGTGTAGAAAACCGTAAAACAGTTCTTGAGGACCTAATTGTTAACTCTTAACAGGCAAAGGTTCCTTCAGTCCTATGAGAAATATTTTAGAATTGAACTAAAGTGTGTTTCCGATACAGGAGCATATGTCTGTCAGGGCCTGTTGGAGAGGCCCTGGATGAGAACCCCTGGCTGCAGTTCCACATCCCCCTGAAAGTAAATAGAGCCATAAGCACTGAGCTAAGGACACTGCTCCAGGACATGCTGGCTGTCGATCCTGACCAGTGACCAGAAGCCATCCAGCAGAAGAAGCAAGTCAGGCAAGCCATGGCACGAGAGAAAACATCTTTGTAGTGACTGATAGCAAGATGTCCGTGACCAAGGGCAATTCGTCCCAGCTGAAATTCGTCTGAGTAAAGTCTGATTTCATTTTTATGTCCCGAAAGGCCACTGCCTTTGTGCTGTAGATTTCTGATTTAGACGGGCATTTCTATGGACAACTTTGACTTTTCTGTGGGTCCAATGAAAATAAGTTTTTTAACTTATTCTTTGTTACAGTTTTTGAAAGTTTAAAGACATTCACTGAGTTGACGATAAAGGAAAAGTTTCATCTTTCACCTCTTGGAAGGTAGGCCGGTCAGAGGTACAATATATGTCTTCATGTCTTCATCCTCCATGTTTGTAACTACAGGTTTCACAGTGTTGAGCTAAGACACAAAAACACCTACAAATGGCAGTTCCAAATGTATAAACCTGGGCTGAAAAAGTGTGTACAGTATATACTCTGTGTAGGTCTGATAAAAGTATTCGAGTCAAAGTGTCATATGGATACAAATTCTCATGATTTTGTATTGTGTGTTTTTTCTCTGTTCTGCTTTATTGAAAGAAATCAGATGCTCTTCCTGAAACTTACCTTAGCTGATTCTTCAGCTAAACCAGACAGACTTCTGAAATTCTTAAATATTATCAAATCTTGTTGGTGCAGAGGTGGTGGAGCCCATTACCAACAGACTCACAGCTGAAATTGCTGTGAAAAGGGCTTCTACCAAATATTAACATGTGGGTGAAAATGTATACAATTGTAATATTTCCTTTTTTCCCTTTGAAAGTATAACATATGTGGTGTGAGAAAGAGGTCCTCATTTAATTGCATGAAACTCTGGCACTGGCGCAACAAACTGAACAAAGTTCAAGGGGGTATACGCTTTCTGTAGACACTTTATTTCCTCTTTTTCCATACTCTAAGAAATGATTTGGGAAACCTGTGGGACACTGGAGGTCATTATACATGAGCCTCTTTCTGCACCTTTTAAGCCATTGAAACCTAGTTGCCTTGTTACAAGGTCTAATATTACAGTAGGTGTGGTTTCCGTCTCCTAATTTCTGAGAATGATCAAATTGGGGAATAAGTTGTAGGGAATACCACTCTTGCACTTCTAAGAAAAGACTATCTCAAATGAAACTCGCTATAGAAAGACATCTTGTTGAAAAATTCTTTATTTTTTGTCATTTCTAAAGAAAAAACATTCATCAAGTCCTTCACAAATGTTTTGTTTGTGACTTTCTCTGTTGTTCCCTTTCACACTCAACTGAACTATGTGTTATGTCTTGTAAACGTAATCAAACATTTCACTTAGGTGTGTGGGTTAACACAAACCCATATTGTATGAAACATTCAGTTTTTCATTCAAGTTTTTTCTAACAATTGCATCCATGCTAGGACTACAGTAAACAACACTTTTTACTAAAGTAAATGAAATTGTTCATTAAACAAGACACATTGTTTTAAATGTATGCAATACGACGACACTAAAAACAACACTGAAACTTTTCATTGAAATACTGGACGAGATTGTGCATATTCAATGGATTTCTCCTGGTGCTTTTTTTCATCAGTCTTTTCATATTCTTGTTCTCTACTCAGGTGTCTCCTGTTCCTTTGGTGATGTCTGCTGTACACACATGGTATCATACACTTGAGCAAAGTGTGATACCACCGTTTGTTCTTCTCCTAAAATAAAGATGAACATTGACAAAAGTCAGAATCACTCTTTTCTTTGACAGACGAACAAAACAATGCAAGAATAACCATACTCTCTGTTCCTTACTCATTTCTACCTACCTGTTTGACCACTTTGTCTGCTTCAGTCAGGACAGGGTGCTGGGGCTGACTCTGAGCAATCTGAGAAGAGCTCTCTGTGATCTTCTCCCCTACAGTGGCTACATTGTACTCTGTTTGAAATCCAGGTATCGCCTCCGGTAAGTTCCTCGGTCCTTTTTGGGACTTGAAAGGGTAGAATCATTTTGTGACTACATTTCCTTGTCATGCACTGATATGTTCTGGTTTGTGTTCGATTACTGCAGGCGTTCAAGTACTTTCTTTTTGTTCTAGAATGGCAGTGTTTGAGATGGTAGGAACTTGTCATATTCTCAACTCTGAATGCTCTGTAAACATACTATTTTAGCAATTCTTAGAAATCTGAAAGCAGTGTTACCTGTATCATTTTTTGTCTTGGTAGTAGTATTGCAGCTCCAACATCAGCACTTAAATAATGGTTTGTGATGTTACTTGTCCTTGGAGTTAGTATACTACTGAGAAGTCAAGAGAAATCTTACGTAAGCATTAATTATGTTTCACTTTTGAAAGCAAAGTACGTGTCAAGTACTTTGAAGGCATTTGTTGATACTTTTAAGCACTTTCGTTGATTATTATTATCCTTCAATTAGTTATTACAAGTCCAACATTCTCTACATGATCTCACTCCATATTCAGAATGTGGGAATACAATTGTTTTAAGGAAATGCCACTGAATAGATAGTAACTGCACTCTACAAAGATGAATTTGCTAATTAATCAGTCAGGGACACAGCTTATACTTCAGTAGTCTTAGATCATGTAATGATGATTATTGTACTTTATAACTAGCAAAATCCCCATATCCTGTTCATTGCCCCTTTTTCAGTTATGTGGATTGACTTATCCCTGAAGTGGTTAATTCTCACCTTGACATCTCATAGAACAACTGAATCTCTACCAAGGGTGAATGTGTCCTTCCTCTTAATGTCTAAAAGAAAAGGTTAAAATTCATTGAAGCAAAATGCAACAAACCCAAAATGTTGGGGAGGTCGTTTCCACAGTTATTTCATATGACAGTGCTTGGAGTGAAACTACATGACCATGGTGAAGAAGAAAAAACACTTTACCTTGTTCCTCCTGACTGATGTCCTTATGCGTGTTTTGCACAGTTGAGCGTTTTGTGTCTTGTCGTCTGTGTAGGCAACAGCCCTCTTCCCTGGGATAGAACTAGATGATATTTAGACACGTTAATTTGACTTCTCCATTGCTCACATTGATGTGGATATGATTATAATGCTCTGTTTTGTGGGCTTCCCAAGAAAACAATAAATCCCTTACTACTTGTTCGAAATGCAGTAGCACAGATCCTAACAAATACAAGAAAGAGAATATCATTCCTGTTTTGAAAAAACTTCACTGGTCACCTGTATTATCTAGGATAAATTTGAAAGTTCTTTTACTTGTTTTTAAAGCTTTAAGCGACCTAGCACGTCTGTACCTTACTGAATGTCTGTCTTCATATGTTCCTATATGTGACCTGAGATCTGCACATACTGGCCTACTGCAAATACCACATGTGAAATGCAGAAAGAGTGGAGAGGCTGCTTTTTGTTTTTATGCTTCTAAATTATGAAACTCACTTCCACTTTTTATTAGGCAGTCAAGCTCAGTACATTGTTTTAAAAAACATTTGAAAATGTTGCTTTTAGTTAAAGTGGTTCTTTGTTCTTTCTATTTCTGTTTCTTTTTTTAGTTCTCTTTAATTGTTCTTATTTTATTACGACTTTCCTCATTTTTATTTATTTAATTGACATGTATGTTGCTTTACTGTATTGCTGTATTTTCCTTTACAACTGAAAGTATATCTCTCAATTTTAATATTTTATTTTTACGCTTGGTTTTTAAAGCACCAAAGCACTATTTGTATGAAAGGTGCTCTATAGATAAAGTTTATTATTATTATTTTTAATATTATTATTATACTTTGTTACATTTTTGGTTAGGACAAAGATTCTAGTAGAGGTGGCCTCTTTTACCCCGTTCCAAAAAATTGGAAAACTACCTTCAGAATACACTGACAATGACCATCTACTGTCTCCTCTAACTGTGTATTGTCATCATGCATATCTTGTGTATTATTTATTGTAGTTGGTTTTGTCATTCTGTAAAGAAGCCACCTTTCAAGGCACTATATAAAATAATGTTTGTTATTATTATTTACATTTTTCATCGTTAAATCTGGCGAGGAGTCTTAAGAGAATATCAAAGAACACGTTGCTCTTACCTTTCCATTCCAAGAAATGCCCTCAGCTCGGATTGCAGAGATTGACCTCTCTGTCTCAAATTCTGAGAAACATAGACTCGATTGAAAAATGACCATTTCCTAAGATTCACATAACATCACCAGTCAACATTTGCCACTTGACATCAATAGAAACCATAGAGTACATGACATTTCCAATCAGTTTTCTTTCAAGGTACAATACCAATCGCCTTGCCAGAAGAGTTCTACTGCGGTAGATAAATATTACAAATGTCAGATACACGCAGAGTTGTTTGGATTACTATGAAAAGATTGGCAAATATATTTATGTTCATTATATTTCTTGGAGTGACAGAGCTAAAGAGAAAACAATACTTACCTTTATCTCTGCAGACAGGATCGCAAGGGATTCCCTTATACTGGGTTCCTATGTAACAAATAATACATTATTCAAAAAACATGATATTTCTCTGTCCATTGGCAGCATGATTGTTTATCATTACAGTTTTAGTTAGCTTTAATTTTGTAAACCCCAAGTAAACATAGTTTGTGCCTTTCTCTGAACTTTTTGGCATTTCAATTCAGTTGTTTGTAAGCTTATTTTACAGTTGCTAGGTTGATGAAGTTCCTGAACTGTGCAGTATTTCTTTTGGGTTTGGTGCGAATCATATTCTAGCGGTTGGGGGAAAAAAGCACAGGTGCCATCCCACCATTAAACCCTGAAACTTACCTTAGCCGATTCTTCAACTAAACCAGACATGTTAACTAAGTGTTACAGTATGTTTCAAAGTGTGTATTTTAGCAAACACAACTGAAGTTCTGTTGTCTCCTTGGAGACACCTGGAACTGGTGTGATGCTGGTTCTATGACATCATTCGTTCTAAATGTAAATGCAGGTATTGGCACAACATAGTAAATTGATGTAAAGTTATGGATCCATTTATGATTTTCACTCAGTTTGAAAGAGTTCCTGTCGTGTGGTTAAACTTTGTGTTACGGAGGGTTAACTGGGGTTCTGGCTACTAGTTAGGCTTGGTCATTCAGTCATCTGGTTCACGAAATTGGAAGCTAAGAGATCTGTGTTTTAGTTTTACTGTTTGTTTTTGTTCCATTGAATAAGAAATGTTTCATTAATATTAGTAATAGAGTAGCTGTTTCTCTAAACAGTGTGTGTCAGTTTGCACTGCAGGTGTGCCAGGTAGAGACCATTTAAGAACCCAAAAATATGCTGTCATTTACTGCCGTGGCTAATTTCTGTTAACCTTGTCTCTCACTCACTTTGATGAGCAAAATGTTCATACATAAAGCATACATTTCTGATTGGTCAGAAGAAGCTTCTTAACATATAAGGTATAAAGAAAGTCAGAAAGTTAGGCACTTAGGTCAGCCTTAGGCAGTTAACCAAGACCATAATCCGATAAGAAGCTATTCCCTTTCATGTTGCTAAATCACATGTAGGATACATGAGTTACACCTCCACTTAAGAGACCTTAAAGAGACCTTGGCCAGCCAGGAGTGTAGAAAACCGTAAAACAGTTCTTGAGGACCTAATTGTTAACTCTTAACAGGCAAAGGTTCCTTCAGTCCTATGAGAAATATTTTAGAATTGAACTAAAGTGTGTTTCCGATACAGGAGCATATGTCTGTCAGGGCCTGTTGGAGAGGCCCTGGATGAGAACCCCTGGCTGCAGTTCCACATCCCCCTGAAAGTAAATAGAGCCATAAGCACTGAGCTAAGGACACTGCTCCAGGACATGCTGGCTGTCGATCCTGACCAGCGACCAGAAGCCATCCAGCAGAAGAAGCAAGTCAGGCAAGCCATGGCACGAGAGAAAACATCTTTGTAGTGACTGATAGCAAGATGTCCGTGACCAAGGGCAATTCGTCCCAGCTGAAATTCATCTGAGTAAAGTCTGATTTCATTTTTATGTCCCGAAAGGCCACTGTCTTTGTGCTGTAGATTTCTGATTTAGACGGGCATTTCTATGGACAACTTTGAATTTTCAGTGGGTCCAATAAAAATAAGTTTTTTAACTTATTCTTTGTTACAGTTTTCGAAAGTTTAAAGACATTCACTGAGTTGACGATAAAGGAAAAGTTTCATCTTTCACCTCTTGGAAGGTAGGCCGGTCAGAGGTACAATATATGTCTTCATGTCTTCATCCTCCATGTTTGTAACTACAGGTTTCACAGTGTTGAGCTAAGACACAAAAACACCTACAAATGGCAGATCCAAATGTATCAAATGTATAAACCTGGGCTGAAAAAGTGTGTACAGTATATACTCTGTGTAGGTCTGATAAAAGTATTCGAGTCAAAGTGTCATATGGATACAAATTCTCATGATTTTGTATTGTGTGTTTTTTCTCTGTTCTGCTTTATTGAAAGAAATCAGATGCTCTTCCTGAAACTTACCTTAGCTGATTCTTCAGCTAAACCAGACAGACTTCTGAAATTCTTAAATATTATCAAATCTTGTTGGTGCAGAGGTGGTGGAGCCCATTACCAACAGACTCACAGCTGAAATTGCTGTGAAAAGGGCTTCTACCAAATATTAACATGTGGGTGAAAATGTATACAATTGTAATATTTCCTTTTTTCCCTTTGAAAGTATAACATATGTGGTGTGAGAAAGAGGTCCTCATTTAATTGCATGAAACTCTGGCACTGGCGCAACAAACTGAACAAAGTTCAAGGGGGTATACGCTTTCTGTAGACACTTTATTTCCTCTTTTTCCATACTCTAAGAAATGATTTGGGAAACCTGTGGGACACTGGAGGTCATTATACATGAGCCTCTTTCTGCACCTTTTAAGCCATTGAAACCTAGTTGCCTTGTTACAAGGTCTAATATTACAGTAGGTGTGGTTTCCGTCTCCTAATTTCTGAGAATGATCAAATTGGGGAATAAGTTGTAGGGAATACCACTCTTGCACTTCTAAGAAAAGACTATCTCAAATGAAACTCGCTATAGAAAGACATCTTGTTGAAAAATTCTTTATTTTTTGTCATTTCTAAAGAAAAAACATTCATCAAGTCCTTCACAAATGTTTTGTTTGTGACTTTCTCTGTTGTTCCCTTTCACACTCAACTGAACTATGTGTTATGTCTTGTAAACGTAATCAAACATTTCACTTAGGTGTGTGGGTTAACACAAACCCATATTGTATGAAACATTCAGTTTTTCATTCAAGTTTTTTCTAACAATTGCATCCATGCTAGGACTACAGTAAACAACACTTTTTACTAAAGTAAATCAAATTGTTCATTAAACAAGACACATTGTTTTAAATGTATGCAATACGACGACACTAAAAACAACACTGAAACTTTTCATTGAAATACTGGACGAGATTGTGCATATTCAATGGATTTCTCCTGGTGCTTTTTTTCATCAGTCTTTTCATATTCTTGTTCTCTACTCAGGTGTCTCCTGTTCCTTTGGTGATGTCTGCTGTACACACATGGTATCATACACTTGAGCAAAGTGTGATACCACCGTTTGTTCTTCTCCTAAAATAAAGATGAACATTGACAAAAGTCAGAATCACTCTTTTCTTTGACAGACGAACAAAACAATGCAAGAATAACCATACTCTCTGTTCCTTACTCATTTCTACCTACCTGTTTGACCACTTTGTCTGCTTCAGTCAGGACAGGGTGCTGGGGCTGACTCTGAGCAATCTGAGAAGAGCTCTCTGTGATCTTCTCCCCTACAGTGGCTACATTGTACTCTGTTTGAAATCCAGGTATCGCCTCCGGTAAGTTCCTCGGTCCTTTTTGGGACTTGAAAGGGTAGAATCATTTTGTGACTACATTTCCTTGTCATGCACTGATATGTTCTGGTTTGTGTTCGATTACTGCAGGCGTTCAAGTACTTTCTTTTTGTTCTAGAATGGCAGTGTTTGAGATGGTAGGAACCATATTCTCAACTCTGAATGCTCTGTAAACATACTATTTTAGCAATTCTTAGAAATCTGAAAGCAGTGTTACCTGTATCATTTTTTGTCTTGGTAGTAGTATTGCAGCTCCAACATCAGCACTTAAATAATGGTTTGTGATGTTACTTGTCCTTGGAGTTAGTATACTCCTGAGAAGTCAAGAGAAATCTTACGTAAGCATTAATTATGTTTCACTTTTGAAAGCAAAGTACTTGTCAAGTACTTTGAAGGCATTTGTTGATACTTTTAAGCACTTTCGTTGATTATTATTATCCTTCAATTAGTTATTACAAGTCCAACATTCTCTACATGATCTCACTCCATATTCAGAATGTGGGAATACAATTGTTTTAAGGAAATGCCACTGAATAGATAGTAGCTGCACTCTACAAAGATGAATTTGCTAATTAATCAGTCAGGGACACAGCTTATACTTCAGTAGTCTTAGATCATGTAATGATGATTATTGTACTTTATAACTAGCAAAATCCCCATATCCTGTTCATTGCCCCTTTTTCAGTTATGTGGATTGACTTATCCCTGAAGTGGTTAATTCTCACCTTGACATCTCATAGAACAACTGAATCTCTACCAAGGGTGAATGTGTCCTTCCTCTTAATGTCTAAAAGAAAAGGTTAAAATTCATTGAAGCAAAATGCAACAACCCAAAATGTTGGGGAGGTCGTTTCCACAGTTATTTCATATGACAGTGCTTGGAGTGAAACTACATGACCATGGTGAAGAAGAAAAAACACTTTACCTTGTTCCTCCTGACTGATGTCCTTATGCGTGTTTTGCACAGTTGAGCGTTTTGTGTCTTGTCGTCTGTGTAGGCAACAGCCCTCTTCCCTGGGATAGAACTAGATGATATTTAGACACGTTAATTTGACTTCTCCATTGCTCACATTGATGTGGATATGATTATAATGCTCTGTTTTGTGGGCTTCCCAAGAAAACAATAAATCCCTTACTACTTGTTCGAAATGCAGTAGCACAGATCCTAACAAATACAAGAAAGAGAATATCATTCCTGTTTTGAAAAAACTTCACTGGTCACCTGTATTATCTAGGATAAATTTGAAAGTTCTTTTACTTGTTTTTAAAGCTTTAAGCGACCTAGCACGTCTGTACCTTACTGAATGTCTGTCTTCATATGTTCCTATACGTGACCTGAGATCTGCACATACTGGCCTACTGCAAATACCACATGTGAAATGCAGAAAGAGTGGAGAGGCTGCTTTTTGTTTTTATGCTTCTAAATTATGAAACTCACTTCCACTTTTTATTAGGCAGTCAAGCTCGGTACATTGTTTTAAAAAACATTTGAAAATGTTGCTTTTAGTTAAAGTGGTTCTTTGTTCTTTCTATTTCTGTTTCTTTTTTTAGTTCTCTTTAATTGTTCTTATTTTATTACTGTTAGGAATCCCTGGTGAGAAGATACACGGATCCTGTGCAGACGCAGGCACGGGTGATAGATGAGGCAGGCGAACAAACCAGAACGAGAGGCAAGGTCGTAGTCAAAAGGCGAAAGGCAAGTCGTAATCCAGGAAGTTCACCGGTAGCAGACAGTCCGAGTCGAGAGGCGAGGTGCAAAGTCGAAAAGGCAGAAGGGGAATCCAAAAACCAGAATAAACGAGGTACGGGGAAAAACGCCAGGTAGAGCTCTCAAGGAGTAGACTCAATACCGAGCAGTGGAAAGCAGGTGAAGATGGTTTAAATAGCAGTGCGCACCGCAATGAGTGTGCGCAGGTGGTTTAACTCGTGCGGCGGCGTTTGTTAATAATCACCCGCTGCTGGGTCTGATTAGCTCGCTTACGCTTTGGTCTTGACTGCCTGGTGGTCGTGACAGTACCCCCCCCTTCACGGGCGGCTCCCGACGCCCGAGACGGCCGATCGGGATAGTCCCTGTGGAAGTCTCCGACTAGCGCAGGGTCCAAAATATCCCTCTCCGGAACCCAGGATCTTTCTTCAGGGCCTTAACCCTCCCAGTCAACCAGATACTGAAGGGTACCGCGGTTCCATCTAGAGTCAAGGATCTTGTGGACTGTATATGCCTGGTGCCCCCGAATGCGACACGGGGGTGGCGGGCGACGTTGGGGAGCCGCCAGAAGTGAGCGGTAGAAGGGTTTCAGGAGGGAGACGTGGAAAGACGGGTGGATTTTAAGGGTGGGGGGAAGTGCAAGACGGAAGGTAACTGGGGTGATCCGGGAGAGGATCCTGAAGGGGCCGATATACCTAGGCCCGAGCTTCTTGGAAGGCAGGTGTAGAGGTAGGTTCCTTGTTGAAAGCCAAACAAACTGGCCTCTGCGAAAACGGGGGGCTGGTCTGCGGTGTCGGTTTGCGAATTTGGCCTGGCGCTG
Source organism: Lepisosteus oculatus (assembly GCF_040954835.1). Classification (NCBI taxonomy): domain Eukaryota; kingdom Metazoa; phylum Chordata; class Actinopteri; order Semionotiformes; family Lepisosteidae; genus Lepisosteus; species Lepisosteus oculatus. The sequence continues at coordinate 1,336,887 of NC_090713.1, forward strand.
GGATGACTTGGTGAGAGCTGTCCTCGCCATTCTCCAGGTCCTGCGCAGCTTGGAAATATATTGACGCACCGACGGCACCGCCGTGTCCGGAGGGTTGGCAGGAATGAGAGTGGGTTGATAACCTAGTGAGCAGAGGAAGGGAGAGAGACCTGTGGAGGAGGAGGTAAGAGAATTATGGGCATATTCTGCCCAGGGAAGTAGTGATGACCAATCATCCTGCGAGTTGGAGGTGAAGGCTCTCAAAAAGGTAAGGAGGCTTTGGTTGGTCCGTTCCACCTGACCATTGGCCTCAGGATGATAACCCGAAGTCAGATACATGGGTCCCTAAAGCTTGGCAGAACGCTTTCCAAAAGGCCGAGACAAATTGAGGTCCCCTGTCTGAGACCACATCGTTGGGCAACCCATGTATCCGAACGACCTGTTGCACAAACAGTGATGCCATTTCCTGGGCTGTGGGCAATGCTGGGAGGGGGACGAAATGGGCTGCCTTAGAAAAACGATCAGATATCACCAAGATTACCGTATGACCTTGACTGCTAGGAAGGTCCGTAATGAAGTCCACAGCTATGTGGGACCAAGGGCGGTGTGGGATCGGAAGAGGGTGAAGGAGACCGGTCTTCTTGGCACGCGGAGTCTTGATCCTGGCACAGACCGGGCAAGCTCGGACGTACTCTGCAACATCTGATCGCATGGAAGGCCACCAGAAATCTCTGGTGAGTAGGTTCAGAGTGCGACTGCACCCGGGATGGCCTGCAAACCGAGAGTCATGCCCCCATTGCAGGACAGCAGAACGCAAGTTGTCCGGTACAAAAAGCTTATCCGGGGGGCAGCACACAGGAACTATAGCTCCCTTGAGGGCACGTCTGATCTGATCTTCAATAGAGCAGTGGATCGCCCCGAGGATTCTGTTAGGTGAAATGATTGGTTCCGGTGTGTAGTCCAGATCCTGGGGATCATGGAGCCGAGAGAGAGCATCAGCCCTCCCATTCTTCGAGCCAGGCGTATAGGTGATCACAAAATTAAATCGAGAAAAGAAAAGAGACCAACGGGCCTGACGGGAATTGAGGCGTTTGGCCGACTGAATGTAGGCCAGGTTCTTATGGTCCGTGATAATGACAAAGGGGTGATGAGCCCCCTCCAACCAGTGTCTCCATTCCTCCAGGGCCAGCTTGATAGCCAAGAGTTCACGATTACCAACATCATAATTAACCTCAGCAGGGGAGAGTTTCCTCGAAAAGAAGGCACAGGGATGTGGAATCTGCTTATCCCCGTGGCGCTGGGAGAGGACCGCCCCAACCCCATAGGCTGAGGCGTCCACCTCCACTATGAATGGCTGAGAGGGATCCGGGTGTCGTAGAAGAGGTGCCGAACTGAAGAGTTGTTTTAAGCGTAAAAATGCCTGGTTAGCCTCCGGGTTCCATTTACCCAAGCCTGGTCGATTGCGGGTTAGAGCGATGATAGGCGCCACGACGGAGCTAAAGTTCCGGATGAAACGTCTATAAAAGTTGGCAAAACCTAGAAAACGTTGAATTTGCTTTAAGTTACGAGGGGCTGGCCAGTCATTGATGGCCGCCACCTTAGCAGAGTCCATTTCTACACCAACTGAGGAAATGATGTAACCCAGAAAGTGAATTTTAGAGGCATGGAAAACGCACTTCTCAAGCTTGGCGTAGAGTTTGTTGTTAATGAGTCTAGTCAGGACCTCCTGGACGTGGTGGACATGATCCCTAGGGTTGGCAGAAAAGATGAGGATATCATCCAGGTAAACCAAAACAAAATTCCCAATAATGTCCCTAAAGATGTCATTCATGAATGACTGGAAGACAGCCGGGGCATTAACAAGACCAAAAGGCATCACCTGATATTCATAATGTCCATGGGTGGTCATAAAGGCCGTCTTCCACTCGTCCCCTTCCCGTATCCTGATTAGGTTGTAAGCCCCCCGTAGATCTAATTTCGAGAAGATGGAGGCTCCCCGTACGGACTCCAAAGCGGCTGGAATTAAAGGCAGGGGGTAACGATGTTTAACCGTAATGGAGTTCAGTCCTCTGTAATCAATACACGGCCGCAAGGAGCCGTCCTTCTTCCCAATAAAGAAAAAACCCGCACAGGCTGGAGAAGAGGAGGGACGAATGAATCCTGACTCCAAAGCCTCCTTAATATAATCTTGTAAAGCCTGGTTCTCTGCCTGAGTGAGAGGGTAGATCCGTCCTTTGGGTGGAAGGGTTCCCGGAAGCAACTCTATAGCACAGTCACAGGTACGGTGAGGTGGAAGCGAAAGAGCCTTCCGCTTATCAAAGGCCTGTTTCAGATGCCTGTATTGGGGCGGGATGGTAGAGTGCTCCTCCATAGAGGTTGCTGCAGCAGCAACCTTAACCGGCTGACGACAACAGTTGACATGACAGGAGTGGCTCCAGGCAATGAGCTCGTTCTTGTCCCAGGAGATGTGGGGATCGTGCTTCTTGAGCCAGGGAAGACCTAGGATTACCGGGTAGGCAGGCGAGTCCAGGAGAAGGAGTGAAATTTCCTCAACATGAGTAGCACCAACTGTTAGAGAGAGAGGGACGGTCTGCCATGTAATCCGTCCAGGTGCAATCGGGGATCCATCCAGAGCTTGAATACAGATCGGGGGTGAGACCGGAGCCAGGGGAATATCCCACTTCTTAGCAAAAGTGACGTCTATAAAGTTCCCCGCTGCCCCTGAGTCAACAAAAACCAAAAGGGGAAGTTGTGCGTCAGCCCAAGAAATTTCAGCTGGGAATAAAGGGCCTGATGAGGTTTGAGAAAAAACAGCACTACTGACTCTAACAGTAGGCTGTGGAAGGGTTCGAGAGGGATAAGGGGGTCTCAAGGGACAAGCAGAGAGAATGTGATCAGGTGCAGAGCAATAGAGACACAGTCCCTCCCGACGGCGCCTTTCCTTTTCTTCTGAGGAAAGGGGTGCATGATGCCGAGTGGGCACCGTGGGGGTAGTACCTTCAGTACGGCCAGGACTGCTTCCATCATGACTCTCTGCTCTCCGCAGCCGAATGCGGGTGTCCAGTTCAACCACCTGAGCGATTGCCGATTCGAGAGAGCGGTTGCGAAGTGGCGAGAGCACCAGGTGGTCCTTTAGATCTTCAGAGAGACCCTTATAAAAAAGGCAAATCAGGGCTTCAGGGTTCCAGTCAGACTCCGTGGCAAGGGCTTGGAAGTCAACCACATAATCATTCAGAGATCCATCACCCTGACGAAGCGAGGCGAGCCGGAGATGAGTCAGGTCCGGGTTGACTGGAGAAAAACGTGCCTGGAGCTGGACAGCAAAAAGCTGGAAATCAGCAAACTGAAAGTCTCCCCTAGCAAGCAACACAGCTGCCCAGTCCAGAGCCTTGCCAGTGAGCAAGGAAAGGGCGAAACCGATCTGCTCCCGGGGAGAAAAAAAAAACTCAGGATGCAACTGGAAAGTCAAGGAGCATTGCGCAATAAAACCCCTACAGCCCGCGGTGTTGCCGTCATATCTTTCCGGGAGAACAAACGGTGAGGCTACGGGAGAGGTGGGCGGGGTTACAGGGATTGGAGCAGTGGTCTGTGCTGGAGGCGAAGGGACAGGGGAGGGCGGAAGGCTAGCGACGTGATTGGAGAGAATGTGAAGCGAAGATTGAAGCTGGGTGAGAGCTTGGGAATGGCGATTAAAAAGTGAGCCAAAAGCTTGTGCGTCCGCGGGATCCATCCTTAGGCTCGGTATTCTGTTAGGAATCCCTGGTGAGAAGATACACGGATCCTGTGCAGACGCAGGCACGGGTGATAGATGAGGCAGGCGAACAAACCAGAACGAGAGGCAAGGTCGTAGTCAAAAGGCGAAAGGCAAGTCGTAATCCAGGAAGTTCACCGGTAGCAGACAGTCCGAGTCGAGAGGCGAGGTGCAAAGTCGAAAAGGCAGAAGGGGAATCCAAAAACCAGAATAAACGAGGTACGGGGAAAAACGCCAGGTAGAGCTCTCAAGGAGTAGACTCAATACCGAGCAGTGGGAAGCAGGTGAAGATGGTTTAAATAGCAGTGCGCACCGTAATGAGTGTGCGCAGGTGGTTTAACTCGTGCGGCGGCGTTTGTTAATAATCACCCGCTGCTGGGTCTGATTAGCTCGCTTACGCTTTGGTCTTGACTGCCTGGTGGTCGTGACAATTACGACTTTCCTCATTTTTATTTATTTAATTGACATGTATGTTGCTTTACTGTATTGCTGTATTTTCCTTTACAACTGAAAGTATATCTCTCAATTTTAATATTTTATTTTTACGCTTGGTTTTTAAAGCACCAAAGCACTATTTGTATGAAAGGTGCTCTATAGATAAAGTTTATTATTATTATTTTTAATATTATTATTATACTTTGTTACATTTTTGGTTAGGACAAAGATTCTAGTAGAGGTGGCCTCTTTTACCCCGTTCCAAAAAATTGGAAAACTACCTTCAGAATACACTGACAATGACCATCTACTGTCTCCTCTAACTGTGTATTGTCATCATGCATATCTTGTGTATTATTTATTGTAGTTGGTTTTGTCATTCTGTAAAGAAGCCACCTTTCAAGGCACTATATAAAATAATGTTTGTTATTATTATTTACATTTTTCATCGTTAAATCTGGCGAAGAGTCTTAAGAGAATATCAAAGAACACGTTGCTCTTACCTTTCCATTCCAAGAAATGCCCTCAGCTCGGATTGCAGAGATTGACCTCTCTGTCTCAAATTCTGAGAAACATAGACTCGACTGAAAAATGACCATTTCCTAAGATTCACATAACATCACCAGTCAACATTTGCCACTTGACATCAATAGAAACCATAGAGTACATGACATTTCCAATCAGTTTTCTTTCAAGGTACAATACCAATCGCCTTGCCAGAAGAGTTATACTGCGGTAGATAAATATTACAAATGTCAGATACACGCAGAGTTGTTTGGATTACTATGAAAAGATTGGCAAATATATTTATGTTCATTATATTTCTTGGAGTGACAGAGCTAAAGAGAAAACAATACTTACCTTTATCTCTGCAGACAGGATCGCAAGGGATTCCCTTATACTGGGTTCCTATGTAACAAATAATACATTATTCAAAAAACATGATATTTCTCTGTCCATTGGCAGCATGATTGTTTATCATTACAGTTTTAGTTAGCTTTAATTTTGGAAACCCCAAGTAAACATAGTTTGTGCCTTTCTCTGAACTTTTTGGCATTTCAATTCAGTTGTTTGTAAGCTTATTTTACAGTTGCTAGGTTGATGAAGTTCCTGAACTGTGCAGTATTTCTTTTGGGTTTGGTGCGAATCATATTCTAGCGGTTGGGGGAAAAAAGCACAGGTGCCATCCCACCATTAAACCCTGAAACTTACCTTAGCCGATTCTTCAACTAAACCAGACATGTTAACTAAGTGTTACAGTATGTTTCAAAGTGTGTATTTTAGCAAACACAACTGAAGTTCTATTGTCTCCTTGGAGACACCTGGAACTGGTGTGATGCTGGTTCTATGACATCATTCGTTCTAAATGTAAATGCAGGTATTGGCACAACATAGTAAATTGATGTAAAGTTATGGATCCATTTATGATTTTCACTCAGTTTGAAAGAGTTCCTGTCGTGTGGTTAAACTTTGTGTTACGGAGGGTTAACTGGGGTTCTGGCTACAAGTTAGGCTTGGTCATTCAGTCATCTGGTTCATGAAATAGGAAGCTAAGAGATCTGTGTTTTAGTTTTACTGTTTGTTTTTGTTCCATAGAATAAGAAATGTTTCATTAATATTAGTAATAGAGTAGCTGTTTCTCTAAACAGTGTGTGTCAGTTTGCACTGCAGGTGTGAACTTGAACTTGAACTTGAACTTTATTGCCATATGTAACCGGTACTGGTACAATGGAATTCTTACTTACAGAAAGTCTCTCGATAGTAAAACAAGTGTAAAAACAAAACAAAGTGCAAACAGTGCATCAAGACAATGTGCAAACAATAGACAATGTGCAAGTAAACATGCAGGCAGTTTGAATGTAAACAATACAGACATGTAAACAATGACTGGAGACGTACAATAAATAAATTACAATGAGGTAGATGGTGATGGTGTGGGTGTGGTCCGAGGGGGATGGCTAAATGTGTTCGCCAGTCTCACTGCTTGTGGATAGAAGCTATTGAAGAATCTAGTGGTAAGTGCCCGTATGCTCTTATATCTCTTGCCTGAGGGCAGTGGGGTGAAGAGCTCATGCCCGGGGTGGTGACTGTCCTCTGTGATGGCCAGAATTCTACCACGGCAGCGGTCCTCATAGAGCTGTTTAATCTCGGTGAGACCGCAGCCAATGATCTTCTGGGCCATATTGACCATTCTCTGCAGTGCCTTTCTTTCTCGCGAAGAGGTGTTGCCATACCACACGGTGATCCCGTTGGTGAGGACGCTCTCGATAGTGCAGCGGTAGAAGTTCACCAACACATGTATTGGCATCCCCCATCGCTTGAGGCACCTTAAGAAATAAAGGCGCTGCTGAGCCTTCTTCATGATAGAGTCAGTGTTCACAGTCCAGGTTAGATCTTTAGAGATGTGAATTCCCAAAAACCTAAAGCTGGTGACTGTTTCCACTTCCGTTCCATCAATACTGAGTGGGCTGTGAGTGTGTGGCCTGTGTCTCCGAAAGTCCACTATTAGCTCTTTCGTTTTCTTTATGTTCAAGTCCAGGTTATTGCTATGACACCACCTAAGCAGCTGTACAACTTCATCCCTGTAAGTGGACTCGTCATCATCACTGATCAGTCCTATTATAGTGGTGTCATCGGCAAACTTGATGATGCGGTTATTGCTGTGTCTTGCTGTGCAGTCGTGAGTAAATAGGGAGTACAACCTTGGACTCAGACAGCAGCCTTGTGGGGTTCCAGTGCTCAGGGTGAGTGGTGTTGATGTTTTATTGCCTATCCGCACCACCTGTGGTCTCTCGATAAGAAAGTCCAGCAGCCAGTTGCAGACAGAGTTGCACAGACCTAATCCCCTGAGCTTTGTCACCAGTTGACTGGGTATGATGGAATTGAATGCTGAACTGTAGTCCACAAACAGCATTCTCACATACGAGTTCTTAGTGTCCAGGTGTTCCAAGGCTGTATGCAGAGCCAGGGAGACAGCATCATCCACTGATCTGTTGTTCTGGTAGGCGAACTGCAGGGGGTCCAGGGACTCTGTGATGGAGGAGTTGATGTGTGACAACACCAGCTTCTCCAGGCATTTCATCACCACAGATGTTAATGCTACTGGGCGGTAATCATTCAGGCATGTCACTTTTGTCTTTTTGGGGGTTGGAACAATAGTGGTTTTTTTAAAGCAAGTGGGGACCATGGACTGTGACAGGGAGGAGTTAAAGATGTTTGTAAACACTGTGGTCAGCTGGGCTGCACATGTCCAGGTAGAGACCATTTAAGAACCCAAAAATATGCTGTCATTTACTGCCGTGGCTAATTTCTGTTAACCTTGTCTCTCACTCACTTTGATGAGCAAAATGTTCATACATAAAGCATACATTTCTGATTGGTCAGAAGAAGCTTCTTAACATATAAGGTATAAAGAAAGTCAGAAAGTTAGGCACTTAGGTCAGCCTTAGGCAGTTAACCAAGACCATAATCCGATAAGAAGCTATTCCCTTTCATGTTGCTAAATCACATGTAGGATACATGAGTTACACCTCCACTTAAGAGACCTTAAAGAGACCTTGGCCAGCCAGGAGTGTAGAAAACCGTAAAACAGTTCTTGAGGACCTAATTGTTAACTCTTAACAGGCAAAGGTTCCTTCAGTCCTATGAGAAATATTTTAGAATTGAACTAAAGTGTGTTTCCGATACAGGAGCATATGTCTGTCAGGGCCTGTTGGAGAGGCCCTGGATGAGAACCCCTGGCTGCAGTTCCACATCCCCCTGAAAGTAAATAGAGCCATAAGCACTGAGCTAAGGACACTGCTCCAGGACATGCTGGCTGTCGATCCTGACCAGCGACCAGAAGCCATCCAGCAGAAGAAGCAAGTCAGGCAAGCCATGGCACGAGAGAAAACATCTTTGTAGTGACTGATAGCAAGATGTCCGTGACCAAGGGCAATTCGTCTGAGTAAAGTCTGATTTCATTTTTATGTCCCGAAAGGCCACTGCCTTTGTGCTGTAGATTTCTGATTTAGACGGGCATTTCTATGGACAACTTTGACTTTTCTGTGGGTCCAATGAAAATAAGTTTTTTAACGTATTCTTTGTTACAGTTTTCGAAAGTTTAAAGACATTCACTGAGTTGACGATAAAGGAAAAGTTTCATCTTTCACCTCTTGGAAGGTAGGCCGGTCAGAGGTACAATATATGTCTTCATGTCTTCATCCTCCATGTTTGTAACTACAGGTTTCACAGTGTTGAGCTAAGACACAAAAACACCTACAAATGGCAGTTCCAAATGTATAAACCTGGGCTGAAAAAGTGTGTACAGTATATACTCTGTGTAGGTCTGATAAAAGTATTCGAGTCAAAGTGTCATATGGATACAAATTCTCATGATTTTGTATTGTGTGTTTTTTCTCTGTTCTGCTTTATTGAAAGAAATCAGATGCTCTTCCTGAAACTTACCTTAGCTGATTCTTCAGCTAAACCAGACAGACTTCTGAAATTCTTAAATATTATCAAATCTTGTTGGTGCAGAGGTGGTAGAGCCCATTACCAACAGACTCACAGCTGAAATTGCTGTGAAAAGGGCTTCTACCAAATATTAACATGTGGGTGAAAATGTATACAATTGTAATATTTCCTTTTTTCCCTTTGAAAGTATAACATATGTGGTGTGAGAAAGAGGTCCTCATTTAATTGCATGAAACTCTGGCACTGGCGCAACAAACTGAACAAAGTTCAAGGGGGTATACGCTTTCTGTAGACACTTTATTTCCTCTTTTTCCATACTCTAAGAAATGATTTGGGAAACCTGTGGGACACTGGAGGTCATTATACATGAGCCTCTTTCTGCACCTTTTAAGCCATTGAAACCTAGTTGCCTTGTTACAAGGTCTAATATTACAGTAGGTGTGGTTTCCGTCTCCTAATTTCTGAGAATGATCAAATTGGGGAATAAGTTGTAGGGAATACCACTCTTGCACTTCTAAGAAAAGACTATCTCAAATGAAACTCGCTATAGAAAGACATCTTGTTGAAAAATTCTTTATTTTTTGTCATTTCTAAAGAAAAAACATTCATCAAGTCCTTCACAAATGTTTTGTTTGTGACTTTCTCTGTTGTTCCCTTTCACACTCAACTGAACTATGTGTTATGTCTTGTAAACGTAATCAAACATTTCACTTAGGTGTGTGGGTTAACACAAACCCATATTGTATGAAACATTCAGTTTTTCATTCAAGTTTTTTCTAACAATTGCATCCATGCTAGGACTACAGTAAACAACACTTTTTACTAAAGTAAATCAAATTGTTCATTAAACAAGACACATTGTTTTAAATGTATGCAATACGACGACACTAAAAACAACACTGAAACTTTTCATTGAAATACTGGACGAGATTGTGCATATTCAATGGATTTCTCCTGGTGCTTTTTTTCATCAGTCTTTTGATATTCTTGTTCTCTACTCAGGTGTCTCCTGTTCCTTTGGTGATGTCTGCTGTACACACATGGTATCATACACTTGAGCAAAGTGTGATACCACCGTTTGTTCTTCTCCTAAAATAAAGATGAACATTGACAAAAGTCAGAAGCACTCTTTTCTTTGACAGACGAACAAAACAATGCAAGAATAACCATACTCTCTGTTCCTTACTCATTTCTACCTACCTGTTTGACCACTTTGTCTGCTTCAGTCAGGACAGGGTGCTGGGGCTGACTCTGAGCAATCTGAGAAGAGCTCTCTGTGATCTTCTCCCCTACAGTGGCTACATTGTACTCTGTTTGAAATCCAGGTATCGCCTCCGGTAAGTTCCTCGGTCCTTTTTGGGACTTGAAAGGGTAGAATCATTTTGTGACTACATTTCCTTGTCATGCACTGATATGTTCTGGTTTGTGTTCGATTACTGCAGGCGTTCAAGTACTTTCTTTTTGTTCTAGAATGGCAGTGTTTGAGATGGTAGGAACTTGTCATATTCTCAACTCTGAATGCTCTGTAAACATACTATTTTAGCAATTCTTAGAAATCTGAAAGCAGTGTTACCTGTATCATTTTTTGTCTTGGTAGTAGTATTGCAGCTCCAACATCAGCACTTAAATAATGGTTTGTGATGTTACTTGTCCTTGGAGTTAGTATACTCCTGAGAAGTCAAGAGAAATCTTACGTAAGCATTAATTATGTTTCACTTTTGAAAGCAAAGTACGTGTCAAGTACTTTGAAGGCATTTGTTGATACTTTTAAGCACTTTCGTTGATTATTATTATCCTTCAATTAGTTATTACAAGTCCAACATTCTCTACATGATCTCACTCCATATTCAGAATGTGGGAATACAATTGTTTTAAGGAAATGCCACTGAATAGATAGTAGCTGCACTCTACAAAGATGAATTTGCTAATTAATCAGTCAGGGACACAGCTTATACTTCAGTAGTCTTAGATCATGTAATGATGATTATTGTACTTTATAACTAGCAAAATCCCCATATCCTGTTCATTGCCCCTTTTTCAGTTATGTGGATTGACTTATCCCTGAAGTGGTTAATTCTCACCTTGACATCTCATAGAACAACTGAATCTCTACCAAGGGTGAATGTGTCCTTCCTCTTAATGTCTAAAAGAAAAGGTTAAAATTCATTGAAGCAAAATGCAACAACCCAAAATGTTGGGGAGGTCGTTTCCACAGTTATTTCATATGACAGTGCTTGGAGTGAAACTACATGACCATGGTGAAGAAGAAAAAACACTTTACCTTGTTCCTCCTGACTGATGTCCTTATGCGTGTTTTGCACAGTTGAGCGTTTTGTGTCTTGTCGTCTGTGTAGGCAACAGCCCTCTTCCCTGGGATAGAACTAGATGATATTTAGACACGTTAATTTGACTTCTCCATTGCTCACATTGATGTGGATATGATTATAATGCTCTGTTTTGTGGGCTTCCCAAGAAAACAATAAATCCCTTACTACTTGTTCGAAATGCAGTAGCACAGATCCTAACAAATACAAGAAAGAGAATATCATTCCTGTTTTGAAAAAACTTCACTGGTCACCTGTATTATCTAGGATAAATTTGAAAGTTCTTTTACTTGGTTTTAAAGCTTTAAGCGACCTAGCACGTCTGTACCTTACTGAATGTCTGTCTTCATATGTTCCTATACGTGACCTGAGATCTGCACATACTGGCCTACTGCAAATACCACATGTGAAATGCAGAAAGAGTGGAGAGGCTGCTTTTTGTTTTTATGCTTCTAAATTATGAAACTCACTTCCACTTTTTATTAGGCAGTCAAGCTCGGTACATTGTTTTAAAAAACATTTGAAAATGTTGCTTTTAGTTAAAGTGGTTCTTTGTTCTTTCTATTTCTGTTTTTTTTTTAGTTCTCTTTAATTGTTCTTATTTTATTACGACTTTCCTCATTTTTATTTATTTAATTGACATGTATGTTGCTTTACTGTATTGCTGTATTTTCCTTTACAACTGAAAGTATATCTCTCAATTTTAATATTTTATTTTTACGCTTGGTTTTTAAAGCACCAAAGCACTATTTGTATGAAAGGTGCTCTATAGATAAAGTTTATTATTATTATTTTTAATATTATTATTATACTTTGTTACATTTTTGGTTAGGACAAAGATTCTAGTAGAGGTGGCCTCTTTTACCCCGTTCCAAAAAATTGGAAAACTACCTTCAGAATACACTGACAATGACCATCTACTGTCTCCTCTAACTGTGTATTGTCATCATGCATATCTTGTGTATTATTTATTGTAGTTGGTTTTGTCATTCTGTAAAGAAGCCACCTTTCAAGGCACTATATAAAATAATGTTTGTTATTATTATTTACATTTTTCATCGTTAAATCTGGCGAAGAGTCTTAAGAGAATTTCAAGGAACACGTTGCTCTTACCTTTCCATTCCAAGAAATGCCCTCAGCTCGGATTGCAGAGATTGACCTCTCTGTCTCAAATTCTGAGAAACATAGACTCGATTGAAAAATGACCATTTCCTAAGATTCACATAACATCACCAGTCAACATTTGCCACTTGACATCAATAGAAACCATAGAGTACATGACATTTCCAATCAGTTTTCTTTCAAGGTACAATACCAATCGCCTTGCCAGAAGAGTTATACTGGGGTAGATAAATATTACAAATGTCAGATACACGCAGAGTTGTTTGGATTACTATGAAAAGATTGGCAAATATATTTATGTTCATTATATTTCTTGGAGTGACAGAGCTAAAGAGAAAACAATACTTACCTTTATCTCTGCAGACAGGATCGCAAGGGATTCCCTTATACTGGGTTCCTATGTAACAAATAATACATTATTCAAAAAACATGATATTTCTCTGTCCATTGGCAGCATGATTGTTTATCATTACAGTTTTAGTTAGCTTTAATTTTGTAAACCCCAAGTAAACATAGTTTGTGCCTTTCTCTGAACTTTTTGGCATTTCAATTCAGTTGTTTGTAAGCTTATTTTACAGTTGCTAGGTTGATGAAGTTCCTGAACTGTGCAGTATTTCTTTTGGGTTTGGTGCGAATCATATTCTAGCGGTTGGGGGAAAAAAGCACAGGTGCCATCCCACCATTAAACCCTGAAACTTACCTTACATTTGTCCTAATTTGTCCAAACTTACCTTGACATCTCATAGAACAACTGAATCTCTACCAAGGGTGAATGTGTCCTTCCTCTTAATGTCTAAAAGAAAAGGTTAAAATTCATTGAAGCAAAATGCAACAACCCAAAATTTTGGGGAGGTCGTTTCCACAGTTATTTCATATGACAGTGCTTGGAGTGAAACTACATGACCATGGTGAAGAAGTAAAAACACTTTACCCTGTTCCTCCTGACTGATGTCCTTATGCGTGTTTTGCACAGTTGAGCGTTTTGTGTCTTGTCGTCTGTGTTGGCAACAGCCCTCTTCCCTGGGATAGAACTAGATGATATTTAGACACGTTAATTTGACTTCTCCATTGCTCACATTGATGTGGATATGATTTTATTGCTCTGTTTTGTGAGCTTCCCAAGAAAACAATAAATCCCTTACTACTTGTTCGAAATGCAGTAGCACAGATCCTAACAAATACAAGAAAGAGAATATCATTCCTGTTTTGAAAAAACTTCACTGGTCACCTGTATTATCTAGGATAAATTTGAAAGTTCTTTTACTTGGTTTTAAAGCTTTAAGCGACCTAGCACGTCTGTACCTTACTGAATGTCTGTCTTCATATGTTCCTATACGTGACCTGAGATCTGCACAAACTGGCCTACTGCAAATACCACATGTGAAATGCAGAAAGAGTGGAGAGGCTGCTTTTTGTTTTTATGCTTCTAAATTATGAAACTCACTTCCACTTTTTATTAGGCAGTCTAGCTCGGTACATTGTTTTAAAAAACATTTGAAAATGTTGCTTTTAGTTAAAGTGGTTCTTTGTTCTTTCTGTTTCTTTTTTTAGTTCTCTTTAATTGTTCTTATTTTATTACGACTTTCCTAATTTGTATTTATTTAATTGACATGTATGTTGCTTTACTGTATTGCTGTATTTTCCTTTACAACTGAAAGTATATCTCTCAATTTTAATATTTTATTTTTACGCTTGGTTTTTAAAGCACCAAAGCACTATTTGTATGAAAGGTGCTCTATAAATAAAGTTTATTATTATTATTTTTAATATTATTATTATACTTTGTTACATTTTTGGTTAGGACAAAGATTCTAGTAGAGGTGGCCTCTTTTACCCCGTTCCAAAAAATTGGAAAACTACCTTCAGAGTACACTGACAATGACCATCTACTGTCTCCTCTAACTGTGTATTGTCATCATGCATATCTTGTGTATTATTTATTGTAGTTGGTTTTGTCATTCTGTAAAGAAGCCACCTTTCAAGGCACTATATAAAATAATGTTTGTTATTATTATTTACATTTTTCATCGTAAAATCTGGCGAAGAGTCTTAAGAGAATATCAATGAACTCTTACCAAAGTTGCTCTTACCTTTCCATTCCAAGAAATGCCCTCAGCTCGGATTGCAGAGATTGACCTCTCTGTCTCAAATTCTGAGAAACATAGACTCGATTGAAAAATGACCATTTCCTAAAATTCACATAACATCACCAGTCAACATTTGCCACTTGACATTGAAGAAAGATGTGAAGACGGGGGTTTGAATTTAATCCTTTCTGTAGGGGGTTTAGACTTCTAAGTCACAAGCAGGGGTTTATGGCAGGAAAGGGGGTTAACTGATAAGGACTTCAGATGCCAGCTAGGAACCCCCCTGGGTGTAATGTTAAACTGACCATTTGCCCAGAACATCGTAAACTGGCCAAATACCATGAACCCCCCTCTTTACCATCAGACCGAGTGACGTCAGAAACGGAGAAGAAAACACTATATAACCCAAAAGTTTGTAACAGTACGGCTAACAATACTTCGGTTTTGTTGTTTCTTGCGGGAAACAAGACTTCGGCTTTATTGTTCCTTGCATGCAATAAACTCATTTGTTTTACTTCATCTCGGGATCAAGAACCTTATTTCTTCTGTTACAACAGTCCCCTACAAGACTGATGTGCCCTACCGCTGAGCAATTTCCATATGAGAATAGCCAGAGTGGAAACCCTCAGCTGGTGCCCTGTGAACTGTGTCACAGGAAGTTTGCTGTAGAGAGGCTGGAGAAACAGCAAGATCTGCAAGAAGCTTCAGAATTCAAAGAGGAAGGTTTTTGACTCTTTCAAGCACAGGGCCAAGGGAACAGAACTGGAGACATACATCCATAAGAAGAAGGTTAGACCGCCAATCGTGGTAAGGGCTATCCTTAAACTCTTTCCAAGCTTCCCTTGTTTTCTCCTAGAGTCAGACTCAGCTTATAAGTCAATGTAAACAATAAATAAGTGTTTTATGAAGAACTCTTCTGAAAAACTGCCGCAAAGGCACATTTGCCAGACAGAATAAATGGGTCTTAGTGACTTCTGAATTCTGTTGTAAAAATCTACATGAGATATCAAGCAAATAGCACTCACGGGAAACAAAACCATAACTAAATTGTACTCTCTACCCAATGACATGAAAGGTAGGCCCAGAAAGCTACGTTATTACTGTATTGATATTTTCTTGCCTTGTGAATGGTTTGCGACCAGACTGTGTACGCAGTGCTAGTCTGGACTTTTTCTGGAAGCTGTTTCATTGGTTTCATTTCCTGTTCCCAGCTGAGAAAGAACAACTGGAGGCAGAAGCACGAGGATTTCATTCGGAGCATCAAATAGGCCAGGGAGGTGCAGCAGGTGATCACGCAAGGAGGGAAGGTTGTGAACCTGCCCCACCCCCCGCGAATCCAAACCCCGACTACGTGCCCTGCCCTCACTGCGGCTGGCGCTTTGCCCCCAGGCCGGCACAGAGGCACATCCCCAAGTGTCAGCACATCAGGAGCCGCCCCCCTCCTCCTCCTCACAGATGAAAACTGATGTGAAGAAGAGTAAAAGAGTCATGATCTTGGCTCACGACTCACGTCCTGCTTTTTCTTTTTAGAAATATATTTAGCACAGTTCATCCGTATGATGATAAAAAAAATGTTACCTTGTTTTAATAAAATGATTTTTTTTTGGTGGACTGGTGTTTGCGTAACTGTGGTTATTTCAGTTTTTTTCCCTTGCGAAAATGTGTGTTGACCGTGAAAATAAATTTCAAGCTGTTCTTATCATTCATACACCTTGACCTCCTAAAAATAATTGTTCAACCTGGAACGTACAATTAGCAGGCAATAGAACTGGTCACATTGGCCTTGGAACCATCAAAAAGTAGTATTCACACATTCTCTGCATCAATTTTCCTTTAAAACAACTGAAAAAGCAAGGTAAAGTGTGATTGATTTTTTTAATGAAAGTTATTTGATTTAATTTATTTAATTTTCATAATATTTGAAATGTGTTGGGATTAATGTGACTCAATATTATCTGCAGCTCTTACACTCCAGGCACCTGTCAAAGTGGAACGCAGTGTCTTTGCCTTACATGGCGCTCAGCTCTTCCTCAATCCCAGCAGAAGCAGCAGCCTCCGGGTCCTGCCTCATGCACAGCTTAAAATGCAACACCGAGTAATACAACAAACAGCAGGGAAAACCATTCACGATCAGACACATCCGTTGATTGCTGGCTCTCAGTAAAGGGACATTGCTGTGGTCCACGCATGAATCTGTTTTCTAAGTGCCTTATCCAATACAGTGTTGAGGCCAGTTTTCCCAGAAGCCATCTAAAGGGGAACACACAATAACTTGTAAAACCTCCAATTTACATCACAAAATAGACTACATTTCAAGGTTAAAGAATTACCATGTTCTGCGATTCAGAACGAGGCAGCAAAACTTCCTGTAATCTGATGTGGCCCTGTGACATTGTAAAGGAGCAGGCTTGTGAATACATCTCGTTTAATCCAATGGAAATATTGCTCTCAACTTTTTAACGTTTTTGCCAATAAATAATATTACATTGTTAACTCTGCATAAAGAACCTTGGAATGGAACGTTTTTTGCAGTGAAATGTTTGCTGCATAACCTATACCTTTTCTCTCCTACATCACATTGCATTAATCATTACAGTGATTAGTGAGCAGGAAGGGCTGCATCACATTGCAATTTGTGTGGAACTTGAATGCGAATTTGTTACAACATGGCGTAACTTACAGTACTTTCACAAAATTCATGATTTTGTGCTCAATTTTGAGTTTGTAAAGTTTTTCTATAATGTCAATGATTTTATTTTGTGACTGAAATTAAATACTTTTGTGTCTGCAAAATTGGGACTGTAGTTCCACCTTAACCTACTAGTACTGTATGTCTTTGGACTGTGGGAAGAAACTGGAGCACCTGGAAGAAATCCACACAAATGAAGGGAGAACATACAATTCCATCCAGACTGCACCCCAGGAATTGAACCCAGGACCCCAGCTCTGTGAACCACAGTGCCACCTCATTGCTATAGTCACTATAATTAATGTCAAAACACATTTGCAAATGAGCAGCCTGGGATCCAAAAGGATCAAGACAAGGATCCAAACAAAGCACTATCCCAAAGCTTGGCTTTGTACAGTATATCATACAGGGCTTGATGCAGAAGGCAGATAATCTAAGTCCATGCAATAATTGCTAAGGGAAAGTGACTTTGTGTTTTTGGAGGGAAGTCACTCAACATGGAGCTGTGTTAGTGAAATGATTGTTCTGATGTACGGCTGATGTCCAAACACTGAAAACATGATTGTGTATGCAATCGCACTCCCGAGCTCCATTGGGTATGGTTAAAATAACTTTTTATAGTTCATCACATTCAAAGTGTGTGTACCTGATGAAAGTGTAACACGCATTTGGAGGAGTTATTCAGGATTTTCTTTCATTCAACTATTTCAAGACCCATTATTTTCAGATGTTGTAGTATACGTGAATAATGAAAGGCCTTTATATTACACAATGAAGGAATGACTTCGCAGGTGTGAAGAATAAAAGATTAATTCAGCTCACTTTGGGGAGTTTCACAATGGCCCTCCTTAAAGAAATGTGGGTTTGATTAAAGGAGTGAAGAAAAAGCACTGAATAATATTTGCTTCTGTAAACGTAATCATCTCAAAATATGGTTGAAGAAATTGAAGAAGGTTAAACATAATCCAAAACGTATACGGTCAATTTAAGTACAACCAGAATTCTAGTGTTTATGCAATGCATCTGTGGGTTGATATGAAATACGGCCGTTCTTAAACTAAACGAGGTTATCGAGAGCATATTCCGAGTACGGCTGTGGCCAGTTGTACTGTGAACTGCGAGGACCGTATCTTATCCTGAACTGGCTGTGCGAATACCGTCCTCTGCTGGCAGAAGGAATAGATTACAACGGCACTGTATTGGCGATTAGTCCTATTGCTAGAATATTGAAACAACAAGGAGTCCGCGGAGTCAAGCAATGCTGAATAAACAAGTACCTGAAATTCAATAGGATTTTGTGTATTGATTACAAATAGGTGTGAAATTCTCATGTACAGTGGGATTCATGGATTCCTTACACAAGCAGCCGTTGTTATGATACTTTCGTAATCTGAATATAAATCTGTTATCTACTTGAAACTGTAATTATTGAATAGATTAATGTCTTTGAAATGCTTCATTAACTGGGCAGTTTCCATGTTTGGAAATGTTTTTATTTTGATTGCTGATTGCTAGATACTGTATGTTTAATAGGCATGCTGTTAATATTTTCTACAAGAGCCAAATAAGACAGTTATGCTGTAGTAAGTTCTATATAAGTTATATAACATAAGTTATATTTTGTTCTGAGGTCAATTTGAATCTCATACTAAATTACTGGTGTCCTTTTATCTGAGAAACACTACCTGATTGATCACCTGATGCCTAGAAATTAGCATGCACAGTAGCCCAGCGTTTAGCATTGCTAGCTCACAGTGCTGAGGCCCTGGGTACACTTCTGGACCTGGGGTGCTATCTGTATGGAGCTTGTATGTTCTCCCCATGTTTGCATGAGTTTGCTTTGGGTGCTCCGGCTTCCTCCCACAGTTCAAAGAACTACTGGTAGGTTAATTGGCTTCTGGGATAATTGGTGAGTGTCTGTGTCTTCCCTGCATTGGACTACCATCCAGTCCCAGGTATCTCCTGCTTATTACTTTCTGAGGCTCTGGCTCCCCCGTGACCCCCCGACCCCCTGACCCTGAATTGGATGAAGCGGTTAGAAAATGGGTGGTTTCTGTTATGCTCTGGTCATGCTCTGCCATAGCAACAACTTGTAAAAAATGCAGATGCTAGGATTTAACTCAAAGGAGGAGCTCAGATCACTGTGTTGGCATCACTGTACAGGTGTCCGGTGTGTTTTAGAACATATGTTAAAATCTTATTTACTAACTTCTAGACTTTTTACCCCCCATATCAGTCTGCAGGTGCACAGTGGTCTGTGGACACCCTCCTTGCTCTGTCGTAAAACAGGAAATAAAAAGCAACTGGTTTTGACTTTAATGCACTGAGACTGTGGAACTCACAGAACTCTCTTGTCAGAAAGGCAGCTTCTAACAGCTTTTAAGTGAAGACTAAGAACACTTTTCTATTTTACCTTTCGATCATTTTTAGAATTGCTTTGAGTTGCTTTTACCATGATAAACAGTACAAAATATGAGGTGTTGAACTTGTCAAAAGTTTTAAAGCGCTTTATGACGTAAAGTGTGATGACAGTCCTTGGCGGTCTATGTAACAATTCTTCTTGAAGTAGGTCATCGGGCCAACAGTATATAAACATTACAGCTCAAGTGCTTTTGTATCTGAACCCTTTTAGGTAAGTAATTTAGCAGCTGCGGTATTAATCGTGATTTTAATGGCAAATTCAATTGCAGGTAAAATAAAAATGGCGGATAACTTTCTTTCTAGCTTCGTGAAGCGGTCGCGCCACATTATACATATATACCATAATAAGAAACATAATATGTACAGTAGAATTTTTCACTTTAAGCTGGCATTATCCAGAACCGGGTCAGGGCCCGGACCCGGACCGTGCAGTGTGGTCCGTCGGCCTTCTAAAGATGTTTAGGAGATCGAGGCGCCCTTGGATTTGATTAGAAACTTGCATAATTTCTTAACTTGACCCCATTGTCCTAAAAAAAAAACGGCCAGGCCCAGACCAAAGCATGAAGGCTGCGAGGATGGGGGGACTCTCATTTTTGGTCACAGCGTACAGTAGTAGATCAGTAACCTCTGTTTATCGTGATAACCTTTAATTATTTTCCAGTACTTTTTTAAATGATAAAACAGATTGTCTCGCCAGTTTTGCTAAAGATACGGTTTTAGTGTTTACGCATAAATTTGTAAGCCGTAGGTTTAAATCTCGTGTTCTTATTTGCCGCATTTTCATCGTAAGAGAGGCGCTCGTTTGCGATTTACGCGCTGAATATTGTAAGCAGAGGAGCCTTAAGGCACAGCCTCGCCTTAACACCATCGTTTGCATTGTTATTGTCATCCAGAAAAGCAGTCGTAAGAAAATGAATCTGTGCCGGCTCCGAACATTAAAAAAACTATATCTAGACTGCAAATACATCCCAATCTTACTATCAACACGTTTTAAGAGCGCTCTCCGTTCCACCGGTATACAAGCTAAGAGAGAAATGTTGGAAATCCCATCTGAAGTAGCCCTCGTCTCAGCTTCGGAGCTGTGAGCGATGGGGATCATAATTAAAAGGGGTACAGTTACTTTGAAAATGTGTATGTGATACTTAAATTTAAATAAAATAAAAGGATAAATTATATAACACAGACTGCTATCAATGTCCATGTGTTTAAGACGTATGAATCGGTTTTAAAACAGGCACACCCCTTTACTTCTCACAAATCCAACTGGAGTCTCAGTCCGTCGTCGCGATGAATTAGGAGCTCAGATGTAGGCTAAGTGATTGCAATTTACTTATTTAAAAGAACCACTTCAAATCAAAAGGGAGACATTTTGTAATGGTAGTTATCGTATTATACAGTATACGTAATTGTAGATTTACAGTACATAAAGGGTATGAATAGGTGTGAGCTTTTACTGTATATTTAATATTTTATCTGACCCATTTGTAGAAACCGCCTACTCAGATTTAGTTAAGTGGTCTGCCACCATAAAGACAGAAAAATATAATGACATCCTGTTACATTAACTGTAAAATAAACGCTGTAACTGCGGCCATATGAAAATTTGGATAAAGATTATACAAACATCCTAAGGAGCTCTATGACATATGAGCGTCGTAATAATGGTTGGTGACCTGACGTAACAGTGCTCCCTGAATTACGTGATCTGTATTTACCCAAATACAGATATATCACATAGGGAGATGCAGTCAAACATTGCATTGCTATCGTCGTGGTGAACTATTTCTCCGCTGTTTGAGACTTGTTTGGTAAGTGTCATCAAATATTCTTGTCAATTTGTAGCGAAATCGATATACTGTATCATAATCCTTCAGCTATCTATAATGTAGTGAAACGGCTAATTAATATTGATAAATTCCCTTATTCACAGTGACTTTTGCTCAAACCCCTGTTGCATAATGGGTTAATTTTATATAAAAAACATTTATATCATAGATATAATACAAGCTTTGAAATGAAATAGTACATTTCCAGGTTTCAGTTAAACATTTTTAAAAAAGCTCATGACTTTAAGCATTCTGAACATTGAGAATGTTATTTGGGAAACAAATGTTTATTATAATCTTTATGTTTAGGATCTGTCTCCTACTGAGTCAGCATGCAGCATTCAACACCATTAGGTTAAATATTAAAAAGTTGTGTATTTCCTGAATTGTTTTTTTTATTCTTTTCTATTAGACCATACTAGACTGTGCAGGATATCATTTATTTGCCATTTTTGCCTTTTCCAGATACCTGGGAAACAAAGCTCATATCTCATTTGCCAATGGAGCCCAGTCCTAAGCCTGGTGCTCTGTCCCCCTCCCCGAAGGACACAGACTCGAATCGACCCGCGCCCTTAAGGCGACAGGATCTGATCTCCACGTACTGCCCGCCTCCCAAGATACAGCTTCTGAAGGACACCTTCCAAGAGAAACTGATGCAGGAAAAGGAGAAAAAAATGATCGCCATATACAATCGACGGCAGGAGGCGGCTCTACAGAAGATGAGAAAATCTTTCCAATATGTCAAATACGCTGCGGAGAAGAAGACGGGGAACAGCTATCGCTTCCAAACCCAACAGGGCCCCGAGAAGAACATTGTGGGGTATGATCGGTCTTACCCCCTGAAGCCTATGGGTAACAGGAAAGTCTCCGGCCCTGGTGAGGTTCGGGCTGTGGACCGCCCGGAAGCACAGAGTGATTCCTTGTTTGCCCCCACCCCGCCTCAGGATGGTCATGAGAGGCCCCGCGAGAGGCCGGGCAGGAGGGGCTCAAGAGTACGCAAACCTAAGGACAGGACTGTCCTCCCCATGGTGGCGACCCCTCCAGGGCAATGCCCTTCTCATGCCAATGTGAAGGAGCACTTTCAGTTGCAAGAGGAGCTACGAAAAGTGGCCGAGGCAGAGGCCGCGCTGAAGGAGGAGCATCGCCGGAATGAGGCCAGCCTGCAGGATGAGATGCGCCAGAAGGAGTCCATGATGCAGGCGAAGCTCTTCAGAGCTCAGGAGGAGCTGAGGATGGTTCAGAGAGAGATGGAAGACTCCAGAGAGGTGGCCGGAAGGGAAAATAGAGGACTCCTGACCCGAAGGAAGACACTCCAGGCGAGGCAGAGCGAGCTTCGCCCCAGAGGACTGTGGGCCAAACACCGCTCTAAGGCCGTGCCTCTTCTGACCTGCAGAATGGAGAAGCAAAAAGCCTTCACTCCAAGGAAAGCCCTTCTTTTCAAAGGAGACAACCTTGATTATGGTTCTCCAATGGAAGACGGCGGATGCGCAGAATCGCACTTACCCTCTGCGCTTTCCCATCAGGAGAGACGTCAAGTGAGCCCTTGCAGCCGTGGGCTAGAAGACGTCCCCTGTGGAAGGAGAAAGTATCTCAAGAAAGCAAGGCTCCCTGAAAGCGACGTGTCAGCGGCACAGGCCGCTCAGGCCCACTTCAGAAATAACACCGCATGTCTGGATGAACAAACTCTGTCAGTGGAAAACAGATATTTGTCCCCTACAAGTCTGATGTGCCCTACCGCTGAGCAATTTCCATATGAGAATAGCCAGAGTGGAAACCCTCAGCTGGTGCCCTGTGAACTGTGTCACAGGAAGTTTGCTGTAGAGAGGCTGGAGAAACAGCAAGATCTGCAAGAAGCTTCAGAATTCAAAGAGGAAGGTTTTTTACTCTTTCAAGCACAGGGCCAAGGGAACAGAACTGGAGACATACATCCATAAGAAGAAGGTTAAACCGCCAATCGTGGTAAGGGCTATCCTTAAACTCTTTCCAAGCTTCCCTTGTTTTCTCCTAGAGTCAGACTCAGCTTATAAATCAATGTAAACAATAAATAAGTGTTTAATGAAGTACTCTTCTGAAAAAGTGCCACAAAGGCACATTTGCCAGACAGAATAAATGGATCTTAGTGACTTCTGAATTCTGTTGTAAAAATCTACATGAGATATCAAGCAAATAGCACTCACAGGAAACAAAACCATAACTAAATTGTACTCTCTACCCAATAACCTGAAAGGTAGCCCCAGAAAGCTAAGTTATTACTGTATTGATATTTTCTTGCCTTGTGAATGGTTTGTGACCAGACTGTGTACGCAGTGCTAGTCTGGACTTTTTCTGGAAGCTGTTTCATTGGTTTAATTTCCTGTTCCCAGCTGAGAAAGAACAACTGGAGGCAGAAGCACGAGGATTTCATTCAGAGCATCAAACAGGCCAGGGAGGTGCAGCAGGTGATCACGCAAGGAGGGAAGGTTGTGAACCTGCCCCAGCCCCCCGCGAATCCAAACCCCGACTACGTGCCCTGCCCTCACTGCGGCCGGCGCTTTGCCCCCAGGCCGGCACAGAGGCACATCCCCAAGTGTCAGCACATCAGGAGCAGCCCTCCTCCTCCTCCTCGCAGATGAAAACTGATGTGAAGAAGAGTAAAAGAGTCATGATCTTGGCTCACGACTCACGTCCTGCTTTTTCTTTTTAGAAATATATTTAGCACAGTTCATCTGTATGATGATAAAAAAAATGTTACCTTGTTTTAATAAAATGATTTTTTTTTTGGTGGACTGGTGTTTGCGTAACTGTGGTAATTTCAGTTTTTTTCCCTTGCGAAAATGTGTGTCGACCGTGAAAATAAATTTCAAGCTGTTCTTATCATTCATACACCTTGACCTCCTAAAAATAATTTTTCAACCTGGAACGTACAATTAGCAGGCAATAGAACAGGTCACATTGGCCTTGGAACCATCAAAAAGTAGTATTCACACATTCTCAGCATCAATGCAAAAAACAACTGAAAAAGCAAGGTAAAGAGTGATTGATTTTTTTAATGAAAGTTATTTGATTTAATTTATTTAATTTTCATAATATTTGAAATATGTTGGGATTAATGTGACTCAATATTATCTGCAGCTCTTACACTCCAGGCACCTGATAAAGTGGAACGCAGTGTCTTTGCCTTACATGGCGCTCAGCTCTTCCTCAATCCCAGCAGAAGCAGCAGCCTCCGGGTCCTGCCTCATGCACAGCTTAAAATGCAACACCTAGTAATACAACAAACAACAGGGAAAACCATTCACGATCAGACACATCCGTTGATTGCTGGCTCTCAGTAAAGGGACATTGCTGTGGTCCACGCATGAATCTGTTTTCTAAGTGCCTTATCCAATACAGTGTTGAGGCCAGTTTTCCCAGAAGCCAATTAAAGGGGAACACACAATAACTTGTAAAACCTCCAATTTACATCACAAAATAGACTACATTTCAAGGTTAAAGAATTACCATGTTCTGCGATTCAGAACGAGGCAGCAAAACTTCCTGTAATCTGATGTGGCCCTGTGACATTGTAAAGGAGCAGGCTTGTGAATACATCTCTAATCCAATGGAAATATTGCTCTCAACTTTTTAATGTTTTTGCCAATAAATAATATTACATTGTTAACTCTGCATAAAGAACCTTGGAATGGAACGTTTTTTGCAGTGAAATGTTTGCTGCATAACCTATACCTTTTCTCTCCTACATCACATTGCATTAGTCATTACAGTGATTAGTGAGCAGGAAGGGCTGCATCGCATCGCAATTTGTGTGGAACTTGAATGCGAATTTGTTACAACATGGCGTAACTTACAGTACTTTCACAAAGTTCATGATTTTGTGCTCAATTTTGAGTCTGTAAAGTTTTTTCTTTAATGTCAATGATTTTATTTTGTGACTGAAATTAAATAATTTTGTGTCTGCAAAATTGGGACTGTAGTTCCACCTTAACCTACTAGTACTGTATGTCTTTGGACTGTGGGAAGAAACTGGAGCACCTGGAAGAAATCCACACAAATGAAGGGAGAACATACAATTCCATCCAGACTGCACCCCAGGAATTGAACCCAGGACCCCAGCTCTGTGAACCACAGTGCCACCTCATTGCTATAGTCACTATAATTAATGTCAAAACTCATTTGCAAATGAGCAGCCTGGGATCCAAAAGGATCAAGACAAGGATCCAAACAAAGCACTATCCCAAAGCTTGGCTTTGTACAGTATATCATACAGGGCTTGATGCAGAAGGCAGATAATCTAAGTCCATGCAATAATTGCTAAGGGAAAGTGACTTTGTGTTTTTGGAGGGAAGTCACTCAACATGGAGCTGTGTTAGTGAAATGATTGTTCTGATGTACGGCTGATGTCCAAACACTGAAAACATGATTGTGTATGCAATCGCACTCCCGAGCTCCATTGGGTATGGTTAAAATAACTTTTTATAGTTTATCACGTTCAAAGTGTGTGTACTTGATGAAAGTGTAACACGCATTTGGAGAAGTTATTCAGGATTTTCTTTCATTCAACTATTTCAAGACCTATTATTTTCAGATGTTGTAGTATACATGAATAATGAAAGGCCTTCATATTACACAATGAAGGAATGACTTTGCAGGTGTGAAGAATAAAAGATTAATTCATCTCACTTTGGGGAGTTTCACAATGGTCCTCCTTATAGAAATGTGGGTTTGATTAAAGGAGTGAAGAAAAAGCACTGAATAATATTTGCTTCTGTAAACGTAATCATCTCAAGATATGGTTGAAGAAATGAAAGAAATTGAAGAAGGTTAAACATAATCCAAAACGTATAAGGTCAATTTAAGTACAACCAGAATTCTAGTGTTTATGCAATGCATCTGTGGGTTGATATGAAATATGGCCGTACTGCATTTCGAACAAGTTGTAAGGGATTTAGCCAGGAGAGGTATTCTCATTCACTCAGTAAGGTCTTTATTCATTTTGCAATATGGGAAAAAGCCATCACCTGTCTGCGCAGAGAAGTGAAAGCTGATTCAAAAGCAAGCAGGGAGACCCCTTGTTTTATATCTTTTTTTAAGCTGATGCAACACTTCAAGGACAGGCAAAGCAGTTATTTTCCATTCCTTATAGGATTTTGCTTTAAGCAAAGAAGAGCAGTTATTCAAATGGTTTCTCACACTCCCTTCTTCAAGCAGCCGAGATAAACAGTATTAAAACATCCTGTGCCCTTGACAAGTTGGGTGCTATCACACTTTGTTCTAAGTATCCAGCTGCTTCTGCAGCACAGCTCTGTCCGTAAACAACATAGAATAAAACACTTTTTCTCAGTAACTTTTCATTACATTCCCTCCTTTTTATCCTTAAATGTGTTCATACCACAGAGTCCTCATAGGGGTCACCCTAGTCAGACAACAGCACAACAGCAAAAACACTACAACAGGCATGAATAGCTTTAAGAAAAACAGTCCCCAAGACCCAAAAAATGATTTTAACCATGAAAAGAAGGGGAACTCATTGCCAATGCCCTGTTCTTGATTTACCCTGTTCTTAAGTTCTTTCAGCCGGTGTATTGCGAGGGTGAGGTGACCATGGTCATCATCACTAGCAGGGATATACAGATGCAGCCATTCAAAACAAGCGGGCGATACTGCATTATTTTGCGGTGTGCTTATCGTGGTGTAACACAAGTTACCATATTAATACCGTGTATTCTCGCATAGTACCGCATAATACCACATGTTCTAATGAATGACCTTGGACAAGCTGTAAACTCAAAGTATTGCCCTGGTCCACATTCTTTTTTTCATTGACCGTCTTTGTAAAAGTAACACCACAGCATTTCGTTGATCCAATCACGCATTTGTTTCCAATCATGCAAAGTACAGTCATTTTTGAGAATCTCCAATTCACCATGCCTTTTGCATGCTCATAAGAGATATTGATTTAGGAACATAAACATATTACTGTATGCAAACTGTACTGTATACAGTATGTATATGTATATTTAATGTCTTTACTGTGCCCGTTTAAGTATTAAATATTTATATGGAATTTTACCACTGAAGGGAAATCTTAGTAGCTGAGCATAAAAAGAATAGGAACATAACGCGTGTGAAGGCCATAAACGATATTAATTTTGGAACATAAATATACAGTATTACAGTATGTAAACTGTATATGGCTGGTCTCGGTACAAAAATACACACCAGTATTCCATTTCTCCCTAAACAATATTAAGCATCGAAGTCTTAAACTAACATGTGAAATAATGTGTGTATAAAAAGTGGTAGTTTTAAGCTTTTCTGCAAATACGCTCAATACAGGAGCAAACAAGCATACTTTTAGAATTTGATTAATAGGGAATATAATATGGAATCGCATATCTAAAGAAATTAATAATGATATAATTCTATTCATGTGCTGAACTTGTAAGCGAGAGGTTGGCTGTTCAAATCCAGCCTGTGCCATGACTTTTCTTTTAACAAGCATTTCTTTGAAGAAATAAAATAGCAATATTATGGACAATTAATTGACTTTTTATATTTCTAAATATCACAACATGTTCGAATCTAAGTCATTTTTTAATAACAATGAATAGTCACCACGCATGCTTACACAGCTCCCTGGGTAAAGTATCACAAAGTCTTAGAGAACTTAACATTTTTATTATCAACAAATAGTAAATACGCTGTTTACATTGGGGTTATTAATATTTCACTTGAGTGTATGGGGGATTGTCAGCAGACCCCCCCCCCTCTTAGACTGCGCAAACAATTTTTGTAATTTTTAGAAAGAAATGGCGGCTGTATGCTTTACAATATAAACATTTACTGTCAAACTTTAAATCAACAATTGATTTTAAGATGATCTGTCAAAGTGCAATGGAAAACAATATTGTTTTTGTTTTTGTTGTTTTTATCCCGTAAGGCGCTTTGAGAAGCCACCTTTAAAGGCGCTATATAAAGGCACTGATTCCTATGGAATGTGTATTCTTTCTTCTTTTTTTCAGCATGGAATAAACCTATTATGTGATTTTAAGGTTTGTGTGAGAAGCCAGGCTATCAGCTTGTTCCCCCCTCCCGCACCTCTCTCTGTACAGTTGAGGCTCCTGTCCTGACTGGTGGAGCTCATACAGCTGTGTCTGGAGAGGATCCAGGGTATCAGCTTCAACCCCACGGCTTGCAACTTGTTCCCCTCTACCACCCCTCTGTGCGTACAGTAGAGCCTCCTGTCCTGACTGGTGGAGCTCATACAGCTGTATCTGGAGAGGGAGGGAGAGAGGGGTGCGGAACCAGGGAACTATTTACATGGAAAACGGGCGATCTCCCCAGCCCGTATGCCCCTTTCACTGTGTGGCAGCTGCAATAGTCAGCGGCCTACCTAAACCCCGCCCTGACCACTCCTGTCCTGCCCCTCACCGCGCACCCCAGCCGGGTGTTCTTCAGCCGCCCCCCAGGGCGAAAGCGCTACAATGCTAAAAATAAGATACACTCTGCAGACATTCACAACAGCGACTGTCAGAAGATAGGACACAGCAACTCAGACACCCATTGAATGGAAAGGGACACTTTAATGTTCTGTGCGGGTGGTACAGCACCCCACCGCGCCCGCGCGCCAGCAAAGAGAGAGATACACACCAGTTTTCATTGTCAAAAAGTAATTGTTTTTTACTTTTGTACAATTTGTTTTACATTCCTCTTGTTTAACAGGAATGTTTTGTTTCTGGACAGACTGTTAAACTAGGGGAAAGAGTGCCTCTGAAAGACGGGTTCCTTTCGCGAAGTCTGGAGACATTAGAAGCTTGCCACACCCGGACTGTTACACCAACGCATTAGCAAGTTAAAGCTATCCCATTGAGGAGCTGGGCGCAATAATTGTTTTGTTCCTTGATTTTCTGATCTGCAAGGCCATTTGAATTCTGTCTGGCATTGCCAGATTGTGAAAAAATAAAAGTATTTAAATCATAAGATACAATCTACAGACATTCACAACATATACATATCTTAAAACATTTACATATCTTGTTAAATTATTACTTTAAATATGTACTTTAAGTTACTGAAACAGCCAGTTAATAAAATCGTTGCAATTTTGTTCTTGTTTGGAGGTGGGGATATTCTGACAACAATTGATTTAAAGACAATCGGTCAAAGTGAAATGAAATACAATATTACGCTGGGTAAACGTTCCGAGGTCAAATTCTTCCGTGATGGGGGTACCTTTAAAGGTCTAAGCCGGAAACCATCATTATGTCTCATTTTTGATTCTCTCTTCCAAACGAGAACAAAATTGCGACAATTTTATTAGCAGGCTGTTTCAGTAACTCAAAGTATTCATTTAAAGTAATAATTTAACAATAAATCCCGCACCCAGCAGAAGAATCCTACTCCGTTGGGCTGCTGAGCAAGGCCCTTAACCCCAACTGCTCCAGGGGCGCTGTACAATGGCTGACCCTGTACTCTGACCACAGGCTCTCTCCCTATCTCTTTCATCTGTGTGTCTGTGTATCTCATGGAGAGCAAGCTGGGGTATGCGAAAAGATAATTACTAATGCAAGAAATTGTAAAGGGTTAATAAAATAATGTTGTTGTATATCTAAGCAAGTGTTCCTGCATCCCTCTTCTGCACTATAGGCATGGCTTTTATTCTGTTTGCTCCATTTCTAAAACTTTTTGCTCATGTGCATTTTTGTATTTTTTTACACCTCTAGCACTTTAACGTCGTGAATTTTCATTTGCCTTAATTTGTAGAATGAATTTGAGTTTTAGCCTTAAAAATCTTAAGTTTTCACTATCTTTTGTTTCTTGTCCTACAACTGTTATTATTGATCACCATGACTTCATTCAGCCTTTCCTGAACGTCTATGACAGGTGGAGAGATTGCTGTTTCTGGTGTGATCTTTTGCAGCTGACATTTCACTGTTTTAAACGAACAAGAAATTAGATTGCTCATAAATCACTTATTCTATATAAATACAGCGTAATTGCCCTCCGAAAATCCTCTTTTTCTTGTTCGTTTTAGAGACCTTGATCGAAACTGATTTTAGATGTCAGAAAGGATTTATTTTCTCTGTATTTCCTACATTGCTTTGTCGAGATTTTAACTTTATATTTAGGCTCAGATTTCAACTATAAATCGTACACTAATTAATAGCAGTAAATACTGATGTTTTGCTCCCTCTTACCACAAAAATATATATGTTTTGTAGCTGGGATGAACTTTATTTCGTACGCGTAGCTACTGCGATTTGGACACGAAGCGGTTAAAGATGGCGGCAAATCAAGCACCCAGAGAGGGGGGGGGGCGTCTTCTCACCTCCATAACTAAAATGCCAAATAGAAGTGGCTTAAGCGACATACACAGTCGTGTAACTGACAGTTTGAGGTAGCCTATCGTGTAAATTTCGCTTTGTTGCTGATAGGTTAAGCTTTCGAAACTCTGCCCCTGTTTTCGTTGGTTAAACGCAATGATCACAAGCACCACCATGGTAACTGGGATGTGTAGTTTTTAATTCCGTTTGAATTATAACTACGTACTGTCTTCATATTTGGCCAGGGCTTTAAAGAGAAGGCGCGCCAAAACATTTCGGTGCCGTCGTCTCCGCTTTAAAGGTACAACCGTGCTGGAAGAATTTGACCTCGGAAGTTTGCCCAGCGCACTTCAAGTACTGCACCTTCTCACACGTGTAGCCAGCTGCGTTGAGCCGTGGTTATATGATGTCATCTTTTATTTTATTATTTTATTTTGTGAACTTCCCCCAGATGAGTTCCGTTTCTCTGTATGGAGTTGGCTTTGCGACAGCCCTTGGGGTTTGTTGGTGGCGGGGCGCCAGTGAAGGTGCCCCTGGGGTCACAGGCGGCTCGTTTCTCTGGGGAGCCCTCAGACGCGCTGTGGCCGCCAGTCGGGTGAGACGCCAGCGGCATTTTTAATTTTATTTTCATTACAGATTCGTGTGGCGACATTATATATATTATTTCAGTAGTAGTACAGTTGTGTGCCAGATGAATCGCGGTAATGCACGAAGGTGATGTTTAATGCCTCACACGGTGTTGACCCACATGTTGTGTTTTGCTGAGCAGGAGAGAGAGAGACATTCAGCGTGTGTGACGCCAACGGGTTTTCTGTTCTAGAGGCTCTGTCATCCGTTGTGTTACAATTGTTTTCTTTCTTATTTAGTATTTCAGGTGTGTCGATTTTATGAACCAAATGTGAACGTACAACACGGGAAAAGGTGCATTGTAGAGTAAGATAACGGATATCGGCTTGTATCGTGGAGAGGACGTATAATGTGCTGAAAGATGGGAAGAGAAAGGGGCGATTTCTGCGCGCACTCTAATCATTGTGATTGATTTGATATTGATCTGATATGTGTGGTCATGTGAATGTACATAGATGGTGGGTATGGTGTTAATAATATATGATATGATATAATTACTTGTATATATCATATATCATTCTTTCTATTTTTATATATGGTAATCCTTCTAGATATTATGATTCTGTTTCCCGAAAGCATCGTAGCGCAAAAACATCGTAAACTCGCTCTTAAGCTCGATCGTTAATTGACGAGTGTTTCCCAAAACCCATCGTAACTGAAGTAGCACGTTAAATCCTTCGTCATCTACGTGCTCCCCGACCCGCTCGTTCATCACTAAGTGCTTCTTAAACTGGCCTCCTCCTGCCCACCCTGAGCGCCAGAGATCGCCAGACAGAGCACAGTCACTTCACGGCAGGGGCATCCTCTGGGAATACAGGACACTAAGAGTTTATATGAAGGACTTTGATATTGTGTTGTACTGTGTCAGAGGAAATTCGAAAAAAGAACATTTATTTATACAGTGATGAATTTATGAGTCATCTTGGGTATATTTCATATTCATTTTTATACTTGACTAGATGATATTATTTTCAGTATGAAATGCAGCAATGCATTATTTTAGTGAAATCATTGGGCCTAACATGTATTTATAATGTAGCGCCACGCAGGGCGCTTTAGTCATGCGCACGCAAGGCGGGCTGAGAACAGCACCTGGGTTCTACCGGACTGTATAGTGGGACGGAGGCTGGGATACAGTCTCTTCCCTTCAGGTGTGTGTGTGTGTGTGTTAGTGAAGGTGCAGCGCTGTAACCCCTGTCCCTGTGTGTGTACCTTTCCCGATTCGAGTTAATAAATGTGTTGTTCAGCCCCATTCCTGAGTCCCACGCCTGCTCCATTCCGTACCCAAACCCGCGGTCGATACCGCGTAGTTCCAACACCGTTTGATGTTCTGTCGTGATTGTTGACGGTAAAGCTTAGATCTACTTGTTTTTAAATTTGATTATAGGTCCTGTATTTGTTGAGTGACACATGCCAAGCTTAGTAGTTAATGTTTCCATTGAGTTCCAGTACACCCAATAACTCTAAATAACAGTTTTTTCTCATGAAATATTGTGATTCTTAACTATGGCAGCGCGCCAAAAAATATTGCTTTAAATCAAGGACGTCGTGCGGGACGCATACACTGTCCACGCAGTTAATCTTGGTTTTCTTTTACGGCATGTCAGTCATTTCTTTTCTTTGCTCTTAGAAACAATAAGGTCCCTTTTTGTGCCTGTCTATATGCTTTTGCTTAAACTATGATGTCAAGTTTACTTCATATTCCTTTTCACAACTTTATTTCATCCCACTGAAGGACCAAAACCGACACCATATAATGAAAGAATTGTCAATCGATTGTTTACATACGTACATACGTACATCGTAAAGTTGCTTGAAAGTCTCTAAGATTAGTTGTTTTCGGGAAACTCATCCCTGTTCTTTATCCTTCTGCTCTCACTGTGTTTATTACCGCCATCTACTGTCTCCTCTAACTGTGTATTGTCATCATGCATATCTTGTGTATTATTTATTGTTGTTGGTTTTGTCATTCTATTAAGGCGCCACCTTTCAAGGCGCTATATAAATTAATGTTTATTATTATTATTTATTTTTTTAAAGTTGTACATTCTGACGCCATGAGATTTTTAGATTTTGAGATTCTCATATTTTTGGCTTCTACAGCAAACAGTAACAATGCGCTTGAATGGTTCTGCAAAAGTTTAGCTGTATCTTTAAAGCCATCCTCATCTTTATCAGGTACAAAGAAAAGAAGGTAGGCCGGCTTCTGTTTGGAATGTTTTAGTTTTAATTTTTTAAACCCCAAGTAAACATATTTTGTGCCTTTCTCTGAACTTTTTTGCATTTCAGTTCAGTTGTTTTTAAGCTTATTTTACAGTTGCTAGGTTCTTGAACTGTGCAGTATTTCTTTTGGGTTTTGTGCGAATCATATTCTAGCGGTTGGGGGAAAAAAGCACAGGTGCCATCCCACCATTAAACCCTGAAACTTACCTTAGCCGATTCTTCAACTAAACCAGACATGTTAACTAAGTGTTACAGTATGTTCTTCGAATGTGTGTCAACCAATCAGATTTCAGGACTGGAATTATTGGTTTTGTAATAGGGAATATAGTATGGAATCACGTATCTAAAGAAATGAATAATGATATTAATTTAAGGATCTGAATATCTAAAAATATGTATCTATATAGCAGGTAGTATTACTGTATTCCACTTTCTTTGTAAATACGGAATAACAGATTCACAACGCGAAGCTGTGTCACTCTTCTGGGTAAAAAAAAACGTTTTGAACACCCTGTTTTTAATAAGCTGCTGAGTAAAGAACAGGAATGTTCCTGCTGTCAGTCTTTACCGAAGATATCCCTAATAGTATTAATAATGAATGACCTTGGACAAGCTGTAAACTCAAAGTATTACCCTGGTCCACATTCTTTGTAATCGTCTTTGTAAACAAAAAAACTTTATTTTGTGTGACGATATAAAGTTTTCACGAAACCTCCTCGAGTTGTGAGAACACGTGCTTTGTGTATACAGCACATTGTGAATGTTTTCACAGCCTTCATTTTGTCGTTTTTATGGCATTTTTTGACCACGCACGAATATTCTTATGTCCATATCTTCGCAGGGGAATCAGTGCGAATTGTAATACTAATTAAATGACCGTGGGCACTTTCCACCCCCTCTACATTCTCCGAGTAGAATAGGCTAACCTTCTAATGAAAGACAGTCCACCCTCCCCCACGGAAAGGAAAAGTACCCGCAGGCAGGCAGTATGGTCAGTAACAGTGAACAGTTTTAACTGCACTGCATCCCAGAGAATACCAGGGTGCATTTTTTCTACTCCCTGGCGGAAACGGGCTTCCATAAGAATCAGTATAGCTTCTGGGAAATCCATTTTTCCTGCATTAAAGTTGAACTCGTTCAGAGCGCCGTACATTGCAAACTCCAAGCGTTTCATTATGAGCTGAAGACCCTCACAGCTGAAGAAGGATTCACAGCCGAAACAATATTATTAGATTTCATAAAGCCTGTATTACGTACTATGCCTATGTCTGCAATACACCTTTGCTAGTTAATGCTACAGTACTTCACTTTCTCGGGCGTGATTTTTCCAGGCTAGCAGGCTTCTTTTGTGATCTTCCTAAGATTGTTGAGCGCGGTGTCAAAATGTTTCCATATGAAAGGCAGTGACGTCACCATCCTGAGGTGTGTGTAGTAGATCTGTGATGTGGTTGAGCGTGAATTGTGGTTCACTAATTGTAATTCTCCTAAAAAGAGAATTAAAGTTTCACATAACAAGGCATGAGGTGTGCTGGCAGCTGTGGGATGCAGTTGTGGCCTGGCACGTTGAGGTGCGCTTTCAGCTGTGTGTGGTCTGACGCAGTGGTGGCCTGGCACGGTGAGGTGCGCTGGTGGCTGTGTGGCGTGACTCAGTGCTGGCCTGGCACGGTGAGGTGCACTGGCGGCTGTGTGGTTTGACGTAGTGGTGGCCTGTTATGGTGAGGTGCGCTGGCAGCTGTGTGACGCAGTGGTGGCTGGGCACGGTGAGGTGCACTGGTGGCTGTGTGGTTTGACGTAGTGGTGGCCTGGCACGGTGAGGTGCGCTGGTGGCAGTGTGGTGTGACGCAGTGGTGGCCTGGCACGGTGAGGTGCGCTGGCAGCTGTGTGGTGTGACGCAGTGGTGGCCTGGCAAGGTGAGGTGCGCTGGCAGCTCTGTGGTGTGACACAGAGGTGGCCTGGCACGGTGAGGTGCGCTGGCAGCTGTGTGGTGTGACGCAGTGGTGGCCTGGCACGGTGAGGTGCGCTGGCAGCTGTGTGATGCAGCTGTGGCCGGGCTCGGTGAGGTGTGCTGGCATCTGTGTGACACAGTTGTGGCCTGGTACGGTGAGGTGTGCTGGCAGCTGTGTGGTGTGACGCAGAGGTGGCCTGGCACGGTGAGGTGCGCTGGTGGCTGTGTGGCGTGACTCAGTGCTGGCCTGGCACGGTGAGGTGTGCTAGTGGCTGTGTGGCGTGACTCAGTGGTGGCCTGGCATGGTGACGTGCGCTGGTGGCAGTGTGGTGTGACGCAGTGGTGGCCTGGCACGGTGAGGTGCGCTGGCAGCTGTGTGGTGTGACGCAGTGGTGGCCTGGCACGGTGAGGTGCGCTGGTGGCAGTGTGGTGTGACACAGTGGTGGCCTGGCACAGTGAGGTGCGCTGGTGGCTGTGTGGCGTGACTCAGTGCTGGCCTGGCACGGTGAGGTGCACTGGCGGCTGTGTGGTTTGACGTAGTGGTGGCCTGTTATGGTGAGGTGCGCTGGCAGCTGTGTGACGCAGTGGTGGCTGGGCACGGTGAGGTGCACTGGTGGCTGTGTGGTTTGACGTAGTGGTGGCCTGGCACGGTGAGGTGCGCTGGCAGCTGTGTGATGCAGCTGTGGCCGGGCTCGGTGAGGTGTGCTGGCATCTGTGTGACACAGTTGTGGCCTGGTACGGTGAGGTGTGCTGGCAGCTGTGTGGTGTGACGCAGAGGTGGCCTGGCACGGTGAGGTGCGCTGGTGGCTGTGTGGCATGACTCAGTGCTTGCCTGGCACGGTGAGGTGTGCTAGTGGCTGTGTGGCGTGACTCAGTGGTGGCCTGGCATGGTGACGTGCGCTGGTGGCAGTGTGGTGTGACGCAGTGGTGGCCTGGCACGGTGAGGTGCGCTGGCAGCTGTGTGGTGTGACGCAGTGGTGGCCTGGCACGGTGAGGTGCACTGGCAGCTCTGTGGTGTGACACAGTGGTGGCCTGGCACGGTGAGGTGCGCTGGTGGCTGTGTGGCGTGACTCAGTGCTGGCCTGGCACGGTGAGGTGCACTGGCGGCTGTGTGGTTTGACGTAGTGGTGGCCTGTTATGGTGAGGTGCGCTAGCAGCTGTGTGACGCAGTGGTGGCTGGGCACGGTGAGGTGCACTGGTGGCTGTGTGGTTTGACGTAGTGGTGGCCTGGCACGGTGAGGTGCGCTGGTGGCAGTGTGGTGTGACGCAGTGGTGGCCTGGCACGGTGAGGTGCGCTGGCAGCTGTGTGGTGTGACGCAGTGGTGGCCTGGCACGGTGAGGTGCGCTGGCAGCTGTATGACGCAGCTGTGGCAGGGTACGGTGAGGTGCGCTGGCAGCTGTGTGATGCAGCTGTGGCCGGGCTCGGTGAGGTGTGCTGGCATCTGTGTGACACAGTTGTGGCCTGGTACGGTGAGGTGTGCTGGCAGCTGTGTGATGCAGTAGTGGCTTGGCACGGTGAGGTGCGCTTTCAGCTGTGTGATGCAGTGGTGGCCTGGCACAGTGAGGTGCGCTGGTGGCTGTGTGGCGTGACTCAGTGCTGGCCTGGCACGGTGAGGTGCACTGGCGGCTGTGTGGTTTGACGTAGTGGTGGCCTGTTATGGTGAGGTGCGCTGGCAGCTGTGTGACGCAGTGGTGGCTGGGCACGGTGAGGTGCACTGGTGGCTGTGTGGTTTGACGTAGTGGTGGCCTGGCACGGTGAGGTGCGTTGGCAAATGTGTGACGCAGTGGTGGCCTGGCACGGTGAGGTGCACTGGTGGCTGTGTGGCGTGACTCAGTGCTGGCCTGGCACGGTGAGGTGTGCTGGTGGCTGTGTGGCGTGACTCAGTGGTGGCCTGGTACGGTGACGTGCGCTGGTGGCAGTGTGGTGTGACGCAGTTGTGGCCTGGCACGGTGAGGTGCGCTGGCAGCTGTGTGGTGTGACGCAGTGGTGGCCTGGCACGGTGAGGTGCGCTGGCAGCTATGTGACGCAGTGGTGGCCTGGAACGGTGAGGTGCGCTGGCAGCTATGTGACGCAGTGGTGGCCTGGCACGGTGAGGTGCGCTGGCAGCTGTGTGATGTGACGCAGTGGTGGCCTGGAACGGTGAGGTGCGCTGGCAGCTGTATGACGCAGCTGTGGCAGGGTACGGTGAGGTGCGCTGGCAGCTGTGTGATGCAGCTGTGGCCGGGCTTGGTGAGGTGTGCTGGCATCTGTGTGACACAGTTTTGGCCTGGTACGGTGAGGTGTGCTGGCAGCTATGTGATGCAGTGGTGGCCTGGCACGGTGAGGTGCGCTGGCAGCTGTGTGGTGTGACGCAGTGGTGGCCTGGAACGGTGAGGTGCGCTGGCAGCTGTATGACGCAGCTGTGGCAGGGTACGGTGAGGTGCGCTGGGAGCTGTGTGATGCAGCTTTGGCCGGGCTTGGTGAGGTGTGCTGGCATCTGTGTGACACAGTTTTGGCCTGGTACGGTGAGGTGTGCTGGCAGCTGTGTGATGCAGTGGTGGCTTGGCACGGTGAGGTGCGCTTCCAGTTGTGTGACGCAGTGGTGGCCTGGCACAGTGAGGTGCGCTGGCGGCTGTTTGGTGTGACTCAGTGGTGGCCTGTTATGGTGAGGTGCGCTGGCAGCTGTGTGACGCAGTGGTGGCTGGGCACTTTGAGGTGCACTGGCGGCTGTGTGGTTTGACGTAGTGGTGGCCTGGCACGGTGAGGTGCGTTGGCAGATGTGTGACTCAGTGCTGGCCTGGCACGGTGAAGTGCGCTGGTAGCTGTGTGGCGTGACTCAGTGGTGGCCTGGCACGGTGAGGTGTGCTGGTGGCTGTGTGGTGTGACTCAGTGGCGGCCTGGCACGCTGAGGTGCACTGGCAGCTGTGTGGTGTGACGCAGTGGTGTCCTGGCACGGTGAGTTGTGCTTTCAGCTGTGTGATGCAGTGGCTGCTGGGCACAGTGAGGTGCACTGGCACCTGTGTGGTTTGACGCAGTGGTGGCCTGGCACTGTGAGGTGTGCTGGCAGCTGTGTGACGCAGTGGTGGCCTGGCACGGTGAGGTGCGCTGGCAGCTGTGTGACGCAGTGGTGGCCTGGCACGGTGAGGTGCGCTGGCAGCTGTGTGATGCAGTGGTGGCCTTGCACGGTCAGGTGTGCTGGCAGTTGTATGATGAAGTGGTGGCCGGGCACGGTGAGGTGTGCTGGCAGCTGTGTGACGCAGTGGTGGCCTGGTATGGTGAAGTGCGCTGGCAGCTGTGTGACGCAGTGGTGGCTGGGTACGGTGTGGTGCGTTGGCAGCTGCCTGATGCAGCTGTGGCTGTGCTCGGTGAGGTGTGCTGGCAGCTGTGTGACGCAGTTGTGGCCTGGTACGGTCAGGTGTGCTGGCAGCTGTGTGACGCAGTGGTGGCTTGGCACGGTGAGGTACACTGGCGGCTGTGTGGTGTGACGCAGTGGTGGCCTGGCATGGTGAGGTGTTTTGGCAGCTGTGTGACTCAGTGGTGGCCTTGCACGGTCAGGTGTACTGGCAGTTGTATGATGAAGTTGTGGCCGGGCACGGTGAGGTGCACTGGGACCTGTGTGACGCAGTGGTGGTCTGGTACGGTGCGCTGCCACCTGTGTGGTGTGATTCAGTAGTGGCCGGGAACTTTGAGGTGCGCTTGCAGCTGTGTGATGCAGTGGTGGCTGGGCATGGTGAGGTGCGCTGGTAGATGTGTGACGCAGCTGTGGCAGGGTTCAGTGAGTTGCGCTGGCAGCTGTGTGACGCAGTTGTGGCCTGGTACGGTGAGGTGCGCTTTCAGCTGTGTGACGCAGTGGTGGCCTGGCACAGTGAGGTGCGCTGGCGGCTGTGTGGTGTGACGCAGTGGTGGCCTGGCA
This sequence comes from Lepisosteus oculatus, assembly GCF_040954835.1. NCBI lineage: Eukaryota > Metazoa > Chordata > Actinopteri > Semionotiformes > Lepisosteidae > Lepisosteus > Lepisosteus oculatus. The sequence goes on from NC_090713.1 coordinate 1,375,966, forward strand.
CGGTGAGGTGCGCTGGCAGCTGTATGGTGTGACTCAGTGCTGGCCTGGCATGGTGAGCTGCGCTGGCAGCTGTGTGGTGTGACGCACTGGTGGCCGGGTACTTTGAGGTGCGCTGGCAGCTGTGTGGTGTGACGCAGTGGTGGCCTGGCATGGTGAGGTGCGCTGCCAGCTGTGTGGTGTGACGCAGTGGTGTTCATCAGGCACAAGTTCATCAGTGAAAAGACCACTGGCATTTTTCCTTCCCCCTACATTCTCAGAGCAGAATCGAATTTAATATTAGCATAATTTATTACAGTGCTAAGTTTAATATTTTTTATTTACTAATAGTTTATGCTAACACCTAACTTTTTTAACGTGAGAAGTACTAATGTAAGTACCTACTGTACTGTACTTAAGTACTACCATAAGAAGTACTGCTGTATGCAACAAAAAAAAAGGAGTGGTGAAACAGCCCTACTCATACAGTATCAGTATCAACAGACATTGTATCAGTATCAGTTCTTGCTTTGTGCTGGGTTTAGGAGTTTTCCAAACATAGTCTTTCAGCTAATGCCATACCATCCTTATTGGATTTAAATCTGGAGATTCGGCTGGAGTTTTCACCCAGTTCACTCGTTCTGCTATAAGCCTCGCCCTTGCTGCTGTGTGTTTCGGATCGTTGTCTTGAAAGAGACTGTGCCTTGATCCAATGTGCTCCCTGATATATGGGGCGGCATGCTGTGTGACCCCGACTTCCTCGAAGAATTCCCGATCCATAATTCCTTCGAAATAAAATTGTTTTTCAAGCAATGTAATGCAAGGTGCTTTCTAACGTTTGGCAATGTGTTTTTTCTCGAAATTTTGTTTCGAGAGACTAGATAAGTAATTCAAGTGTTTATGATATGTCACTGTTGTGAATGTCTGTGGAGTGTATCTTATTAGCCTGTCCTGACTGGTGGAGCTCATCCAGCTGTGTCTGGATATCTTGGTCAAATATTCGGGTAGTATGTTTTGTCTGTTTAGGGTTCTGTAGCATTCCACAGGGCTGGGCAGCTTGTTCCCCCCTCCCTCCCCTCTCTGTGTACAGTAGAGCCTCCTGTCCTGGCTGGTAGAGCTCATCCAGCTGTGTCTGGCTAATATTAAAGCCAGTACTTTAATATTGTTTTCTGTATGTTTATCAATAGTGGGTATTGCCCTAATTCGGTCCTGCACCCGTTGTTAGGTGTTTTTTAGGTGTTGTTAGGGCTTCTACCAAATATGAACACATGGCTTTAAAATGTATACAATTGTAATATTTCCTTTTTTCCCATTGAAAGTATAACATATGTGGTGTGAGAAAGAGGTCCTCATTTAATTGCATGAAACTCTGGCACTGGCGCAACAAACTGAACAAAGTTCAAGGGGGTATACGCTTTCTGTAGACACTTTATTTCCTCTTTTTCCATACTTTAAGAAATGATTTGGGAAACCTGTGGGACACTGGAGGTCATTATACATGAGCCTCTTTCTGCACCTTTTAAGCCATTGAAACCTAGTTGCCTTGTTACAAGGTCTAATATTACAGTAGGTGTGGTTTCCGACTCCTAATTTCTGAGAATGATCAAATTGGGGAATAAGTTGTAGGGAATACCACTCTTGCACTTCTAAGAAAAGACTATCTCAAATGAAACTCGCTATAGAAAGACATCTTGTTGAAAAATTCTTTATTTTTTGTCATTTCTAAAGAAAAAACATTCATCAAGTCCTTCACAAATGTTTTGTTTGTGACTTTCTCTGTTCTTCCCTTTCACACTCAACTGAACTATGTGTTATGTCTTGTAAACGTAATCAAACATTTCACTTAGGTGTGTGGGTTAACACAAACCCATATTGTATGAAACATTCAGTTTTTCATTCACGTTTTTTCTAACAATTGCATCCATGCTAGGACTACAGTAAACAACACTTTTTACTAAAGTAAATGAAATTGTTCATTAAACAAGACACATTGTTTTAAATGTATGCAATACGACGACATTAAAAACAACACTGAAACTTTTCATTGAAATACTGGACGAGATTGTGCATATTCAATGGATTTCTCCTGGTGCTTTTTTCATCAGTCTTTTCATATTCTTGTTCTCTACTCAGGTGTCTCCTGTTCCTTTGGTGATGTCTGCTGTACACACATGGTATCATACACTTGAGCAAAGTGTGATACCACCGTTTGTTCTTCTCCTAAAATAAAGATGAACATTGACAAAAGTCAGAATCACTCTTTTCTTTGACAGACGAACAAAACAATGCAAGAATAACCATACTCTCTGTTCCTTACTCATTTCTACCTACCTGTTTGACCACTTTGTCTGCTTCAGTCAGGACAGGGTGCTGGGGCTGACTCTGAGCAATCTGAGAAGAGCTCTCTGTGATCTTCTCCCCTACAGTGGCTACATTGTACTCTGTTTGAAATCCAGGTATCGCCTCCGGTAAGTTCCTCGGTCCTTTTTGGGACTTGAAAGGGTAGAATCATTTTGTGACTACATTTCCTTGTCATGCACTGATATGTTCTGGTTTGTGTTCGATTACTGCAGGCGTTCAAGTACTTTCTTTTTGTTCTAGACTGGCAGTGTTTGAGATGGTAGGAACTTGTCATATTCTCAACTTATTTTCTCTATGAGACTCTGAATGCTCTGTAAACATACTATTTTAGCAATTCTTAGAAATCTGAAAGCAGTGTTACCTGTATCATTTTTTGTCTTTGTAGTAGTATTGCAGCTCCAACATCAGCACTTAAATAATGGTTTGTGATGTTACTTGTCCTTGGAGTTAGTATACTCTTGAGAAGTCAAGAGAAATCTTACGTAAGCATTAATTATGTTTCACTTTTGCAAGCAAAGTACGTGTCAAGTACTTTGAAGGCATTTGTTGATACTTTTAAGCACTTTCGTTGATTATTATTATCCTTCAATTAGTTATTACAAGTCCAACATTCTCTACATGATCTCACTCCATATTCAGAATGTGGGAATACAGTTGTTTTAAGGAAATGCCACTGAATAGATAGTAGCTGCACTCTACAAAGATGAATTTGCTAATTAATCAGTCAGGGACACAGCTTATACTTCAGTAGTCTTAGATCATGTAATGATGATTATTGTACTTTATAACTAGCAAAATCCCCATATCCTGTTCATTGCCCCTTTTTCAGTTATGTGGATTGACTTATCCCTGAAGTGGTTAATTCTCACCTTGACATCTCATAGAACAACTGAATCTCTACCAAGGGTGAATGTGTCCTTCCTCTTAATGTCTAAAAGAAAAGGTTAAAATTCATTGAAGCAAAATGCAACAACCCAAAATGTTGGGGAGGTCGTTTCCACAGTTATTTCATATGACAGTGCTTGGAGTGAAACTACATGACCATGGTGAAGAAGAAAAAACACTTTACCTTGTTCCTCCTGACTGATGTCCTTATGCGTGTTTTGCACAGTTGAGCGTTTTGTGTCTTGTCGTCTGTGTAGGCAACAGCCCTCTTCCCTGGGATAGAACTAGATGATATTTAGACACGTTAATTTGACTTCTCCATTGCTCACATTGATGTGGATATGATTATAATGCTCGGTTTTGTGGGCTTCCCAAGAAAACAATAAATCCCTTACTACTTGTTCGAAATGCAGTAGCACAGATCCTAACAAATACAAGAAAGAGAATATCATTCCTGTTTTGAAAAAACTTCACTGGTCACCTGTATTATCTAGGATAAATTTGAAAGTTCTTTTACTTGTTTTTAAAGCTTTAAGCGACCTAGCACGTCTGTACCTTACTGAATGTCTGTCTTCATATGTTCCTATACGTGACCTGAGATCTGCACATACTGGCCTACTGCAAATACCACATGTGAAATGCAGAAAGAGTGGAGAGGCTGCTTTTTGTTTTTATGCTTCTAAATTATGAAACTCACTTCCACTTTTTATTAGGCAGTCAAGCTCGGTACATTGTTTTAAAAAACATTTGAAAATGTTGCTTTTAGTTAAAGTGGTTCTTTGTTCTTTCTATTTCTGTTTCTTTTTTTAGTTCTCTTTAATTGTTCTTATTTTATTACGACTTTCCTAATTTGTATTTATTTAATTGACATGTATGTTGCTTTACTGTATTGCTGTATTTTCCTTTACAACTGAAAGTATATCTCTCAATTTTAATATTTTATTTTTACGCTTGGTTTTTAAAGCACCAAAGCACTATTTGCATGAAAGGTGCTCTATAGATAAAGTTTATTATTATTATTTTTAATATTATTATTATACTTTGTTACATTTTTGGTTAGGACAAAGATTCTAGTAGAGGTGGCCTCTTTTACCCCGTTCCAAAAAATTGGAAAACTACCTTCAGAATACACTGACAATGACCATCTACTGTCTCCTCTAACTGTGTATTGTCATCATGCATATCTTGTGTATTATTTATTGTAGTTGGTTTTGTCATTCTGTAAAGAAGCCACCTTTCAAGGCACTATATAAAATAATGTTTGTTATTATTATTTACATTTTTCATAGTTAAATCTGGCGAAGAGTCTTAAGAGAATATCAAAGAACACGTTGCTCTTACCTTTCCATTCCAAGAAATGCCCTCAGCTCGGATTGCAGAGATTGACCTCTCTGTCTCAAATTCTGAGAGACATAGACTCGATTGAAAAATGACCATTTCCTAAGATTCACATAACATCACCAGTCAACATTTGCCACTTGACATCAATAGAAACCATAGAGTACATGACATTTCCAATCAGTTTTCTTTCAAGGTACAATACCAATCGCCTTGCCAGAAGAGTTATACTGCGGTAGATAAATATTACAAATGTCAGATACACGCAGAGTTGTTTGGATTACTATGAAAAGATTGGCAAATATATTTATGTTCATTATATTTCTTGGAGTGACAGAGCTAAAGAGAAAAAAATACTTACCTTTTTCTCTGCAGACAGGATCGCAAGGGATTCCCTTATACTGGGTTCCTATGTAACAAATAATACATTATTCAAAAAACATGATATTTCTCTGTCCATTGGCAGCATGATTGTTTATCATTACAGTTTTAGTTAGCTTTAATTTTGTAAACCCCAAGTAAACATAGTTTGTGCCTTTCTCTGAACTTTTTGGCATTTCAATTCAGTTGTTTGTAAGCTTATTTTACAGTTGCTAGGTTGATGAAGTTCCTGAACTGTGCAGTATTTCTTTTGGGTTTGGTGCGAATCATATTCTAGCGGTTGGGGGAAAAAAGCACAGGTGCCATCCCACCATTAAACCCTGAAACTTACCTTAGCCGATTCTTCAACTAAACCAGACATGTTAACTAAGTGTTACAGTATGTTTCAAAGTGTGTATTTTAGCAAACACAACTGAAGTTCTGTTGTCTCCTTGGAGACACCTGGAACTGGTGTGATGCTGGTTCTATGACATCATTCGTTCTAAATGTAAATGCAGGTATTGGCACAACTTAGTAAATTGATGTAAAGTTATGGATCCATTTATGATTTTCACTCAGTTTGAAAGAGTTCCTGTCGTGTGGTTAAACTTTGTGTTACTGAGGGTTAACTGGGGTTCTGGCTACTAGTTAGGCTTGGTCATTCAGTCATCTGGTTCATGAAATAGGAAGCTAAGAGATCTGTGTTTTAGTTTTACTGTTTGTTTTTGTTCCATAGAATAAGAAATGTTTCATTAATATTAGTAATAGAGTAGCTGTTTCTCTAAACAGTGTGTGTCAGTTTGCACTGCAGGTGTGCCAGGTAGAGACCATTTAAGAACCCAAAAATATGCTGTCATTTACTGCCGTGGCTAATTTCTGTTAACCTTGTCTCTCACTCACTTTGATGAGCAAAATGTTCATACATAAAGCATACATTTCTGATTGGTCAGAAGAAGCTTCTTAACATATAAGGTATAAAGAAAGTCAGAAAGTTAGGCACTTAGGTCAGCCTTAGGCAGTTAACCAAGACCATAATCCGATAAGAAGCTATTCCCTTTCATGTTGCTAAATCACATGTAGGATACATGAGTTACACCTCCACTTAAGAGACCTTAAAGAGACCTTGGCCAGCCAGGAGTGTAGAAAACCGTAAAACAGTTCTTGAGGACCTAATTGTTAACTCTTAACAGGCAAAGGTTCCTTCAGTCCTATGAGAAATATTTTAGAATTGAACTAAAGTGTGTTTCCGATACAGGAGCATATGTCTGTCAGGGCCTGTTGGAGAGGCCCTGGATGAGAACCCCTGGCTGCAGTTCCACATCCCCCTGAAAGTAAATAGAGCCATAAGCACTGAGCTAAGGACACTGCTCCAGGACATGCTGGCTGTCGATCCTGACCAGCGACCAGAAGCCATCCAGCAGAAGAAGCAAGTCAGGCAAGCCATGGCACGAGAGAAAACATCTTTGTAGTGACTGATAGCAAGATGTCCGTGACCAAGGGCAATTCGTCTGAGTAAAGTCTGATTTCATGCCTTTGTGCTGTAGATTTCTGATTTAGACGGGCATTTCTATGGACAACTTTGACTTTTCTGTGGGTCCAATGAAAATATTTTTTTTTACTTATTCTTTGCTACAGTTTTCGAAAGTTTAAAGACATTCACTGAGTTGACGATAAAGGAAAAGTTTCATCTTTCACCTCTTGGAAGGTAGGCCGGTCAGAGGTACAATATATGTCTTCATATCTTCATCCTCCATGTTTGTAACTACAGGTTTCACAGTGTTGAGCTAAGACACAAAAACACCTACAAATGGCAGATCCAAATGTATAAACCTGGGCTGAAAAAGTGTGTACAGTATATACTCTGTGTAGGTCTGATAAAAGTATTCGAGTCAAAGTGTCATATGGATACAAATTCTCATGATTTTGTATTGTGTGTTTTTTCTCTGTTCTGCTTTATTGAAAGAAATCAGATGCTCTTCCTGAAACTTACCTTAGCTGATTCTTCAGCTAAACCAGACAGACTTCTGAAATTCTCAAATATTATCAAATCTTGTTGGTGCAGAGGTGGTGGAGCCCATTACCAACAGACTCACAGCTGAAATTGCTGTGAAAAGGGCTTCTACCAAATATTACCATGTGGGTGAAAATGTATACAATTGTAATATTTCCTTTTTTCCCTTTGAAAGTATAACATATGTGGTGTGAGAAAGAGGTCCTCATTTAATTGCATGAAACTCTGGCACTGGCGCAACAAACTGAACAAAGTTCAAGGGGGTATACGCTTTCTGTAGACACTTTATTTCCTCTTTTTCCATACTCTAAGAAATGATTTGGGAAACCTGTGGGACACTGGAGGTCATTATACATGAGCCTCTTTCTGCACCTTTTAAGCCATTGAAACCTAGTTGCCTTGTTACAAGGTCTAATATTACAGTAGGTGTGGTTTCCGTCTCCTAATTTCTGAGAATGATCAAATTGGGGAATAAGTTGTAGGGAATACCACTCTTGCACTTCTAAGAAAAGACTATCTCAAATGAAACTCGCTATAGAAAGACATCTTGTTGAAAAATTCTTTATTTTTTGTCATTTCTAAAGAAAAAACATTCATCAAGTCCTTCACAAATGTTTTGTTTTTGACTTTCTCTGTTGTTCCCTTTCACACTCAACTGAACTATGTGTTATGTCTTGTAAACGTAATCAAACATTTCACTTAGGTGTGTGGGTTAACACAAACCCATATTGTATGAAACATTCAGTTTTTCATTCCCGTTTTTTCTAACAATTGCATCCATGCTAGGACTACAGTAAACAACACTTTTTACGAAAGTAAATGAAATTGTTCATTAAACAAGACAAATTGTTTTAAATGTATGCAATACGACGACACTAAAAACAACACTGAAACTTTTTATTGAAATACTGTACGAGATTGTGCATATTCAATGGATTTCTCCTGGTGCTTTTTTTCGTCAGTCTTTTCATATTCTTGTTCTCTACTCAGGTGTCTCCTGTTCCTTTGGTGATGTCTGTTGTACACACATGGCATCATACACTTGAGCAAAGTGTGATACCACCGTTTGTTCTTCTCCTAAAATAAAGATGAACATTGACAAAAGTCAGAAGCACTCTTTTCTTTGACAGACGAACAAACAATGTAAGAATAACCATACTCTCTGTTCCTTACTCATTTCTACCTACCTGTTTGACCACTTTGTCTGCTTCAGTCAGGACAGGGTGCTGGGGCTGACTCTGAGAAATCTGAGAAAAGCTCTCTGTGATCTTCTCCCCTACAGTGGCTACATTGTACTCTGTTTGAAATCCAGGTATCGCCTCCGGTAAGTTCCTCAGTCCTTTTTGGGACTTGAAAGGGTAGAATCATTTTGTGACTACATTTCATTGTCATGCACTGATATGTTCTGGTTTGTGTTCGATTACTGCAGGCGTTCAAGTACTTTCTTTTTGTTCTAGATTGGCAGTGTTTGAGATGGTAGGAACTTGTCATATTCTCAACTTATTTTCTCTATGAGACTCTGAATGCTCTGTAAACATACTATTTTAGCAATTCTTAGAAATCTGAAAGCAGTGTTACCTGTATCATTTTTTGTCTTGGTAGTAGTATTGCAGCTCCAACATCAGCACTTAAGTAATGGTTTGTGATGTTACTTGTCCTTGGAGTTAGTATACTCCTGAGAAGTCAAGAGAAATCTTACGTAAGCATTAATTATGTTTCACTTTTGAAAGCAAAGTACGTGTCAAGTACTTTGAAGGCATTTGTTGATACTTTTAAGCACTTTCGTTGATTATTATTATCCTTCAATTAGTTATTACAAGTCCAACATTCTTACATGATCTCACTCCATATTCAGAATGTGGGAATACAGTTGTTTTAAGGAAATGCCACTGAATAGATAGTAGCTGCACTCTACAAAGATGAATTTGCTAATTAATCAGTCAGGGACACAGCTTATACTTCTGTAGTCTTAGATCATGTAATGATGATTATTGTACTTTATAACTAGCAAAATCCCCATATCCTGTTCATTGCCCCTTTTTCAGTCATGTGGATTGACTTATGCCTGAAGTGGTTAATTCTCACCTTGACATCTCATAGAACAACTGAATCTCTACCAAGGGTGAATGTGTCCTTCCTCTTAATGTCTAAAAGAAAAGGTTAAAATTCATTGAAGCAAAATGCAACAACCCAAAATGTTGGAGAGGTCGTTTCCACAGTTATTTCATATGACAGTGCTTGGAGTGAAACTACATGACCATGGTGAAGAAGTAAAAACACTTTACCTTGTTCCTCCTGACTGATGTCCTTATGCGTGTTTTGCACAGTTGAGCGTTTTGTGTCTTGTCGTCTGTGTAGGCAACAGCCCTCTTCCCTGGGATAGAACTAGATGATATTTAGACACGTTAATTTGACTTCTCCATTGCTCACATTGATGTGGATATGATTATAATGCTCGGTTTTGTGGGCTTCCCAAGAAAACAATAAATCCCTTACTACTTGTTCGAAATGCAGTAGCACAGATCCTAACAAATACAAGAAAGAGAATATCATTCCTGTTTTGAAAAAACTTCACCGGTCACCTGTATTATCTAGGATAAATTTGAAAGTTCTTTTACTTGTTTTTAAAGCTTTAAGCGACCTAGCACGTCTGTACCTTACTGAATGTCTGTCTTCATATGTTCCTATACGTGACCTGAGATCTGCACATACTGGCCTACTGCAAATACCACATGTGAAATGCAGAAAGAGTGGAGAGGCTGCTTTTTGTTTTTATGCTTCTAAATTATGAAACTCACTTCCACTTTTTATTAGGCAGTCAAGCTCGGTACATTGTTTTAAAAAACATTTGAAAATGTTGCTTTTAGTTAAAGTGGTTCTTTGTTCTTTCTATTTCTGTTTCTTTTTTTAGTTCTCTTTAATTGTTCTTATTTTATTACGACTTTCCTAATTTGTATTTATTTAATTGACATATATGTTGCTTTACTGTATTGCTGTATTTTCCTTTACAACTGAAAGTATATCTCTCAATTTTAATATTTTATTTTTACGCTTGCTTTTTAAAGCACCAAAGCACTATTTGTATGAAAGGTGCTCTATAAATAAAGTTTATTATTATTCTTTTTAATATTATTATTATACTTTGTTACATTTTTGGTTAGGACAAAGATTCTAGTAGAGCTGGCCTCTTTTACCCCGTTCCAAAAAATTGGAAAACTACCTTCAGAATACACTGACAATGACCATCTACTGTCTCCTCTAACTGTGTATTGTCATCATGCATATCTTGTGTATTATTTATTGTAGTTGGTTCTGTCATTCTGTAAAGAAGCCACCTTTCAAGGCACTATATAAAATAATGTTTGTTATTATTATTTACATTTTTCATCGTCAAATCTGGCGAAGAGTCTTAAGAGAATATCAAAGAACACGTTGCTCTTACCTTTCCATTCCAAGAAATGCCCTCAGCTCGGATTGCAGAGATTGACCTCTCTGTCTCAAATTCTGAGAAACATAGACTCGATTGAAAAATGACCATTTCCCAAGATTCACATAACATCACCAGTCAACATTTGCCACTTGACATCAATAGAAACCATAGAGTACATGACATTTCCAATCAGTTTTCTTTCAAGGTACAATAGCAATCGCCTTGCCAGAAGAGTTATACTGCGGTAGATAAATATTACAAATGTCAGATACACGCAGAGTTGTTTGGATTACTATGAAAAGATTGACAAATATATTTATATTCATTATATTTCTTGGAGTGACAGAGCTAAAGAGAAAAAAATACTTACCTTTATCTCTGCAGACAGGATCGCAAGGGATTCCCTTATACTGGGTTCCTATATAACAAATAATACATTATTCAAAAAACATGATATTTCTCTGTCCATTGGCAGCATAATTGTTTATCATTACAGTTTTAGTTAGCTTTAATTTTGGAAACCCCAAGTAAACATAGTTTGTGCCTTTCTCTGAACTTTTTGGCATTTCAATTCAGTTGTTTGTAAGCTTATTTTACAGTTGCTAGGTTGATGAAGTTCCTGAACTGTGCAGTATTTCTTTTGGGTTTGGTGCGAATCATATTCTAGCGGTTGGGGGAAAAAAGCACAGGTGCCATCCCACCATTAAAGCCTGAAACTTACCTTAGCCGATTCTTCAACTAAACCAGACATGTTAACTAAGTGTTACAGTATGTTTCAAAGTGTGTATTTTAGCAAACACAACTGAAGTTCTGTTGTCTCCTTGGAGACACCTGGAACTGGTGTGATGCTGGTTCTATGACATCATTCGTTCTAAATGTAAATGCAGGTATTGGCACAACATAGTAAATTGATGTAAAGTTATGGATCCATTTATGATTTTCACTCAGTTTGAAAGAGTTCCTGTCGTGTGGTTAAACTTTGTGTTTGTGTTACGGAGGGTTAACTGGGGTTCTGGCTATTAGTTAGGCTTGGTCATTCAGTCATCTGGTTCATGAAATAGGAAGCTAAGAGATCTGTGTTTTAGTTTTACTGTTTGTTTTTGTTCCATAGAATAAGAAATGTTTCATTAATATTAGTAATAGAGTAGCTGTTTCTCTAAACAGTGTTTGTCAGTTTGCACTGCAGGTGTGCCAGGTAGAGACCATTTAAGAACGAAAAAATATGCTGTCATTTACTGCTGTGGCTAATTTCTGTTAACCTTGTCTCTCACTCACTTTGATGAGCAAAATGTTCATACATAAAGCATACATTTCTGATTGGTCAGAAGAGCTTCTTAACATATAAGGTATAAAGAAAGTCAGAAAGTTAGGCACTTAGGTCAGCCTTAGGCAGTTAACCAAGACCATAATCCGATAAGAAGCTATTCCCTTTCATGTTGCTAAATCACATGTAGGATACATGAGTTACACCTCCACTTAAGAGACCTTAAAGAGACCTTGGCCAGCCAGGAGTGTGGAAAACCGTAAAACAGTTCTTGAGGACCTAATTGTTAACTCTTAACAGGCAAAGGTTCCTTCAGTCCTATGAGAAATATTTTAGAATTGAACTAAAGTGTGTTTCCGATACAGGAGCATATGTCTGTCAGGGCCTGTTGGAGAGGCCCTGCGTGAGAACCCCTGGCTGCAGTTCCACATCCCCCTGAAAGTAAATAGAGCCATAAGCATGGAGCTAAGGACACTGCTCCAGGACATGCTGGCTGTCGATCCTGACCAGCGACCAGAAGCCATCCAGCTGAAGAAGGAAGTCAGGCAAGCCATGGCACGAGAGAAAACATCTTTGTAGTGACTGATAGCAAGATGTCCGTGACTAAGGGCAATTCTTCTGAGCTAAGTCTGATTTCATTTTTATGTCCCGAAAGGCCACTGCCTTTGTGCTGTAGATTTCTGATTTAGACGGGCATTTCTATGGACAACTTTGACTTTTCTGTGGGTCCAATGAAAATATTTTTTTTTACTTATTCTTTGCTACAGTTTTCGAAAGTTTAAAGACATTCACTGAGCTGACGATAAAGGAAAAGTTTCATCTTTCACCTCTTCGAAGGTAGGCCGGTCAGAGGTACAATATATGTCTTCATGTCTTCATCCTCCATGTTTGTAACTACAGGTTTCACAGTGTTGAGCTAAGACACAAAAACACCTACAAGTGGCAGTTCCAAATGTATCAAATGTATAAACCTGGGCTGAAAAAGTGTGTACAGTATATACTCTGTGTAGGTCTGATAAAAGTATTCGAGTCAAAGTCTCATATGGATACAAATTCTCATGATTTTGTATTGTGTGTTTTTTCTCTGTTCTGCTTTATTGAAAGAAATCAGATGCTCTTCCTGAAACTTACCTTAGCTGATTCTTCAGCTAAACCAGACAGACATCTGAAATTCTCAAATATTATCAAATCTTGTTGGTGCAGAGGTGGTGGAGCCCATTACCAACAGACTCACAGCTGAAATTGCTGTGAAAAGGTCTTCTACCAAATATTAACATGTGGGTGAAAATGTATACAATTGTAATATTTCCTTTTTTCCCATTGAAAGTATAACATATGTGGTGTGAGAAAGAGGTCCTCATTTAATTGCATGAAACTCTGGCACTGGCGCAACAAACTGAACAAAGTTCAAGGGGGTATACGCTTTCTGTAGACACTTTATTTCCTCTTTTTCCATACTCTAAGAAATGATTTGGGAAACCTGTGGGACACTGGAGGTCATTATACATGAGCCTCTTTCTGCACCTTTTAAGCCATTGAAACCTAGTTGCCTTGTTACAAGGTCTAATATTACAGTAGGTGTGGTTTCCGTCTCCTAATTTCTGAGAATGATCAAATTGGGGAATAAATTGTAGGGAATACCACTCTTGCACTTCTAAGAAAAGACTATCTCAAATGAAACTCGCTATAGAAAGACATCTTGTTGAAAAATTCTTTATTTTTTGTCATTTCTAAAGAAAAAACATTCATCAAGTCCTTCACAAATGTTTTGTTTGTGACTTTCTCTGTTGTTCCCTTTCACACTCAACTGAACTATGTGTTATGTCTTGTAAACGTAATCAAACATTTCACTTAGGTGTGTGGGTTAACACAAACCCATATTGTATGAAACATTCAGTTTTTCATTCCCGTTTTTTCTAACAATTGCATCCATGCTAGGACTACAGTAAACAACACTTTTTACGAAAGTAAATGAAATTGTTCATTAAACAAGACAAATTGTTTTTAATGTATGCAATACGACGACACTAAAAACAACACTGAAACTTTTTATTGAATACTGTACGAGATTGTGCATATTCAATGGATTTCTCCTGGTGCTTTTTTTCATCAGTCTTTTCATATTCTTGTTCTCTACTCAGGTGTCTCCTGTTCCTGTGGTGATGTCTGCTGTACACACATGGTATCATACACTTGAGCAAAGTGTGATACCACCGTTTGTTCTTCTCCTAAAATAAAGATGAACATTGACAAAAGTCAGAAGCACTCTTTTCTTTGACAGACGAACAAACAATGCAAGAATAACCATACTCTCTGTTCCTTACTCATTTCTACCTACCTGTTTGACCACTTTGTCTGCTTCAGTCAGGACAGGGTGCTGGGGCTGACTCTGAGCAATCTGAGAAGAGCTCTCTGTGATCTTCTCCCCTACAGTGGCTACATTGTACTCTGTTTGAAATCCAGGTATCGCCTCCGGTAAGTTCCTCGGTCCTTTTTGGGACTTGAAAGGGTAGAATCATTTTGTGACTACATTTCATTGTCATGCACTGATATGTTCTGGTTTGTGTTCGATTACTGCAGGCGTTCAAGTACTTTCTTTTTGTTCTAGATTGGCAGTGTTTGAGATGGTAGGAACTTGTCATATTCTCAACTCCGAATGCTCTGTAAACATACTATTTTAGCAATTCTTAGAAATCTGAAAGCAGTGTTACCTGTATCATTTTTTGTCTTGGTAGTAGTATTGCAGCTCCAACATCAGCACTTAAATAATGGTTTGTGATGTTACTTGTCCTTGGAGTTAGTATACTCCTGAGAAGTCAAGAGAAATCTTACGTAAGCATTAATTATGTTTCACTTTTGAAAGCAAAGTACGTGTCAAGTACTTGAAGGCATTTCTCAGGAGGGGGATGGGGGGAGTCGGGGATCTGGGAGCTCGGGTAGCGCCGGCGGGCACACCCTCTCCCCCCCCCTCCCCCTCCCTCCCCCCCCCCCCCTCCCCCCCTCCCCCCCTCCCCCAATACAATTGTTTTAAGGAAATGCCACTGAATAGATAGTAGCTGCACTCTACAAAGATGAATTTGCTAATTAATCAGTCAGGGACACAGCTTATACTTCAGTAGTCTTAGATCATGTAATGATGATTATTGTACTTTATAACTAGCAAAATCCCCATATCCTGTTCATTGCCCCTTTTTCAGTTATGTGGATTGACTTATCCCTGAAGTGGTTAATTCTCACCTTGACATCTCATAGAACAACTGAATCTCTACCAAGGGTAAATGTGTCCTTCCTCTTGATGTCTAAAAGAAAACGTTAAAATTCACTGAAGCAAAATGCAACAACCCAAAACGTTGGGGAGGTCGTTTCCACAGTTATTTCATATGACAGTGCTTGGAGTGAAACTACATGACCATGGTGAAGAAGAAAAAACACTTTACCTTGTTCCTCCTGACTGATGTCCTTATGCGTGTTTTGCACAGTTGAGCGTTTTGTGTCTTGTCGTCTGTGTAGGCAACAGCCCTCTTCCCTGGGATAGAACTAGATGATATTTAGACACGTTAATTTGACTTCTCCATTGCTCACATTGATGTGGATATGATTATAATGCTCTGTTTTGTGGGCTTCCCAAGAAAACAATAAATCCCTTACTACTTGTTCGAAATGCAGTAGCACAGATCCTAACAACTACAAGAAAGAGAATATCATTCCTGTTTTGAAAAAACTTCACTGGTCACCTGTATTATCTAGGATAAATTTGAAAGTTCTTTTACTTGTTTTTAAAGCTTTAAGCGACCTAGCACGTCTGTACCTTACTGAATGTCTGTCTTCATATGTTCCTATACGTGACCTGAGATCTGCACATACTGGCCTACTGCAAATACCACATGTGAAATGCAGAAAGAGTGGAGAGGCTGCTTTTTGTTTTTATGCTTCCAAATTATGAAACTCACTTCCACTTTTTATTAGGCAGTCAAGCTCGGTACATTGTTTTAAAAAACATTTGAAAATGTTGCTTTTAGTTAAAGTGGTTCTTTGTTCTTTCTATTTCTGTTTCTTTTTTTAGTTCTCTTTAATTGTTCTTATTTTATTACGACTTTCCTAATTTGTATTTATTTAATTGACATGTATGTTGCTTTACTGTATTGCTGTATTTTCCTTTGCAACTGAAAGTATATCTCTCAATTTTAATATTTTATTTTTACGCTTGCTTTTTAAAGCACCAAAGCACTATTTGTATGAAAGGTGCTCTATAGATAAAGTTTATCATTATTATTTTTAATATTATTATTATACTTTGTTACATTTTTGGTTAGGACAAAGATTCTAGTAGAGGTGGCCTCTTTTACCCCGTTCCAAAAAATTGGAAAACTACCTTCAGAATACACTGACAATGACCATCTACTGTCTCCTCTAACTGTGTATTGTCATCATGCATATCTTGTGTATTATTTATTGTAGTTGGTTTTGTCATTCTGTAAAGAAGCCACCTTTCAAGGCACTATATAAAATCATGTTTGTTATTATTATTTACATTTTTCATTGTAAAATCTGGCGAAGAGTCTTAAGAGAATAACAAAGAACACGTTGCTCTTACCTTTCCATTCCAAGAAATGCCCTCAGCTCGGATTGCAGAGATTGACCTCTCTGTCTCAAATTCTGAGAAACATAGACTCGATTGAAAAATGACCATTTCCTAAGATTCACATAACATCACCAGTCAACATTTGCCACTTGACATCAATAGAAACCATAGAGTACATGACATTTCCAATCAGTTTTCTTTCAAGGTACAATACCAATCGCCTTGCCAGAAGAGTTATACTGCGGTAGATAAATATTACAAATGTCAGATACACGCAGAGTTGTTTGGATTACTATGAAAAGATTGGCAAATATATTTATGTTCATTATATTTCTTGGAGTGACAGAGCTAAAGAGAAAAAAATTCTTACCTTTATCTCTGCAGACAGGATCGCAAGGGATTCCCTTATACTGGGTTCCTATATAACAAATAATACATTATTCAAAAAAGATGATATTTCTCTGTCCATTGGCAGCATGATTGTTTATCATTACAGTTTTAGTTAGCTTTAATTTTGTAAACCCCAAGTAAACATAGTTTGTGCCTTTCTCTGAACTTTTTGGCATTTCAATTCAGTTGTTTGTAAGCTTATTTTACAGTTGCTAGGTTGATGAAGTTCCTGAACTGTGCAGTATTTCTTTTGGGTTTGGTGCGAATCATATTCTAGCGGTTGGGGGAAAAAAGCACAGGTGGCATCCCACCATTAAAGCCTGAAACTTACCTTAGCCGATTCTTCAACTAAACCAGACATGTTAACTAAGTGTTACAGTATGTTTCAAAGTGTGTATTTTAGCAAACACAACTGAAGTTCTGTTGTCTCCTTGGAGACACCTGGAACTGGTGTGATGCTGGTTCTATGACATCATTCGTTCTAAATGTAAATGCAGGTATTGGCACAACATAGTAAATTGATGTAAAGTTATGGATCCATTTATGATTTTCACTCAGTTTGAAAGAGTTCCTGTCGTGTGGTTAAACTTTGTGTTTGTGTTACGGAGGGTTAACTGGGGTTCTGGCTATTAGTTAGGCTTGGTCATTCAGTCATCTGGTTCATGAAATAGGAAGCTAAGAGATCTGTGTTTTAGTTTTACTGTTTGTTTTTGTTCCATAGAATAAGAAATGTTTCATTAATATTAGTAATAGAGTAGCTGTTTCTCTAAACAGTGTTTGTCAGTTTGCACTGCAGGTGTGCCAGGTAGAGACCATTTAAGAACGAAAAAATATGCTGTCATTTACTGCTGTGGCTAATTTCTGTTAACCTTGTCTCTCACTCACTTTGATGAGCAAAATGTTCATACATAAAGCATACATTTCTGATTGGTCAGAAGAGCTTCTTAACATATAAGGTATAAAGAAAGTCAGAAAGTTAGGCACTTAGGTCAGCCTTAGGCAGTTAACCAAGACCATAATCCGATAAGAAGCTATTCCCTTTCATGTTGCTAAATCACATGTAGGATACATGAGTTACACCTCCACTTAAGAGACCTTAAAGAGACCTTGGCCAGCCAGGAGTGTGGAAAACCGTAAAACAGTTCTTGAGGACCTAATTGTTAACTCTTAACAGGCAAAGGTTCCTTCAGTCCTATGAGAAATATTTTAGAATTGAACTAAAGTGTGTTTCCGATACAGGAGCATATGTCTGTCAGGGCCTGTTGGAGAGGCCCTGCGTGAGAACCCCTGGCTGCAGTTCCACATCCCCCTGAAAGTAAATAGAGCCATAAGCATGGAGCTAAGGACACTCCTCCAGGACATGCTGGCTGTCGATCCTGACCAGCGACCAGAAGCCATCCAGCTGAAGAAGGAAGTCAGGCAAGCCATGGCACGAGAGAAAACATCTTTGTAGTGACTGATAGCAAGATGTCCGTGACTAAGGGCAATTCTTCTGAGCTAAGTCTGATTTCATTTTTATGTCCCGAAAGGCCACTGCCTTTGTGCTGTAGATTTCTGATTTAGACGGGCATTTCTATGGACAACTTTGACTTTTCTGTGGGTCCAATGAAAATATTTTTTTTTACTTATTCTTTGCTACAGTTTTCGAAAGTTTAAAGACATTCACTGAGCTGACGATAAAGGAAAAGTTTCATCTTTCACCTCTTCGAAGGTAGGCCGGTCAGAGGTACAATATATGTCTTCATGTCTTCATCCTCCATGTTTGTAACTACAGGTTTCACAGTGTTGAGCTAAGACACAAAAACACCTACAAGTGGCAGTTCCAAATGTATCAAATGTATAAACCTGGGCTGAAAAAGTGTGTACAGTATATACTCTGTGTAGGTCTGATAAAAGTATTCGAGTCAAAGTCTCATATGGATACAAATTCTCATGATTTTGTATTGTGTGTTTTTTCTCTGTTCTGCTTTATTGAAAGAAATCAGATGCTCTTCCTGAAACTTACCTTAGCTGATTCTTCAGCTAAACCAGACAGACATCTGAAATTCTCAAATATTATCAAATCTTGTTGGTGCAGAGGTGGTGGAGCCCATTACCAACAGACTCACAGCTGAAATTGCTGTGAAAAGGTCTTCTACCAAATATTAACATGTGGGTGAAAATGTATACAATTGTAATATTTCCTTTTTTCCCATTGAAAGTATAACATATGTGGTGTGAGAAAGAGGTCCTCATTTAATTGCATGAAACTCTGGCACTGGCGCAACAAACTGAACAAAGTTCAAGGGGGTATACGCTTTCTGTAGACACTTTATTTCCTCTTTTTCCATACTCTAAGAAATGATTTGGGAAACCTGTGGGACACTGGAGGTCATTATACATGAGCCTCTTTCTGCACCTTTTAAGCCATTGAAACCTAGTTGCCTTGTTACAAGGTCTAATATTACAGTAGGTGTGGTTTCCATCTCCTAATTTCTGAGAATGATCAAATTGGGGAATAAATTGTAGGGAATACCACTCTTGCACTTCTAAGAAAAGACTATCTCAAATGAAACTCGCTATAGAAAGACATCTTGTTGAAAAATTCTTTATTTTTTGTCATTTCTAAAGAAAAAACATTCATCAAGTCCTTCACAAATGTTTTGTTTGTGACTTTCTCTGTTGTTCCCTTTCACACTCAACTGAACTATGTGTTATGTCTTGTAAACGTAATCAAACATTTCACTTAGGTGTGTGGGTTAACACAAACCCATATTGTATGAAACATTCAGTTTTTCATTCCCGTTTTTTCTAACAATTGCATCCATGCTAGGACTACAGTAAACAACACTTTTTACGAAAGTAAATGAAATTGTTCATTAAACAAGACAAATTGTTTTTAATGTATGCAATACGACGACACTAAAAACAACACTGAAACTTTTTATTGAATACTGTACGAGATTGTGCATATTCAATGGATTTCTCCTGGTGCTTTTTTTCATCAGTCTTTTCATATTCTTGTTCTCTACTCAGGTGTCTCCTGTTCCTGTGGTGATGTCTGCTGTACACAAATGGTATCATACACTTGAGCAAAGTGTGATACCACCGTTTGTTCTTCTCCTAAAATAAAGATGAACATTGACAAAAGTCAGAAGCACTCTTTTCTTTGACAGACGAACAAACAATGCAAGAATAACCATACTCTCTGTTCCTTACTCATTTCTACCTACCTGTTTGACCACTTTGTCTGCTTCAGTCAGGACAGGGTGCTGGGGCTGACTCTGAGCAATCTGAGAAGAGCTCTCTGTGATCTTCTCCCCTACAGTGGCTACATTGTACTCTGTTTGAAATCCAGGTATCGCCTCCGGTAAGTTCCTCGGTCCTTTTTGGGACTTGAAAGGGTAGAATCATTTTGTGACTACATTTCATTGTCATGCACTGATATGTTCTGGTTTGTGTTCGATTACTGCAGGCGTTCAAGTACTTTCTTTTTGTTCTAGATTGGCAGTGTTTGAGATGGTAGGAACTTGTCATATTCTCAACTTATTTTCTCTATGAGACTCTGAATGCTCTGTAAACATACTATTTTAGCAATTCTTAGAAATCTGAAAGCAGTGTTACCTGTATCATTTTTTGTCTTGGTAGTAGTATTGCAGCTCCAACATCAGCACTTAAGTAATGGTTTGTGATGTTACTTGTCCTTGGAGTTAGTATACTCCTGAGAAGTCAAGAGAAATCTTACGTAAGCATTAATTATGTTTCACTTTTGAAAGCAAAGTACGTGTCAAGTACTTTGAAGGCATTTGTTGATACTTTTAAGCACTTTCGTTGATTATTATTATCCTTCAATTAGTTATTACAAGTCCAACATTCTCTACATGATCTCACTCCATATTCAGAATGTGGGAATACAATTGTTTTAAGGAAATGCCACTGAATAGATAGTAGCTGCACTCTACAAAGATGAATTTGCTAATTAATCAGTCAGGGACACAGCTTATACTTCAGTAGTCTTAGATCATGTAATGATGATTATTGTACTTTATAACTAGCAAAATCCCCATATCCTGTTCATTGCCCCTTTTTCAGTTATGTGGATTGACTTATCCCTGAAGTGGTTAATTCTCACCTTGACATCTCATAGAACAACTGAATCTCTACCAAGGGTAAATGTGTCCTTCCTCTTGATGTCTAAAAGAAAACGTTAAAATTCACTGAAGCAAAATGCAACAACCCAAAACGTTGGGGAGGTCGTTTCCACAGTTATTTCATATGACAGTGCTTGGAGTGAAACTACATGACCATGGTGAAGAAGAAAAAACACTTTACCTTGTTCCTCCTGACTGATGTCCTTATGCGTGTTTTGCACAGTTGAGCGTTTTGTGTCTTGTCGTCTGTGTAGGCAACAGCCCTCTTCCCTGGGATAGAACTAGATGATATTTAGACACGTTAATTTGACTTCTCCATTGCTCACATTGATGTGGATATGATTATAATGCTCTGTTTTGTGGGCTTCCCAAGAAAACAATAAATCCCTTACTACTTGTTCGAAATGCAGTAGCACAGATCCTAACAACTACAAGAAAGAGAATATCATTCCTGTTTTGAAAAAACTTCACTGGTCACCTGTATTATCTAGGATAAATTTGAAAGTTCTTTTACTTGTTTTTAAAGCTTTAAGCGACCTAGCACGTCTGTACCTTACTGAATGTCTGTCTTCATATGTTCCTATACGTGACCTGAGATCTGCACATACTGGCCTACTGCAAATACCACATGTGAAATGCAGAAAGAGTGGAGAGGCTGCTTTTTGTTTTTATGCTTCCAAATTATGAAACTCACTTCCACTTTTTATTAGGCAGTCAAGCTCGGTACATTGTTTTAAAAAACATTTGAAAATGTTGCTTTTAGTTAAAGTGGTTCTTTGTTCTTTCTATTTCTGTTTCTTTTTTTAGTTCTCTTTAATTGTTCTTATTTTATTACGACTTTCCTAATTTGTATTTATTTAATTGACATGTATGTTGCTTTACTGTATTGCTGTATTTTCCTTTGCAACTGAAAGTATATCTCTCAATTTTAATATTTTATTTTTACGCTTGCTTTTTAAAGCACCAAAGCACTATTTGTATGAAAGGTGCTCTATAGATAAAGTTTATCATTATTATTTTTAATATTATTATTATACTTTGTTACATTTTTGGTTAGGACAAAGATTCTAGTAGAGGTGGCCTCTTTTACCCCGTTCCAAAAAATTGGAAAACTACCTTCAGAATACACTGACAATGACCATCTACTGTCTCCTCTAACTGTGTATTGTCATCATGCATATCTTGTGTATTATTTATTGTAGTTGGTTTTGTCATTCTGTAAAGAAGCCACCTTTCAAGGCACTATATAAAATCATGTTTGTTATTATTATTTACATTTTTCATTGTAAAATCTGGCGAAGAGTCTTAAGAGAATAACAAAGAACACGTTGCTCTTACCTTTCCATTCCAAGAAATGCCCTCAGCTCGGATTGCAGAGATTGACCTCTCTGTCTCAAATTCTGAGAAACATAGACTCGATTGAAAAATGACCATTTCCTAAGATTCACATAACATCACCAGTCAACATTTGCCACTTGACATCAATAGAAACCATAGAGTACATGACATTTCCAATCAGTTTTCTTTCAAGGTACAATACCAATCGCCTTGCCAGAAGAGTTATACTGCGGTAGATAAATATTACAAATGTCAGATACACGCAGAGTTGTTTGGATTACTATGAAAAGATTGGCAAATATATTTATGTTCATTATATTTCTTGGAGTGACAGAGCTAAAGAGAAAAAAATTCTTACCTTTATCTCTGCAGACAGGATCGCAAGGGATTCCCTTATACTGGGTTCCTATATAACAAATAATACATTATTCAAAAAAGATGATATTTCTCTGTCCATTGGCAGCATGATTGTTTATCATTACAGTTTTAGTTAGCTTTAATTTTGTAAACCCCAAGTAAACATAGTTTGTGCCTTTCTCTGAACTTTTTGGCATTTCAATTCAGTTGTTTGTAAGCTTATTTTACAGTTGCTAGGTTGATGAAGTTCCTGAACTGTGCAGTATTTCTTTTGGGTTTGGTGCGAATCATATTCTAGCGGTTGGGGGAAAAAAGCACAGGTGCCATCCCACCATTAAAGCCTGAAACTTACCTTAGCCGATTCTTCAACTAAACCAGACATGTTAACTAAGTGTTACAGTATGTTTCAAAGTGTGTATTTTAGCAAACACAACTGAAGTTCTGTTGTCTCCTTGGAGACACCTGGAACTGGTGTGATGCTGGTTCTATGACATCATTCGTTCTAAATGTAAATGCAGGTATTGGCACAACATAGTAAATTGATGTAAAGTTATGGATCCATTTATGATTTTCACTCAGTTTGAAAGAGTTCCTGTCG
This sequence comes from Lepisosteus oculatus, assembly GCF_040954835.1. Classification (NCBI taxonomy): domain Eukaryota; kingdom Metazoa; phylum Chordata; class Actinopteri; order Semionotiformes; family Lepisosteidae; genus Lepisosteus; species Lepisosteus oculatus. The sequence goes on from NC_090713.1 coordinate 1,398,986, forward strand.
TGAGGTTAAACTTTGTGTTACGGAGGGTTAACTGGGGTTCTGGCTACTAGTTAGGCTTGGTCATCCAGTCATCTGGTTCATGAAATAGGAAGCTAAGAGATCTGTGTTTTAGTTTTACTGTTTGTTTTTGTTCCATAGAATAAGAAATGTTTCATTAATATTAGTAATAGAGTAGCTGTTTCTCTAAACAGTGTGTGTCAGTTTGCACTGCAGGTGTGCCAGGTAGAGACCATTTAAGAACCCAAAAATATGCTGTCATTTACTGCCGTGGCTAATTTCTGTTAACCTTGTCTCTCACTCACTTTGATGAGCAAAATGTTCATACATAAAGCATACATTTCTGATTGGTCAGAAGAAGCTTCTTAACATATAAGGTATAAAGAAAGTCAGAAAGTTAGGCACTTAGGTCAGCCTTAGGCAGTTAACCAAGACCATAATCCGATAAGAAGCTATTCCCTTTCATGTTGCTAAATCACATGTAGGATACATGAGTTACACCTCCACTTAAGAGACCTTAAAGAGACCTTGGCCAGCCAGGAGTGTAGAAAACCGTAAAACAGTTCTTGAGGACCTAATTGTTAACTCTTAACAGGCAAAGGTTCCTTCAGTCCTATGAGAAATATTTTAGAATTGAACTAAAGTGTGTTTCCGATACAGGAGCATATGTCTGTCAGGGCCTGTTGGAGAGGCCCTGCATGAGAACCCCTGGCTGCAGTTCCACATCCCCCTGAAAGTAAATAGAGCCATAAGCACGGAGCTAAGGACACTGCTCCAGGAGATGCTGGCTGTCGATCCTGACCAGCGACCAGAAGCCATCCAGCAGAAGAAGCAAGTCAGGCAAGCCATGGCACGAGAGAAAACATCTTTGTAGTGACTGATAGCAAGATGTCCGTGACCAAGGGCAATTCGTCTGAGTAAAGTCTGATTTCATTTTTATGTCCCGAAAGGCCACTGCCTTTGTGCTGTAGATTTCTGATTTAGACGGGCATTTCTATGGACAACTTTGACTTTTCTGTGGGTCCAATGAAAATAAGTTTTTTAACTTATTCTTTGTTACAGTTTTCGAAAGTTTAAAGACATTCACTGAGTTGACGATAAAGGAAAAGTTTCATCTTTCACCTCTTGGAAGGTAGGCCGGTCAGAGGTACAATATATGTCTTCATGTCTTCATCCTCCATGTTTGTAACTACAGGTTTCACAGTGTTGAGCTAAGACACAAAAACACCTAAAATTGGCAGTTCCAAATGTATCAAACGTATAAACCTGGGCTGAAAAAGTGTGTACAGTATATACTCTGTGTAGGTCTGATAAAAGTATTCGAGTCAAAGTGTCATATGGATACAAATTCTCATGATTTTGTATTGTGTGTTTTTTCTCTGTTCTGCTTTATTGAAAGAAATCAGATGCTCTTCCTGAAACTTACCTTAGCTGATTCTTCAGCTAAACCAGACAGACTTCTGAAATTCTCAAATATTATCAAATCTTGTTGGTGCAGAGGTGGTGGAGCCCATTACCAACAGACTCACAGCTGAAATTGCTGTGAAAAGGTCTTCTACCAAATATTAACATGTGGGTGAAAATGTATACAATTGTAATATTTCCTTTTTTCCCATTGAAATTATAACATATGTGGTGTGAGAAAGAGGTCCTCATTTAATTGCATGAAACTCTGGCACTGGCGCAACAAACTGAACAAAGTTCAAGGGGGTATACGCTTTCTGTAGACACTTTATTTCCTCTTTTTCCATACTCTAAGAAATGATTTGGGAAACCTGTGGGACACTGGAGGTCATTATACATGAGCCTCTTTCTGCACCTTTTAAGCCATTGAAACCTAGTTGCCTTGTTACAAGGTCTAATATTACAGTAGGTGTGGTTTCCGTCTCCTAATTTCTGAGAATGATCAAATTGGGGAATAAGTTGTAGGGAATACCACTCTTGCACTTCTAAGAAAAGACTATCTCAAATGAAACTCGCTATAGAAAGACATCTTGTTGAAAAATTCTTTATTTTTTGTCATTTCTAAAGAAAAAACATTCATCAAGTCCTTCACAAATGTTTTGTTTGTGACTTTCTCTGTTGTTCCCTTTCACACTCAACTGAACTATGTGTTATGTCTTGTAAACGTAATCAAACATTTCACTTAGGTGTGTGGGTTAACACAAACCCATATTGTATGAAACATTCAGTTTTTCATTCCCGTTTTTTCTAACAATTGCATCCATGCTAGGACTACAGTAAACAACACTTTTTACTAAAGTAAATGAAATTGTTCATTAAACAAGACACATTGTTTTAAATGTATGCAATACGACGACACTAAAAACAACACTGAAACTTTTCATTGAAATACTGGACGAGATTGTTCATATTCAATGGATTTCTCCTGGTGCTTTTTTTCATCAGTCTTTTCATATTCTTGTTCTCTACTCAGGTGTCTCCTGTTCCTTTGGTGATGTCTGCTGTACACACATGGTATCATACACTTGAGCAAAGTGTGATACCACCGTTTGTTCTTCTCCTAAAATAAAGATGAACATTGACAAAAGTCAGAAGCACTCTTTTCTTTGACAGACGAACAAAACAATGCAAAAATAACCATACTCTCTGTTCCTTACTCATTTCTACCTACCTGTTTGACCACTTTGTCTGCTTCAGTCAGGACAGGGTGCTGGGGCTGACTCTGAGCAATCTGAGAAGAGCTCTCTGTGATCTTCTCCCCTACAGTGGCTACATTGTACTCTGTTTGAAATCCAGGTATCGCCTCCGGTAAGTTCCTCGGTCCTTTTTGGGACTTGAAAGGGTAGAATCATTTTGTGACTACATTTCCTTGTCATGCACTGATATGTTCTGGTTTGTGTTCGATTACTGCAGGCGTTCAAGTACTTTCTTTTTGTTCTAGATTGGCAGTGTTTGAGATGGTAGGAACTTGTCATATTCTCAACTCTGAATGCTCTGTAAACATACTATTTTAGCAATTCTTAGAAATCTGAAAGCAGTGTTACCTGTATCATTTTTTGTCTTGGTAGTAGTATTGCAGCTCCAACATCAGCACTTAAATAATGGTTTGTGATGTTACTTGTCCTTGGAGTTAGTATACTCCTGAGAAGTCAAGAGAAATCTTACGTAAGCATTAATTATGTTTCACTTTTGAAAGCAAAGTACGTGTCAAGTACTTTGAAGGCATTTGTTGATACTTTTAAGCACTTTCGTTGATTATTATTATCCTTCAATTAGTTATTACAAGTCCAACATTCTCTACATGATCTCACTCCATATTCAGAATGTGGGAATACAATTGTTTTAAGGAAATGCCACTGAATAGATAGTAGCTGCACTCTACAAAGATGAATTTGCTAATTAATCAGTCAGGGACACAGCTTATACTTCAGTAGTCTTAGATCATGTAATGATGATTATTGTACTTTATAACTAGCAAAATCCCCATATCCTGTTCATTGCCCCTTTTTCAGTCATGTGGATTGACTTATCCCTGAAGTGGTTAATTCTCACCTTGACATCTCATAGAACAACTGAATCTTTACCAAGGGTGAATGTGTCTTTCCTCTTAATGTCTAAAAGAAAAGGTTAAAATTCATTGAAGCAAAATGCAACAACCCAAAATGTTGGGGAGGTCGTTTCCACAGTTATTTCATATGACAGTGCTTGGAGTGAAACTACATGACCATGGTGAAGAAGAAAAAACACTTTACCTTGTTCCTCCTGACTGATGTCCTTATGCGTGTTTTGCACAGTTGAGCGTTTTGTGTCTTGTCGTCTGTGTAGGCAACAGCCCTCTTCCCTGGGATAGAACTAGATGATATTTAGACACGTTAATTTGACTTCTCCATTGCTCAAATTGATGTGGATAGGATTATAATGCTCTGTTTTGTGGGCTTCCCAAGAAAACAATAAATCCCTTACTACTTGTTCGAAATGCAGTAGCACAGATCCTAATAAATACAAGAAAGAGAATATCATTCCTGTTTTGAAAAAGCTTCACTGGTCACCTGTATTATCTAGGATAAATTTGAAAGTTATTTTACTTGTTTTTAAAGCTTTAAGCGACCTAGCACGTCTGTACCTTACTGAATGTCTGTCTTCCTATGTTCCTATACGTGACCTGAGATCTGCACATACTGGCCTACTGCAAATACCACATGTGAAATGCAGAAAGAGTGGAGAGGCTGCTTTTTGTTTTTATGCTTCTAAATTATGAAACTCACTTCCACTTTTTATGAGGCAGTCAAGCTCGGTACATTGTTTTAAAAAACATTTGAAAATGTTGCTTTTAGTTAAAGTGGTTCTTTGTTCTTTCTGTTTCTTTTTTTAGTTCTCTTTAATTGTTCTTATTTTGTTACGACTTTCCTAATTTTTATTTATTTAATTGACATGTATGTTGCTTTACTGTATTGCTGTATTTTCTTTTACAACTGAAAGTATATCTCTCAATTTTAATATTTTATTTTTACGCTTGGTTTTTAAAGCACCAAAGCACTATTTGTATGAAAGGTGCTCTATAAATAAAGTTTATTATTATTATTTTTAATATTATTATTATACTTTGTTACATTTTTGGTTAGGACAAAGATTCTAGTAGAGGTGGCCTCTTTTACCCCGTTCCAAAAAATTGGAAAACTACCTTCAGAATACACTGACAATGACCATCTACTGTCTCCTCTAACTGTGTATTGTCATCATACATATCTTGTGTATTATTTATTGTAGTTGGTTTTGTCATTGTGTAAAGAAGCCACCTTTCAAGGCACTATATAAAATAATGTTTGTTATTATTATTTACATTTTTCATCGTCAAATCTGGCAAAGAGTCTTAAGAGAATATCAAAGAACACGTTGCTCTTACCTTTCCATTCCAAGAAATGCCCTCAGCTCGGATTGCAGAGATTGACCTCTCTGTCTCAAATTCTGAGAAACATAGACTCGATTGAAAAATGACCATTTCCTAAGATTCACATAACATCACCAGTCAACATTTGCCACTTGACATCAATAGAAACCATAGAGTACATGACATTTCCAATCAGTTTTCTTTCAAGGTACAATACCAATCGCCTTGCCAGAAGAGTTATACTGCGGTAGATAAATATTACAAATGTCAGATGCACGCAGAGTTGTTTGGATTACTATGAAAAGATTGGCAAATATATTTATGTTCATTATATTTCTTGGAGTGACAGAGCTAAAGAGAAAAAAATTATTACCTTTATCTCTGCAGACAGGATCGCAAGGGATTCCCTTATACTGGGTTCCTATATAACAAATAATACATTATTCAAAAAAGATGATATTTCTCTGTCCATTGGCAGCATGATTGTTTATCATTACAGTTTTAGTTAGCTTTAATTTTGTAAACCCCAAGTAAACATAGTTTGTGCCTTTCTCTGAACTTTTTGGCATTTCAATTCAGTTGTTTGTAAGCTTATTTTACAGTTGCTAGGTTGATGAAGTTCCTGAACTGTGCAGTATTTCTTTTGGGTTTGGTGCGAATCATATTCTAGCAGTTGGGGGAAAAAAGCACAGGTGCCATCCCACCATTAAACCCTGAAACTTACCTTAGCCGATTCTTCAACTAAACCAGACATGTTAACTAAGTGTTACAGTATGTTTCAAAGTGTGTATTTTAGCAAACACAACTGAAGTTCTGTTGTCTCCTTGGAGACGCCTGGAACTGGTGTGATGCTGGTTCTATGACATCATTCGTTCTAAATGTAAATGCAGGTATTGGCACAACATAGTAAATTGATGTAAAGTTATGGATCCATTTATGATTTTCACTCAGTTTGAAAGAGTTCCTGTCGTGAGGTTAAACTTTGTGTTACGGAGGGTTAACTGGGGTTCTGGCTACTAGTTAGGCTTGGTCATCCAGTCATCTGGTTCATGAAATAGGAAGCTAAGAGATCTGTGTTTTAGTTTTACTGTTTGTTTTTGTTCCATAGAATAAGAAATGTTTCATTAAAATTAGTAATAGAGTAGCTGTTTCTCTAAACAGTGTGTGTCAGTTTGCACTGCAGGTGTGCCAGGTAGAGACCATTTAAGAACCCAAAAATATGCTGTCATTTACTGCCGTGGCTAATTTCTGTTAACCTTGTCTCTCACTCACTTTGATGAGCAAAATGTTCATACATAAAGCATACATTTCTGATTGGTCAGAAGAAGCTTCTTAACATATAAGGTATAAAGAAAGTCAGAAAGTTAGGCACTTAGGTCAGCCTTAGGCAGTTAACCAAGACCATAATCCGATAAGAAGCTATTCCCTTTCATGTTGCTAAATCACATGTAGGATACATGAGTTACACCTCCACTTAAGAGACCTTAAAGAGACCTTGGCCAGCCAGGAGTGTAGAAAACCGTAAAACAGTTCTTGAGGACCTAATTGTTAACTCTTAACAGGCAAAGGTTCCTTCAGTCCTATGAGAAATATTTTAGAATTGAACTAAAGTGTGTTTCCGATACAGGAGCATATGTCTGTCAGGGCCTGTTGGAGAGGCCCTGCATGAGAACCCCTGGCTGCAGTTCCACATCCCCCTGAAAGTAAATAGAGCCATAAGCACGGAGCTAAGGACACTGCTCCAGGAGATGCTGGCTGTCGATCCTGACCAGCGACCAGAAGCCATCCAGCAGAAGAAGCAAGTCAGGCAAGCCATGGCACGAGAGAAAACATCTTTGTAGTGACTGATAGCAAGATGTCCGTGACCAAGGGCAATTCGTCTGAGTAAAGTCTGATTTCATTTTTATGTCCCGAAAGGCCACTGCCTTTGTGCTGTAGATTTCTGATTTAGACGGGCATTTCTATGGACAACTTTGACTTTTCTGTGGGTCCAATGAAAATAAGTTTTTTAACTTATTCTTTGTTACAGTTTTCGAAAGTTTAAAGACATTCACTGAGTTGACGATAAAGGAAAAGTTTCATCTTTCACCTCTTGGAAGGTAGGCCGGTCAGAGGTACAATATATGTCTTCATGTCTTCATCCTCCATGTTTGTAACTACAGGTTTCACAGTGTTGAGCTAAGACACAAAAACACCTAAAATTGGCAGTTCCAAATGTATCAAACGTATAAACCTGGGCTGAAAAAGTGTGTACAGTATATACTCTGTGTAGGTCTGATAAAAGTATTCGAGTCAAAGTGTCATATGGATACAAATTCTCATGATTTTGTATTGTGTGTTTTTTCTCTGTTCTGCTTTATTGAAAGAAATCAGATGCTCTTCCTGAAACTTACCTTAGCTGATTCTTCAGCTAAACCAGACAGACTTCTGAAATTCTCAAATATTATCAAATCTTGTTGGTGCAGAGGTGGTGGAGCCCATTACCAACAGACTCACAGCTGAAATTGCTGTGAAAAGGTCTTCTACCAAATATTAACATGTGGGTGAAAATGTATACAATTGTAATATTTCCTTTTTTCCCATTGAAATTATAACATATGTGGTGTGAGAAAGAGGTCCTCATTTAATTGCATGAAACTCTGGCACTGGCGCAACAAACTGAACAAAGTTCAAGGGGGTATACGCTTTCTGTAGACACTTTATTTCCTCTTTTTCCATACTCTAAGAAATGATTTGGGAAACCTGTGGGACACTGGAGGTCATTATACATGAGCCTCTTTCTGCACCTTTTAAGCCATTGAAACCTAGTTGCCTTGTTACAAGGTCTAATATTACAGTAGGTGTGGTTTCCGTCTCCTAATTTCTGAGAATGATCAAATTGGGGAATAAGTTGTAGGGAATACCACTCTTGCACTTCTAAGAAAAGACTATCTCAAATGAAACTCGCTATAGAAAGACATCTTGTTGAAAAATTCTTTATTTTTTGTCATTTCTAAAGAAAAAACATTCATCAAGTCCTTCACAAATGTTTTGTTTGTGACTTTCTCTGTTGTTCCCTTTCACACTCAACTGAACTATGTGTTATGTCTTGTAAACGTAATCAAACATTTCACTTAGGTGTGTGGGTTAACACAAACCCATATTGTATGAAACATTCAGTTTTTCATTCCCGTTTTTTCTAACAATTGCATCCATGCTAGGACTACAGTAAACAACACTTTTTACTAAAGTAAATGAAATTGTTCATTAAACAAGACACATTGTTTTAAATGTATGCAATACGACGACACTAAAAACAACACTGAAACTTTTCATTGAAATACTGGACGAGATTGTTCATATTCAATGGATTTCTCCTGGTGCTTTTTTTCATCAGTCTTTTCATATTCTTGTTCTCTACTCAGGTGTCTCCTGTTCCTTTGGTGATGTCTGCTGTACACACATGGTATCATACACTTGAGCAAAGTGTGATACCACCGTTTGTTCTTCTCCTAAAATAAAGATGAACATTGACAAAAGTCAGAAGCACTCTTTTCTTTGACAGACGAACAAAACAATGCAAAAATAACCATACTCTCTGTTCCTTACTCATTTCTACCTACCTGTTTGACCACTTTGTCTGCTTCAGTCAGGACAGGGTGCTGGGGCTGACTCTGAGCAATCTGAGAAGAGCTCTCTGTGATCTTCTCCCCTACAGTGGCTACATTGTACTCTGTTTGAAATCCAGGTATCGCCTCCGGTAAGTTCCTCGGTCCTTTTTGGGACTTGAAAGGGTAGAATCATTTTGTGACTACATTTCCTTGTCATGCACTGATATGTTCTGGTTTGTGTTCGATTACTGCAGGCGTTCAAGTACATTCTTTTTGTTCTAGATTGGCAGTGTTTGAGATGGTAGGAACTTGTCATATTCTCAACTCTGAATGCTCTGTAAACATACTATTTTAGCAATTCTTAGAAATCTGAAAGCAGTGTTACCTGTATCATTTTTTGTCTTGGTAGTAGTATTGCAGCTCCAACATCAGCACTTAAATAATGGTTTGTGATGTTACTTGTCCTTGGAGTTAGTATACTCCTGAGAAGTCAAGAGAAATCTTACGTAAGCATTAATTATGTTTCACTTTTGAAAGCAAAGTACGTGTCAAGTACTTTGAAGGCATTTGTTGATACTTTTAAGCACTTTCGTTGATTATTATTATCCTTCAATTAGTTATTACAAGTCCAACATTCTCTACATGATCTCACTCCATATTCAGAATGTGGGAATACAATTGTTTTAAGGAAATGCCACTGAATAGATAGTAGCTGCACTCTACAAAGATGAATTTGCTAATTAATCAGTCAGGGACACAGCTTATACTTCAGTAGTCTTAGATCATGTAATGATGATTATTGTACTTTATAACTAGCAAAATCCCCATATCCTGTTCATTGCCCCTTTTTCAGTCATGTGGATTGACTTATCCCTGAAGTGGTTAATTCTCACCTTGACATCTCATAGAACAACTGAATCTTTACCAAGGGTGAATGTGTCTTTCCTCTTAATGTCTAAAAGAAAAGGTTAAAATTCATTGAAGCAAAATGCAACAACCCAAAATGTTGGGGAGGTCGTTTCCACAGTTATTTCATATGACAGTGCTTGGAGTGAAACTACATGACCATGGTGAAGAAGAAAAAACACTTTACCTTGTTCCTCCTGACTGATGTCCTTATGCGTGTTTTGCACAGTTGAGCGTTTTGTGTCTTGTCGTCTGTGTAGGCAACAGCCCTCTTCCCTGGGATAGAACTAGATGATATTTAGACACGTTAATTTGACTTCTCCATTGCTCAAATTGATGTGGATAGGATTATAATGCTCTGTTTTGTGGGCTTCCCAAGAAAACAATAAATCCCTTACTACTTGTTCGAAATGCAGTAGCACAGATCCTAATAAATACAAGAAAGAGAATATCATTCCTGTTTTGAAAAAGCTTCACTGGTCACCTGTATTATCTAGGATAAATTTGAAAGTTATTTTACTTGTTTTTAAAGCTTTAAGCGACCTAGCACGTCTGTACCTTACTGAATGTCTGTCTTCCTATGTTCCTATACGTGACCTGAGATCTGCACATACTGGCCTACTGCAAATACCACATGTGAAATGCAGAAAGAGTGGAGAGGCTGCTTTTTGTTTTTATGCTTCTAAATTATGAAACTCACTTCCACTTTTTATGAGGCAGTCAAGCTCGGTACATTGTTTTAAAAAACATTTGAAAATGTTGCTTTTAGTTAAAGTGGTTCTTTGTTCTTTCTGTTTCTTTTTTTAGTTCTCTTTAATTGTTCTTATTTTGTTACGACTTTCCTAATTTTTATTTATTTAATTGACATGTATGTTGCTTTACTGTATTGCTGTATTTTCTTTTACAACTGAAAGTATATCTCTCAATTTTAATATTTTATTTTTACGCTTGGTTTTTAAAGCACCAAAGCACTATTTGTATGAAAGGTGCTCTATAAATAAAGTTTATTATTATTATTTTTAATATTATTATTATACTTTGTTACATTTTTGGTTAGGACAAAGATTCTAGTAGAGGTGGCCTCTTTTACCCCGTTCCAAAAAATTGGAAAACTACCTTCAGAATACACTGACAATGACCATCTACTGTCTCCTCTAACTGTGTATTGTCATCATACATATCTTGTGTATTATTTATTGTAGTTGGTTTTGTCATTGTGTAAAGAAGCCACCTTTCAAGGCACTATATAAAATAATGTTTGTTATTATTATTTACATTTTTCATCGTCAAATCTGGCAAAGAGTCTTAAGAGAATATCAAAGAACACGTTGCTCTTACCTTTCCATTCCAAGAAATGCCCTCAGCTCGGATTGCAGAGATTGACCTCTCTGTCTCAAATTCTGAGAAACATAGACTCGATTGAAAAATGACCATTTCCTAAGATTCACATAACATCACCAGTCAACATTTGCCACTTGACATCAATAGAAACCATAGAGTACATGACATTTCCAATCAGTTTTCTTTCAAGGTACAATACCAATCGCCTTGCCAGAAGAGTTATACTGCGGTAGATAAATATTACAAATGTCAGATGCACGCAGAGTTGTTTGGATTACTATGAAAAGATTGGCAAATATATTTATGTTCATTATATTTCTTGGAGTGACAGAGCTAAAGAGAAAAAAATTATTACCTTTATCTCTGCAGACAGGATCGCAAGGGATTCCCTTATACTGGGTTCCTATATAACAAATAATACATTATTCAAAAAAGATGATATTTCTCTGTCCATTGGCAGCATGATTGTTTATCATTACAGTTTTAGTTAGCTTTAATTTTGTAAACCCCAAGTAAACATAGTTTGTGCCTTTCTCTGAACTTTTTGGCATTTCAATTCAGTTGTTTGTAAGCTTATTTTACAGTTGCTAGGTTGATGAAGTTCCTGAACTGTGCAGTATTTCTTTTGGGTTTGGTGCGAATCATATTCTAGCAGTTGGGGGAAAAAAGCACAGGTGCCATCCCACCATTAAACCCTGAAACTTACCTTAGCCGATTCTTCAACTAAACCAGACATGTTAACTAAGTGTTACAGTATGTTTCAAAGTGTGTATTTTAGCAAACACAACTGAAGTTCTGTTGTCTCCTTGGAGACGCCTGGAACTGGTGTGATGCTGGTTCTATGACATCATTCGTTCTAAATGTAAATGCAGGTATTGGCACAACATAGTAAATTGATGTAAAGTTATGGATCCATTTATGATTTTCACTCAGTTTGAAAGAGTTCCTGTCGTGAGGTTAAACTTTGTGTTACGGAGGGTTAACTGGGGTTCTGGCTACTAGTTAGGCTTGGTCATCCAGTCATCTGGTTCATGAAATAGGAAGCTAAGAGATCTGTGTTTTAGTTTTACTGTTTGTTTTTGTTCCATAGAATAAGAAATGTTTCATTAAAATTAGTAATAGAGTAGCTGTTTCTCTAAACAGTGTGTGTCAGTTTGCACTGCAGGTGTGCCAGGTAGAGACCATTTAAGAACCCAAAAATATGCTGTCATTTACTGCCGTGGCTAATTTCTGTTAACCTTGTCTCTCACTCACTTTGATGAGCAAAATGTTCATACATAAAGCATACATTTCTGATTGGTCAGAAGAAGCTTCTTAACATATAAGGTATAAAGAAAGTCAGAAAGTTAGGCACTTAGGTCAGCCTTAGGCAGTTAACCAAGACCATAATCCGATAAGAAGCTATTCCCTTTCATGTTGCTAAATCACATGTAGGATACATGAGTTACACCTCCACTTAAGAGACCTTAAAGAGACCTTGGCCAGCCAGGAGTGTAGAAAACCGTAAAACAGTTCTTGAGGACCTAATTGTTAACTCTTAACAGGCAAAGGTTCCTTCAGTCCTATGAGAAATATTTTAGAATTGAACTAAAGTGTGTTTCCGATACAGGAGCATATGTCTGTCAGGGCCTGTTGGAGAGGCCCTGCATGAGAACCCCTGGCTGCAGTTCCACATCCCCCTGAAAGTAAATAGAGCCATAAGCACGGAGCTAAGGACACTGCTCCAGGAGATGCTGGCTGTCGATCCTGACCAGCGACCAGAAGCCATCCAGCAGAAGAAGCAAGTCAGGCAAGCCATGGCACGAGAGAAAACATCTTTGTAGTGACTGATAGCAAGATGTCCGTGACCAAGGGCAATTCGTCTGAGTAAAGTCTGATTTCATTTTTATGTCCCGAAAGGCCACTGCCTTTGTGCTGTAGATTTCTGATTTAGACGGGCATTTCTATGGACAACTTTGACTTTTCTGTGGGTCCAATGAAAATACGTTTTTTAACTTATTCTTTGTTACAGTTTTCGAAAGTTTAAAGACATTCACTGAGTTGACGATAAAGGAAAAGTTTCATCTTTCACATCTTGGAAGGTAGGCCGGTCAGAGGTACAATATATGTCTTCATGTCTTCATCCTCCATGTTTGTAACTACAGGTTTCACAGTGTTGAGCTAAGACACAAAAACACCTAAAATTGGCAGTTCCAAATGTATCAAATGTATAAACCTGGGCTGAAAAAGTGTGTACAGTATATACTCTGTGTAGGTCTGATAAAAGTATTCGAGTCAAAGTGTCATATGGATACAAATTCTCATGATTTTGTATTGTGTGTTTTTTCTCTGTTCTGCTTTATTGAAAGAAATCAGATGCTCTTCCTGAAACTTACCTTAGCTGATTCTTCAGCTAAACCAGACAGACTTCTGAAATTCTCAAATATTATCAAATCTTGTTGGTGCAGAGGTGGTGGAGCCCATTACCAACAGACTCACAGCTGAAATTGCTGTGAAAAGGGCTTCTACCAAATATTAACATGTGGGTGAAAATGTATACAATTGTAATATTTCCTTTTTTCCCATTGAAAGTATAACATATGTGGTGTGAGAAAGAGGTCCTCATTTAATTGCATGAAACTCTGGCACTGGCACAACAAACTGAACAAAGTTCAAGGGGGTATACGCTTTCTGTAGACACTTTATTTCCTCTTTTTCCATACTCTAAGAAATGATTTGGGAAACCTGTGGGACACTGGAGGTCATTATACATGAGCCTCTTTCTGCACCTTTTAAGCCATTGCAACCTAGTTGCCTTGTTACAAGGTCTAATATTAGGTAATATTGTGGTTTCCGTCTCCTAATTTCTGAGAATGATCAAATTGGGGAATAAGTTGTAGGGAATACCACTCTTGCACTTCTAAGAAAAGACTATCTCAAATGAAACTCGCTATAGAAAGACATCTTGTTGAAAAATTCTTTATTTTTTGTCATTTCTAAAGAAAAAACATTCATCAAGTCCTTCACAAATGTTTTGTTTGTGACTTTCTCTGTTGTTCCCTTTCACACTCAACTGAACTATATGTTATGTCTTGTAAACGTAATCAAACATTTCACTTAGGTGTGTGGGTTAACACAAACCCATATTGTATGAAACATTCAGTTTTTCATTCACGTTTTTTCTAACAATTGCATCCATGCTAGGACTACAGTAAACAACACTTTTTACTAAAGTAAATGAAATTGTTCATTAAACAAGACAAATTGTTTTAAATGTATGCAATACGACGACACTAAAAACAACACTGAAACTTTTCATTGAAATACTGGACGAGATTGTGCATATTCAATGGATTTCTCCTGGTGCTTTTTTTCATCAGTCTTTTCATATTCTTGTTCTCTACTCAGGTGTCTCCTGTTCCTTTGGTGATGTCTGCTGTACACACATGGTATCATACACTTGAGCAAAGTGTGATACCACCGTTTGTTCTTCTCCTAAAATAAAGATGAACATTGACAAAAGTCAGAAGCACTCTTTTCTTTGACAGACGAACAAAACAATGCAAGAATAACCATACTCTCTGTTCCTTACTCATTTCTACCTACCTGTTTGACCACTTTGTCTGCTTCAGTCAGGACAGGGTGCTGGGGCTGACTCTGAGCAATCTGAGAAGAGCTCTCTGTGATCTTCTCCCCTACAGTGGCTACATTGTACTCTGTTTGAAATCCAGGTATCGCCTCCGGTAAGTTCCTCGGTCCTTTTTGGGACTTGAAAGGGTAGAATCATTTTGTGACTACATTTCATTGTCATGCACTGATATGTTCTGGTTTGTGTTCGATTACTGCAGGCGTTCAAGTACTTTCTTTTTGTTCTAGATTGGCAGTGTTTGAGATGGTAGGAACTTGTCATATTCTCAACTCTGAATGCTCTGTAAACATACTATTTTAGCAATTCTTAGAAATCTGAAAGCAGTGTTACCTGTATCATTTTTTGTCTTGGTAGTAGTATTGCAGCTCCAACATCAGCACTTAAATAATGGTTTGTGATGTTACTTGTCCTTGGAGTTAGTATACTCCTGAAAAGTCAAGAGAAATCTTACGTAAGCATTAATTATGTTTCACTTTTGAAAGCAAAGTACGTGTCAAGTACTTTGAAGGCATTTGTTGATACTTTTAAGCACTTTCGTTGATTATTATTATCCTTCAATTAGTTATTACAAGTCCAACATTCTCTACATGATCTCATTCCATATTCAGAATGTGGGAATACAGTTGTTTTAAGGAAATGCCACTGAATAGATAGTAGCTGCACTCTACAAAGATGAATTTGCTAATTAATCAGTCAGGGACACAGCTTATACTTCAGTAGTCTTAGATCATGTAATGATGATTATTGTACTTTATAACTAGCAAAATCCCCATATCCTGTTCATTGCCACTTTTTCAGTTATGTGGATTGACTTATCCCTGAAGTGGTTAATTCTCACCTTGACATCTCATAGAACAACTGAATCTCTACCAAGGTTAAATGTGTCCTTCCTCTTAATGTCTAAAAGAAAAGGTTAAAATTCATTGAAGCAAAATGCAACAACCCAAAATGTTGGGGAGGTCGTTTCCACAGTTATTTCATATGACAGTGCTTGGAGTGAAACTACATGACCATGGTGAAGAAGAAAAAACACTTTACCTTGTTCCTCCTGACTGATGTCCTTATGCGTGTTTTGCACAGTTGAGCGTTTTGTGTCTTGTCGTCTGTGTAGGCAACAGCCCTCTTCCCTGGGATAGAACTAGATGATATTTAGACACGTTAATTTGACTTCTCCATTGCTCACATTGATGTGGATATGATTATAATGCTCTGTTTTGTGGGCTTCCCAAGAAAACAATAAATCCCTTACTACTTGTTAGAAATGCAGTAGCACAGATCCTAACAAATACAAGAAAAAGAAAATCATTCCTGTTTGACCATTTCCTAAGATTCACATAACATCACCAGTCAACATTTGCCACTTGACATTGAAGAAAGATGTGAAGACGGGGGTTTGAATTTAATCCTTTCTGTAGGGGGTTTAGACTTCCAAGTCACAAGCAGGGGTTTATGGCAGGAAAGGGGGTTAACTGATAAGGATTGCAGATGCCAGCTAGGAACCCCCCTGGGTGTAATGTTAAACTGACCATTTGCCCAGAACATCATAAACTGGCCAAATACCATGAACCCCCCTCTTTACCATCAGACCGAGTGACGTCAGAAACGGAGAAGAAAACACTATATAACCCAAAAGTTTGTAACAGTACGTTGAACAATACTTCGGTTTTGTTGTTTCTTGCGGGAAACAAGACTTCGGCTTTATTGTTCCTTGCATGCAATAAACTCATCTGTTTTACTTCATCTCGGGATCAAGAACCTTAATTCTTCTGTTACAACAAATTTGGCGTAGTCGGCGGATGCTCCAGAAGGCGCAGAACTTCCCATCGGCAGGAGAGACGGTCAGCGCGCACATAACTAAGAGGTAAGGACTCCTCTTTTATTTAAAAGTCCCGACTCTCTCTGACCGATTGGGAAATCTCTGCTCCCTGCGAGAATCGCCCGAGATGACGGAGTAAACGTGAGTTTCTGAATTCCTCTGGCCCGGGGAAGGCACCGGTGTATGTAATGGGTTGTTTGCTGTAAGCCCAGAATTTGGTCTGGCAGGGGTTCCGCGGTATTGTGTACAGGCGTTCGAAGCTGGTGTATGCCTTAATTGCGCGTGGAGTTTTGAACGGGTTTTGGACCCTTACCGTGAAGTCAGGACTGGTGTGGGTCTTAATTGCACCCGGAGTTCTGAAGCTCAGAACTGGTTTGGGTCTTAATTGCACCCGGAGTTCTGAGGCTCTGAATCGGTGTGGGCCTTAATTGCGCCCGGGGTTCTAGAGCAAGTGGTGCATTAAATGCACGTAGTTCAGGACTGGTGTGGGTCTTAGTTGCACCCGGAGTTCTGAAGGTCAGAACTGGTGTGGGTCTTAATTGCACCCGGAGTTCTGTGGCTCGGGATCGGTGTGGGCCTTAATTGCGCCCGGGGTTCTGGAGCTGAGTGGTGCATTAAATGCACGTATAATCCAGGATTGGTGTGGGCTTTAATTACGCCCGGGGTCCTGAGATTAGCTACGCCTTGATCGTGCACAGATTGGCGTGGCGTGGTTTTTTTTTTTTGTTTTAAAGGAAACAGGAGTAGAAGAGATATATGTATGTATGTTTTTGGTGTTTTCCTTGTTTGTGAAATACATATACACACGCACGACACTAACATAAACACACCTCATAATAAAAGAGCAAAGCATTAAGTAGCAGGATTTGGGGGACCCGAGAATCGCCCTTATTGAGCTCAGTGCGTAAATCCACCCCGGGGCAAAAGCAGCGATGCTGGCGTTCTGGGGATGGTGAATTACTGATCAAGAAAGGGGGTTTTCGAGGTCTCGTTTCTTACCTGTGAACAGTGCGGTGTAAATCCTCTCTAAAGTCTCTGAGAGGTATTTAGATCCGGAGGTAACAGACGCCCTTGGCTGAATGAGTGCAGTAATGCACAGGTTTTTCAAGTGAAAACATCCCCCTACTGAATGAGCTGTTACCTCACACACGACAAAAGTAAATCTTAAAGAGACCGAACATGTGCGCTAACTGATGGTTTGAGAAAGTGGTGGAAGGGTCCGTTTAAATATCGGAAAAGTGTAAGTTGACGGAAAAGAAGGAGAAAAATATGGAAAAAGCTGAGCTTGTCAGAGGGAATTTGGGGCGAAGACGCCTGGAAAGAAAGCATATATGAGTATTGATTGGCAAAAGCACAAGCATGTAGCTCCCACCCTGGTGCACGGCCGGCACCAGTAGTGGAAGATACATGACGAAAAAGAAAGAAATTGGGATGTGACTTAAAAGTGTGTTTACGGGGAAAATAAAAACCCGGAAGAAAATTACTTTACTCGCTACGAAAGAGTATAGAAAAAAAAGCTAAAAGAGGCAGTACAGGAGAGTGAGAAACGAATTAGGAATTAACTCCTGGTCACGCTGCACTGGTTAATGTGCTGCAGCCAGCGACTAAGTTATATCCTGCTCTCCCACAGGGGAACAAACAGGCAGGAAACGAAAATAATTGGGATCAATTCCCTCAGTGGCCATATGGAGAAGGGGGGTCTGATTGGGATAACACTTGGTATGAGTGTGATAAAAACGGATCAGGGTCTCCCCTGTTAGAGGGAGGGCGCCCGCAGATCTGTACTCTCACTCGAAGTGGGAAAGGACTTGATGTAGCAGGGGCTGGCGCCGTTGATGACAGTGCCACTCTAACACTGTCTCGCACCCCGTCGAGGGGGGTCTGCAATCGCACCTACCTTCCCTGATTTCCCCCATACGATCAAATCCAAAACCGTAAGATATTGACCGGTGGGCTAAAGTACCGCACCCGAAATTAGAAATGCAGCGAACCTGGAGTGCGCTTCAGGAATTAAAAGGATTCATATAAAAGTAAAACAAGAATACAGCACATTGTATTACGAAGAGAAAAATATATTCTCGATGTGTATGTGTGTTTTATGAATTTGTGTGCCGGCATGTATGTGTGTAACTGTGAGTTTTGGTCTACTAAATGACGGTGTGAGTGTGTTTAGCCAGCGGGACTGGCTAGAGACGTAACTAAAGAGACTTGACGAAAATCAACTTAAGGAGATTGGAAAATATAAGAGCGTCTGAAACGTATAAGTACTGTACAGGTGGACGTAAAAGTAGTTAAACAGTTTTTGTATTATTATAAATTATTATAAATTGTAATTTATACAATTAGTTGCAATAATGGAAACAATTTGGTTTTATTCGAATGTCTCGAAACCAGACATGCTGAAACGCTGTAGGTTTAGAATCGAGACTGGGGAGAATAACGTCTTGTGAGAAAATCTGTTTACCTAACGATTAGATCCTGTAAATCCCTTGTAGCCTCCCTAAGTCTGTCCCAGTCCAGTGGATAAAAAATGTACTGTTAATGGAGTGTTGGTTTCTCTGTTAGGGGATACTGGAGCACTACTGTCCTGCTTGTTTCACTCCTCTGTTCGACAGTGTGCTATAGATTAATGTATATGGGAAGATGGCAGGAGGCCACAGGAGTATTGGGACAGCAAGTTTTACTTGCCGAGTACCAGATTTTAATGGGTGGTTTTATTCCAGATCTATTGGGTTGGAATATTATGCATTACAAAGAATGACTATGCAGAACAGGGTATCACGTGGCTTCAACTGGCTGTGATCACTCAGTATGTTGATGGTATTCTGAGTGCTTCCCCTGACGAGGAAACCCACAAGTCTGAGTTGCTTCAGCTTTTTGAGTGTCTAGCATTGTGAAATTTTAACAGGGCCTGGGTGCAATGTTTTTACAGGGTGAGCACAACTCTTAACAGATCTGCTTAAGGGGGGAGTGCAGTACAAGGACAAGATTGCCTTGGTTCCTGCAGCAAAAGCCACCTGTAATAATTTGAAACAAGTTCTCTTACAGGTGCTGAGACTGGGGTTTCCTCAGATGGATCAACCATTCCTTTGTATGATTGCAAGTTGCTGACAGAGGCCACCCAAGGAGCCCGCGAGCAGGTCCTGGAGGCGTGGGGACCACCACCTGAAGGAGGGCACAACCTCATCCCAGGATGAGGTTGTGGGTGTGGATCAGGAAATTTCCTTCACAGGTTCTCCAGCCCAGGTGGGACGGACCCTACCAGATCCTGTTGACAACCGAGTCTGCGGTTCGAGTGGAAGGAAAAGATCGTTGGATCCACGCGTCACACTGCCGACGAGCCTCATCCCCATTTACAGACTCAGAATGAAATCATTTCTGTTTATAACAATAATTGTTGCTGTAGAACTATGTTCCGCAGGGATTAATGATCATCTCTCCCACAAAGGAGAACATGGAATTAATTCCTTTTTAGGCCTCTCCTATCTGACAGCTAAGAAAACCAACCAAAGTGCCTGCTGGGTGTGTGCCGCATTACCCAAATATGTACAGGGAGGACTTCCTATGGGGGCCATTCCTTGGCGTCTCGAGGAAGTCATAGGCATGATCATTTGGAGGGATAGTTTAGGAGATTTTAATATGACAAACTATGGGGGTTGCCATAACACGACTTTAACCTGCACAACATTACAATATCTACAGGAGCGAGGCTTAGAGCCCACGAGTTTCACAGGCTCTTACGCTCCTAAATATAACAGAAGCCATACACCACCATACCTGACTCTAAATAAGGAACGTGAGGGAAACATATGTTTTCAGCACACTAATGGTCTGCACTTGGTTGGATGGAGTCGTTGCAACCTTACCATCGCTGCAAATATATCCACCTCTACCTTCCAAATTCCAGGATGGGATCGGCACACCCCACAATTCGGTATAAGTTTCTTATTTTCAGAGGCATGGGGAGCGCCAAACGGAACATATTTCATTTGTGGAAAACGAGCCTACCCATGGTTGCCAGCCCAGTGGTCTGGCTCATGTTATTTAGGATATGTGGTTCCTCATATCCGTGTTCAAACCCACACCCCCTTCGGACCTAACCACAGACCACAAAGAAAATTGGCTGATTGGGAATATTATTTAGGTATAATATTTCCACAAGCCGGCATGAACTTTCTGAGTCGAGAGTTAATTCAAATGGCCTCGACTTTAGAAGAATTAGCAAATTCTACCTCATTTAGTCTGAAGGCTGTTAATGATGAGATGGTAGCCCTCAGAACAGTGGCCATGCAGAACCGACTAGCTTTAGATTATGTACTGGCGGCCCAAGGAGGAACTTGTGCAGTAATTGGCACTGAATGCTGCACATATATCCCTGATAATTCTGAGCACATCTCAGATCTGGCCCAACACATTTACAAT
This sequence comes from Lepisosteus oculatus, assembly GCF_040954835.1. Taxonomy (NCBI): domain Eukaryota; kingdom Metazoa; phylum Chordata; class Actinopteri; order Semionotiformes; family Lepisosteidae; genus Lepisosteus; species Lepisosteus oculatus. The sequence goes on from NC_090713.1 coordinate 1,419,538, forward strand.
GAGGGACAGAAATATCAGGACTATTATACTGAAAATTGGGGAATTGGATCTTGGGTAAAGTCTGTGTTTGGGGCCTGGGGCGGAACTTTTGTACAGTGTTTATTTGTAGGAATAGTAGTGTTTATTTGTATAATTGTAATCATCACGTGCACAAAAACATGTATCACATCTTGCCATAACCGTGGAACGAACAATGTCATGGCAATACATACCTGTTCGCCAAGAAAGGAAAGATCTGCCCTGACATTGTATGTATAAAAATAGGCGACACTGACGTATGCCATATTTTATAAGGGGGGAATGAAGAAAGATGTGAAGACGGGGGTTTGAATTTAATCCTTTCTGTAGGGGGTTTAGACTTCCAAGTCACAAGCAGGGGTTTATGGCAGGAAAGGGGGTTAACTGATAAGGATTGCAGATGCCAGCTAGGAACCCCCCTGGGTGTAATGTTAAACTGACCATTTGCCCAGAACATCATAAACTGGCCAAATACCATGAACCCCCCTCTTTACCATCAGACCGAGTGACGTCAGAAACGGAGAAGAAAACACTATATAACCCAAAAGTTTGTAACAGTACGTTGAACAATACTTCGGTTTTGTTGTTTCTTGCGGGAAACAAGACTTCGGCTTTATTGTTCCTTGCATGCAATAAACTCATCTGTTTTACTTCATCTCGGGATCAAGAACCTTAATTCTTCTGTTACAACAACATTGAAGAATGATGTGAAGACGGGGGTTTGAATTTAATCCTTTCTGTAGGGGGTTTAGACTTCTAAGTCACAAGCTGGGGTTTATGGCAGGAAAGGGGGTTAACTGATAAGGACTGCAGATGCAAGCTAGGAACCCCCCTGGGTGTAATCTTAAACTGACCATTTGTCCAGAACATCGTAAACTGGCCAAATACCATGAACCCCCCTCTTTACCATCAGACCAAGTGACGTCAGAAACGGAGAAGAAAACACTATATAACCCAAATGTCTGTAACAGTACGGCGAACAATACTTCGGTTTTGTTGTTTCTTGCAGGAAACAAGACTTCGGCTTTATTGTTCCTTGCATGCAATAAACTCATTTGTTTTACTTCATCTCGGGATCAAGAACCTTATTTCTTCTGTTACAACAGTCCCCTACAAGTCTGATTCAGAAGTCACTAAGATCCATTTATTCTTTCTGGCAAATGTGCCTTTGCGGCAGTTTTTCAGAAGAGTACTTCATAAAACACTTATTTATTGTTTACATTGATTTATAAGCTGAGTCTGACTCTAGGAGAAAACAAGGGAAGCTTGGAAAGAGTTTAAGGATAGCCCTTACCACGATTGGCGGTCTAACCTTCTTCTTATGGATGTATGTCTCCAGTTCTGTTCCCTTGTCCCTGTGCTTGAAAGAGTCAAAAACCTTCCTCTTTGAATTCTGAAGCTTCTTGCAGATCTTGCTGTGTTTCTCCAACCTCTCTATAGCAAACTTCCTGTGACACAGTTCACAGGGCACCAGCTGAGGGTTTCCACTCTGGCTATTCTCATATGGAAATTGCTCAGCGGTACTCTCTACCCAATGACATGAAAGGTAGGCCCAGAAAGCTAAGTTATTACTGTATTGATATTTTCTTGCCTTGTGAATGGTTTGCAACCAGACTGTGTACGCAGTGCTAGTCTGGACTTTTTCTGGAAGCTGTTTCATTGGTTTCATTTCCTGTTCCCAGCTGAGAAAGAACAACTGGAGGCAGAAGCACGAGGATTTCATTCGGAGCATCAAATAGGCCAGGGAGGTGCAGCAGGTGATCACGCAAGGAGGGAAGGTTGTGAACCTGCCCCAGCCCCCCGCGAATCCAAACCCCGACTACGTGCCCTGCCCTCACTGCGGCCGGCGCTTTGCCCCCAGGCCGGCACAGAGGCACATCCCCAAGTGTCAGCACATCAGGAGCCGCCCTCCTCCTCCTCCTCACAGATGAAAACTGATGTGAAGAAGAGTAAAAGAGTCATGATCTTGGCTCACGACTCACGTCCTGCTTTTTCTTTTTAGAAATATATTTAGCACAGTTCATCCGTATGATGATAAAAAAAAAAGTTACCTTGTTTTAATAAAATGATTTTTTTTTGGTAGACTGGTGTTTGCGTAACTGTGGTTATTTCAGTTTTTTTCCCTTGCGAAAATGTGTGTCGACCGTGAAAATAAATTTCAAGCTGTTCTTATCATTCATACACCTTGACCTCCTAAAAATAATTTTTCAACCTGGAACGTACAATTAGCAGGCAATAGAACAGGTCACATTGGCCTTGGAACCATCAAAAAGTAGTATTCACACATTCTCGGCATCAATTTTCCTTTAAAACAACTGAAAAAGCAAGGTAAAGAGTGATTGATTTTTTTAATGAAAGTTATTTGATTTAATTTATTTAATTTTCATAATATTTGAAATATGTTGGGATTAATGTGACTCAATATTATCTGCAGCTCTTACACTCCAGGCACCTGATAAAGTGGAACGCAGTGTCTTTGCCTTACATGGCGCTCAGCTCTTCCTCAATCCCAGCAGAAGCAGCAGCCTCCGGGTCCTGCCTCATGCACAGCTTAAAATGCAACACCGAGTAATACAACAAACAACAGGGAAAACCATTCACGATCAGACACATCCGTTGATTGCTGGCTCTCAGTAAAGGGACATTGCTGTGGTCCACGCATGAATCTGTTTTCTAAGTGCCTTATCCAATACAGTGTTGAGGCCAGTTTTCCCAGAAGCCATCTAAAGGGGAACACGCAATAACTTGTAAAACCTCCAATTTACATCACAAAATAGACATAAAATAAAGGAGCAGGCTTGTGAATACATCTTGTTTAATCCAATGGAAATATTGCTCTCAACTTTTTTCCTTTTTTGCCAATAAATAATATTACATTGTTAACTCTGCATAAAGAACCTTGGAATGGAACGTTTTTTGCAGTGAAATGTTTGCTGCATAACCTATACCTTTTCTCTCCTACATCACATTGCATTAGTCATTACAGTGATTAGTGAGCAGGAAGGGCTGCATCACATCGCAATTTGTGTGGAACTTGAATGCGAATTTGTTATAAAATTCATGATTTTGTGCTCAATTTTGAGTTTGTAAAGTTTTTCTATAATGTCAATGATTTTATTTTGTGACTGAAATTAAATACTTTTGTGTCTGCAAAATTGGGACTGTAGTTCCACCTTAACCTACTAGTACTGTATGTCTTTGGACTGTGGGAAGAAACTGGAGCACCTGGAAGAAATCCACACAAATGAAGGGAGAACATACAATTCCATCCAGACTGCACCCCAGGAATTGAACCCAGGACCCCAGCTCTGTGAACCACAGTGCCACCTCATTGCTATAGTCAATATAATTAATGTCAAAACACATTTGCAAATGAGCAGCCTGGGATCCAAAAGGATAAAGACAAGGATCCAAACAAAGCACTATCCCAAAGCTTGGCTTTGTACAGTATATCATACAGGGCTTGATGCAGAAGGCAGATAATCTAAGTCCATGCAATAATTGCTAAGGGAAAGTGACTTTGTGTTTTTGGAGGGAAGTCACTCAACATGGAGCTGTGTTAGTGAAATGATTGTTCTGATGTACGGCTGATGTCCAAACACTGAAAACATGATTGTGTATGCAATCGCACTCCCGAGCTCCATTGGGTATGGTTAAAATAACTTTTTATAGTTCATCACATTCAAAGTGTGTGTACTTGATGAAAGTGTAACACGCATTTGGAGGAGTTATTCAGGATTTTCTTTCATTCAACTATTTCAAGACCCATTATTTTCAGATGTTGTAGTATACGTGAATAATGAAAGGCCTTCATATTACACAATGAAGGAATGACTTCGCAGGTGTGAAGAATAAAAGATTAATTCAGCTCACTTTGGGGAGTTTCACAATGGCCCTCCTTATAGAAATGTGGGTTTGATTAAAGGAGTGAAGAAAAAGCACTGAATAATATTTGCTTCTGTAAACGTAATCATCTCAAAATATGGTTGAAGAAGGTTAAACATAATCCAAAACGTATAAGGTCAATTTAAGTACAACCAGAATTCTAGTGTTTATGCAATGCATCTGTGGGTTGATATGAAATACGGCCGTTCTTAAACTAAACGAGATTATCGAGAGCATATTCCGAGTACGGCTATGGCCAGTTGTACTGTGAACTGCGAGGACTCTCTAGGAAAGTACTTTTCCTAGAGGTTTTAGAAACCGTTTTGATAGTTTGAGACTATTTTTTTTTTGGTGTGAGGAAAAAATTCATCTTTGATGTTTGGAGGGCTTCTGAGACAGCCTGCCGGAATGTACATTTGAAACCCTAGCTAGGGTTAGGGTTAGCATTCCCACAACAGGTAGAAGTTTTTTACTGTCAGTGCTGCATTCCGGGTCCCCAGTTATCTTAAGGGTGAATGATAATTTGCTCCTATCTGCACTTTTAGTTTTCGGACAGTTTTGGTCACCTTTTTGTATATTGCCCTATCCAGTGATTTTATCCAAAACTGAGCCAGATGAAAAAGTGTGAAGAATACCTGTTCTAATGGGTAAACTCTCTTCATTTTGTCATTTAAAGTGCAGCTAAAAGTGCAACAGCGGGCAAAATTCTATGGTTCTTGTAACCCTAACCCTAGCCAGACATTAAAAGCATGCCGATTTAACTACTATTTAACAGCATTTTTCAGCTTCATGAAAATTTGCCTAAACCAGACAGATTATTAAAGAAGATACATCTCCTAGAGGTTTTAAAAACCGTTTTGATAGTTTGAGACTGATTTTTTGGAGTTTGAGGAAAAAAATCATCTTTGATGTTTGGAGGGCTTCTGAGACACCCTGCCGGAACGTACATTTGAAACCCTAGCTAGGGTTAGGGTTAGCATTCCCACAACAGGTAGAAGTTTTTTACTGTCAGTGCTGCATTCCGGGTCCCCAGTTATCTTTAGGATGAGTGATAATTTGCTCCTATCTGCACTTTTAGTTTTCGGACAGTATTGGTCACCTTTTTGTATATTGCCCTATCCAGTGATTTTATCCAAAACTGAGCCAGATGAAAAGTGTGAAGAATACCTGTTCTAATGGGTAAACTCTCTTCATTTTGACATTTAAAGTGCAGCTTAAAGTGCAACAGTGGGCAAAATTCTATGGTTCTTGTAACCCTAACCCTAGCCAGACATTAAAAGCATTCCGATTTAACTACCATTTAACAGCATTTTTCAGCTTCATGAAAATTTGCCTGAACAAAACAGATTATTAAAGAAGATACATTTCCTAGAGGTTTTAGAAACCGCTTTGATAGTTTAAGACTGATTTTTTTTGGTTTGAGGAAAAAAATCATCTTTGATGTTTGGAGGGCTTCTGAGACACCCTGCCGGAATGTACATTTGAAACCCTAGCTAGGGTTAGGGTTAGCATTCCCACAACAGGTAGAAGTTTTTTACTGTCAGTGCTGCATTCCGGGTCCCCAGTTATCTTTAGGATGAGTGATAATTTTCTCCTATCTGCACTTTTAGTTTTCGGACAGTTTTGGTCACCTTTTTATATATTGCCCTATCCAGTGATTTTATCCAAAACTGAGCCAGATGAAAAGTGTGAAGAATACCTGTTCTAATGGGTAAACTCTCTTCATTTTGTCATTTAAAGTGCAGCTAAAAGTGCAACAGCGGGCAAAATTCTATGGTTCTTGTAACCCTAACCCAAGCCAGGCATTAAAAGCATGCCGATTTAACTACCATTTAACAGCATTTTTCAGCTTCATGAAAATTTGCCTAAACCAGACAGAATATTAAAGAAGATACATCTCCTAGAGGTTTTAAAAACCGTTTTGATAGTTTGAGACTGATTTTTTGGAGTTTGAGGAAAAAAATCATCTTTGATGTTTGGAGGGCTTCTGAGACACCCTGCCGGAACGTACATTTAAAACCCTAGCTAGGGTTAGGGTTAGCATTCCCACAACAGGTAGAAGTTTTTTACTGTCAGTGCTGCATTCCGGGCCCCCAGTTATCTTAAGGGTGAATGATAATTTGCTCCTATCTGCACTTTTAGTTTTCGGACAGTTTTGGTCACCTTTTTGTATATTGCCCTATCCAGTGATTTTATCCAAAACTGAGCCAGATGAAAAGTGTGAAGAATACCTGTTCTAATGGGTAAACTCTCTTCATTTTGTCATTTAAAGTGCAGCTAAAAGTGCAACAGCGGGCAAAATTCTATGGTTCTTGTAACCCTAACCCTATCCAGGCATTAAAAGCATGCCGATTTAACTACCATTTAAAGCATTTTTCAGCTTCATGAAAATTTGCCTGAACAAGACAGATTATTAAAGAAGATACATTTCCTAGAGGTTTTAGAAACCGTTTTGATAGTTTGAGACTGTTTTTTTTTGGTGTGAGGAAAAAATTCATCTTTCATGTTTGGAGGGCTTCTGAGACACCCTGCCGGAATTTACATTTGAAACCCTAGCTAGGGTTAGGGTTAGCATTCCCACAACAGGTAGAAGTTTTTTACTGTCAGTGCTGCATTCCGGGTCCCCAGTTATCTTTAGGATGAGTGATAATTTGCTCCTATCTGCACTTTTAGTTTTCGGACAGTTTTGGTCACCTTTTTGTATATTGCCCTATCCAGTGATTTTATCCAAAACTGAGCCAGATGAAAAGTGTGAAGAATACCTGTTCTAATGGGTAAACTCTCTTCATTTTGTCATTTAAAGTGCAGCTAAAAGTGCAACAGCGGGCAAAATTCTATGGTTCTTGTAACCCTAACCCTAGCCAGGCATTAAAAGCATGCCGATTTAACTACCATTTAACAGCATTTTTCAGCTTCATGAAAATTTGCCTGAACAAGACAGATTATTAAAGAAGATACATTTCCTAGAGGTTTTAGAAACCGTTTTGATAGTTTGAGACTGTTTTTTTTTGGTGTGAGGAAAAAATTCATCTTTGATGTTTGGAGGGCTACTGAGACACCCTGCCGGAATGTACATTTGAAACCCTAGCTAGGGTTAGGGTTAGCATTCCCACAACAGGTAGAAGTTTTTTACTGTCAGTGCTGCATTCCGGGTCCCCAGTTATCTTTAGGATGATTGATAATTTGCTCCTATCTGCACTTTTAGTTTTCGGACAGTTTTGGTCACCTTTTTGTATATTGCCCTATCCAGTGATTTTATCCAAAACTGAGCCAGATGAAAAGTGTGAAGAATACCTGTTCTAATGGGTAAACTCTCTTCATTTTGTTATTTAAAGTGCAGCTAAAAGTGCAACAGCGGGCAAAATTCTATGGTTCTTGTAACCCTAACCCAAGCCAGGCATTAAAAGCATACCGATTTAACTACCATTTAACAGCATTTTTCAGCTTCATGAAAATTTGCCTGAACAAAACAGATTATTAAAGAAGATACATTTCCTAGAGGTTTTAAAAACCGTTTTGATAGTTTGAGACTGATTTTTTGGAGTTTGAGGAAAAAAATCATCTTTGATGTTTGGAGGGCTTCTGAGACACCCTGCCGGAACGTACATTTGAAACCCTAGCTAGGGTTAGGGTTAGCATTCCCACAACAGGTAGAAGTTTTTTACTGTCAGTGCTGCATTCCGGGCCCCCAGTTATCTTAAGGGTGAATGATAATTTTCTCCTATCTGCACTTTTAGTTTTCGGACAGTTTTGGTCACCTTTTTGTATATTGCCCTATCCAGTGATTTTATCCAAAACTGAGCCAGATGAAAAGTGTGAAGAATACCTGTTCTAATGGGTAAACTCTCTTCATTTTGTCATTTAAAGTGCAGCTAAAAGTGCAACAGCGGGCAAAATTATATAGTTCTTGTAACCCTAACCCTAGCCAGGCATTAAAAGCATGCCGATTTAACTACCATTTAACAGCATTTTTCAGCTTCATGAAAATTTGCCTGAACAAGACAGATTATTAAAGAAGATACATTTCCTAGAGGTTTTAGAAACCGTTTTGATAGTTTGAGACTGTTTTTTTTTGGTGTGAGGAAAAAATTCATCTTTGATGTTTGGAGGGCTTCTGAGACACCCTGCCGGAATTTACATTTGAAACCCTAGCTAGGGTTAGGGTTAGCATTCCCACAACAGGTAGAAGTTTTTTACTGTCAGTGCTGCATTCCGGGTCCCCAGTTATCTTTAGGATGAGTGATAATTTGCTCCTATCTGCACTTTTAGTTTTCGGACAGTTTTGGTCACCTTTTTGTATATTGCCCTATCCAGTGATTTTATCCAAAACTGAGCCAGATGAAAAGTGTGAAGAATACCTGTTCTAATGGGTAAACTCTCTTCATTTTGTCATTTAAAGTGCAGCTAAAAGTGCAACAGCGGGCAAAATTCTATGGTTCTTGTAATCCTAACCCTAGCCAGACATTAAAAGCATTCCGATTTAACTACCATTTAACAGCATTTTTCAGCTTCATGAAAATTTGCCTAAACCAGACAGATTATTAAAGAAGATACATCTCCTAGAGGTTTTAAAAACCGTTTTGATAGTTTGAGACTGATTTTTTGGAGTTTGAGGATAAAAATAATCTTTGATGTTTGGAGGGCTTCTGAGACACCCTGCTGGAATCCACATTTGAAACCCTAGCTAGGGTTAGGGTTAGCATTCCCACAACAGGTAGAAGTTTTTTACTGTCAGTGCTGCATTCCGGGCCCCCAGTTATCTTTAGGATGAGTGATAATTTTCTCCTATCTGCACTTTTAGTTTTCGGACAGTTTTGGTCACCTTTTTGTATATTGCCCTATTCAGTGATTTTATCCAAAACTGAGCCAGATGAAAAGTGTGAAGAATACCTGTTCTAATGGGTAAACCCTCTTCATTTTGTCATTTAAAGTGCAGCTAAAAGTGCAACAGCGGGCAAAATTCTATGGTTCTTGTAACCCTAACCCTAGCCAGGCATTAAAAGCATGCCGATTTAACTACTATTTAACAGCATTTTTCAGCTTCATGAAAATTTGCCTAAACCAGACAGATTATTAAAGAAGATACATCTCCTAGAGGTTTTAAAAACCGTTTTGATAGTTTGAGACTGATTTTTTGGAGTTTGAGGAAAAAAATCATCTTTGATGTTTGGAGGGCTTCTGAGACACCCTGCCGGAACGTACATTTGAAACCCTAGCTAGGGTTAGGGTTAGCATTCCCACAACAGGTTGAAGTTTTTACTGTCAGTGCTGCATTCCGGGCCCCCAGTTATCTTAAGGGTGAATGATAATTTGCTCCTATCTGCACTTTTAGTTTTCGGACAGTTTTGGTCACCTTTTTGTATATTGCCCTATCCATTGATTTTATCCAAAACTGAGCCAGATGAAAAGTGTGAAGAATACCTGTTCTAATGGGTAAACTCTCTTCATTTTGTCATTTAAAGTGCAGCTAAAAGTGCAACAGCGGGCAAAATTCTATGGTTCTTGTAACCCTAACCCTAGCCAGGCATTAAAAGCATGCCGATTTAACTACCATTTAACAGCATTTTTCAGCTTCATGAAAATTTGCCTAAACCAGACAGAATATTAAAGAAGATACATCTCCTAGAGGTTTTAAAAACCGTTTTGATAGTTTGAGACTGATTTTTTGGAGTTTGAGGAAAAAAATCATCTTTGATGTTTGGAGGGCTTCTGAGACACCCTGCCGGAACGTACATTTGAAACCTTAGCTAGGGTTAGGGTTAGCATTCCCACAACAGGTAGAAGTTTTTTACTGTCAGTGCTGCATTCCGGGTCCCCAGTTATCTTTAGGATGAGTGATAATTTGCTCCTATCTGCACTTTTAGTTTTCGGACAGTATTGGTCACCTTTTTGTATATTGCCCTATCCAGTGATTTTATCCAAAACTGAGCCAGATGAAAAGTGTGAAGAATACCTGTTCTAATGGGTAAACTCTCTTCATTTTGACATTTAAAGTGCAGCTTAAAGTGCAACAGTGGGCAAAATTCTATGGTTCTTGTAACCCTAACCCTAGCCAGACATTAAAAGCATGCCGATTTAACTACCATTTAACAGCATTTTTCAGCTTCATGAAAATTTGCCTGAACAAGACAGATTATTAAAGAAGATACATTTCCTAGAGGTTTTAGAAACCGTTTTGATAGTTTGAGACTGTTTTTTTTTGGTGTGAGGAAAAAATTCATCTTTGATGTTTGGAGGGCTACTGAGACACCCTGCCGGAATGTACATTTGAAACCCTAGCTAGGGTTAGGGTTAGCATTCCCACAACAGGTAGAAGTTTTTTACTGTCAGTGCTGCATTCCGGGTCCCCAGTTATCTTTAGGATGATTGATAATTTGCTCCTATCTGCACTTTTAGTTTTCGGACAGTTTTGGTCACCTTTTTGTATATTGCCCTATCCAGTGATTTTATCCAAAACTGAGCCAGATGAAAAGTGTGAAGAATACCTGTTCTAATGGGTAAACTCTCTTCATTTTGTTATTTAAAGTGCAGCTAAAAGTGCAACAGCGGGCAAAATTCTATGGTTCTTGTAACCCTAACCCAAGCCAGGCATTAAAAGCATACCGATTTAACTACCATTTAACAGCATTTTTCAGCTTCATGAAAATTTGCCTGAACAAAACAGATTATTAAAGAAGATACATTTCCTAGAGGTTTTAAAAACCGTTTTGATAGTTTGAGACTGATTTTTTGGAGTTTGAGGAAAAAAATCATCTTTGATGTTTGGAGGGCTTCTGAGACACCCTGCCGGAACGTACATTTGAAACCCTAGCTAGGGTTAGGGTTAGCATTCCCACAACAGGTAGAAGTTTTTTACTGTCAGTGCTGCATTCCGGGCCCCCAGTTATCTTAAGGGTGAATGATAATTTTCTCCTATCTGCACTTTTAGTTTTCGGACAGTTTTGGTCACCTTTTTGTATATTGCCCTATCCAGTGATTTTATCCAAAACTGAGCCAGATGAAAAGTGTGAAGAATACCTGTTCTAATGGGTAAACTCTCTTCATTTTGTCATTTAAAGTGCAGCTAAAAGTGCAACAGCGGGCAAAATTATATAGTTCTTGTAACCCTAACCCTAGCCAGGCATTAAAAGCATGCCGATTTAACTACCATTTAACAGCATTTTTCAGCTTCATGAAAATTTGCCTGAACAAGACAGATTATTAAAGAAGATACATTTCCTAGAGGTTTTAGAAACCGTTTTGATAGTTTGAGACTGTTTTTTTTTGGTGTGAGGAAAAAATTCATCTTTGATGTTTGGAGGGCTTCTGAGACACCCTGCCGGAATTTACATTTGAAACCCTAGCTAGGGTTAGGGTTAGCATTCCCACAACAGGTAGAAGTTTTTTACTGTCAGTGCTGCATTCCGGGTCCCCAGTTATCTTTAGGATGAGTGATAATTTGCTCCTATCTGCACTTTTAGTTTTCGGACAGTTTTGGTCACCTTTTTGTATATTGCCCTATCCAGTGATTTTATCCAAAACTGAGCCAGATGAAAAGTGTGAAGAATACCTGTTCTAATGGGTAAACTCTCTTCATTTTGTCATTTAAAGTGCAGCTAAAAGTGCAACAGCGGGCAAAATTCTATGGTTCTTGTAATCCTAACCCTAGCCAGACATTAAAAGCATTCCGATTTAACTACCATTTAACAGCATTTTTCAGCTTCATGAAAATTTGCCTAAACCAGACAGATTATTAAAGAAGATACATCTCCTAGAGGTTTTAAAAACCGTTTTGATAGTTTGAGACTGATTTTTTGGAGTTTGAGGATAAAAATAATCTTTGATGTTTGGAGGGCTTCTGAGACACCCTGCTGGAATCCACATTTGAAACCCTAGCTAGGGTTAGGGTTAGCATTCCCACAACAGGTAGAAGTTTTTTACTGTCAGTGCTGCATTCCGGGCCCCCAGTTATCTTTAGGATGAGTGATAATTTTCTCCTATCTGCACTTTTAGTTTTCGGACAGTTTTGGTCACCTTTTTGTATATTGCCCTATTCAGTGATTTTATCCAAAACTGAGCCAGATGAAAAGTGTGAAGAATACCTGTTCTAATGGGTAAACCCTCTTCATTTTGTCATTTAAAGTGCAGCTAAAAGTGCAACAGCGGGCAAAATTCTATGGTTCTTGTAACCCTAACCCTAGCCAGGCATTAAAAGCATGCCGATTTAACTACTATTTAACAGCATTTTTCAGCTTCATGAAAATTTGCCTAAACCAGACAGATTATTAAAGAAGATACATCTCCTAGAGGTTTTAAAAACCGTTTTGATAGTTTGAGACTGATTTTTTGGAGTTTGAGGAAAAAAATCATCTTTGATGTTTGGAGGGCTTCTGAGACACCCTGCCGGAACGTACATTTGAAACCCTAGCTAGGGTTAGGGTTAGCATTCCCACAACAGGTTGAAGTTTTTACTGTCAGTGCTGCATTCCGGGCCCCCAGTTATCTTAAGGGTGAATGATAATTTGCTCCTATCTGCACTTTTAGTTTTCGGACAGTTTTGGTCACCTTTTTGTATATTGCCCTATCCATTGATTTTATCCAAAACTGAGCCAGATGAAAAGTGTGAAGAATACCTGTTCTAATGGGTAAACTCTCTTCATTTTGTCATTTAAAGTGCAGCTAAAAGTGCAACAGCGGGCAAAATTCTATGGTTCTTGTAACCCTAACCCTAGCCAGGCATTAAAAGCATGCCGATTTAACTACCATTTAACAGCATTTTTCAGCTTCATGAAAATTTGCCTAAACCAGACAGAATATTAAAGAAGATACATCTCCTAGAGGTTTTAAAAACCGTTTTGATAGTTTGAGACTGATTTTTTGGAGTTTGAGGAAAAAAATCATCTTTGATGTTTGGAGGGCTTCTGAGACACCCTGCCGGAACGTACATTTGAAACCTTAGCTAGGGTTAGGGTTAGCATTCCCACAACAGGTAGAAGTTTTTTACTGTCAGTGCTGCATTCCGGGTCCCCAGTTATCTTTAGGATGAGTGATAATTTGCTCCTATCTGCACTTTTAGTTTTCGGACAGTATTGGTCACCTTTTTGTATATTGCCCTATCCAGTGATTTTATCCAAAACTGAGCCAGATGAAAAGTGTGAAGAATACCTGTTCTAATGGGTAAACTCTCTTCATTTTGACATTTAAAGTGCAGCTTAAAGTGCAACAGTGGGCAAAATTCTATGGTTCTTGTAACCCTAACCCTAGCCAGACATTAAAAGCATTCCGATTTAACTACCATTTAACAGCATTTTTCAGCTTCATGAAAATTTGCCTGAACAAAACAGATTATTAAAGAAGATACATTTCCTAGAGGTTTTAGAAACCGTTTTGATAGTTTAAGACTGATTTTTTTTGGTTTGAGGAAAAAAATCATCTTTGATGTTTGGAGGGCTTCTGAGACACCCTGCCGGAATGTACATTTGAAACCCTAGCTAGGGTTAGGGTTAGCATTCCCACAACAGGTAGAAGTTTTTTACTGTCAGTGCTGCATTCCGGGTCCCCAGTTATCTTTAGGATGAGTGATAATTTTCTCCTATCTGCACTTTTAGTTTTCGGACAGTTTTGGTCACCTTTTTATATATTGCCCTATCCAGTGATTTTATCCAAAACTGAGCCAGATGAAAAGTGTGAAGAATACCTGTTCTAATGGGTAAACTCTCTTCATTTTGTCATTTAAAGTGCAGCTAAAAGTGCAACAGCGGGCAAAATTCTATGGTTCTTGTAACCCTAACCCAAGCCAGGCATTAAAAGCATGCCGATTTAACTACCATTTAACAGCATTTTTCAGCTTCATGAAAATTTGCCTAAACCAGACAGAATATTAAAGAAGATACATCTCCTAGAGGTTTTAAAAACCGTTTTGATAGTTTGAGACTGATTTTTTGGAGTTTGAGGAAAAAAATCATCTTTGATGTTTGGAGGGCTTCTGAGACACCCTGCCGGAACTTACATTTGAAACCCTAGCTAGGGTTAGGGTTAGCATTCCCACAACAGGTTGAAGTTTTTTACTGTCAGTGCTGCATTCCGGGCCCCCAGTTATCTTAAGGGTGAATGATAATTTGCTCCTATCTGCACTTTTAGTTTTCGGACAGTTTTGGTCACCTTTTTGTATATTGCCCTATCCAGTGATTTTATCCAAAACTGAGCCAGATGAAAAGTGTGAAGAATACCTGTTCTAATGGGTAAACTCTCTTCATTTTGTCATTTAAAGTGCAGCTAAAAGTGCAACAGCGGGCAAAATTCTATGGTTCTTGTAACCCTAACCCTAGCCAGGCATTAAAAGCATGCCGATTTAACTACCATTTAACAGCATTTTTCAGCTTCATGAAAATTTGCCTGAACAAAACAGATTATTAAAGAAGATACATTTCCTAGAAGTTTTAGAAACCGTTTTGATAGTTTAAGACTGATTTTTTTTGGTTTGAGGAAAAAAATCATCTTTGATGTTTGGAGGGCTTTGAGACACTCTGCCGGAATATACATTTGAAACCCTAGCTAGGGTTAGGGTTAGCATTCCCACAACAGGTAGAAGTTTTTTACTGTCAGTGCTGCATTCCGGGCCCCCAGTTATCTTAAGGGTGAATGATAATTTTCTCCTATCTGCACTTTTAGTTTTCGGACAGTTTTGGTCACCTTTTTGTATATTGCCCTATCCAGTGATTTTATCCAAAACTGAGCCAGATGAAAAGTGTGAAGAATACCTGTTCTAATGGGTAAACTCTCTTCATTTTGTCATTTAAAGTGCAGCTAAAAGTGCAACAGCGGGCAAAATTCTATGGTTCTTGTAACCCTAACCCTATCCAGGCATTAAAAGCATGCCGATTTAACTACCATTTAAAGCATTTTTCAGCTTCATGAAAATTTGCCTGAACAAGACAGATTATTAAAGAAGATACATTTCCTAGAGGTTTTAGAAACCGTTTTGATAGTTTGAGACTGTTTTTTTTTGGTGTGAGGAAAAAATTCATCTTTGATGTTTGGAGGGTTTTCTGAGACACCCTGCCGGAATTTACATTTGAAACCCTAGCTAGGGTTAGGGTTAGCATTCCCACAACAGGTAGAAGTTTTTTACTGTCAGTGCTGCATTCCGGGTCCCCAGTTATCTTTAGGATGAGTGATAATTTGCTCCTATCTGCACTTTTAGTTTTCGGACAGTTTTGGTCACCTTTTTGTATATTGCCCTATCCAGTGATTTTATCCAAAACTGAGCCAGATGAAAAGTGTGAAGAATACCTGTTCTAATGGGTAAACTCTCTTCATTTTGTCATTTAAAGTGCAGCTAAAAGTGCAACAGCGGGCAAAATTCTATGGTTCTTGTAACCCTAACCCTAGCCAGGCATTAAAAGCATGCCGATTTAACTACCATTTAACAGCATTTTTCAGCTTCATGAAAATTTGCCTGAACAAGACAGATTATTAAAGAAGATACATTTCCTAGAGGTTTTAGAAACCGTTTTGATAGTTTGAGACTGTTTTTTTTTGGTGTGAGGAAAAAATTCATCTTTGATGTTTGGAGGGCTACTGAGACACCCTGCCGGAATGTACATTTGAAACCCTAGCTAGGGTTAGGGTTAGCATTCCCACAACAGGTAGAAGTTTTTTACTGTCAGTGCTGCATTCCGGGTCCCCAGTTATCTTTAGGATGATTGATAATTTGCTCCTATCTGCACTTTTAGTTTTCGGACAGTTTTGGTCACCTTTTTGTATATTGCCCTATCCAGTGATTTTATCCAAAACTGAGCCAGATGAAAAGTGTGAAGAATACCTGTTCTAATGGGTAAACTCTCTTCATTTTGTCATTTAAAGTGCAGCTAAAAGTGCAACAGCGGGCAAAATTCTATGGTTCTTGTAACCCTAACCCTAGCCAGGCATTAAAAGCATGCCGATTTAACTACCATTTAACAGCATTTTTCAGCTTCATGAAAATTTGCCTGAACAAAACAGATTATTAAAGAAGATACATTTCCTAGAGGTTTTAAAAACCGTTTTGATAGTTTGAGACTGATTTTTTGGAGTTTGAGGAAAAAAATCATCTTTGATGTTTGGAGGGCTTCTGAGACACCCTGCCGGAACGTACATTTGAAACCCTAGCTAGGGTTAGGGTTAGCATTCCCACAACAGGTAGAAGTTTTTTACTGTCAGTGCTGCATTCCGGGCCCCCAGTTATCTTTAGGATGAGTGATAATTTTCTCCTATCTGCACTTTTAGTTTTCGGACAGTTTTGGTCACCTTTTTGTATATTGCCCTATCCAGTGATTTTATCCAAAACTGAGCCAGATGAAAAGTGTGAAGAATACCTGTTCTAATGGGTAAACTCTCTTCATTTTGTCATTTAAAGTGCAGCTAAAAGTGCAACAGCGGGCAAAATTATATAGTTCTTGTAACCCTAACCCTAGCCAGGCATTAAAAGCATGCCGATTTAACTACCATTTAACAGCATTTTTCAGCTTCATGAAAATTTGCCTGAACAAGACAGATTATTAAAGAAGATACATTTCCTAGAGGTTTTAGAAACCGTTTTGATAGTTTGAGACTGTTTTTTTTTGGTGTGAGGAAAAAATTCATCTTTGATGTTTGGAGGGCTTCTGAGACACCCTGCCGGAATTTACATTTGAAACCCTAGCTAGGGTTAGGGTTAGCATTCCCACAACAGGTAGAAGTTTTTTACTGTCAGTGCTGCATTCCGGGTCCCCAGTTATCTTTAGGATGAGTGATAATTTGCTCCTATCTGCACTTTTAGTTTTCGGACAGTTTTGGTCACCTTTTTGTATATTGCCCTATCCAGTGATTTTATCCAAAACTGAGCCAGATGAAAAGTGTGAAGAATACCTGTTCTAATGGGTAAACTCTCTTCATTTTGTCATTTAAAGTGCAGCTAAAAGTGCAACAGCGGGCAAAATTCTATGGTTCTTGTAACCCTAACCCTAGCCAGACATTAAAAGCATTCCGATTTAACTACCATTTAACAGCATTTTTCAGCTTCATGAAAATTTGCCTAAACCAGACAGATTATTAAAGAAGATACATCTCCTAGAGGTTTTAAAAACCGTTTTGATAGTTTGAGACTGATTTTTTGGAGTTTGAGGATAAAAATAATCTTTGATGTTTGGAGGGCTTCTGAGACACCCTGCTGGAATCCACATTTGAAACCCTAGCTAGGGTTAGGGTTAGCATTCCCACAACAGGTAGAAGTTTTTTACTGTCAGTGCTGCATTCCGGGCCCCCAGTTATCTTTAGGATGAGTGATAATTTTCTCCTATCTGCACTTTTAGTTTTCGGACAGTTTTGGTCACCTTTTTGTATATTGCCCTATCCAGTGATTTTATCCAAACTGAGCCAGATGAAAAGTGTGAAGAATACCTGTTCTAATGGGTAAACTCTCTTCATTTTGTCATTTAAAGTGCAGCTAAAAGTGCAACAGCGGGCAAAATTCTATGGTTCTTGTAACCCTAACCCTAGCCAGGCATTAAAAGCATGCCGATTTAACTACCATTTAACAGCATTTTTCAGCTTCATGAAAACTTGCCTAAACCAGACAGATTATTAAAGAAGATACATCTCCTAGAGGTTTTAAAAACCGTTTTGATAGTTTGAGACCGATTTTTTGGAGTTTGAGGAAAAAAATCATCTTTGATGTTTGGAGGGCTTCTGAGACACCCTGCCGGAACGTACATTTGAAACCCTAGCTAGGGTTAGGGTTAGCATTCCCACAACAGGTAGAAGTTTTTTACTGTCAGTGCTGCATTCCGGGCCCCCAGTTATCTTAAGGGTGAATGATAATTTGCTCCTATCTGCACTTTTAGTTTTCGGACAGTTTTGGTCACCTTTTTGTATATTGCCCTATCCAGTGATTTTATCCAAAACTGAGCCAGATGAAAAGTGTGAAGAATACCTGTTCTAATGGGTAAACTCTCTTCATTTTGTCATTTAAAGTGCAGCTAAAAGTGCAACAGCAGGCAAAATTCTATGGTTCTTGTAACCCTAACCCTAGCCAGGCATTAAAAGCATTCCGATTTAACTACCATTTAACAGTATTTTTCAGCTTCATGAAAATTTGCCTGAACAAGACAGATTATTAAAGAAGATACATTTCCTAGAGGTTTTAAAAACCGTTTTGATAGTTTGAGACTGATTTTTCTTGGTTTGAGGAAAAAAATCATCTTTGATGTTTGGAGGGCTTCTGAGACACCCTGCCGGAACTTACATTTGAAACCCTAGCTAGGGTTAGGGTTAGCATTCCCACAACAGGTAGAAGTTTTTTACTGTCAGTGCTGCATTCCGGGCCCCCAGTTATCTTAAGGGTGAATGATAATTTGCTCCTATCTGCACTTTTAGTTTTCGGACAGTTTTGGTCACCTTTTTGTATATTGCCCTATCCAGTGATTTTATCCAAAACTGAGCCAGATGAAAAGTGTGAAGAATACCTGTTCTAATGGGTAAACTCTCTTCATTTTGTCATTTAAAGTGCAGCTAAAAGTGCAACAGCGGGCAAAATTCTATGGTTCTTGTAACCCTAACCCTAGCCAGGCATTAAAAGCATGCCGATTTAACTACCATTTAAAAGCATTTTTCAGCTTCATGAAAATTTGCCTGAACAAGACAGATTATTAAAGAAGATACATTTCCTAGAGGTTTTAAAAACCGTTTTGATAGTTTAAGACTGATTTTTTTTGGTTTGAGGAAAACAATCATCTTTGATGTTTGGAGGGCTTCTGAGACACCCTGCTGGAATGCACATTTGAAACCCTAGCTAGGGTTAGGGTTAGCATTCCCACAACAGGTAGAAGTTTTTTACTGTCAGTGCTGCATTCCGGGCCCCCAGTTATCTTTAGGATGAGTGATAATTTTCTCCTATCTGCACTTTTAGTTTTCGGACAGTTTTGGTCACCTTTTTGTATATTGCCCTATCCAGTGATTTTATCCAAAACTGAGCCAGATGAAAAGTGTGAAGAATACCTGTTCTAATGGGTAAACTCTCTTCATTTTGTCATTTAAAGTGCAGCTAAAAGTGCAACAGCGGGCAAAATTCTATGGTTCTTGTAACCCTAACCCTAGCCAGGCATTAAAAGCATGCCGATTTAACTACCATTTAACAGTATTTTTCAGCTTCATGAAAACTTGCCTAAACCAGACAGATTATTAAAGAAGATACATCTCCTAGAGGTTTTAAAAACCTTTTTGATAGTTTGAGACCGATTTTTTGGAGTTTGAGGAAAAAAATCATCTTTGATGTTTGGAGGGCTTCTGAGACACCCTGCCGGAACGTACATTTGAAACCCTAGCTAGGGTTAGGGTTAGCATTCCCACAACAGGTAGAAGTTTTTTACTGTCAGTGCTGCATTCCGGGCCCCCAGTTATCTTTAGGATGAGTGATAATTTATTCCTATCTGCACTTTTAGTTTTCGGACAGTATTGGTCACCTTTTTGTATATTGCCCTATCCAGTGATTTTATCCAAAACTGAGCCAGATGAAAAGTGTGAAGAATACCTGTTCTAATGGGTAAACTCTCTTCCTTTTGTCATTTAAAGTGCAGCTAAAAGTGCAACAGCGGGCAAAATTCTATGGTTCTTGTAACCCTAACCCTAGCCAGGCATTAAAAGCATGCCGATTTAACTACCATTTAACAGCATTTTTCAGCTTCATGAAAACTTGCCTAAACCAGACAGATTATTAAAGAAGATACATCTCCTAGAGGTTTTAAAAACCGTTTTGATAGTTTTTGACTGATTTTTTGGAGTTTGAGGAAAAAAATCATCTTTGATGTTTGGAGGGCTTCTGAGACACCCTGCCGGAACTTACATTTGAAACCCTAGCTAGGGTTAGGGTTAGCATTCCCACAACAGGTAGAAGTTTTTTACTGTCAGTGCTGCATTCCGGGCCCCCAGTTATCTTAAGGGTGAATGATAATTTGCTCCTATCTGCACTTTTAGTTTTCGGACAGTTTTGGTCACCTTTTTGTATATTGCCCTATCCAGTGATTTTGTCCAAAACTGAGCCAGATGAAAAGTGTGAAGAATACCTGTTCTAATGGGTAAACTCTCTTCCTTTTGTCATTTAAAGTGCAGCTAAAAGTGCAACAGCGGGCAAAATTCTATGGTTCTTGTAACCCTAACCCTAGCCAGACATTAAAAGCATTCCGATTTAACTACCATTTAACAGCATTTTTCAGCTTCATGAAATTTGCCTGAACAAAACAGATTATTAAAGAAGATACATTTCCTAGAGGTTTTAGAAACCGTTTTAATTGTTTGAGACTGATTTTTTGGAGTTTGAGGAAAAAATTCATCTTTGATGTTTGGAGGGCTTCTGAGACACCCTGCCGGAACGTACATTTGAAACCCTAGCTAGGGTTAGGGTTAGCATTCCCACAACAGGTAGAAGTTTTTTACTGTCAGTGCTGCATTCCGGGCCCCCAGTTATCTTAAGGGTGAATGATAATTTGCTCCTATCTGCACTTTTAGTTTTCAGACAGTTTTGGTCACCTTTTTGTATATTGCCCTATCCAGTGATTTTATCCAAAACTGAGCCAGATGAAAAGTGTGAAGAATACCTGTTCTAATGGGTAAACTCTCTTCATTTTGTCATTTAAAGTGCAGCTAAAAGTGCAACAGCAGGCAAAATTCTATGGTTCTTGTAACCCTAACCCTAGCCAGACATTAAAAGCATTCCGTTTTAACTACCATTTAACAGTATTTTTCAGCTTCATGAAAATTTGCCTGAACAAGACAGATTATTAAAGAAGATACATTTCCTAGAGGTTTTAAAAACCGTTTTGATAGTTTGAGACTGATTTTTCTTGGTTTGAGGAAAAAAATCATCTTTGATGTTTGGAGGGCTTCTGAGACACCCTGCCGGAACTTACATTTGAAACCCTAGCTAGGGTTAGCATTCCCACAACAGGTAGAAGTTTTTTACTGTCAGTGCTGCATTCCGGGCCCCCAGTTATCTTAAGGGTGAATGATAATTTTCTCCTATCTGCACTTTTAGTTTTCGGACAGTTTTGGTCACCTTTTTGTATATTGCCCTATCCAGTGATTTTATCCAAAACTGAGCCAGATGAAAAGTGTGAAGAATACCTGTTCTAATGGGTAAACTCTCTTCATTTTGTCATTTAAAGTGCAGCTAAAAGTGCAACAGCGGGCAAAATTCTATGGTTCTTGTAACCCTAACCCTAGCCAGGCATTAAAAGCATGCCGATTTAACTACCATTTAAAAGCATTTTTCAGCTTCATGAAAATTTGCCTGAACAAGACAGATTATTAAAGAAGATACATTTCCTAGAGGTTTTAAAAACCGTTTTGATAGTTTAAGACTGATTTTTTTTGGTTTGAGGAAAACAATCATCTTTGATGTTTGGAGGGCTTCTGAGACACCCTGCTGGAATGCACATTTGAAACCCTAGCTAGGGTTAGGGGTTAGCATTCCCACAACAGGTAGAAGTTTTTTACTGTCAGTGCTGCATTCCGGGCCCCCAGTTATCTTTAGGATGAGTGATAATTTGTTCCTATCTGCACTTTTGGTTTTCGGACAGTATTGGTCACCTTTTTGTATATTGCCCTATCCAGTGATTTTATCCAAAACTGAGCCAGATGAAAAGTGTGAAGAATACCTGTTCTAATGGGTAAACTCTCTTCCTTTTGTCATTTAAAGTGCAGCTAAAAGTGCAACAGCGGGCAAAATTCTATGGTTCTTGTAACCCTAACCCTAGCCAGACATTAAAAGCATTCCGATTTAACTACCATTTAACAGCATTTTTCAGCTTCATGAAATTTGCCTGAACAAAACAGATTATTAAAGAAGATACATTTCCTAGAGGTTTTAGAAACCGTTTTAATTGTTTGAGACTGATTTTTTGGAGTTTGAGGAAAAAATTCATCTTTGATGTTTGGAGGGCTTCTGAGACACCCTGCCGGAATGTACATTTGAAACCCTAGCTAGGGTTAGGGTTAGCATTCCCACAACAGGTAGAAGTTTTTTACTGTCAGTGTTGCATTCCGGGTCCCCAGTTATCTTTAGGATGAGTGATAATTTGCTCCTATCTGCACTTTTAGTTTTCGGACAGTTTTGGTCACCTTTTTGTATATTGCCCTATCCAGTGATTTTATCCAAAACTGAGCCAGATGAAAAGTGTGAAGAATACCTGTTCTAATGGGTAAACTCTCTTCATTTTGTCATTTAAAGTGCAGCTAAAAGTGCAACAGCGGGCAAAATTATATGGTTCTTGTAACCCTAACCCAAGCCAGGCATTAAAAGCATTCCGATTTAACTACCATTTAACAGCATTTTTCAGCTTCATGAAAATTTGCCTGAACAAAACAGATTATTAAAGAAGATACATTTCCTAGAGGTTTTAGAAACCGTTTTAATAGTTTGAGATTGATTTTTTGGAGTTTGAGGAAAAAATGCATCTTTGATGTTTGGAGGGCTTCTGAGACACCCTGCCTGAATGTACATTTGAAACCCTAGCTAGGGTTAGGTTTAGCATTCCCACAACAGGTAGAAGTTTTTTACTGTCAGTGCTGCATTCCGGGTCCCCAGTTATCTTTAGGATGAGTGATAATTTGCTCCTATCTGCACTTTTAGTTTTCGGACAGTTTTGGTCACCTTTTTGTATATTGCCCTATCCAGTGATTTTATCCAAAACTGAGCCAGATGAAAAGTGTGAAGAATACCTGTTCTAATGGGTAAACTCTCTTCATTTTGTCATTTAAAGTGCAGCTAAAAGTGCAACAGCGGGCAAAATTCTATGGTTCTTGTAACCCTAACCCTAGCCAGACATTAAAAGCATTCCGATTTAACTACCATTTAACAGCATTTTTCAGCTTCATGAAAATTTGCCTGAACAAAACAGATTATTAAAGAAGATACATTTCCTAGAGGTTTTAGAAACCGTTTTAATAGTTTGAGACTGATTTTTTGGAGTTTGAGGAAAAAATGCATCTTTGATGTTTGGAGGGCTTCTGAGACACCCTGCCGGAATGTACATTTGAAACCCTAGCTAGGGTTAGGTTTAGCATTCCCACAACAGGTAGAAGTTTTTTACTGTCAGTGCTGCATTCCGGGTCCCCAGTTATCTTTAGGATGAGTGATAATTTGCTCCTATCTGCACTTTTAGTTTTCGGACAGTTTTGGTCACCTTTTTGTATATTGCCCTATCCAGTGATTTTATCCAAAACTGAGCCAGATGAAAAGTGTGAAGAATACCTGTTCTAATGGGTAAACTCTCTTCATTTTGTCATTTAAAGTGCAGCTAAAAGTGCAACAGCGGGCAAAATTCTATGGTTCTTGTAACCCTAATCCTAGCCAGGCATTAAAAGCATGCCGATTTAACTACCATTTAAATGCATTTTTCAGCTTCATGAAAATTTGCCTGAACAAGACAGATTATTAAAGAAGATACATTTCCTAGAGGTTTTAAAAACCGTTTTGATAGTTTAAGACTGATTTTTTTTGGTTTGAGGAAAACAATCATCTTTGATGTTTGGAGGGCTTCTGAGACACCCTGCTGGAATGCACATTTGAAACCCTAGCTAGGGTTAGGGGTTAGCATTCCCACAACAGGTAGAAGTTTTTTACTGTCAGTGCTGCATTCCGGGCCCCCAGTTATCTTTAGGATGAGTGATAATTTGTTCCTATCTGCACTTTTGGTTTTCGGACAGTATTGGTCACCTTTTTGTATATTGCCCTATCCAGTGATTTTATCCAAAACTGAGCCAGATGAAAAGTGTGAAGAATACCTGTTCTAATGGGTAAACTCTCTTCCTTTTGTCATTTAAAGTGCAGCTAAAAGTGCAACAGCGGGCAAAATTCTATGGTTCTTGTAACCCTAACCCTAGCCAGACATTAAAAGCATTCCGATTTAACTACCATTTAACAGCATTTTTCAGCTTCATGAAATTTGCCTGAACAAAACAGATTATTAAAGAAGATACATTTCCTAGAGGTTTTAGAAACCGTTTTAATTGTTTGAGACTGATTTTTTGGAGTTTGAGGAAAAAATTCATCTTTGATGTTTGGAGGGCTTCTGAGACACCCTGCCGGAATGTACATTTGAAACCCTAGCTAGGGTTAGGGTTAGCATTCCCACAACAGGTAGAAGTTTTTTACTGTCAGTGTTGCATTCCGGGTCCCCAGTTATCTTTAGGATGAGTGATAATTTGCTCCTATCTGCACTTTTAGTTTTCGGACAGTTTTGGTCACCTTTTTGTATATTGCCCTATCCAGTGATTTTATCCAAAACTGAGCCAGATGAAAAGTGTGAAGAATACCTGTTCTAATGGGTAAACTCTCTTCATTTTGTCATTTAAAGTGCAGCTAAAAGTGCAACAGCGGGCAAAATTATATGGTTCTTGTAACCCTAACCCAAGCCAGGCATTAAAAGCATTCCGATTTAACTACCATTTAACAGCATTTTTCAGCTTCATGAAAATTTGCCTGAACAAAACAGATTATTAAAGAAGATACATTTCCTAGAGGTTTTAGAAACCGTTTTAATAGTTTGAGATTGATTTTTTGGAGTTTGAGGAAAAAATGCATCTTTGATGTTTGGAGGGCTTCTGAGACACCCTGCCTGAATGTACATTTGAAACCCTAGCTAGGGTTAGGTTTAGCATTCCCACAACAGGTAGAAGTTTTTTACTGTCAGTGCTGCATTCCGGGTCCCCAGTTATCTTTAGGATGAGTGATAATTTGCTCCTATCTGCACTTTTAGTTTTCGGACAGTTTTGGTCACCTTTTTGTATATTGCCCTATCCAGTGATTTTATCCAAAACTGAGCCAGATGAAAAGTGTGAAGAATACCTGTTCTAATGGGTAAACTCTCTTCCTTTTGTCATTTAAAGTGCAGCTAAAAGTGCAACAGCGGGCAAAATTCTATGGTTCTTGTAACCCTAACCCTAGCCAGACATTAAAAGCATTCCGATTTAACTACCATTTAACAGCATTTTTCAGCTTCATGAAATTTGCCTGAACAAAACAGATTATTAAAGAAGATACATTTCCTAGAGGTTTTAGAAACCGTTTTAATTGTTTGAGACTGATTTTTTGGAGTTTGAGGAAAAAATTCATCTTTGATGTTTGGAGGGCTTCTGAGACACCCTGCCGGAATGTACATTTGAAACCCTAGCTAGGGTTAGGGTTAGCATTCCCACAACAGGTAGAAGTTTTTTACTGTCAGTGTTGCATTCCGGGTCCCCAGTTATCTTTAGGATGAGTGATAATTTGCTCCTATCTGCACTTTTAGTTTTCGGACAGTTTTGGTCACCTTTTTGTATATTGCCCTATCCAGTGATTTTATCCAAAACTGAGCCAGATGAAAAGTGTGAAGAATACCTGTTCTAATGGGTAAACTCTCTTCATTTTGTCATTTAAAGTGCAGCTAAAAGTGCAACAGCGGGCAAAATTATATGGTTCTTGTAACCCTAACCCAAGCCAGGCATTAAAAGCATTCCGATTTAACTACCATTTAACAGCATTTTTCAGCTTCATGAAAATTTGCCTGAACAAAACAGATTATTAAAGAAGATACATTTCCTAGAGGTTTTAGAAACCGTTTTAATAGTTTGAGATTGATTTTTTGGAGTTTGAGGAAAAAATGCATCTTTGATGTTTGGAGGGCTTCTGAGACACCCTGCCTGAATGTACATTTGAAACCCTAGCTAGGGTTAGGTTTAGCATTCCCACAACAGGTAGAAGTTTTTTACTGTCAGTGCTGCATTCCGGGTCCCCAGTTATCTTTAGGATGAGTGATAATTTGCTCCTATCTGCACTTTTAGTTTTCGGACAGTTTTGGTCACCTTTTAGTATATTGCCCTATCCAGTGATTTTATCCAAAACTGAGCCAGATGAAAAGTGTGAAGAATACCTGTTCTAATGGGTAAACTCTCTTCATTTTGTCATTTAAAGTGCAGCTAAAAGTGCAATAGCGGGCAAAATTCTATGGTTCTTGTAACCCTAACCCTAGCCAGACATTAAAAGCATTCCGATTTAACTACCATTTAACAGCATTTTTCAGCTTCATGAAAATTTGCCTGAACAAAACAGATTATTAAAGAAGATACATTTCCTAGAGGTTTTAGAAACCGTTTTAATAGTTTGAGACTGATTTTTTGGAGTTTGAGGAAAAAATGCATCTTTGATGTTTGGAGGGCTTCTGAGACACCCTGCCGGAATGTACATTTGAAACCCTAGCTAGGGTTAGGGTTAGCATTCCCACAACAGGTAGAAGTTTTTTACTGTCAGTGCTGCATTCCGGGTCCCCAGTTATCTTTAGGATGAGTGATAATTTGCTCCTATCTGCACTTTTAGTTTTCGGACAGTTTTGGTCACCTTTTTGTATATTGCCCTATCCAGTGATTTTATCCAAAACTGAGCCAGATGAAAAGTGTGAAGAATACCTGTTCTAATGGGTAAACTCTCTTCATTTTGTCATTTAAAGTGCAGCTAAAAGTGCAACAGCGGGCAAAATTCTATGGTTCTTGTAACCCTAACCCTAGCCAGGCATTAAAAGCATGCCAATTTAATTACCATTTAACAGCATTTTTCAGCTTCATGAAAATTTGCCTGAACAAGACAGATTATTAAAGAAGATACATTTCCTAGAGGTTTTAGAAACCGTTTTGATAGTTTGAGACTGTTTTTTTTTGGTGTGAGGAAAAAATTCATCTTTGATGTTTGGAGGGCTTCTGAGACACCCTGCCGGAATTTACATTTGAAACCCTAGCTAGGGTTAGGGTTAGCATTCCCACAACAGGTAGAAGTTTTTTACTGTCAGTGCTGCATTCCGGGTCCCCAGTTATCTTTAGGATGAGTGATAATTTGCTCCTATCTGCACTTTTAGTTTTCGGACAGTTTTGGTCACCTTTTTGTATATTGCCCTATCCAGTGATTTTATCCAAAACTGAGCCAGATGAAAAGTGTGAAGAATACCTGTTCTAATGGGTAAACTCTCTTCATTTTGTCATTTAAAGTGCAGCTAAAAGTGCAACAGCGGGCAAAATTCTATGGTTCTTGTAACCCTAACCCTAGCCAGGCATTAAAAGCATGCCGATTTAACTACCATTTAAAAGCATTTTTCAGCTTCATGAAAATTTGCCTGAACAAGACAGATTATTAAAGAAGATACATTTCCTTGAGGTTTTAGAAACCGTTTTGATAGTTTGAGACTGTTTTTTTTTGGTGTGAGGAAAAAATTCATCTTTGATGTTTGGAGGGCTTCTGAGACACCCTGCCGGAATTTACATTTGAAACCCTAGCTAGGGTTAGGGTTAGCATTCCCACAACAGGTAGAAGTTTTTTACTGTCAGTGCTGCATTCCGGGTCCCCAGTTATCTTTAGGATGAGTGATAATTTGCTCCTATCTGCACTTTTAGTTTTCGGACAGTTTTGGTCACCTTTTTGTATATTGCCCTATCCAGTGATTTTATCCAAAACTGAGCCAGATGAAAAGTGTGAAGAATACCTGTTCTAATGGGTAAACTCTCTTCATTTTGTCATTTAAAGTGCAGCTAAAAGTGCAACAGCGGGCTAAATTCTATGGTTCTTGTAACCCTAACCCTAGCCAGACATTAAAAGCATTCCGATTTAACTACCATTTAACAGCATTTTTCAGCTTCATGAAAATTTGCCTAAACCAGACAGATTATTAAAGAAGATACATCTCCTAGAGGTTTTAAAAACCGTTTTGATAGTTTGAGACTGATTTTTTGGAGTTTGAGGATAAAAATAATCTTTGATGTTTGGAGGGCTTCTGAGACACCCTGCTGGAATCCACATTTGAAACCCTAGCTAGGGTTAGGGTTAGCATTCCCACAACAGGTAGAAGTTTTTTACTGTCAGTGCTGCATTCCGGGCCCCCAGTTATCTTTAGGATGAGTGATAATTTTCTCCTATCTGCACTTTTAGTTTTCGGACAGTTTTGGTCACCTTTTTGTATATTGCCCTATCCAGTGATTTTATCCAAAACTGAGCCAGATGAAAAGTGTGAAGAATACCTGTTCTAATGGGTAAACTCTCTTCATTTTGTCATTTAAAGTGCAGCTAAAAGTGCAACAGCGGGCAAAATTCTATGGTTCTTGTAACCCTAACCCTAGCCAGGCATTAAAAGCATGCCGATTTAACTACCATTTAACAGCATTTTTCAGCTTCATGAAAACTTGCCTAAACCAGACAGATTATTAAAGAAGATACATCTCCTAGAGGTTTTAAAAACCGTTTTGATAGTTTGAGACCGATTTTTTGGAGTTTGAGGAAAAAAATCATCTTTGATGTTTGGAGGGCTTCTGAGACACCCTGCCGGAACGTACATTTGAAACCCTAGCTAGGGTTAGGGTTAGCATTCCCACAACAGGTAGAAGTTTTTTACTGTCAGTGCTGCATTCCGGGCCCCCAGTTATCCTAAGGGTGAATGATAATTTGCTCCTATCTGCACTTTTAGTTTTCGGACAGTTTTGGTCACCTTTTTGTATATTGCCCTATCCAGTGATTTTATCCAAAACTGAGCCAGATGAAAAGTGTGAAGAATACCTGTTCTAATGGGTAAACTCTCTTCATTTTGTCATTTAAAGTGCAGCTAAAAGTGCAACAGCGGGCAAAATTCTATGGTTCTTGTAACCCTAACCCTAGCCAGGCATTAAAAGCATGCCGATTTAACTACCATTTAAAAGCATTTTTCAGCTTCATGAAAATTTGCCTGAACAAGACAGATTATTAAAGAAGATACATTTCCTAGAGGTTTTAAAAACCGTTTTGATAGTTTAAGACTGATTTTTTTTGGTTTGAGGAAAACAATCATCTTTGATGTTTGGAGGGCTTCTGAGACACCCTGCTGGAATGCACATTTGAAACCCTAGCTAGGGTTAGGGGTTAGCATTCCCACAACAGGTAGAAGTTTTTTACTGTCAGTGCTGCATTCCGGGCCCCCAGTTATCTTTAGGATGAGTGATAATTTGTTCCTATCTGCACTTTTGGTTTTCGGACAGTATTGGTCACCTTTTTGTATATTGCCCTATCCAGTGATTTTATCCAAAACTGAGCCAGATGAAAAGTGTGAAGAATACCTGTTCTAATGGGTAAACTCTCTTCCTTTTGTCATTTAAAGTGCAGCTAAAAGTGCAACAGCGGGCAAAATTCTATGGTTCTTGTAACCCTAACCCTAGCCAGACATTAAAAGCATTCCGATTTAACTACCATTTAACAGCATTTTTCAGCTTCATGAAATTTGCCTGAACAAAACAGATTATTAAAGAAGATACATTTCCTAGAGGTTTTAGAAACCGTTTTAATTGTTTGAGACTGATTTTTTGGAGTTTGAGGAAAAAATTCATCTTTGATGTTTGGAGGGCTTCTGAGACACCCTGCCGGAATGTACATTTGAAACCCTAGCTAGGGTTAGGGTTAGCATTCCCACAACAGGTAGAAGTTTTTTACTGTCAGTGTTGCATTCCGGGTCCCCAGTTATCTTTAGGATGAGTGATAATTTGCTCCTATCTGCACTTTTAGTTTTCGGACAGTTTTGGTCACCTTTTTGTATATTGCCCTATCCAGTGATTTTATCCAAAACTGAGCCAGATGAAAAGTGTGAAGAATACCTGTTCTAATGGGTAAACTCTCTTCATTTTGTCATTTAAAGTGCAGCTAAAAGTGCAACAGCGGGCAAAATTATATGGTTCTTGTAACCCTAACCCAAGCCAGGCATTAAAAGCATTCCGATTTAACTACCATTTAACAGCATTTTTCAGCTTCATGAAAATTTGCCTGAACAAAACAGATTATTAAAGAAGATACATTTCCTAGAGGTTTTAGAAACCGTTTTAATAGTTTGAGATTGATTTTTTGGAGTTTGAGGAAAAAATGCATCTTTGATGTTTGGAGGGCTTCTGAGACACCCTGCCTGAATGTACATTTGAAACCCTAGCTAGGGTTAGGTTTAGCATTCCCACAACAGGTAGAAGTTTTTTACTGTCAGTGCTGCATTCCGGGTCCCCAGTTATCTTTAGGATGAGTGATAATTTGCTCCTATCTGCACTTTTAGTTTTCGGACAGTTTTGGTCACCTTTTTGTATATTGCCCTATCCAGTGATTTTATCCAAAACTGAGCCAGATGAAAAGTGTGAAGAATACCTGTTCTAATGGGTAAACTCTCTTCATTTTGTCATTTAAAGTGCAGCTAAAAGTGCAACAGCGGGCAAAATTCTATGGTTCTTGTAACCCTAACCCTAGCCAGACATTAAAAGCATTCCGATTTAACTACCATTTAACAGCATTTTTCAGCTTCATGAAAATTTGCCTGAACAAAACAGATTATTAAAGAAGATACATTTCCTTGAGGTTTTAGAAACCGTTTTGATAGTTTGAGACTGTTTTTTTTTGGTGTGAGGAAAAAATTCATCTTTGATGTTTGGAGGGCTTCTGAGACACCCTGCCGGAATTTACATTTGAAACCCTAGCTAGGGTTAGGGTTAGCATTCCCACAACAGGTAGAAGTTTTTTACTGTCAGTGCTGCATTCCGGGTCCCCAGTTATCTTTAGGATGAGTGATAATTTGCTCCTATCTGCACTTTTAGTTTTCGGACAGTTTTGGTCACCTTTTTGTATATTGCCCTATCCAGTGATTTTATCCAAAACTGAGCCAGATGAAAAGTGTGAAGAATACCTGTTCTAATGGGTAAACTCTCTTCATTTTGTCATTTAAAGTGCAGCTAAAAGTGCAACAGCGGGCTAAATTCTATGGTTCTTGTAACCCTAACCCTAGCCAGACATTAAAAGCATTCCGATTTAACTACCATTTAACAGCATTTTTCAGCTTCATGAAAATTTGCCTAAACCAGACAGATTATTAAAGAAGATACATCTCCTAGAGGTTTTAAAAACCGTTTTGATAGTTTGAGACTGATTTTTTGGAGTTTGAGGATAAAAATAATCTTTGATGTTTGGAGGGCTTCTGAGACACCCTGCTGGAATCCACATTTGAAACCCTAGCTAGGGTTAGGGTTAGCATTCCCACAACAGGTAGAAGTTTTTTACTGTCAGTGCTGCATTCCGGGCCCCCAGTTATCTTTAGGATGAGTGATAATTTTCTCCTATCTGCACTTTTAGTTTTCGGACAGTTTTGGTCACCTTTTTGTATATTGCCCTATCCAGTGATTTTATCCAAAACTGAGCCAGATGAAAAGTGTGAAGAATACCTGTTCTAATGGGTAAACTCTCTTCATTTTGTCATTTAAAGTGCAGCTAAAAGTGCAACAGCGGGCAAAATTCTATGGTTCTTGTAACCCTAACCCTAGCCAGGCATTAAAAGCATGCCGATTTAATTACCATTTAACAGCATTTTTCAGCTTCATGAAAACTTGCCTAAACCAGACAGATTATTAAAGAAGATACATCTCCTAGAGGTTTTAAAAACCGTTTTGATAGTTTGAGACCGATTTTTTGGAGTTTGAGGAAAAAAATCATCTTTGATGTTTGGAGGGCTTCTGAGACACCCTGCCGGAACGTACATTTGAAACCCTAGCTAGGGTTAGGGTTAGCATTCCCACAACAGGTAGAAGTTTTTTACTGTCAGTGCTGCATTCCGGGCCCCCAGTTATCCTAAGGGTGAATGATAATTTGCTCCTATCTGCACTTTTAGTTTTCGGACAGTTTTGGTCACCTTTTTGTATATTGCCCTATCCAGTGATTTTATCCAAAACTGAGCCAGATGAAAAGTGTGAAGAATACCTGTTCTAATGGGTAAACTCTCTTCATTTTGTCATTTAAAGTGCAGCTAAAAGTGCAACAGCGGGCAAAATTCTATGGTTCTTGTAACCCTAACCCTAGCCAGGCATTAAAAGCATGCCGATTTAACTACCATTTAAAAGCATTTTTCAGCTTCATGAAAATTTGCCTGAACAAGACAGATTATTAAAGAAGATACATTTCCTAGAGGTTTTAAAAACCGTTTTGATAGTTTAAGACTGATTTTTTTTGGTTTGAGGAAAACAATCATCTTTGATGTTTGGAGGGCTTCTGAGACACCCTGCTGGAATGCACATTTGAAACCCTAGCTAGGGTTAGGGGTTAGCATTCCCACAACAGGTAGAAGTTTTTTACTGTCAGTGCTGCATTCCGGGCCCCCAGTTATCTTTAGGATGAGTGATAATTTGTTCCTATCTGCACTTTTGGTTTTCGGACAGTATTGGTCACCTTTTTGTATATTGCCCTATCCAGTGATTTTATCCAAAACTGAGCCAGATGAAAAGTGTGAAGAATACCTGTTCTAATGGGTAAACTCTCTTCCTTTTGTCATTTAAAGTGCAGCTAAAAGTGCAACAGCGGGCAAAATTCTATGGTTCTTGTAACCCTAACCCTAGCCAGACATTAAAAGCATTCCGATTTAACTACCATTTAACAGCATTTTTCAGCTTCATGAAATTTGCCTGAACAAAACAGATTATTAAAGAAGATACATTTCCTAGAGGTTTTAGAAACCGTTTTAATTGTTTGAGACTGATTTTTTGGAGTTTGAGGAAAAAATTCATCTTTGATGTTTGGAGGGCTTCTGAAACACCCTGCCGGAACGTACATTTGAAACCCTAGCTAGGGTTAGGGTTAGCATTCCCACAACAGGTAGAAGTTTTTTACTGTCAGTGCTGCATTCCGGGCCCCCAGTTATCTTAAGGGTGAATGATAATTTGCTCCTATCTGCACTTTTAGTTTTCGGACAGTTTTGGTCACCTTTTTGTATATTGCCCTATCCAGTGATTTTATCCAAAACTGAGCCAGATGAAAAGTGTGAAGAATACCTGTTCTAATGGGTAAACTCTCTTCATTTTGTCATTTAAAGTGCAGCTAAAAGTGCAACAGCAGGCAAAATTCTATGGTTCTTGTAACCCTAACCCTAGCCAGACATTAAAAGCATTCCGTTTTAACTACCATTTAACAGTATTTTTCAGCTTCATGAAAATTTGCCTGAACAAGACAGATTATTAAAGAAGATACATTTCCTAGAGGTTTTAAAAACCGTTTTGATAGTTTGAGACTGATTTTTCTTGGTTTGAGGAAAAAAATCATCTTTGATGTTTGGAGGGCTTCTGAGACACCCTGCCGGAACTTACATTTGAAACCCTAGCTAGGGTTAGGGTTAGCATTCCCACAACAGGTAGAAGTTTTTTACTGTCAGTGCTGCATTCCGGGCCCCCAGTTATCTTAAGGGTGAATGATAATTTGCTCCTATCTGCACTTTTAGTTTTCGGACAGTTTTGGTCACCTTTTTGTATATTGCCCTATCCAGTGATTTTATCCAAAACTGAGCCAGATGAAAAGTGTGAAGAATACCTGTTCTAATGGGTAAACTCTCTTCATTTTGTCATTTAAAGTGCAGCTAAAAGTGCAACAGCGGGCAAAATTCTATGGTTCTTGTAACCCTAACCCTAGCCAGGCATTAAAAGCATGCCGATTTAACTACCATTTAAAAGCATTTTTCAGCTTCATGAAAATTTGCCTGAACAAGACAGATTATTAAAGAAGATACATTTCCTAGAGGTTTTAAAAACCGTTTTGATAGTTTAAGACTGATTTTTTTTGGTTTGAGGAAAACAATCATCTTTGATGTTTGGAGGGCTTCTGAGACACCCTGCTGGAATGCACATTTGAAACCCTAGCTAGGGTTAGGGGTTAGCATTCCCACAACAGGTAGAAGTTTTTTACTGTCAGTGCTGCATTCCGGGCCCCCAGTTATCTTTAGGATGAGTGATAATTTGTTCCTATCTGCACTTTTAGTTTTCGGACAGTATTGGTCACCTTTTTGTATATTGCCCTATCCAGTGATTTTATCCAAAACTGAGCCAGATGAAAAGTGTGAAGAATACCTGTTCTAATGGGTAAACTCTCTTCCTTTTGTCATTTAAAGTGCAGCTAAAAGTGCAACAGCGGGCAAAATTCTATGGTTCTTGTAACCCTAACCCAAGCCAGGCATTAAAAGCATGCCGATTTAACTACCATTTAACAGCATTTTTCAGCTTCATGAAAATTTGCCTGAACAAAACAGATTATTAAAGAAGATACATTTCCTAGAGGTTTTAAAAACCGTTTTGATAGTTTGAGACTGATTTTTTGGAGTTTGAGGAAAAAAATCATCTTTGATGTTTGGAGGGCTTCTGAGACACCCTGCCGGAACGTACATTTGAAACCCTAGCTAGGGTTAGGGTTAGCATTCCCACAACAGGTAGAAGTTTTTTACTGTCAGTGCTGCATTCCGGGCCCCCAGTTATCTTAAGGGTGAATGATAATTTTCTCCTATCTGCACTTTTAGTTTTCGGACAGTTTTGGTCACCTTTTTGTATATTGCCCTATCCAGTGATTTTATCCAAAACTGAGCCAGATGAAAAGTGTGAAGAATACCTGTTCTAATGGGTAAACTCTCTTCCTTTTGTCATTTAAAGTGCAGCTAAAAGTGCAACAGCGGGCAAAATTCTATGGTTCTTGTAACCCTAACCCTAGCCAGACATTAAAAGCATTCCGATTTAACTACCATTTAACAGCATTTTTCAGCTTCATGAAATTTGCCTGAACAAAACAGATTATTAAAGAAGATACATTTCCTAGAGGTTTTAGAAACCGTTTTGATAGTTTGAGACTGTTTTTTTTTGGTGTGAGGAAAAAATTCATCTTTGATGTTTGGAGGGCTTCTGAGACACCCTGCCGGAATTTACATTTGAAACCCTAGCTAGGGTTAGGGTTAGCATTCCCACAACAGGTAGAAGTTTTTTACTGTCAGTGCTGCATTCCGGGTCCCCAGTTATCTTTAGGATGAGTGATAATTTGCTCCTATCTGCACTTTTAGTTTTCGGACAGTTTTGGTCACCTTTTTGTATATTGCCCTATCCAGTGATTTTATCCAAAACTGAGCCAGATGAAAAGTGTGAAGAATACCTGTTCTAATGGGTAAACTCTCTTCATTTTGTCATTTAAAGTGCAGCTAAAAGTGCAACAGCGGGCAAAATTCTATGGTTCTTGTAACCCTAACCCTAGCCAGGCATTAAAAGCATGCCGATTTAACTACCATTTAACAGCATTTTTCAGCTTCATGAAAATTTGCCTGAACAAGACAGATTATTAAAGAAGATACATTTCCTTGAGGTTTTAGAAACCGTTTTGATAGTTTGAGACTGTTTTTTTTTGGTGTGAGGAAAAAATTCATCTTTGATGTTTGGAGGGCTTCTGAGACACCCTGCCGGAATTTACATTTGAAACCCTAGCTAGGGTTAGGGTTAGCATTCCCACAACAGGTAGAAGTTTTTTACTGTCAGTGCTGCATTCCGGGTCCCCAGTTATCTTTAGGATGAGTGATAATTTGCTCCTATCTGCACTTTTAGTTTTCGGACAGTTTTGGTCACCTTTTTGTATATTGCCCTATCCAGTGATTTTATCCAAAACTGAGCCAGATGAAAAGTGTGAAGAATACCTGTTCTAATGGGTAAACTCTCTTCATTTTGTCATTTAAAGTGCAGCTAAAAGTGCAACAGCGGGCTAAATTCTATGGTTCTTGTAACCCTAACCCTAGCCAGACATTAAAAGCATTCCGATTTAACTACCATTTAACAGCATTTTTCAGCTTCATGAAAATTTGCCTAAACCAGACAGATTATTAAAGAAGATACATCTCCTAGAGGTTTTAAAAACCGTTTTGATAGTTTGAGACTGATTTTTTGGAGTTTGAGGATAAAAATAATCTTTGATGTTTGGAGGGCTTCTGAGACACCCTGCTGGAATCCACATTTGAAACCCTAGCTAGGGTTAGGGTTAGCATTCCCACAACAGGTAGAAGTTTTTTACTGTCAGTGCTGCATTCCGGGCCCCCAGTTATCTTTAGGATGAGTGATAATTTTCTCCTATCTGCACTTTTAGTTTTCGGACAGTTTTGGTCACCTTTTTGTATATTGCCCTATCCAGTGATTTTATCCAAAACTGAGCCAGATGAAAAGTGTGAAGAATACCTGTTCTAATGGGTAAACTCTCTTCATTTTGTCATTTAAAGTGCAGCTAAAAGTGCAACAGCGGGCAAAATTCTATGGTTCTTGTAACCCTAACCCTAGCCAGGCATTAAAAGCATGCCGATTTAACTACCATTTAACAGCATTTTTCAGCTTCATGAAAACTTGCCTAAACCAGACAGATTATTAAAGAAGATACATCTCCTAGAGGTTTTAAAAACCGTTTTGATAGTTTGAGACCGATTTTTTGGAGTTTGAGGAAAAAAATCATCTTTGATGTTTGGAGGGCTTCTGAGACACCCTGCCGGAACGTACATTTGAAACCCTAGCTAGGGATAGGGTTAGCATTCCCACAACAGGTAGAAGTTTTTTACTGTCAGTGCTGCATTCCGGGCCCCCAGTTATCCTAAGGGTGAATGATAATTTGCTCCTATCTGCACTTTTAGTTTTCGGACAGTTTTGGTCACCTTTTTGTATATTGCCCTATCCAGTGATTTTATCCAAAACTGAGCCAGATGAAAAGTGTGAAGAATACCTGTTCTAATGGGTAAACTCTCTTCATTTTATCATTTAAAGTGCAGCTAAAAGTGCAACAGCGGGCAAAATTCTATGGTTCTTGTAACCCTAACCCTAGCCAGGCATTAAAAGCATGCCGATTTAACTACCATTTAAAAGCATTTTTCAGCTTCATGAAAATTTGCCTGAACAAGACAGATTATTAAAGAAGATACATTTCCTAGAGGTTTTAAAAACCGTTTTGATAGTTTAAGACTGATTTTTTTTGGTTTGAGGAAAACAATCATCTTTGATGTTTGGAGGGCTTCTGAGACACCCTGCTGGAATGCACATTTGAAACCCTAGCTAGGGTTAGGGGTTAGCATTCCCACAACAGGTAGAAGTTTTTTACTGTCAGTGCTGCATTCCGGGCCCCCAGTTATCTTTAGGATGAGTGATAATTTGTTCCTATCTGCACTTTTGGTTTTCGGACAGTATTGGTCACCTTTTTGTATATTGCCCTATCCAGTGATTTTATCCAAAACTGAGCCAGATGAAAAGTGTGAAGAATACCTGTTCTAATGGGTAAACTCTCTTCCTTTTGTCATTTAAAGTGCAGCTAAAAGTGCAACAGCGGGCAAAATTCTATGGTTCTTGTAACCCTAACCCTAGCCAGACATTAAAAGCATTCCGATTTAACTACCATTTAACAGCATTTTTCAGCTTCATGAAATTTGCCTGAACAAAACAGATTATTAAAGAAGATACATTTCCTAGAGGTTTTAGAAACCGTTTTAATTGTTTGAGACTGATTTTTTGGAGTTTGAGGAAAAAATTCATCTTTGATGTTTGGAGGGCTTCTGAGACACCCTGCCGGAATGTACATTTGAAACCCTAGCTAGGGTTAGGGTTAGCATTCCCACAACAGGTAGAAGTTTTTTACTGTCAGTGTTGCATTCCGGGTCCCCAGTTATCTTTAGGATGAGTGATAATTTGCTCCTATCTGCACTTTTAGTTTTCGGACAGTTTTGGTCACCTTTTTGTATATTGCCCTATCCAGTGATTTTATCCAAAACTGAGCCAGATGAAAAGTGTGAAGAATACCTGTTCTAATGGGTAAACTCTCTTCATTTTGTCATTTAAAGTGCAGCTAAAAGTGCAACAGCGGGCAAAATTATATGGTTCTTGTAACCCTAACCCAAGCCAGGCATTAAAAGCATTCCGATTTAACTACCATTTAACAGCATTTTTCAGCTTCATGAAAATTTGCCTGAACAAAACAGATTATTAAAGAAGATACATTTCCTAGAGGTTTTAGAAACCGTTTTAATAGTTTGAGATTGATTTTTTGGAGTTTGAGGAAAAAATGCATCTTTGATGTTTGGAGGGCTTCTGAGACACCCTGCCTGAATGTACATTTGAAACCCTAGCTAGGGTTAGGTTTAGCATTCCCACAACAGGTAGAAGTTTTTTACTGTCAGTGCTGCATTCCGGGTCCCCAGTTATCTTTAGGATGAGTGATAATTTGCTCCTATCTGCACTTTTAGTTTTCGGACAGTTTTGGTCACCTTTTTGTATATTGCCCTATCCAGTGATTTTATCCAAAACTGAGCCAGATGAAAAGTGTGAAGAATACCTGTTCTAATGGGTAAACTCTCTTCATTTTGTCATTTAAAGTGCAGCTAAAAGTGCAACAGCGGGCAAAATTCTATGGTTCTTGTAACCCTAACCCTAGCCAGGCATTAAAAGCATGCCGATTTAACTACCATTTAACAGCATTTTTCAGCTTCATGAAAATTTGCCTGAACAAGACAGA
The DNA here is from genome assembly GCF_040954835.1 of Lepisosteus oculatus. Taxonomy (NCBI): domain Eukaryota; kingdom Metazoa; phylum Chordata; class Actinopteri; order Semionotiformes; family Lepisosteidae; genus Lepisosteus; species Lepisosteus oculatus. The sequence goes on from NC_090713.1 coordinate 1,457,759, forward strand.
TTATTAAAGAAGATACATTTCCTTGAGGTTTTAGAAACCGTTTTGATAGTTTGAGACTGTTTTTTTTTGGTGTGAGGAAAAAATTCATCTTTGATGTTTGGAGGGCTTCTGAGACACCCTGCCGGAATTTACATTTGAAACCCTAGCTAGGGTTAGGGTTAGCATTCCCACAACAGGTAGAAGTTTTTTACTGTCAGTGCTGCATTCCGGGTCCCCAGTTATCTTTAGGATGAGTGATAATTTGCTCCTATCTGCACTTTTAGTTTTCGGACAGTTTTGGTCACCTTTTTGTATATTGCCCTATCCAGTGATTTTATCCAAAACTGAGCCAGATGAAAAGTGTGAAGAATACCTGTTCTAATGGGTAAACTCTCTTCATTTTGTCATTTAAAGTGCAGCTAAAAGTGCAACAGCGGGCTAAATTCTATGGTTCTTGTAACCCTAACCCTAGCCAGACATTAAAAGCATTCCGATTTAACTACCATTTAACAGCATTTTTCAGCTTCATGAAAATTTGCCTAAACCAGACAGATTATTAAAGAAGATACATCTCCTAGAGGTTTTAAAAACCGTTTTGATAGTTTGAGACTGATTTTTTGGAGTTTGAGGATAAAAATAATCTTTGATGTTTGGAGGGCTTCTGAGACACCCTGCTGGAATCCACATTTGAAACCCTAGCTAGGGTTAGGGTTAGCATTCCCACAACAGGTAGAAGTTTTTTACTGTCAGTGCTGCATTCCGGGCCCCCAGTTATCTTTAGGATGAGTGATAATTTTCTCCTATCTGCACTTTTAGTTTTCGGACAGTTTTGGTCACCTTTTTGTATATTGCCCTATCCAGTGATTTTATCCAAAACTGAGCCAGATGAAAAGTGTGAAGAATACCTGTTCTAATGGGTAAACTCTCTTCATTTTGTCATTTAAAGTGCAGCTAAAAGTGCAACAGCGGGCAAAATTCTATGGTTCTTGTAACCCTAACCCTAGCCAGGCATTAAAAGCATGCCGATTTAACTACCATTTAACAGCATTTTTCAGCTTCATGAAAACTTGCCTAAACCAGACAGATTATTAAAGAAGATACATCTCCTAGAGGTTTTAAAAACCGTTTTGATAGTTTGAGACCGATTTTTTGGAGTTTGAGGAAAAAAATCATCTTTGATGTTTGGAGGGCTTCTGAGACACCCTGCCGGAACGTACATTTGAAACCCTAGCTAGGGTTAGGGTTAGCATTCCCACAACAGGTAGAAGTTTTTTACTGTCAGTGCTGCATTCCGGGCCCCCAGTTATCCTAAGGGTGAATGATAATTTGCTCCTATCTGCACTTTTAGTTTTCGGACAGTTTTGGTCACCTTTTTGTATATTGCCCTATCCAGTGATTTTATCCAAAACTGAGCCAGATGAAAAGTGTGAAGAATACCTGTTCTAATGGGTAAACTCTCTTCATTATGTCATTTAAAGTGCAGCTAAAAGTGCAACAGCGGGCAAAATTCTATGGTTCTTGTAACCCTAACACTAGCCAGGCATTAAAAGCATGCCGATTTAACTACCATTTAAAAGCATTTTTCAGCTTCATGAAAATTTGCCTGAACAAGACAGATTATTAAAGAAGATACATTTCCTAGAGGTTTTAAAAACCGTTTTGATAGTTTAAGACTGATTTTTTTTGGTTTGAGGAAAACAATCATCTTTGATGTTTGGAGGGCTTCTGAGACACCCTGCTGGAATGCACATTTGAAACCCTAGCTAGGGTTAGGGGTTAGCATTCCCACAACAGGTAGAAGTTTTTTACTGTCAGTGCTGCATTCCGGGCCCCCAGTTATCTTTAGGATGAGTGATAATTTGTTCCTATCTGCACTTTTGGTTTTCGGACAGTATTGGTCACCTTTTTGTATATTGCCCTATCCAGTGATTTTATCCAAAACTGAGCCAGATGAAAGTGTGAAGAATACCTGTTCTAATGGGTAAACTCTCTTCCTTTTGTCATTTAAAGTGCAGCTAAAAGTGCAACAGCGGGCAAAATTCTATGGTTCTTGTAACCCTAACCCTAGCCAGACATTAAAAGCATTCCGATTTAACTACCATTTAACAGCATTTTTCAGCTTCATGAAATTTGCCTGAACAAAACAGATTATTAAAGAAGATACATTTCCTAGAGGTTTTAGAATCCGTTTTAATTGTTTGAGACTGATTTTTTGGAGTTTGAGGAAAAAATTCATCTTTGATGTTTGGAGGGCTTCTGAGACACCCTGCCGGAATGTACATTTGAAACCCTAGCTAGGGTTAGGGTTAGCATTCCCACAACAGGTAGAAGTTTTTTACTGTCAGTGTTGCATTCCGGGTCCCCAGTTATCTTTAGGATGAGTGATAATTTGCTCCTATCTGCACTTTTAGTTTTCGGACAGTTTTGGTCACCTTTTTGTATATTGCCCTATCCAGTGATTTTATCCAAAACTGAGCCAGATGAAAAGTGTGAAGAATACCTGTTCTAATGGGTAAACTCTCTTCATTTTGTCATTTAAAGTGCAGCTAAAAGTGCAACAGCGGGCAAAATTATATGGTTCTTGTAACCCTAACCCAAGCCAGGCATTAAAAGCATTCCGATTTAACTACCATTTAACAGCATTTTTCAGCTTCATGAAAATTTGCCTGAACAAAACAGATTATTAAAGAAGATACATTTCCTAGAGGTTTTAGAAACCGTTTTAATAGTTTGAGACTGATTTTTTGGAGTTTGAGGAAAAAATGCATCTTTGATGTTTGGAGGGCTTCTGAGACACCCTGCCGGAACGTACATTTGAAACCCTAGCTAGGGTTAGGGTTAGCATTCCCACAACAGGTAGAAGTTTTTTACTGTCAGTGCTGCATTCCGGGCCCCCAGTTATCTTTAGGATGAGTGATAATTTTCTCCTATCTGCACTTTTAGTTTTCGGACAGTTTTGGTCACCTTTTTGTATATTGCCCTATCCAGTGATTTTATCCAAAACTGAGCCAGATGAAAAGTGTGAAGAATACCTGTTCTAATGGGTAAACTCTCTTCATTTTGTCATTTAAAGTGCAGCTAAAAGTGCAACAGCAGGCAAAATTCTATGGTTCTTGTAACCCTAACCCTAGCCAGGCATTAAAAGCATTCCGATTTAACTACCATTTAACAGTATTTTTCAGCTTCATGAAAATTTGCCTGAACAAGACAGATTATTAAAGAAGATACATTTCCTAGAGGTTTTAAAAACCGTTTTGATAGTTTGAGACTGATTTTTCTTGGTTTGAGGAAAAAAATCATCTTTGATGTTTGGAGGGCTTCTGAGACACCCTGCCGGAACTTACATTTGAAACCCTAGCTAGGGTTAGGGTTAGCATTCCCACAACAGGTAGAAGTTTTTTACTGTCAGTGCTGCATTCCGGGCCCCCAGTTATCTTAAGGGTGAATGATAATTTGCTCCTATCTGCACTTTTAGTTTTCGGACAGTTTTGGTCACCTTTTTGTATATTGCCCTATCCAGTGATTTTATCCAAAACTGAGCCAGATGAAAAGTGTGAAGAATACCTGTTCTAATGGGTAAACTCTCTTCATTTTGTCATTTAAAGTGCAGCTAAAAGTGCAACAGCGGGCAAAATTCTATGGTTCTTGTAACCCTAACCATAGCCAGGCATTAAAAGCATGCCGATTTAACTACCATTTAAAAGCATTTTTCAGCTTCATGAAAATTTGCCTGAACAAGACAGATTATTAAAGAAGATACATTTCCTAGAGGTTTTAAAAACCGTTTTGATAGTTTAAGACTGATTTTTTTTGGTTTGAGGAAAACAATCATCTTTGATGTTTGGAGGGCTTCTGAGACACCCTGCTGGAATGCACATTTGAAACCCTAGCTAGGGTTAGGGGTTAGCATTCCCACAACAGGTAGAAGTTTTTTACTGTCAGTGCTGCATTCCGGGCCCCCAGTTATCTTTAGGATGAGTGATAATTTGCTCCTATCTGCACTTTTAGTTTTCGGACAGTTTTGGTCACCTTTTTGTATATTGCCCTATCCAGTGATTTTATCCAAAACTGAGCCAGATGAAAAGTGTGAAGAATACCTGTTCTAATGGGTAAACTCTCTTCATTTTGTTATTTAAAGTGCAGCTAAAAGTGCAACAGCGGGCAAAATTCTATGGTTCTTGTAACCCTAACCCAAGCCAGGCATTAAAAGCATGCCGATTTAACTACCATTTAACAGCATTTTTCAGCTTCATGAAAATTTGCCTGAACAAGACAGATTATTAAAGAAGATACATTTCCTAGAGGTTTTAAAAACCGTTTTGATAGTTTAAGACTGATTTTTTTTGGTTTGAGGAAAACAATCATATTTGATGTTTGGAGGGCTTCTGAGACACCCTGCTGGAATGCACATTTGAAACCCTAGCTAGGGTTAGGGTTAGCATTCCCACAACAGGTAGAAGTTTTTTACTGTCAGTGTTGCATTCCGGGTCCCCAGTTATCTTTAGGATGAGTGATAATTTGCTCCTATCTGCACTTTTAGTTTTCGGACAGTTTTGGTCACCTTTTTGTATATTGCCCTATCCAGTGATTTTATCCAAAACTGAGCCAGATGAAAAGTGTGAAGAATACCTGTTCTAATGGGTAAACTCTCTTCATTTTGTCATTTAAAGTGCAGCTAAAAGTGCAACAGCGGGCAAAATTCTATGGTTCTTGTAACCCTAACCCTAGCCAGGCATTAAAAGCATGCCGATTTAACTACCATTAAAAGCATTTTTCAGCTTCATGAAAATTTGCCTAAACCAGACAGAATATTAAAGAAGATACATTTCCTAGAGGTTTTAAAAACCGTTTTGATATTTAAGACTGATTTTTTTTGGTTTGAGGAAAAAAATCATCTTTGATGTTTGGAGGGCTTCTGAGACACCCTGCCGGAATGTACATTTGAAACGCTAGGTAGGGTTAGGGTTAGCATTCCCACAACAGGTAGAAGTTTTTTACTGTCAGTGCTGCATTCCGGGTCCCCAGTTATCTTTAGGATGAGTGATAATTTGTTCCTATCTGCACTTTTAGTTTTCGGACAGTATTGGTCACCTTTTTGTATATTGCCCTATCCAGTGATTTTATCCAAAACTGAGCCAGATGAAAAGTGTGAAGAATACCTGTTCTAATGGGTAAACTCTCTTCCTTTTGTCATTTAAAGTGCAGCTAAAAGTGCAACAGCGGGCAAAATTCTATGGTTCTTGTAACCCTAACCCTAGCCAGACATTAAAAGCATTCCGATTTAACTACCATTTAACAGCATTTTTCAGCTTCATGAAAATTTGCCTGAACAAAACAGATTATTAAAGAAGATACATTTCCTAGAGGTTTTAGAAACCGTTTTAATAGTTTGAGACTGATTTTTTGGAGTTTGAGGAAAAAATTCATCTTTGATGTTTGGAGGGCTTCTGAGACACCCTGCCGGAATGTACATTTGAAACCCTAGCTAGGGTTAGGGTTAGCATTCCCACAACAGGTAGAAGTTTTTTACTGTCAGTGTTGCATTCCGGGTCCCCAGTTATCTTTAGGATGAGTGATAATTTGCTCCTATCTGCACTTTTAGTTTTCGGACAGTTTTGGTCACCTTTTTGTATATTGCCCTATCCAGTGATTTTATCCAAAACTGAGCCAGATGAAAAGTGTGAAGAATACCTGTTCTAATGGGTAAACTCTCTTCATTTTGTCATTTAAAGTGCAGCTAAAAGTGCAACAGCGGGCTAAATTCTATGGTTCTTGTAACCCTAACCCTAGCCAGACATTAAAAGCATTCTGATTTAACTACCATTTAACAGCATTTTTCAGCTTCATGAAAATTTGCCTGAACAAAACAGATTATTAAAGAAGATACATTTCCTAGAGGTTTTAGAAACCATTTTGATAGTTTGAGACTGATTTTTTGGAGTTTGAGGAAAAAAATCATTTTTGATGTTTGGAGGGCTTCTGAGACACCCTGCCGGAATGTACATTTGAAACCCTAGGTAGGGTTAGGGTTAGCATTCCCACAACAGGTAGAAGTTTTTTACTGTCAGTGCTGCATTCCGGGTTCCCAGTTATCTTAAGGGTGAATGATAATTTGCTCCTATCTGCACTTTTAGTTTTCGGACAGTTTTGGTCACCTTTTTGTATATTGCCCTATCCAGTGATTTTATCCAAAACTGAGCCAGATGAAAAGTGTGAAGAATACCTGTTCTAATGGGTAAACTCTCTTCATTTTGTCATTTAAAGTGCAGCTAAAAGTGCAACAGCGGGCAAAATTCTATGGTTCTTGTAACCCTAACCCTAGCCAGGCATTAAAAGCATGCCGATTTAACTACCATTTAACAGCATTTTTCAGCTTCATGAAAACTTGCCTAAACCAGACAGATTATTAAAGAAGATACATCTCCTAGAGGTTTTAAAAACCGTTTTGATAGTTTGAGACTGATTTTTTGGAGTTTGAGGAAAAAAATCATCTTTGATGTTTGGAGGGCTTCTGAGACACCCTGCCGGATTGTACATTTGAAACCCTAGATAGGGTTAGGGTTAGCATTCCCACAACAGGTAGAAGTTTTTTACTGTCAGTGCTGCATTCCGGGCCCCCAGTTATCTTAAGGGTGAATGATAATTTGCTCCTATCTGCACTTTTAGTTTTCGGACAGTTTTGGTCACCTTTTTGTATATTGCCCTATCCAGTGATTTTATCCAAAACTGAGCCAGATGAAAAGTGTGAAGAATACCTGTTCTAATGGGTAAACTCTCTTCATTTTGTCATTTAAAGTGCAGCTAAAAGTGCAACAGCGGGCAAAATTCTATGGTTCTTGTAACCCTAACCCTAGCCAGGCATTAAAAGCATGCCGATTTAACTACCATTTAAAAGCATTTTTCAGCTTCATGAAAATTTGCCTGAACAAGACAGATTATTAAAGAAGATACATTTCCTAGAGGTTTTAAAAACCGTTTTGATAGTTTAAGACTGATTTTTTTTGGTTTGAGGAAAACAATCATCTTTGATGTTTGGAGGGCTTCTGAGACACCCTGCTGGAATGCACATTTGAAACCCTAGCTAGGGTTAGGGGTTAGCATTCCCACAACAGGTAGAAGTTTTTTACTGTCAGTGCTGCATTCCGGGCCCCCAGTTATCTTTAGGATGAGTGATAATTTGTTCCTATCTGCACTTTTGGTTTTCGGACAGTATTGGTCACCTTTTTGTATATTGCCCTATCCAGTGATTTTATCCAAAACTGAGCCAGATGAAAAGTGTGAAGAATACCTGTTCTAATGGGTAAACTCTCTTCCTTTTGTCATTTAAAGTGCAGCTAAAAGTGCAACAGCGGGCAAAATTCTATGGTTCTTGTAACCCTAACCCTAGCCAGACATTAAAAGCATTCCGATTTAACTACCATTTAACAGCATTTTTCAGCTTCATGAAAATTTGCCTGAACAAAACAGATTATTAAAGAAGATACATCTCCTAGAGGTTTTAAAAACCGTTTTGATAGTTTGAGACTGATTTTTTGGAGTTTGAGGAAAAAAATCATCTTTGATGTTTGGAGGGCTTCTGAGACACCCTGCCGGAACGTACATTTGAAACCCTAGCTAGGGTTAGGGTTAGCATTCCCACAACAGGTAGAAGGTTTTTACTGTCAGTGCTGCATTCCGGGCTCCCAGTTATCTTAAGGGTGAATGATAATTTGCTCCTATCTGCACTTTTAGTTTTCGGACAGTTTTGGTCACCTTTTTGTATATTGCCCTATCCAGTGATTTTATCCAAAACTGAGCCAGATGAAAAGTGTGAAGAATACCTGTTCTAATGGGTAAACTCTCTTCCTTTTGTCATTTAAAGTGCAGCTAAAAGTGCAACAGCGGGCAAAATTCTATGGTTCTTGTAACCCTAACCCTAGCCAGACATTAAAAGCATTCCGATTTAACTACCATTTAACAGTATTTTTCAGCTTCATGAAAATTTGCCTGAACAAGACAGATTATTAAAGAAGATACATTTCCTAGAGGTTTTAAAAACCGTTTTGATAGTTTGAGACTGATTTTTCTTGGTTTGAGGAAAAAAATCATCTTTGATGTTTGGAGGGCTTCTGAGACACCCTGCCGGAACTTACATTTGAAACCCTAGCTAGGGTTAGGGTTAGCATTCCCACAACAGGTAGAAGTTTTTTACTGTCAGTGCTGCATTCCGGGCCCCCAGTTATCTTAAGGGTGAATGATAATTTGCTCCTATCTGCACTTTTAGTTTTCGGACAGTTTTGGTCACCTTTTTGTATATTGCCCTATCCAGTGATTTTATCCAAAACTGAGCCAGATGAAAAGTGTGAAGAATACCTGTTCTAATGGGTAAACTCTCTTCATTTTGTCATTTAAAGTGCAGCTAAAAGTGCAACAGCGGGCAAAATTCTATGGTTCTTGTAACCCTAACCCTAGCCAGGCATTAAAAGCATGCCGATTTAACTACCATTTAAAAGCATTTTTCAGCTTCATGAAAATTTGCCTGAACAAGACAGATTATTAAAGAAGATACATTTCCTAGAGGTTTTAGAAACCGTTTTGATAGTTTGAGACTGATTTTTTGGAGTTTGAGGAAAAAAATCATCTTTGATGTTTGGAGGGCTTCTGAGACACCCTGCCGGAATGTACATTTGAAACCCTAGGTAGGGTTAGGGTTAGCATTCCCACAACAGGTAGAAGTTTTTTACTGTCAGTGCTGCATTCCGGGTCCCCAGTTATCTTTAGGATGAGTGATAATTTGCTCCTATCTGCACTTTTAGTTTTCGGACAGTTTTGTTCACCTTTTTGTATATTGCCCTATCCAATGATTTTATCCAAAACTGAGCCAGATGAAAAGTGTGAAGAATACCTGTTCTAATGGGTAAACTCTCTTCATTTTGTCATTTAAAGTGCAGCTAAAAGTGCAACAGCGGGCAAAATTCTATGGTTCTTGTAACCCTAAACCTAGCCAGACATTAAAAGCATTCCGATTTAACTACCATTTAACAGCATTTTTCAGCTTCATGAAAATTTGCCTAAACCAGACAGATTATTAAAGAAGATACATTTCCTAGAGGTTTTAGAAACCGTTTTGATAGTTTGAGACGGATTTTTTGGAGTTTGAGGAAAAAAATCATCTTTGATGTTTGGAGGGCTTCTGAGACACCCTGCCGGAACGTACATTTGAAACCCTAGCTAGGGTTAGGGTTAGCATTCCCACAACAGGTAGAAGTTTTTTACTGTCAGTGCTGCATTCCGGGCCCCCAGTTATCTTTAGGATGAGTGATAATTTTCTCCTATCTGCACTTTTAGTTTTCGGACAGTTTTGGTCACCTTTTTGTATATTGGCCTATCCAGTGATTTTATCCAAAACTGAGCCAGATGAAAAGTGTGAAGAATACCTGTTCTAATGGGTAAACTCTCTTCATTTTGTCATTTAAAGTGCAGCTAAAAGTGCAACAGCGGGCAAAATTCTATGGTTCTTGTAACCCTAACCCTAGCCAGGCATTAAAAGCATGCCGATTTAACTACCATTTAACAGCATTTTTCAGCTTCATGAAAATTTGCCTGAACAAAACAGATTATTAAAGAAGATATATTTCCTAGAGGTTTTAGAAACCGTTTTAATAGTTTGAGACTGATTTTTTGGAGTTTGAGGAAAAAATTCATCTTTGATGTTTGGAGGGCTTCTGAGACACCCTGCCGGAATGTACATTTGAAACCCTAGCTAGGGTTAGGGTTAGCATTCCCACAACAGGTAGAAGTTTTTTACTGTCAGTGTTGCATTCCGGGTCCCCAGTTATCTTTAGGTTGAGTGATAATTTGCTCCTATCTGCACTTTTAGTTTTCGGACAGTTTTGGTCACCTTTTTGTATATTGCCCTATCCAGTGATTTTATCCAAAACTGAGCCAGATGAAAAGTGTGAAGAATACCTGTTCTAATGGGTAAACTCTCTTCATTTTGTCATTTAAAGTGCAGCTAAAAGTGCAACAGCGGGCAAAATTATATGGTTCTTGTAACCCTAACCCACGCCAGACATTAAAAGCATTCCGATTTAACTACCATTTAACAGCATTTTTCAGCTTCATGAAAATTTGCCTGAACAAAACAGATTATTATAGAAGATACATTTCCTAGAGGTTTTAGAAACCGTTTTAATAGTTTGAGATTGATTTTTTGGAGTTTGAGGAAAAAATGCATCTTTGATGTTTGGAGGGCTTCTGAGACAACCTGCTGGAATGCACATTTGAAACCCTAGCTAGGGTTAGGGGTTAGCATTCCCACAACAGGTAGAAGTTTTTTACTGTCAGTGCTGCATTCCGGGCCCCCAGTTATCTTTAGGATGAGTGATAATTTGTTCCTATCTGCACTTTTAGTTTTCGGACAGTTTTGTTCACCTTTTTGTATATTGCCCTATCCAGGTATTTTTATCCAAAACTGAGCCAGATGAAAAGTGTGAAGAATACCTGTTCTAATGGGTAAACTCTCTTCATTTTGTCATTTAAAGTGCAGCTAAAAGTGCAACAACGGGCAAAATTCTATGGTTCTTGTAACCCTAACCCTAGCCAGGCATTAAAAGCATGCCGATTTAACTACCATTTAAAAGCATTTTTCAGCTTCATTAAAATTTGCCTGAACAAAACAGATTATTATAGAAGATACATTTCCTAGAGGTTTTAGAAACCATTTTGATAGTTTGAGACTGATTTTTTTGAAGTTGAGGAAAAAATTCATCTTTGATGTTTGGAGGGCTCCTGAAACACCCTGCCGGAACGTACATTTGAAACCCTAGCTAGGGTTAGGCTTAGCATTCCCACAACAGGTAGAAGTTTTTTACTGTCAGTGCTGCATTCCGGGTCCCCAGTTATCTTTAGGATGAGAGATAATTTGCTCCTATCTGCACTTTTAGTTTTCGGACAGTTTTGGTCACCTTTTTGTATATTGCCCTATCCAGTGATTTTATCCAAAACTGAGCCAGATGAAAAGTGTGAAGAATATCTGTTCTAATGGGTAAACTCTCTTCATTTTGTCATTTAAAGTGCAGCTAAAAGTGCAACAGCGGAAAAATTCTATGGTTCTTGTAACCCTAACCCAAGCCAGGCATTAAAAGCATGCCGATTTAACTACCATTTAACAGCATTTTTCAGCTTCATGAAAATTTGCCTGAACAAGACAGATTATTAAAGAAGATACATTTCCTAGAGGTTTTAAAAACCGTTTTGATAGTTTGAGACTGATTTTTCTAGGTTTGAGGAAAAAAATCATCTTTGATGTTTGGAGGGCTCCTGAAACACCCTGCCGGAACGTACATTTGAAACCCTAGCTAGGGTTAGGCTTAGCATTCCCACAACAGGTAGAAGTTTTTTACTGTCAGTGCTGCATTCCGGGTCCCCAGTTATCTTTAGGATGAGAGATAATTTGCTCCTATCTGCACTTTTAGTTTTCGGACAGTTTTGGTCACCTTTTTGTATATTGCCCTATCCAGTGATTTTATCCAAAACTGAGCCAGATGAAAAGTGTGAAGAATACCTGTTCTAATGGGTAAACTCTCTTCATTTTGTCATTTAAAGTGCAGCTAAAAGTGCAACAGCGGGCAAAATTCTATGGTTCTTGTAACCCTAACCCTAGCCAGGCATTAAAAGCATGCCGATTTTACTACCATTTAACAGCATTTTTCAGCTTCATGAAAATTTGCCTAAACTAGACAGAATATTAAAGAAGATACATTTCCTAGAGGTTTTAAAAACCGTTTTAATAGTTTGAGACTGATTTTTCTAGGTTTGAGGAAAAAAATCATCTTTGATGTTTGGAGGGCTCCTGAAACACCCTGCCGGAACGTACATTTGAAACCCTAGCTAGGGTTAGGCTTAGCATTCCCACAACAGGTAGAAGTTTTTTACTGTCAGTGCTGCATTCCGGGTCCCCAGTTATCTTTAGGATGAGAGATAATTTGCTCCTATCTGCACTTTTAGTTTTCGGACAGTTTTGGTCACCTTTTTGTATATTGCCCTATCCAGTGATTTTATCCAAAACTGAGCCAGATGAAAAGTGTGAAGAATACCTGTTCTAATGGGTAAACTCTCTTCATTTTGTCATTTAAAGTGCAGCTAAAAGTGCAACAGCGGAAAAATTCTATGGTTCTTGTAACCCTAACCCAAGCCAGGCATTAAAAGCATGCCGATTTAACTACCATTTAACAGCATTTTTCAGCTTCATGAAAAGTTGCCTAAACCAGACAGAATATTAAAGAAGATACATTTCCTAGAGGTTTTAGAAACCGTTTTGATAGTTTGAGACGGATTTTTTGGAGTTTGAGGAAAAAAATCATCTTTGATGTTTGGAGGGCTTCTGAGACACCCTGCCGGAATGTACATTTGAAACCCAAGCTAGGGTTAGGCTTAGCATTCCCACAACAGGTAGAAGTTTTTTACTGTCAGTGCTGCATTCCGGGTCCCCAGTTATCTTTAGGATGAGAGATAATTTGCTCCTATCTGCACTTTTAGTTTTCGGACAGTTTTGGTCACCTTTTTGTATATTGCCCTATCCAGTGATTTTATCCAAAACTGAGCCAGATGAAAAGTGTGAAGAATACCTGTTCTAATGGGTAAACTCTCTTCATTTTGTCATTTAAAGTGCAGCTAAAAGTGCAACAGCGGGCAAAATTCTATGGTTCTTGTAACCCTAACCCTAGCCAGGCATTAAAAGCATTCCGATTTAACTACCATTTAACAGCATTTTTCAGCTTCATGAAAATTTGCCTGAACAAGACAGATAATTAAAGAAGATACATTTCCTAGAGGTTTTAAAAACCGTTTTGATAGTTTGAGACTGATTTTTATAGGTTTGAGGAAAAAAATCATCTTTGATGTTTGGTGGGCTTCTGAAACACCCTGCCGGAACGTACATTTGAAACCCTAGCTAGCGTTAGGGTTAGTATTCCCACAACAGGTAGAAGTTTTTTACTGTCAGTGCTGCATTCCGGGTCCCCAGTTATCTTTAGGATGAGTGATAATTTTCTCCTATCTGCACTTTTAGTTTTCGGACAGTTTTGTTCACCTTTTTTTATATTGCCCTATCCAGTGATTTTATCCAAAACTGAGCCAGATGAAAAGTGTGAAGAATACCTGTTCTAATGGGTAAACTCTCTTCATTTTGTCATTTAAAGTGCAGCTAAAAGTGCAACAGCGGGCAAAATTCTATGGTTCTTGTAACCCTAACCCTAGCCAGGCATTAAAAGCATGCCGATTTAACTACCATTTAAAAGCATTTTTCAGCTTCATGAAAATTTGCCTGAACAAAACAGATTATTATAGAAGATACATTTCCTAGAGGTTTTAGAAACCATTTTGATAGTTTGAGACTGATTTTTTTGATTTTGAGGAAAAAATTCATCTTTGATGTTTGGAGGGCTTCTGAGACACCCTGCCGGAATGTACATTTGAAACCCTAGATAGGGTTAGTGTTAGCATTCCCACAACAGGTAGAAGTTTTTACTGTCAGTGCTGCATTCCGGGCCCCCAGTTATCTTTAGGATGAGTGATAATTTGCTCCTATCTGCACTTTTAGTATTCGGACAGTTTTGTTCACCTTTTTGTACATTGCCCTATCCAGTGATTTTATCCAAAACTGAGCCAGATGAAAAGTGTGAAGAATACCTGCTCTAATGGGTAAACTCTCTTCATTTTGTCATTTAAAGTGCAGCTAAAAGTGCAACAGCGGGCAAACTTCTATGGTTCTTGTAACCCTAACCCTAGCCAGGCATTAAAAGCATGCCGATTTAACTACCATTTAAAAGCATTTTTCAGCTTCATGAAAATTTGCCTAAACCAGACAGAATAATAAAGAAGATACATTTCCTAGAGGTTTTAGAAACCGTTTTGATAGTTTGAGACGGATTTTTTGGAGATTGAGGAAAAAATTCATCTTTGATGTTTGGAGAGCTTCTGAGACACCCTGCCGGAATGTACATTTGAAACCCTAGCTAGGGTTAGGCTTAGCATTCCCACAACAGGTAGAAGTTTTTTACTGTCAGTGCTGCATTCCGGGTCCCCAGTTATCTTTAGGATGAGAGATAATTTGCTCCTATCTGCACTTTTAGTTTTCGGACAGTTTTGGTCACCTTTTTGTATATTGCCCTATCCAGTGATTTTATCCAAAACTGAGCCAGATGAAAAGTGTGAAGAATACCTGTTCTAATGGGTAAACTCTCTTCATTTTGTCATTTAAAGTGCAGCTAAAAGTGCAACAGCGGAAAAATTCTATGGTTCTTGTAACCCTAACCCAAGCCAGGCATTAAAAGCATGCCGATTTAACTACCATTTAACAGCATTTTTCAGCTTCATGAAAATTTGCCTGAACAAGACAGATTATTAAAGAAGATACATTTCCTAGAGGTTTTAAAAACCGTTTTGATAGTTTGAGACTGATTTTTCTAGGTTTGAGGAAAAAAATCATCTTTGATGTTTGGAGGGCTCCTGAAACACCCTGCCGGAACGTACATTTGAAACCCTAGCTAGGGTTAGGCTTAGCATTCCCACAACAGGTAGAAGTTTTTTACTGTCAGTGCTGCATTCCGGGTCCCCAGTTATCTTTAGGATGAGAGATAATTTGCTCCTATCTGCACTTTTAGTTTTCGGACAGTTTTGGTCACCTTTTTGTATATTGCCCTATCCAGTGATTTTATCCAAAACTGAGCCAGATGAAAAGTGTGAAGAATACCTGTTCTAATGGGTAAACTCTCTTCATTTTGTCATTTAAAGTGCAGCTAAAAGTGCAACAGCGGGCAAAATTCTATGGTTCTTGTAACCCTAACCCTAGCCAGGCATTAAAAGCATGCCGATTTAACTACCATTTAAAAGCATTTTTCAGCTTCATGAAAATTTGCCTGAACAAGACAGATTATTAAAGAAGATACATTTCCTAGAGGTTTTAAAAACCGTTTTGATAGTTTAAGACTGATTTTTCTTGGTTTGAGGAAAACAATCATCTTTGATGTTTGGAGGGCTTCTGAGACACCCAGCTGGAATGCACATTTGAAACCCTAGCTAGGGTTAGGGGTTAGCATTCCCACAACAGGTAGAAGTTTTTTACTGTCAGTGCTACATTCCGGGCCCCAAGTTATCTTTAGGATGAGAGATAATTTTCTCATATCTGCACTTCTAGTTTTCGGACAGTTTTGGTCACCTTTTTGTATATTGGCCTATCCAGTGATTTTATCCAAAACTGAGCCAGATGAAAAGTGTGAAGAATACCTGTTCTAATGGGTAAACTCTCTTCATTTTGTCATTTAAAGTGCAGCTAAAAGTGCAACAGCGGGCAAAATTCTATGGTTCTTGTAACCCTAACCCTAGCCAGGCATTAAAAGCATGCCGATTTAACTACCATTTAAAAGCATTTTTCAGCTTCATGAAAATTTGCCTGAACAAGACAGATTATTAAAGAAGATACATTTCCTAGAGGTTTTAGAAACCGTTTTGATAGTTTGAGACTGATTTTTTGGAGTTTGAGGAAAAAAATCATCTTTGATGTTTGGAGGGCTTCTGAGACACCCTGCCGGAATGTACATTTGAAACCCTAGGTAGGGTTAGGGTTAGCATTCCCACAACAGGTAGAAGTTTTTTACTGTCAGTGCTGCATTCCGGGTCCCCAGTTATCTTTAGGATGAGTGATAATTTGCTCCTATCTGCACTTTTAGTTTTCGGACAGTTTTGTTCACCTTTTTGTATATTGCCCTATCCAGGTATTTTTATCCAAAACTGAGCCAGATGAAAAGTGTGAAGAATACCTGTTCTAATGGGTAAACTCTCTTCATTTTGTCATTTAAAGTGCAGCTAAAAGTGCAACAGCGGGCAAAATTCTATGGTTCTTGTAACCCTAAACCTAGCCAGACATTAAAAGCATTCCGATTTAACTACCATTTAACAGCATTTTTCAGCTTCATGAAAATTTGCCTAAACCAGACAGATTATTAAAGAAGATACATTTCCTAGAGGTTTTAGAAACCGTTTTGATAGTTTGAGATGGATTTTTTGGAGTTTGAGGAAAAAAATCATCTTTGATGTTTGGAGGGCTTCTGAGACACCCTGCCGGAACGAACATTTGAAACCCTAGCTAGGGTTAGGGTTAGCATTCCCACAACAGGTAGAAGTTTTTTACTGTCAGTGCTGCATTCCGGGCCCCCAGTTATCTTTAGGATGAGTGATAATTTTCTCCTATCTGCACTTTTAGTTTTCGGACAGTTTTGGTCACCTTTTTGTATATTGGCCTATCCAGTGATTTTATCCAAAACTGAGCCAGATGAAAAGTGTGAAGAATACCTGTTCTAATGGGTAAACTCTCTTCATTTTGTCATTTAAAGTGCAGCTAAAAGTGCAACAGCGGGCAAAATTCTATGGTTCTTGTAACCCTAACCCTAGCCAGGCATTAAAAGCATGCCGATTTAACTACCATTTAACAGCATTTTTCAGCTTCATGAAAATTTGCCTGAACAAAACAGATTATTAAAGAAGATATATTTCCTAGAGGTTTTAGAAACCGTTTTAATAGTTTGAGACTGATTTTTTGGAGTTTGAGGAAAAAATTCATCTTTGATGTTTGGAGGGCTTCTGAGACACCCTGCCGGAATGTACATTTGAAACCCTAGCTAGGGTTAGGGTTAGCATTCCCACAACAGGTAGAAGTTTTTTACTGTCAGTGTTGCATTCCGGGTCCCCAGTTATCTTTAGGTTGAGTGATAATTTGCTCCTATCTGCACTTTTAGTTTTCGGACAGTTTTGGTCACCTTTTTGTATATTGCCCTATCCAGTGATTTTATCCAAAACTGAGCCAGATGAAAAGTGTGAAGAATACCTGTTCTAATGGGTAAACTCTCTTCATTTTGTCATTTAAAGTGCAGCTAAAAGTGCAACAGCGGGCAAAATTATATGGTTCTTGTAACCCTAACCCACGCCAGGCATTAAAAGCATTCCGATTTAACTACCATTTAACAGCATTTTTCAGCTTCATGAAAATTTGCCTGAACAAAACAGATTATTATAGAAGATACATTTCCTAGAGGTTTTAGAAACCGTTTTAATAGTTTGAGATTGATTTTTTGGAGTTTGAGGAAAAAATGCATCTTTGATGTTTGGAGGGCTTCTGACACACCCTGCTGGAATGCACATTTGAAACCCTAGCTAGGGTTAGGGGTTAGCATTCCCACAACAGGTAGAAGTTTTTTACTGTCAGTGCTGCATTCCGGGCCCCCAGTTATCTTTAGGATGAGTGATAATTTGTTCCTATCTGCACTTTTAGTTTTCGGACAGTTTTGTTCACCTTTTTGTATATTGCCCTATCCAGGTATTTTTATCCAAAACTGAGCCAGATGAAAAGTGTGAAGAATACCTGTTCTAATGGGTAAACTCTCTTCATTTTGTCATTTAAAGTGCAGCTAAAAGTGCAACAGCGGGCAAAATTCTATGGTTCTTGTAACCCTAACCCTAGCCAGGCATTAAAAGCATGCCGATTTAACTACCATTTAAAAGCATTTTTCAGCTTCATTAAAATTTGCCTGAACAAAACAGATTATTATAGAAGATACATTTCCTAGAGGTTTTAGAAACCATTTTGATAGTTTGAGACTGATTTTTTTGAAGTTGAGGAAAAAATTCATCTTTGATGTTTGGAGGGCTCCTGAAACACCCTGCCGGAACGTACATTTGAAACCCTAGCTAGGGTTAGGCTTAGCATTCCCACAACAGGTAGAAGTTTTTTACTGTCAGTGCTGCATTCCGGGTCCCCAGTTATCTTTAGGATGAGAGATAATTTGCTCCTATCTGCACTTTTAGTTTTCGGACAGTTTTGGTCACCTTTTTGTATATTGCCCTATCCAGTGATTTTATCCAAAACTGAGCCAGATGAAAAGTGTGAAGAATATCTGTTCTAATGGGTAAACTCTCTTCATTTTGTCATTTAAAGTGCAGCTAAAAGTGCAACAGCGGAAAAATTCTATGGTTCTTGTAACCCTAACCCAAGCCAGGCATTAAAAGCATGCCGATTTAACTACCATTTAACAGCATTTTTCAGCTTCATGAAAATTTGCCTGAACAAGACAGATTATTAAAGAAGATACATTTCCTAGAGGTTTTAAAAACCGTTTTGATAGTTTGAGACTGATTTTTCTAGGTTTGAGGAAAAAAATCATCTTTGATGTTTGGAGGGCTCCTGAAACACCCTGCCGGAACGTACATTTGAAACCCTAGCTAGGGTTAGGCTTAGCATTCCCACAACAGGTAGAAGTTTTTTACTGTCAGTGCTGCATTCCGGGTCCCCAGTTATCTTTAGGATGAGAGATAATTTGCTCCTATCTGCACTTTTAGTTTTCGGACAGTTTTGGTCACCTTTTTGTATATTGCCCTATCCAGTGATTTTATCCAAAACTGAGCCAGATGAAAAGTGTGAAGAATACCTGTTCTAATGGGTAAACTCTCTTCATTTTGTCATTTAAAGTGCAGCTAAAAGTGCAACAGCGGGCAAAATTCTATGGTTCTTGTAACCCTAACCCTAGCCAGGCATTAAAAGCATGCCGATTTTACTACCATTTAACAGCATTTTTCAGCTTCATGAAAATTTGCCTAAACCAGACAGAATATTAAAGAAGATACATTTCCTAGAGGTTTTAAAAACCGTTTTAATAGTTTGAGACTGATTTTTCTAGGTT
Source organism: Lepisosteus oculatus (assembly GCF_040954835.1). Classification (NCBI taxonomy): domain Eukaryota; kingdom Metazoa; phylum Chordata; class Actinopteri; order Semionotiformes; family Lepisosteidae; genus Lepisosteus; species Lepisosteus oculatus. The sequence goes on from NC_090713.1 coordinate 1,476,451, forward strand.
TGAGGAAAAAAATCATCTTTGATGTTTGGAGGGCTCCTGAAACACCCTGCCGGAACGTACATTTGAAACCCTAGCTAGGGTTAGGCTTAGCATTCCCACAACAGGTAGAAGTTTTTTACTGTCAGTGCTGCATTCCGGGTCCCCAGTTATCTTTAGGATGAGAGATAATTTGCTCCTATCTGCACTTTTAGTTTTCGGACAGTTTTGGTCACCTTTTTGTATATTGCCCTATCCAGTGATTTTATCCAAAACTGAGCCAGATGAAAAGTGTGAAGAATATCTGTTCTAATGGGTAAACTCTCTTCATTTTGTCATTTAAAGTGCAGCTAAAAGTGCAACAGCGGGCAAACTTCTATGGTTCTTGTAACCCTAACCCTAGCCAGGCATTAAAAGCATGCCGATTTAACTACCATTTAACAGCATTTTTCAGCTTCATGAAAATTTGCCTAAACCAGACAGAATATTAAAGAAGATACATTTCCTAGAGGTTTTAGAAACCGTTTTGATAGTTTGAGACGGATTTTTTGGAGTTTGAGGAAAAAATTCATCTTTGATGTTTGGAGGGCTTCTGAGACACCCTGCCGGAATGTACATTTGAAACCCTAGCTAGGGTTAGGCTTAGCATTCCCACAACAGGTAGAAGTTTTTTACTGTCAGTGCTGCATTCCGGGTCCCCAGTTATCTTTAGGATGAGAGATAATTTGCTCCTATCTGCACTTTTAGTTTTCGGACAGTTTTGGTCACCTTTTTGTATATTGCCCTATCCAGTGATTTTATCCAAAACTGAGCCAGATGAAAAGTGTGAAGAATACCTGTTCTAATGGGTAAACTCTCTTCATTTTGTCATTTAAAGTGCAGCTAAAAGTGCAACAGCGGAAAAATTCTATGGTTCTTGTAACCCTAACCCAAGCCAGGCATTAAAAGCATGCCGATTTAACTACCATTTAACAGCATTTTTCAGCTTCATGAAAATTTGCCTGAACAAGACAGATTATTAAAGAAGATACATTTCCTAGAGGTTTTAAAAACCGTTTTGATAGTTTAAGACTGATTTTTTTTGGTTTGAGGAAAACAATCATCTTTGATGTTTGGAGGGCTTCTGAGACACCCTGCTGGAATGCACATTTGAAACCCTAGCTAGGGTTAGGGGTTAGCATTCCCACAACAGGTAGAAGTTTTTTACTGTCAGTGCTGCATTCCGGGCCCCCAGTTATCTTTAGGATGAGTGATAATTTGTTCCTATCTGCACTTTTAGTTTTCGGACAGTTTTGTTCACCTTTTTGTATATTGCCCTATCCAGGTATTTTTATCCAAAACTGAGCCAGATGAAAAGTGTGAAGAATACCTGTTCTAATGGGTAAACTCTCTTCATTTTGTCATTTAAAGTGCAGCTAAAAGTGCAACAGCGGGCAAACTTCTATGGTTCTTGTAACCCTAACCCTAGCCAGGCATTAAAAGCATGCCGATTTAACTACCATTTAACAGCATTTTTCAGCTTCATGAAAAGTTGCCTAAACCAGACAGAATATTAAAGAAGATACATTTCCTAGAGGTTTTAGAAACCGTTTTGATAGTTTGAGTCGGATTTTTTGGAGTTTGAGGAAAAAAATCATCTTTGATGTTTGGAGGGCTTCTGAGACACCCTGCCGGAATGTACATTTGAAACCCAAGCTAGGGTTAGGCTTAGCATTCCCACAACAGGTAGAAGTTTTTTACTGTCAGTGCTGCATTCCGGGTCCCCAGTTATCTTTAGGATGAGAGATAATTTGCTCCTATCTGCACTTTTAGTTTTCGGACAGTTTTGGTCACCTTTTTGTATATTGCCCTATCCAGTGATTTTATCCAAAACTGAGCCAGATGAAAAGTGTGAAGAATACCTGTTCTAATGGGTAAACTCTCTTCATTTTGTCATTTAAAGTGCAGCTAAAAGTGCAACAGCGGGCAAAATTCTATGGTTCTTGTAACCCTAACCCTAGCCAGGCATTAAAAGCATTCCGATTTAACTACCATTTAACAGCATTTTTCAGCTTCATGAAAATTTGCCTGAACAAGACAGATAATTAAAGAAGATACATTTCCTAGAGGTTTTAAAAACCGTTTTGATAGTTTGAGACTGATTTTTATAGGTTTGAGGAAAAAAATCATCTTTGATGTTTGGTGGGCTTCTGAAACACCCTGCCGGAACGTACATTTGAAACCCTAGCTAGCGTTAGGGTTAGTATTCCCACAACAGGTAGAAGTTTTTTACTGTCAGTGCTGCATTCCGGGTCCCCAGTTATCTTTAGGATGAGTGATAATTTTCTCCTATCTGCACTTTTAGTTTTCGGACAGTTTTGTTCACCTTTTTTTATATTGCCCTATCCAGTGATTTTATCCAAAACTGAGCCAGATGAAAAGTGTGAAGAATACCTGTTCTAATGGGTAAACTCTCTTCATTTTGTCATTTAAAGTGCAGCTAAAAGTGCAACAGCGGGCAAAATTCTATGGTTCTTGTAACCCTAACCCTAGCCAGGCATTAAAAGCATGCCGATTTAACTACCATTTAAAAGCATTTTTCAGCTTCATGAAAATTTGCCTGAACAAAACAGATTATTATAGAAGATACATTTCCTAGAGGTTTTAGAAACCATTTTGATAGTTTGAGACTGATTTTTTTGATTTTGAGGAAAAAATTCATCTTTGATGTTTGGAGGGCTTCTGAGACACCCTGCCGGAATGTACATTTGAAACCCTAGATGGGGTTAGTGTTAGCATTCCCACAACAGGTAGAAGTTTTTACTGTCAGTGCTGCATTCCGGGCCCCCAGTTATCTTTAGGATGAGTGATAATTTGCTCCTATCTGCACTTTTAGTATTCGGACAGTTTTGTTCACCTTTTTGTACATTGCCCTATCCAGTGATTTTATCCAAAACTGAGCCAGATGAAAAGTGTGAAGAATACCTGCTCTAATGGGTAAACTCTCTTCATTTTGTCATTTAAAGTGCAGCTAAAAGTGCAACAGCGGGCAAACTTCTATGGTTCTTGTAACCCTAACCCTAGCCAGGCATTAAAAGCATGCCGATTTAACTACCATTTAAAAGCATTTTTCAGCTTCATGAAAATTTGCCTAAACCAGACAGAATAATAAAGAAGATACATTTCCTAGAGGTTTTAGAAACCGTTTTGATAGTTTGAGACGGATTTTTTGGAGATTGAGGAAAAAATTCATCTTTGATGTTTGGAGGGCTTCTGAGACACCCTGCCGGAATGTACATTTGAAACCCTAGCTAGGGTTAGGCTTAGCATTCCCACAACAGGTAGAAGTTTTTTACTGTCAGTGCTGCATTCCGGGTCCCCAGTTATCTTTAGGATGAGAGATAATTTGCTCCTATCTGCACTTTTAGTTTTCGGACAGTTTTGGTCACCTTTTTGTATATTGCCCTATCCAGTGATTTTATCCAAAACTGAGCCAGATGAAAAGTGTGAAGAATACCTGTTCTAATGGGTAAACTCTCTTCATTTTGTCATTTAAAGTGCAGCTAAAAGTGCAACAGCGGAAAAATTCTATGGTTCTTGTAACCCTAACCCAAGCCAGGCATTAAAAGCATGCCGACTTAACTACCATTTAACAGCATTTTTCAGCTTCATGAAAATTTGCCTGAACAAGACAGATTATTAAAGAAGATACATTTCCTAGAGGTTTTAAAAACCGTTTTGATAGTTTGAGACTGATTTTTCTAGGTTTGAGGAAAAAATCATCTTTGATGTTTGGAGGGCTCCTGAAACACCCTGCCGGAACGTACATTTGAAACCCTAGCTAGGGTTAGGCTTAGCATTCCCACAACAGGTAGAAGTTTTTTACTGTCAGTGCTGCATTCCGGGTCCCCAGTTATCTTTAGGATGAGAGATAATTTGCTCCTATCTGCACTTTTAGTTTTCGGACAGTTTTGGTCACCTTTTTGTATATTGCCCTATCCAGTGATTTTATCCAAAACTGAGCCAGATGAAAAGTGTGAAGAATATCTGTTCTAATGGGTAAACTCTCTTCATTTTGTCATTTAAAGTGCAGCTAAAAGTGCAACAGAGGGCAAACTTCTATGGTTCTTGTAACCCTAACCCTAGCCAGGCATTAAAAGCATGCCGATTTAACTACCATTTAACAGCATTTTTCAGCTTCATGAAAATTTGCCTAAACCAGACAGAATATTAAAGAAGATAGATTTCCTAGAGGTTTTCGAAACCGTTTTGATAGTTTGAGACGTATTTTTTGGAGTTTGAGGAAAAAATTCATCTTTGATGTTTGGAGGGCTTCTGAGACACCCTGCCGGAATGTACATTTGAAACCCTAGCTAGGGTTAGGCTTAGCATTCCCACAGCAGGTAGAAGTTTTTTACTGTCACTGCTGCATTCCGGGCCCCCAGTTATCTTTAGGATGAGTGATAATTTGTTCCTATCTGCACTTTTAGTTTTCGGACAGTTTTGTTCACCTTTTTGTATATTGCCCTATCCAGGTATTTTTATCCAAAACTGAGCCAGATGAAAAGTGTGAAGAATACCTGTTCTAATGGGTAAACTCTCTTCATTTTGTCATTTAAAGTGCAGCTAAAAGTGCAACAGCGGGCAAACTTCTATGGTTCTTGTAACCCTAACCCTAGCCAGGCATTAAAAGCATGCCGATTTAACTACCATTTAACAGCATTTTTCAGCTTCATGAAAATTTGCCTAAACCAGACAGAATATTAAAGAAGATACATTTCCTAGAGGTTTTAGAAACCGTTTTGATAGTTTGAGACGGATTTTTTGGAGTTTGAGGAAAAAAATCATCTTTGATGTTTGGAGGGCTTCTGAGACACCCTGCCGGAATGTACATTTGAAACCCAAGCTAGGGTTAGGGTTAGCATTCCCACAACAGGTAGAAGTTTTTACTGTCAGTGCTGCATTCCGGGCCCCCAGTTATCTTTAGGATGAGTGATAATTTGCTCCTATCTGCAGTTTTAGTATTCGGACAGTTTTGTTCACCTTTTTGTACATTGCCCTATCCAGTGATTTTATCCAAAACTGAGCCAGATGAAAAGTGTGAAGAATACCTGCTCTAATGGGTAAACTCTCTTCATTTTGTCATTTAAAGTGCACCTAAAACTGCAACAGCGGGCAATATTCTATGGTTCTTGTAACCCTAAGCCTAGCCAGACATTAAAAGCATTCCGATTTAACTACCATTTAACAGCATTTTTTAGCTTCATGAAAATTTGCCTGAACAAGACAGATTATTAAAGAAGATACATTTCCTAGAGGTTTTAAAAACCGTTTTAATAGTTTGAGACTGATTTTTCTAGGTTTGAGGAAAAAAATCATCTTTGATGTTTGGAGGGCTCCTGAAACACCCTGCCGGAACGTACATTTGAAACCCTAGCTAGGGTTAGGCTTAGCATTCCCACAACAGGTAGAAGTTTTTTACTGTCAGTGCTGCATTCCGGGTCCCCAGTTATCTTTAGGATGAGAGATAATTTGCTCCTATCTGCACTTTTAGTTTTCGGACAGTTTTGGTCACCTTTTTGTATATTGCCCTATCCAGTGATTTTATCCAAAACTGAGCCAGATGAAAAGTGTGAAGAATATCTGTTCTAATGGGTAAACTCTCTTCATTTTGTCATTTAAAGTGCAGCTAAAAGTGCAACAGCGGAAAAATTCTATGGTTCTTGTAACCCTAACCCAAGCCAGGCATTAAAAGCATGCCGATTTAACTACCATTTAACAGCATTTTTCAGCTTCATGAAAATTTGCCTGAACAAGACAGATTATTAAAGAAGATACATTTCCTAGAGGTTTTAAAAACCGTTTTGATAGTTTGAGACTGATTTTTCTAGGTTTGAGGAAAAAAATCATCTTTGATGTTTGGAGGGCTCCTGAAACACCCTGCCGGAACGTACATTTGAAACCCTAGCTAGGGTTAGGCTTAGCATTCCCACAACAGGTAGAAGTGTTTTACTGTCAGTGCTGCATTCCGGGTCCCCAGTTATCTTTAGGATGAGAGATAATTTGCTCCTATCTGCACTTTTAGTTTTCGGACAGTTTTGGTCACCTTTTTGTATATTGCCCTATCCAGTGATTTTATCCAAAACTGAGCCAGATGAAAAGTGTGAAGAATATCTGTTCTAATGGGTAAACTCTCTTCATTTTGTCATTTAAAGTGCAGCTAAAAGTGCAACAGCGGGCAAACTTCTATGGTTCTTGTAACCCTAACCCTAGCCAGGCATTAAAAGCATGCCGATTTAACTACCATTTAAAAGCATTTTTCAGCTTCATGAAAATTTGCCTAAACCAGACAGAATAATAAAGAAGATACATTTCCTAGAGGTTTTAGAAACCGTTTTGATAGTTTGAGACGGATTTTTTGGAGTTTGAGGAAAAAATTCATCTTTGATGTTTGGAGGGCTTCTGAGACACCCTGCCGGAATGTACATTTGAAACCCTAGCTAGGGTTAGGCTTAGCATTCCCACAACAGGTAGAAGTTTTTTACTGTCAGTGCTGCATTCCGGGTCCCCAGTTATCTTTAGGATGAGAGATAATTTGCTCCTATCTGCACTTTTAGTTTTCGGACAGTTTTGGTCACCTTTTTGTATATTGCCCTATCCAGTGATTTTATCCAAAACTGAGCCAGATGAAAAGTGTGAAGAATACCTGTTCTAATGGGTAAACTCTCTTCATTTTGTCATTTAAAGTGCAGCTAAAAGTGCAACAGCGGAAAAATTCTATGGTTCTTGTAACCCTAACCCAAGCCAGGCATTAAAAGCATGCCGATTTAACTACCATTTAACAGCATTTTTCAGCTTCATGAAAATTTGCCTGAACAAGACAGATTATTAAAGAAGATACATTTCCTAGAGGTTTTAAAAACCGTTTTGATAGTTTGAGACTGATTTTTCTAGGTTTGAGGAAAAAAATCATCTTTGATGTTTGGAGGGCTCCTGAAACACCCTGCCGGAACGTACATTTGAAACCCTAGCTAGGGTTAGGCTTAGCATTCCCACAACAGGTAGAAGTTTTTTACTGTCAGTGCTGCATTCCGGGTCCCCAGTTATCTTTAGGATGAGAGATAATTTGCTCCTATCTGCACTTTTAGTTTTCGGACAGTTTTGGTCACCTTTTTGTATATTGCCCTATCCAGTGATTTTATCCAAAACTGAGCCAGATGAAAAGTGTGAAGAATACCTGTTCTAATGGGTAAACTCTCTTCATTTTGTCATTTAAAGTGCAGCTAAAAGTGCAACAGCGGGCAAAATTCTATGGTTCTTGTAACCCTAACCCTAGCCAGGCATTAAAAGCATGCCGATTTAACTACCATTTAAAAGCATTTTTCAGCTTCATGAAAATTTGCCTGAACAAAACAGATTATTAAAGAAGATACATTTCCTAGAGGTTTTAAAAACCGTTTTGATAGTTTGAGACTGATTTTTCTTGGTTTGAGGAAAAAAATAATCTTTGATGTTTGGAGGGCTTCTGAGACACCCTGCTGGAATCCACATTTGAAACCCTAGCTAGGGTTAGGCTTAGCATTCCCACAACAGGTAGAAGTTTTTTACTGTCAGTGCTGCATTCCGGGTCCCCAGTTATCTTTAGGATGAGTGATAATTTGCTCCTATCTGCACTTTTAGTTTTCGGACAGTTTTGTTCACCTTTTTGTACATTGCCCTATCCAGTGATTTTATCCAAAACTGAGCCAGATGAAAAGTGTGAAGAATACCTGTTCTAATGGGTAAACTCTCTTCATTTTGTCATTTAAAGTGCAGCTAAAAGTGCAACAGCGGGCAAAATTCTATGGTTCTTGTAACCCTAACCCTAGCCAGACATTAAAAGCATGCCGATTTAACTACCATTTAACAGCATTTTTCAGCTTCATGAAAATTTGCCTGAACAAGACAGATTATTAAAGAAGATACATTTCCTAGAGGTTTTAAAAACCGTTTTGATAGTTTGAGACTGATTTTTCTAGGTTTGAGGAAAAAAATCATCTTTGATGTTTGGTGGGCTTCTGAAACACCCTGCCGGAATGTACATTTGAAACCCTAGCTAGGGTTAGGCTTAGCATTCCCACAACAGGTAGAAGTTTTTTACTGTCAGTGCTGCATTCCGGGTCCCCAGTTATCTTTAGGATGAGAGATAATTTGCTCCTATCTGCACTTTTAGTTTTCGGACAGTTTTGGTCACCTTTTTGTATATTGCCCTATCCAGTGATTTTATCCAAAACTGAGCCAGATGAAAAGTGTGAAGAATACCTGTTCTAATGGGTAAACTCTCTTCATTTTGTCATTTAAAGTGCAGCTAAAAGTGCAACAGCGGGCAATATTCTATGGTTCTTGTAACCCTAAGCCTAGCCAGACATTAAAAGCATTCCGATTTAACTACCATTTAAAAGCATTTTTCAGCTTAATGAAAATTTGCCTGAACAAGACAGATTATTAAAGAAGATACATTTCCTAGAGGTTTTAAAAACCGTTTTGATAGTTTGAGACTGATTTTTCTAGGTTTGAGGAAAAAAATCATCTTTGATGTTTGGAGGGCTTCTGAAACACCCTGCCGGAACGTACATTTGAAACCCTAGCTAGGGTTAGGGTTAGCATTCCCATAACAGGTAGAAGTTTTTTACTGTCAGTGCTGCATTCCGGGTCCCCAGTTATCTTTAGGATGAGTGATAATTTGCTCCTATCTGCACTTTTAGTTTTCGGACAGTTTTGGTCACCTTTTTGTATATTGCCCTATCCAGTGATTTTATCCAAAACTGAGCCAGATGAAAAGTGTGAAGAATACCTGTTCTAATGGGTAAACTCTCTTCATTTTGTCATTTAAAGTGCAGCTAAAAGTGCAACAGCGGGCAAACTTCTATGGTTCTTGTAACCCTAACCCTAGCCAGGCATTAAAAGCATGCCGATTTAACTACCATTTAACAGCATTTTTCAGCTTCATGAAAATTTGCCTAAACCAGACAGAATATTAAAGAAGATACATTTCCTAGATGTTTTAGAAACCGTTTTGATAGTTTGAGATGGATTTTTTGGAGTTTGAGGAAAAAAATCATCTTTGATGTTTGGAGGGCTTCTGAGACACCCTGCCGGAATGTACATTTGAAACCCAAGCTAGGGTTAGGGTTAGCATTCCCACAACAGGTAGAAGTTTTTACTGTCAGTGCTGCATTCCGGGCCCCCAGTTATCTTTAGGATGAGTGATAATTTGCTCCTATCTGCACTTTTAGTTTTCGGACAGTTTTGGTCACCTTTTTGTATATTGCCCTATCCAGTGATTTTATCCAAAACTGAGCCAGATGAAAAGTGTGAAAAATACCTGTTCTAATGTGTAAACTCTCTTCATTTTGTCATTTAAAGTGCAGCTCAAAGTGCAACAGCGGGCAAAATTCTATGGTTCTTGTAACCCTAACCCTAGCCAGGCATTAAAAGCATTCCGATTTAACTACCATTTAACAGCATTTTTCAGCTTCATGAAAATTTGCCTGAACAAGACAGATAATTAAAGAAGATACATTTCCTAGAGGTTTTAAAAACTGTTTTGATAGTTTGAGACTGATTTTTCTAGGTTTGAGGAAAAAAATCATCTTTGATGTTTGGTGGGCTTCTGAAACACCCTGCCGGAATGTACATTTGAAACCCTAGCTAGGGTTAGGCTTAGCATTCCCACAACAGGTAGAAGTTTTTTACTGTCAGTGCTGCATTCCGGGTCCCCAGTTATCTTTAGGATGAGAGATAATTTGCTCCTATCTGCACTTTTAGTTTTCGGACAGTTTTGGTCACCTTTTTGTATATTGCCCTATCCAGTGATTTTATCCAAAACTGAGCCAGATGAAAAGTGTGAAGAATACCTGTTCTAATGGGTAAACTCTCTTCATTTTGTCATTTAAAGTGCAGCTAAAAGTGCAACAGCGGAAAAATTCTATGGTTCTTGTAACCCTAACCCAAGCCAGGCATTAAAAGCATGCCGATTTAACTACCATTTAACAGCATTTTTCAGCTTCATGAAAATTTGCCTGAACAAGACAGATTATTAAAGAAGATACATTTCCTAGAGGTTTTAAAAACCGTTTTGATAGTTTGAGACTGATTTTTCTAGGTTTGAGGAAAAAAATCATCTTTGATGTTTGGTGGGCTTCTGAAACACCCTGCCGGAATGTACATTTGAAACCCTAGCTAGGGTTAGGCTTAGCATTCCCACAACAGGTAGAAGTTTTTTACTGTCAGTGCTGCATTCCGGGTCCCCAGTTATCTTTAGGATGAGAGATAATTTGCTCCTATCTGCACTTTTAGTTTTCGGACAGTTTTGGTCACCTTTTTGTATATTGCCCTATCCAGTGATTTTATCCAAAACTGAGCCAGATGAAAAGTGTGAAGAATACCTGTTCTAATGGGTAAACTCTCTTCATTTTGTCATTTAAAGTGCAGCTAAAAGTGCAACAGCGGGCAAAATTCTATGGTTCTTGTAACCCTAAGCCAAGACAGACATTAAAAGCATTCCGATTTAACTACCATTTAACAGCATTTTTCAGCTTCATGAAAATTTGCCTAAACCAGACAGATTATTAAAGAAGATACATTTCCTAGAGGTTTTAGAAACCATTTTGATAGTTTGAGACTGATTTTTTGGAGTTTGAGGAAAAAATTCATCTTTGATGTTTGGAGGGCTTCTGAGACACCCTGCCGGATTGTACATTTGAAACCCTAGATAGGGTTAGTGTTAGCATTCCCACAACAGGTAGAAGTTTTTACTGTCAGTGCTGCATTCCGGGCCCCCAGTTATCTTTAGGATGAGTGATAATTTGCTCCTATCTGCACTTTTAGTTTTCGGACAGTTTTGTTCACCTTTTTGTATATTGCCCTATCCAGTGATTTTATCCAAAACTGAGCCAGATGAAAAGTGTGAAGAATACCTGCTCTAATGGGTAAACTCTCTTCATTTTGTCATTTAAAGTGCACCTAAAAGTGCAACAGCGGGCAATATTCTATGGTTCTTGTAACCCTAAGCCTAGCCAGACATTAAAAGCATGCCGATTTAACTACCATTTAACAGCATTTTTCAGCTTCATGAAAATTTGCCTGAACAAGACAGATTATTAAAGAAGATACATTTCCTAGAGGTTTTAGAAACCGTTTTGATAGTTTGAGACGGATTTTTTGGAGTTTGAGGAAAAAAATCATCTTTGATGTTTGGAGGGCTTCTGAGACACCCTGCTGGAATGCACATTTGAAACCCTAGCTAGGGTTAGGCTTAGCATTCCCACAACAGGTAGAAGTTTTTTACTGTCAGTGCTGCATTCCGGGTCCCCAGTTATCTTTAGGATGAGAGATAATTTGCTCCTATCTGCACTTTTAGTTTTCGGAATGTTTTGGTCACCTTTTTGTATATTGCCCTATCCAGTGATTTTATCCAAAACTGAGCCAGATGAAAAGTGTGAAGAATACCTGTTCTAATGGGTAAACTCTCTTCATTTTGTCATTTAAAGTGCAGCTAAAAGTGCAACAGCGGAAAAATTCTATGGTTCTTGTAACCCTAACCCAAGCCAGGCATTAAAAGCATGCCGATTTAACTACCATTTAACAGCATTTTTCAGCTTCATGAAAATTTGCCTGAACAAGACAGATTATTAAAGAAGATACATTTCCTAGAGGTTTTAAAAACCGTTTTGATAGTTTGAGACTGATTTTTCTAGGTTTGAGGAAAAAAATCATCTTTGATGTTTGGTGGGCTTCTGAAACACCCTGCCGGAATGTACATTTGAAACCCTAGCTAGGGTTAGGCTTAGCATTCCCACAACAGGTAGAAGTTTTTTACTGTCAGTGCTGCATTCCGGGTCCCCAGTTATCTTTAGGATGAGAGATAATTTGCTCCTATCTGCACTTTTAGTTTTCGGACAGTTTTGGTCACCTTTTTGTATATTGCCCTATCCAGTGATTTTATCCAAAACTGAGCCAGATGAAAAGTGTGAAGAATACCTGTTCTAATGGGTAAACTCTCTTCATTTTGTCATTTAAAGTGCAGCTAAAAGTGCAACAGCAGGCAAAATTCTATGGTTCTTGTAACCCTAACCCTAGCCAGGCATTAAAAGCATGCCGATTTAACTACCATTTAAAAGCATTTTTCAGCTTCATGAAAATTTGCCTGAACAAAACAGATTATTAAAGAAGATACATTTCCTAGAGGTTTTAAAAACCGTTTTGATAGTTTGAGACTGATTTTTCTTGGTTTGAGGAAAAAAATAATCTTTGATGTTTGGAGGGCTTCTGAGACACCCTGCTGGAATCCACATTTGAAACCCTAGCTAGGGTTAGGCTTAGCATTCCCACAACAGGTAGAAGTTTTTTACTGTCAGTGCTGCATTCCGGGTCCCCAGTTATCTTTAGGATGAGTGATAATTTGCTCCTATCTGCACTTTTAGTTTTCGGACAGTTTTGTTCACCTTTTTGTACATTGCCCTATCCAGTGATTTTATCCAAAACTGAGCCAGATGAAAAGTGTGAAGAATACCTGTTCTAATGGGTAAACTCTCTTCATTTTGTCATTTAAAGTGCAGCTAAAAGTGCAACAGCGGGCAAAATTCTATGGTTCTTGTAACCCTAACCCTAGCCAGACATTAAAAGCATTCCGATTTAACTACCATTTAACAGCATTTTTCAGCTTCATGAAAATTTGCCTGAACAAGACAGATAATTAAAGAAGATACATTTCCTAGAGGTTTTAAAAACCGTTTTGATAGTTTGAGACTGATTTTTCTAGGTTTGAGGAAAAAAATCATCTTTGATGTTTGGTGGGCTTCTGAAACACCCTGCCGGAATGTACATTTGAAACCCTAGCTAGGGTTAGGCTTAGCATTCCCACAACAGGTAGAAGTTTTTTACTGTCAGTGCTGCATTCCGGGTCCCCAGTTATCTTTAGGATGAGAGATAATTTGCTCCTATCTGCACTTTTAGTTTTCGGACAGTTTTGGTCACCTTTTTGTATATTGCCCTATCCAGTGATTTTATCCAAAACTGAGCCAGATGAAAAGTGTGAAGAATACCTGTTCTAATGGGTAAACTCTCTTCATTTTGTCATTTAAAGTGCAGCTAAAAGTGCAACAGCGGGCAATATTCTATGGTTCTTGTAACCCTAAGCCTAGCCAGACATTAAAAGCATTCCGATTTAACTACCATTTAAAAGCATTTTTCAGCTTAATGAAAATTTGCCTGAACAAGACAGATTATTAAAGAAGATACATTTCCTAGAGGTTTTAAAAACCGTTTTGATAGTTTGAGACTGATTTTTCTAGGTTTGAGGAAAAAAATCATCTTTGATGTTTGGAGGGCTTCTGAAACACCCTGCCGGAACGTACATTTGAAACCCTAGCTAGGGTTAGGGTTAGCATTCCCATAACAGGTAGAAGTTTTTTACTGTCAGTGCTGCATTCCGGGTCCCCAGTTATCTTTAGGATGAGTGATAATTTGCTCCTATCTGCACTTTTAGTTTTCGGACAGTTTTGGTCACCTTTTTGTATATTGCCCTATCCAGTGATTTTATCCAAAACTGAGCCAGATGAAAAGTGTGAAGAATACCTGTTCTAATGGGTAAACTCTCTTCATTTTGTCATTTAAAGTGCAGCTAAAAGTGCAACAGCGGGCAAACTTCTATGGTTCTTGTAACCCTAACCCTAGCCAGGCATTAAAAGCATGCCGATTTAACTACCATTTAACAGCATTTTTCAGCTTCATGAAAATTTGCCTAAACCAGACAGAATATTAAAGAAGATACATTTCCTAGATGTTTTAGAAACCGTTTTGATAGTTTGAGACGGATTTTTTGGAGTTTGAGGAAAAAAATCATCTTTGATGTTTGGAGGGCTTCTGAGACACCCTGCCGGAATGTACATTTGAAACCCAAGCTAGGGTTAGGGTTAGCATTCCCACAACAGGTAGAAGTTTTTACTGTCAGTGCTGCATTCCGGGCCCCCAGTTATCTTTAGGATGAGTGATAATTTGCTCCTATCTGCACTTTTAGTTTTCGGACAGTTTTGGTCACCTTTTTGTATATTGCCCTATCCAGTGATTTTATCCAAAACTGAGCCAGATGAAAAGTGTGAAAAATACCTGTTCTAATGTGTAAACTCTCTTCATTTTGTCATTTAAAGTGCAGCTCAAAGTGCAACAGCGGGCAAAATTCTATGGTTCTTGTAACCCTAACCCTAGCCAGGCATTAAAAGCATTCCGATTTAACTACCATTTAACAGCATTTTTCAGCTTCATGAAAATTTGCCTGAACAAGACAGATAATTAAAGAAGATACATTTCCTAGAGGTTTTAAAAACTGTTTTGATAGTTTGAGACTGATTTTTCTAGGTTTGAGGAAAAAAATCATCTTTGATGTTTGGTGGGCTTCTGAAACACCCTGCCGGAATGTACATTTGAAACCCTAGCTAGGGTTAGGCTTAGCATTCCCACAACAGGTAGAAGTTTTTTACTGTCAGTGCTGCATTCCGGGTCCCCAGTTATCTTTAGGATGAGAGATAATTTGCTCCTATCTGCACTTTTAGTTTTCGGACAGTTTTGGTCACCTTTTTGTATATTGCCCTATCCAGTGATTTTATCCAAAACTGAGCCAGATGAAAAGTGTGAAGAATACCTGTTCTAATGGGTAAACTCTCTTCATTTTGTCATTTAAAGTGCAGCTAAAAGTGCAACAGCGGAAAAATTCTATGGTTCTTGTAACCCTAACCCAAGCCAGGCATTAAAAGCATGCCGATTTAACTACCATTTAACAGCATTTTTCAGCTTCATGAAAATTTGCCTGAACAAGACAGATTATTAAAGAAGATACATTTCCTAGAGGTTTTAAAAACCGTTTTGATAGTTTGAGACTGATTTTTCTAGGTTTGAGGAAAAAAATCATCTTTGATGTTTGGTGGGCTTCTGAAACACCCTGCCGGAATGTACATTTGAAACCCTAGCTAGGGTTAGGCTTAGCATTCCCACAACAGGTAGAAGTTTTTTACTGTCAGTGCTGCATTCCGGGTCCCCAGTTATCTTTAGGATGAGAGATAATTTGCTCCTATCTGCACTTTTAGTTTTCGGACAGTTTTGGTCACCTTTTTGTATATTGCCCTATCCAGTGATTTTATCCAAAACTGAGCCAGATGAAAAGTGTGAAGAATACCTGTTCTAATGGGTAAACTCTCTTCATTTTGTCATTTAAAGTGCAGCTAAAAGTGCAACAGCGGGCAAAATTCTATGGTTCTTGTAACCCTAAGCCAAGACAGACATTAAAAGCATTCCGATTTAACTACCATTTAACAGCATTTTTCAGCTTCATGAAAATTTGCCTAAACCAGACAGATTATTAAAGAAGATACATTTCCTAGAGGTTTTAGAAACCATTTTGATAGTTTGAGACTGATTTTTTGGAGTTTGAGGAAAAAATTCATCTTTGATGTTTGGAGGGCTTCTGAGACACCCTGCCGGATTGTACATTTGAAACCCTAGATAGGGTTAGTGTTAGCATTCCCACAACAGGTAGAAGTTTTTACTGTCAGTGCTGCATTCCGGGCCCCCAGTTATCTTTAGGATGAGTGATAATTTGCTCCTATCTGCACTTTTAGTTTTCGGACAGTTTTGTTCACCTTTTTGTATATTGCCCTATCCAGTGATTTTATCCAAAACTGAGCCAGATGAAAAGTGTGAAGAATACCTGCTCTAATGGGTAAACTCTCTTCATTTTGTCATTTAAAGTGCACCTAAAAGTGCAACAGCGGGCAATATTCTATGGTTCTTGTAACCCTAAGCCTAGCCAGACATTAAAAGCATGCCGATTTAACTACCATTTAACAGCATTTTTCAGCTTCATGAAAATTTGCCTGAACAAGACAGATTATTAAAGAAGATACATTTCCTAGAGGTTTTAGAAACCGTTTTGATAGTTTGAGACGGATTTTTTGGAGTTTGAGGAAAAAAATCATCTTTGATGTTTGGAGGGCTTCTGAGACACCCTGCTGGAATGCACATTTGAAACCCTAGCTAGGGTTAGGCTTAGCATTCCCACAACAGGTAGAAGTTTTTTACTGTCAGTGCTGCATTCCGGGTCCCCAGTTATCTTTAGGATGAGAGATAATTTGCTCCTATCTGCACTTTTAGTTTTCGGAATGTTTTGGTCACCTTTTTGTATATTGCCCTATCCAGTGATTTTATCCAAAACTGAGCCAGATGAAAAGTGTGAAGAATACCTGTTCTAATGGGTAAACTCTCTTCATTTTGTCATTTAAAGTGCAGCTAAAAGTGCAACAGCGGAAAAATTCTATGGTTCTTGTAACCCTAACCCAAGCCAGGCATTAAAAGCATGCCGATTTAACTACCATTTAACAGCATTTTTCAGCTTCATGAAAATTTGCCTGAACAAGACAGATTATTAAAGAAGATACATTTCCTAGAGGTTTTAAAAACCGTTTTGATAGTTTGAGACTGATTTTTCTAGGTTTGAGGAAAAAAATCATCTTTGATGTTTGGTGGGCTTCTGAAACACCCTGCCGGAATGTACATTTGAAACCCTAGCTAGGATTAGGCTTAGCATTCCCACAACAGGTAGAAGTTTTTTACTGTCAGTGCTGCATTCCGGGTCCCCAGTTATCTTTAGGATGAGAGATAATTTGCTCCTATCTGCACTTTTAGTTTTCGGACAGTTTTGGTCACCTTTTTGTATATTGCCCTATCCAGTGATTTTATCCAAAACTGAGCCAGATGAAAAGTGTGAAGAATACCTGTTCTAATGGGTAAACTCTCTTCATTTTGTCATTTAAAGTGCAGCTAAAAGTGCAACAGCAGGCAAAATTCTATGGTTCTTGTAACCCTAACCCTAGCCAGGCATTAAAAGCATGCCGATTTAACTACCATTTAAAAGCATTTTTCAGCTTCATGAAAATTTGCCTGAACAAAACAGATTATTAAAGAAGATACATTTCCTAGAGGTTTTAAAAACCGTTTTGATAGTTTGAGACTGATTTTTCTTGGTTTGAGGAAAAAAATAATCTTTGATGTTTGGAGGGCTTCTGAGACACCCTGCTGGAATGCACATTTGAAACCCTAGCTAGGGTTAGGCTTAGCATTCCCACAACAGGTAGAAGTTTTTTACTGTCAGTGCTGCATTCCGGGTCCCCAGTTATCTTTAGGATGAGAGATAATTTGCTCCTATCTGCACTTTTAGTTTTCGGAATGTTTTGGTCACCTTTTTGTATATTGCCCTATCCAGTGATTTTATCCAAAACTGAGCCAGATGAAAAGTGTGAAGAATACCTGTTCTAATGGGTAAACTCTCTTCATTTTGTCATTTAAAGTGCAGCTAAAAGTGCAACAGCGGAAAAATTCTATGGTTCTTGTAACCCTAACCCAAGCCAGGCATTAAAAGCATGCCGATTTAACTACCATTTAACAGCATTTTTCAGCTTCATGAAAATTTGCCTGAACAAGACAGATTATTAAAGAAGATACATTTCCTAGAGGTTTTAAAAACCGTTTTGATAGTTTGAGACTGATTTTTCTAGGTTTGAGGAAAAAAATCATCTTTGATGTTTGGTGGGCTTCTGAAACACCCTGCCGGAATGTACATTTGAAACCCTAGCTAGGGTTAGGCTTAGCATTCCCACAACAGGTAGAAGTTTTTTACTGTCAGTGCTGCATTCCGGGTCCCCAGTTATCTTTAGGATGAGAGATAATTTGCTCCTATCTGCACTTTTAGTTTTCGGACAGTTTTGGTCACCTTTTTGTATATTGCCCTATCCAGTGATTTTATCCAAAACTGAGCCAGATGAAAAGTGTGAAGAATACCTGTTCTAATGGGTAAACTCTCTTCATTTTGTCATTTAAAGTGCAGCTAAAAGTGCAACAGCAGGCAAAATTCTATGGTTCTTGTAACCCTAACCCTAGCCAGGCATTAAAAGCATGCCGATTTAACTACCATTTAAAAGCATTTTTCAGCTTCATGAAAATTTGCCTGAACAAAACAGATTATTAAAGAAGATACATTTCCTAGAGGTTTTAAAAACCGTTTTGATAGTTTGAGACTGATTTTTCTTGGTTTGAGGAAAAAAATAATCTTTGATGTTTGGAGGGCTTCTGAGACACCCTGCTGGAATCCACATTTGAAACCCTAGCTAGGGTTAGGCTTAGCATTCCCACAACAGGTAGAAGTTTTTTACTGTCAGTGCTGCATTCCGGGTCCCCAGTTATCTTTAGGATGAGTGATAATTTGCTCCTATCTGCACTTTTAGTTTTCGGACAGTTTTGTTCACCTTTTTGTACATTGCCCTATCCAGTGATTTTATCCAAAACTGAGCCAGATGAAAAGTGTGAAGAATACCTGTTCTAATGGGTAAACTCTCTTCATTTTGTCATTTAAAGTGCAGCTAAAAGTGCAACAGCGGGCAAAATTCTATGGTTCTTGTAACCCTAACCCTAGCCAGACATTAAAAGCATTCCGATTTAACTACCATTTAACAGCATTTTTCAGCTTCATGAAAATTTGCCTGAACAAGACAGATAATTAAAGAAGATACATTTCCTAGAGGTTTTAAAAACCGTTTTGATAGTTTGAGACTGATTTTTCTAGGTTTGAGGAAAAAAATCATCTTTGATGTTTGGTGGGCTTCTGAAACACCCTGCCGGAATGTACATTTGAAACCCTAGCTAGGGTTAGGCTTAGCATTCCCACAACAGGTAGAAGTTTTTTACTGTCAGTGCTGCATTCCGGGTCCCCAGTTATCTTTAGGATGAGAGATAATTTGCTCCTATCTGCACTTTTAGTTTTCGGACAGTTTTGGTCACCTTTTTGTATATTGCCCTATCCAGTGATTTTATCCAAAACTGAGCCAGATGAAAAGTGTGAAGAATACCTGTTCTAATGGGTAAACTCTCTTCATTTTGTCATTTAAAGTGCAGCTAAAAGTGCAACAGCGGGCAATATTCTATGGTTCTTGTAACCCTAAGCCTAGCCAGACATTAAAAGCATTCCGATTTAACTACCATTTAAAAGCATTTTTCAGCTTAATGAAAATTTGCCTGAACAAGACAGATTATTAAAGAAGATACATTTCCTAGAGGTTTTAAAAACCGTTTTGATAGTTTGAGACTGATTTTTCTAGGTTTGAGGAAAAAAATCATCTTTGATGTTTGGAGGGCTTCTGAAACACCCTGCCGGAACGTACATTTGAAACCCTAGCTAGGGTTAGGGTTAGCATTCCCATAACAGGTAGAAGTTTTTTACTGTCAGTGCTGCATTCCGGGTCCCCAGTTATCTTTAGGATGAGTGATAATTTGCTCCTATCTGCACTTTTAGTTTTCGGACAGTTTTGGTCACCTTTTTGTATATTGCCCTATCCAGTGATTTTATCCAAAACTGAGCCAGATGAAAAGTGTGAAGAATACCTGTTCTAATGGGTAAACTCTCTTCATTTTGTCATTTAAAGTGCAGCTAAAAGTGCAACAGCGGGCAAACTTCTATGGTTCTTGTAACCCTAACCCTAGCCAGGCATTAAAAGCATGCCGATTTAACTACCATTTAACAGCATTTTTCAGCTTCATGAAAATTTGCCTAAACCAGACAGAATATTAAAGAAGATACATTTCCTAGATGTTTTAGAAACCGTTTTGATAGTTTGAGACGGATTTTTTGGAGTTTGAGGAAAAAAATCATCTTTGATGTTTGGAGGGCTTCTGAGACACCCTGCCGGAATGTACATTTGAAACCCAAGCTAGGGTTAGGGTTAGCATTCCCACAACAGGTAGAAGTTTTTACTGTCAGTGCTGCATTCCGGGCCCCCAGTTATCTTTAGGATGAGTGATAATTTGCTCCTATCTGCACTTTTAGTTTTCGGACAGTTTTGGTCACCTTTTTGTATATTGCCCTATCCAGTGATTTTATCCAAAACTGAGCCAGATGAAAAGTGTGAAGAATACCTGTTCTAATGGGTAAACTCTCTTCATTTTGTCATTTAAAGTGCAGCTAAAAGTGCAACAGCGGAAAAATTCTATGGTTCTTGTAACCCTAACCCAAGCCAGGCATTAAAAGCATGCCGATTTAACTACCATTTAACAGCATTTTTCAGCTTCATGAAAATTTGCCTGAACAAGACAGATTATTAAAGAAGATACATTTCCTAGAGGTTTTAAAAACCGTTTTGATAGTTTGAGACTGATTTTTCTAGGTTTGAGGAAAAAAATCATCTTTGATGTTTGGTGGGCTTCTGAAACACCCTGCCGGAATGTACATTTGAAACCCTAGCTAGGGTTAGGCTTAGCATTCCCACAACAGGTAGAAGTTTTTACTGTCAGTGCTGCATTCCGGGCCCCCAGTTATCTTTAGGATGAGTGATAATTTGCTCCTATCTGCACTTTTAGTTTTCGGACAGTTTTGTTCACCTTTTTGTATATTGCCCTATCCAGTGATTTTATCCAAAACTGAGCCAGATGAAAAGTGTGAAGAATACCTGCTCTAATGGGTAAACTCTCTTCATTTTGTCATTTAAAGTGCACCTAAAAGTGCAACAGCGGGCAATATTCTATGGTTCTTGTAACCCTAAGCCTAGCCAGACATTAAAAGCATGCCGATTTAACTACCATTTAACAGCATTTTTCAGCTTCATGAAAATTTGCCTGAACAAGACAGATTATTAAAGAAGATACATTTCCTAGAGGTTTTAGAAACCGTTTTGATAGTTTGAGACGGATTTTTTGGAGTTTGAGGAAAAAAATCATCTTTGATGTTTGGAGGGCTTCTGAGACACCCTGCTGGAATGCACATTTGAAACCCTAGCTAGGGTTAGGCTTAGCATTCCCACAACAGGTAGAAGTTTTTTACTGTCAGTGCTGCATTCCGGGTCCCCAGTTATCTTTAGGATGAGAGATAATTTGCTCCTATCTGCACTTTTAGTTTTCGGAATGTTTTGGTCACCTTTTTGTATATTGCCCTATCCAGTGATTTTATCCAAAACTGAGCCAGATGAAAAGTGTGAAGAATACCTGTTCTAATGGGTAAACTCTCTTCATTTTGTCATTTAAAGTGCAGCTAAAAGTGCAACAGCGGAAAAATTCTATGGTTCTTGTAACCCTAACCCAAGCCAGGCATTAAAAGCATGCCGATTTAACTACCATTTAACAGCATTTTTCAGCTTCATGAAAATTTGCCTGAACAAGACAGATTATTAAAGAAGATACATTTCCTAGAGGTTTTAAAAACCGTTTTGATAGTTTGAGACTGATTTTTCTAGGTTTGAGGAAAAAAATCATCTTTGATGTTTGGTGGGCTTCTGAAACACCCTGCCGGAATGTACATTTGAAACCCTAGCTAGGGTTAGGCTTAGCATTCCCACAACA
Organism: Lepisosteus oculatus; assembly: GCF_040954835.1. Taxonomy (NCBI): domain Eukaryota; kingdom Metazoa; phylum Chordata; class Actinopteri; order Semionotiformes; family Lepisosteidae; genus Lepisosteus; species Lepisosteus oculatus. The sequence goes on from NC_090713.1 coordinate 1,497,817, forward strand.
GGTAGAAGTTTTTTACTGTCAGTGCTGCATTCCGGGTCCCCAGTTATCTTTAGGATGAGAGATAATTTGCTCCTATCTGCACTTTTAGTTTTCGGACAGTTTTGGTCACCTTTTTGTATATTGCCCTATCCAGTGATTTTATCCAAAACTGAGCCAGATGAAAAGTGTGAAGAATACCTGTTCTAATGGGTAAACTCTCTTCATTTTGTCATTTAAAGTGCAGCTAAAAGTGCAACAGCAGGCAAAATTCTATGGTTCTTGTAACCCTAACCCTAGCCAGGCATTAAAAGCATGCCGATTTAACTACCATTTAAAAGCATTTTTCAGCTTCATGAAAATTTGCCTGAACAAAACAGATTATTAAAGAAGATACATTTCCTAGAGGTTTTAAAAACCGTTTTGATAGTTTGAGACTGATTTTTCTTGGTTTGAGGAAAAAAATAATCTTTGATGTTTGGAGGGCTTCTGAGACACCCTGCCGGAATGTACATTTGAAACCCAAGCTAGGGTTAGGGTTAGCATTCCCACAACAGGTAGAAGTTTTTACTGTCAGTGCTGCATTCCGGGCCCCCAGTTATCTTTAGGATGAGTGATAATTTGCTCCTATCTGCACTTTTAGTTTTCGGACAGTTTTGGTCACCTTTTTGTATATTGCCCTATCCAGTGATTTTATCCAAAACTGAGCCAGATGAAAAGTGTGAAAAATACCTGTTCTAATGTGTAAACTCTCTTCATTTTGTCATTTAAAGTGCAGCTCAAAGTGCAACAGCGGGCAAAATTCTATGGTTCTTGTAACCCTAACCCTAGCCAGGCATTAAAAGCATTCCGATTTAACTACCATTTAACAGCATTTTTCAGCTTCATGAAAATTTGCCTGAACAAGACAGATAATTAAAGAAGATACATTTCCTAGAGGTTTTAAAAACTGTTTTGATAGTTTGAGACTGATTTTTCTAGGTTTGAGGAAAAAAATCATCTTTGATGTTTGGTGGGCTTCTGAAACACCCTGCCGGAATGTACATTTGAAACCCTAGCTAGGGTTAGGCTTAGCATTCCCACAACAGGTAGAAGTTTTTTACTGTCAGTGCTGCATTCCGGGTCCCCAGTTATCTTTAGGATGAGAGATAATTTGCTCCTATCTGCACTTTTAGTTTTCGGACAGTTTTGGTCACCTTTTTGTATATTGCCCTATCCAGTGATTTTATCCAAAACTGAGCCAGATGAAAAGTGTGAAGAATACCTGTTCTAATGGGTAAACTCTCTTCATTTTGTCATTTAAAGTGCAGCTAAAAGTGCAACAGCGGAAAAATTCTATGGTTCTTGTAACCCTAACCCAAGCCAGGCATTAAAAGCATGCCGATTTAACTACCATTTAACAGCATTTTTCAGCTTCATGAAAATTTGCCTGAACAAGACAGATTATTAAAGAAGATACATTTCCTAGAGGTTTTAAAAACCGTTTTGATAGTTTGAGACTGATTTTTCTAGGTTTGAGGAAAAAAATCATCTTTGATGTTTGGTGGGCTTCTGAAACACCCTGCCGGAATGTACATTTGAAACCCTAGCTAGGGTTAGGCTTAGCATTCCCACAACAGGTAGAAGTTTTTTACTGTCAGTGCTGCATTCCGGGTCCCCAGTTATCTTTAGGATGAGAGATAATTTGCTCCTATCTGCACTTTTAGTTTTCGGACAGTTTTGGTCACCTTTTTGTATATTGCCCTATCCAGTGATTTTATCCAAAACTGAGCCAGATGAAAAGTGTGAAGAATACCTGTTCTAATGGGTAAACTCTCTTCATTTTGTCATTTAAAGTGCAGCTAAAAGTGCAACAGCGGGCAAAATTCTATGGTTCTTGTAACCCTAAGCCAAGACAGACATTAAAAGCATTCCGATTTAACTACCATTTAACAGCATTTTTCAGCTTCATGAAAATTTGCCTAAACCAGACAGATTATTAAAGAAGATACATTTCCTAGAGGTTTTAGAAACCATTTTGATAGTTTGAGACTGATTTTTTGGAGTTTGAGGAAAAAATTCATCTTTGATGTTTGGAGGGCTTCTGAGACACCCTGCCGGATTGTACATTTGAAACCCTAGATAGGGTTAGTGTTAGCATTCCCACAACAGGTAGAAGTTTTTACTGTCAGTGCTGCATTCCGGGCCCCCAGTTATCTTTAGGATGAGTGATAATTTGCTCCTATCTGCACTTTTAGTTTTCGGACAGTTTTGTTCACCTTTTTGTATATTGCCCTATCCAGTGATTTTATCCAAAACTGAGCCAGATGAAAAGTGTGAAGAATACCTGCTCTAATGGGTAAACTCTCTTCATTTTGTCATTTAAAGTGCACCTAAAAGTGCAACAGCGGGCAATATTCTATGGTTCTTGTAACCCTAAGCCTAGCCAGACATTAAAAGCATGCCGATTTAACTACCATTTAACAGCATTTTTCAGCTTCATGAAAATTTGCCTGAACAAGACAGATTATTAAAGAAGATACATTTCCTAGAGGTTTTAGAAACCGTTTTGATAGTTTGAGACGGATTTTTTGGAGTTTGAGGAAAAAAATCATCTTTGATGTTTGGAGGGCTTCTGAGACACCCTGCTGGAATGCACATTTGAAACCCTAGCTAGGGTTAGGCTTAGCATTCCCACAACAGGTAGAAGTTTTTTACTGTCAGTGCTGCATTCCGGGTCCCCAGTTATCTTTAGGATGAGAGATAATTTGCTCCTATCTGCACTTTTAGTTTTCGGAATGTTTTGGTCACCTTTTTGTATATTGCCCTATCCAGTGATTTTATCCAAAACTGAGCCAGATGAAAAGTGTGAAGAATACCTGTTCTAATGGGTAAACTCTCTTCATTTTGTCATTTAAAGTGCAGCTAAAAGTGCAACAGCGGAAAAATTCTATGGTTCTTGTAACCCTAACCCAAGCCAGGCATTAAAAGCATGCCGATTTAACTACCATTTAACAGCATTTTTCAGCTTCATGAAAATTTGCCTGAACAAGACAGATTATTAAAGAAGATACATTTCCTAGAGGTTTTAAAAACCGTTTTGATAGTTTGAGACTGATTTTTCTAGGTTTGAGGAAAAAAATCATCTTTGATGTTTGGTGGGCTTCTGAAACACCCTGCCGGAATGTACATTTGAAACCCTAGCTAGGGTTAGGCTTAGCATTCCCACAACAGGTAGAAGTTTTTTACTGTCAGTGCTGCATTCCGGGTCCCCAGTTATCTTTAGGATGAGAGATAATTTGCTCCTATCTGCACTTTTAGTTTTCGGACAGTTTTGGTCACCTTTTTGTATATTGCCCTATCCAGTGATTTTATCCAAAACTGAGCCAGATGAAAAGTGTGAAGAATACCTGTTCTAATGGGTAAACTCTCTTCATTTTGTCATTTAAAGTGCAGCTAAAAGTGCAACAGCAGGCAAAATTCTATGGTTCTTGTAACCCTAACCCTAGCCAGGCATTAAAAGCATGCCGATTTAACTACCATTTAAAAGCATTTTTCAGCTTCATGAAAATTTGCCTGAACAAAACAGATTATTAAAGAAGATACATTTCCTAGAGGTTTTAAAAACCGTTTTGATAGTTTGAGACTGATTTTTCTTGGTTTGAGGAAAAAAATAATCTTTGATGTTTGGAGGGCTTCTGAGACACCCTGCTGGAATCCACATTTGAAACCCTAGCTAGGGTTAGGCTTAGCATTCCCACAACAGGTAGAAGTTTTTTACTGTCAGTGCTGCATTCCGGGTCCCCAGTTATCTTTAGGATGAGTGATAATTTGCTCCTATCTGCACTTTTAGTTTTCGGACAGTTTTGTTCACCTTTTTGTACATTGCCCTATCCAGTGATTTTATCCAAAACTGAGCCAGATGAAAAGTGTGAAGAATACCTGTTCTAATGGGTAAACTCTCTTCATTTTGTCATTTAAAGTGCAGCTAAAAGTGCAACAGCGGGCAAAATTCTATGGTTCTTGTAACCCTAACCCTAGCCAGACATTAAAAGCATTCCGATTTAACTACCATTTAACAGCATTTTTCAGCTTCATGAAAATTTGCCTGAACAAGACAGATAATTAAAGAAGATACATTTCCTAGAGGTTTTAAAAACCGTTTTGATAGTTTGAGACTGATTTTTCTAGGTTTGAGGAAAAAAATCATCTTTGATGTTTGGTGGGCTTCTGAAACACCCTGCCGGAATGTACATTTGAAACCCTAGCTAGGGTTAGGCTTAGCATTCCCACAACAGGTAGAAGTTTTTTACTGTCAGTGCTGCATTCCGGGTCCCCAGTTATCTTTAGGATGAGAGATAATTTGCTCCTATCTGCACTTTTAGTTTTCGGACAGTTTTGGTCACCTTTTTGTATATTGCCCTATCCAGTGATTTTATCCAAAACTGAGCCAGATGAAAAGTGTGAAGAATACCTGTTCTAATGGGTAAACTCTCTTCATTTTGTCATTTAAAGTGCAGCTAAAAGTGCAACAGCGGGCAAAATTCTATGGTTCTTGTAACCCTAAGCCTAGACAGACATTAAAAGCATTCCGATTTAACTACCATTTAACAGCATTTTTCAGCTTCATGAAAATTTGCCTAAACCAGACAGATTATTAAAGAAGATACATTTCCTAGAGGTTTTAGAAACCATTTTGATAGTTTGAGACTGATTTTTTGGAGTTTGAGGAAAAAATTCATCTTTGATGTTTGGAGGGCTTCTGAGACACCCTGCCGGATTGTACATTTGAAACCCTAGATAGGGTTAGGGTTAGCATTCCCACAACAGGTAGAAGTTTTTACTGTCAGTGCTGCATTACGGGCCCCCAGTTATCTTTAGGATGAGTGATAATTTGCTCCTATCTGCACTTTTAGTTTTCGGACAGTTTTGTTCACCTTTTTGTACATTGCCCTATCCAGTGATTTTATCCAAAACTGAGCCAGATGAAAAGTGTGAAGAATACCTGCTCTAATGGGTAAACTCTCTTCATTTTGTCATTTAAAGTGCAGCTCAAAGTGCAACAGCGGGCAAAATTCTATGGTTCTTGTAACCCTAACCCTAGCCAGGCATTAAAAGCATTCCGATTTAACTACCATTTAACAGCATTTTTCAGCTTCATGAAAATTTGCCTGAACAAGACAGATAATTAAAGAAGATACATTTCCTAGAGGTTTTAAAAACTGTTTTGATAGTTTGAGACTGATTTTTCTAGGTTTGAGGAAAAAAATCATCTTTGATGTTTGGTGGGCTTCTGAAACACCCTGCCGGAATGTACATTTGAAACCCTAGCTAGGGTTAGGCTTAGCATTCCCACAACAGGTAGAAGTTTTTTACTGTCAGTGCTGCATTCCGGGTCCCCAGTTATCTTTAGGATGAGAGATAATTTGCTCCTATCTGCACTTTTAGTTTTCGGACAGTTTTGTTCACCTTTTTGTATATTGCCCTATCCAGTGATTTTATCCAAAACTGAGCCAGATGAAAAGTGTGAAGAATACCTGCTCTAATGGGTAAACTCTCTTCATTTTGTCATTTAAAGTGCACCTAAAAGTGCAACAGCGGGCAATATTCTATGGTTCTTGTAACCCTAAGCCTAGCCAGACATTAAAAGCATGCCGATTTAACTACCATTTAAAAGCATTTTTCAGCTTCATGAAAATTTGCCTGAACAAGACAGATTATTAAAGAAGATACATTTCCTAGAGGTTTTAGAAACCGTTTTGATAGTTTGAGACGGATTTTTTGGAGTTTGAGGAAAAAAATCATCTTTGATGTTTGGAGGGCTTCTGAGACACCCTTCCGGAATGTACATTTGAAACCCTAGCTAGGGTTAGGCTTAGCATTCCCACAACAGGTAGAAGTTTTTTACTGTCAGTGTTGCATTCCGGGTCCCCAGTTATCTTTAGGATGAGAGATAATTTGCTCCTATCTGCACTTTTAGTTTTCGGAATGTTTTGGTCACCTTTTTGTATATTGCCCTATCCAGTGATTTTATACAAAACTGAGCCAGATGAAAAGTGTGAAGAATACCTGTTCTAATGGGTAAACTCTCTTCATTTTGTCATTTAAAGTGCAGCTAAAAATGCAGCAGCGGAAAAATTCTATGGTTCTTGTAACCCTAAGCCTAGCCAGACATTAAAAGCATTCCGATTTAACTACCATTTAAAAGCATTTTTCAGCTTAATGAAAATTTGCCTGAACAAGACAGATTATTAAAGAAGATACATTTCCTAGAGGTTTTAAAAACCGTTTTGATAGTTTGAGACTGATTTTTCTAGGTTTGAGGAAAAAAATCATCTTTGATGTTTGGAGGGCTTCTGAAACACCCTGCCGGAACGTACATTTGAAACCCTAGCTAGGGTTAGGCTTAGCATTCCCACAACAGGTAGAAGTTTTTTACTGTCAGTGCTGCATTCCGGGTCCCCAGTTATCTTTAGGATGAGAGATAATTTGCTCCTATCTGCACTTTTAGTTTTCGGACAGTTTTGTTCACCTTTTTGTATATTGCCCTATCCAGTGATTTTATACAAAACTGAGCCAGATGAAAAGTGTGAAGAATACCTGTTCTAATGGGTAAACTCTCTTCATTTTGTCATTTAAAGTGCAGCTAAAAATGCAGCAGCGGAAAAATTCTATGGTTCTTGTAACCCTAACCCAAGCCAGGCATTAAAAGCATGCCGATTTAACTACCATTTAACAGCATTTTTCAGCTTCATGAAAATTTGCCTGAACAAGACAGATTATTAAAGAAGATACATTTCCTAGAGGTTTTAAAAACCGTTTTGATAGTTTGAGACTGATTTTTCTAGGTTTGAGGAAAAAAATCATCTTTGATGTTTGGTGGGCTTCTGAAACACCCTGCCGGAATGTACATTTGAAACCCTAGCTAGGGTTAGGCTTAGCATTCCCACAACAGGTAGAAGTTTTTTACTGTCAGTGCTGCATTCCGGGTCCCCAGTTATCTTTAGGATGAGAGATAATTTGCTCCTATCTGCACTTTTAGTTTTCGGACAGTTTTGGTCACCTTTTTGTATATTGCCCTATCCAGTGATTTTATCCAAAACTGAGCCAGATGAAAAGTGTGAAGAATACCTGTTCTAATGGGTAAACTCTCTTCATTTTGTCATTTAAAGTGCAGCTAAAAGTGCAACAGCGGGCAAAATTCTATGGTTCTTTTAACCCTAAGCCAAGACAGACATTAAAAGCATTCCGATTTAACTACCATTTAACAGCATTTTTCAGCTTCATGAAAATTTGCCTAAACCAGACAGATTATTAAAGAAGATACATTTCCTAGAGGTTTTAGAAACCATTTTGATAGTTTGAGACTGATTTTTTGGAGTTTGAGGAAAAAATTCATCTTTGATGTTTGGAGGGCTTCTGAGACACCCTGCCGGATTGTACATTTGAAACCCTAGATAGGGTTAGGGTTAGCTTTCCCACAACAGGTAGAAGTTTTTACTGTCAGTGCTGCATTCCGGGCCCCCAGTTATCTTTAGGATGAGTGATAATTTGCTCCTATCTGCACTTTTAGTTTTCGGACAGTTTTGTTCACCTTTTTGTACATTGCCCTATCCAGTGATTTTATCCAAAACTGAGCCAGATGAAAAGTGTGAAGAATACCTGCTCTAATGGGTAAACTCTCTTCATTTTGTCATTTAAAGTGCACCTAAAAGTGCAACAGCGGGCAATATTCTATGGTTCTTGTAACCCTAAGCCTAGCCAGACATTAAAAGCATGCCGATTTAACTACCATTTAACAGCATTTTTCAGCTTCATGAAAATTTGCCTGAACAAGACAGATTATTAAAGAAGATACATTTCCTAGAGGTTTTAGAAACCGTTTTGATAGTTTGAGACGGATTTTTTGGAGTTTGAGGAAAAAAATCATCTTTGATGTTTGGAGGGCTTCTGAGACACCCTGCCGGAATGTACATTTGAAACCCTGGACAGGGTTAGGGTTAGCATTCCCACAACAGGTAGAAGTTTTTACTGTCAGTGCTGCATTCCGGGCCCCCAGTTATCTTTAGGATGAGTGATAATTTGCTCCTATCTGCACTTTTAGTTTTCGGACAGTTTTGGTCACCTTTTTGTATATTGCCCTATCCAGTGATTATATCCAAAACTGAGCCAGATGAAAAGTGTGAAGAATACCTGTTCTAATGGGTAAACTCTCTTCATTTTGTCATTTAAAGTGCAGCTAAAAGTGCAACAGCGGGCAAAATTCTATGGTTCTTGTAACCCTAACCCTAGCCAGGCATTAAAAGCATGCCGATTTAACTACCATTTAAAAGCATTTTTCAGCTTCATGAAAATTTGCCTGAACAAGACAGATTATTAAAGAAGATACATTTCCTAGAGGTTTTAAAAACCGTTTTGATAGTTTAAGACTGATTTTTTTTGGTTTGAGGAAAACAATCATCTTTGATGTTTGGAGGGCTTCTGAGACACCCTGCTGGAACGCACATTTGAAACCCTAGCTAGGGTTAGGGGTTAGCATTCCCACAACAGGTAGAAGTTTTTTACTGTCAGTGCTGCATTCCGGGCCCCCAGTTATCTTTAGGATGAGTGATAATTTGATCCTATCTGCACTTTTAGTTTTCGGACAGTTTTGGTCACCTTTTTGTATATTGCCCTATCCAGTGATTTTATCCAAAACTGAGCCAGATGAAAAGTGTGAAGAATACCTGTTCTAATGGGTAAACTCTCTTCATTTTGTCATTTAAAGTGCAGCTAAAAGTGCAACAGCAGGCAAAATTCTATGGTTCTTGTAACCCTAACCCTAGCCAGGCATTAAAAGCATGCCGATTTAACTACCATTTAAAAGCATTTTTCAGCTTCATGAAAATTTGCCTGAACAAAACAGATTATTAAAGAAGATACATTTCCTAGAGGTTTTAAAAACCGTTTTGATAGTTTGAGACTGATTTTTCTTGGTTTGAGGAAAAAAATAATCTTTGATGTTTGGAGGGCTTCTGAGACACCCTGCTGGAATCCACATTTGAAACCCTAGCTAGGGTTAGGCTTAGCATTCCCACAACAGGTAGAAGTTTTTTACTGTCAGTGCTGCATTCCGGGTCCCCAGTTATCTTTAGGATGAGTGATAATTTGCTCCTATCTGCACTTTTAGTTTTCGGACAGTTTTGTTCACCTTTTTGTACATTGCCCTATCCAGTGATTTTATCCAAAACTGAGCCAGATGAAAAGTGTGAAGAATACCTGTTCTAATGGGTAAACTCTCTTCATTTTGTCATTTAAAGTGCAGCTAAAAGTGCAACAGCGGGCAAAATTCTATGGTTCTTGTAACCCTAACCCTAGCCAGACATTAAAAGCATTCCGATTTAACTACCATTTAACAGCATTTTTCAGCTTCATGAAAATTTGCCTGAACAAGACAGATAATTAAAGAAGATACATTTCCTAGAGGTTTTAAAAACCGTTTTGATAGTTTGAGACTGATTTTTCTAGGTTTGAGGAAAAAAATCATCTTTGATGTTTGGTGGGCTTCTGAAACACCCTGCCGGAATGTACATTTGAAACCCTAGCTAGGGTTAGGCTTAGCATTCCCACAACAGGTAGAAGTTTTTTACTGTCAGTGCTGCATTCCGGGTCCCCAGTTATCTTTAGGATGAGAGATAATTTGCTCCTATCTGCACTTTTAGTTTTCGGACAGTTTTGGTCACCTTTTTGTATATTGCCCTATCCAGTGATTTTATCCAAAACTGAGCCAGATGAAAAGTGTGAAGAATACCTGTTCTAATGGGTAAACTCTCTTCATTTTGTCATTTAAAGTGCAGCTAAAAGTGCAACAGCGGGCAAAATTCTATGGTTCTTGTAACCCTAAGCCTAGACAGACATTAAAAGCATTCCGATTTAACTACCATTTAACAGCATTTTTCAGCTTCATGAAAATTTGCCTAAACCAGACAGATTATTAAAGAAGATACATTTCCTAGAGGTTTTAGAAACCATTTTGATAGTTTGAGACTGATTTTTTGGAGTTTGAGGAAAAAATTCATCTTTGATGTTTGGAGGGCTTCTGAGACACCCTGCCGGATTGTACATTTGAAACCCTAGATAGGGTTAGGGTTAGCATTCCCACAACAGGTAGAAGTTTTTACTGTCAGTGCTGCATTCCGGGCCCCCAGTTATCTTTAGGATGAGTGATAATTTGCTCCTATCTGCACTTTTAGTTTTCGGACAGTTTTGTTCACCTTTTTGTACATTGCCCTATCCAGTGATTTTATCCAAAACTGAGCCAGATGAAAAGTGTGAAGAATACCTGCTCTAATGGGTAAACTCTCTTCATTTTGTCATTTAAAGTGCACCTAAAAGTGCAACAGCGGGCAATATTCTATGGTTCTTGTAACCCTAAGCCTAGCCAGACATTAAAAGCATTCCGATTTAACTACCATTTAACAGCATTTTTTAGCTTCATGAAAATTTGCCTGAACAAGACAGATTATTAAAGAAGATACATTTCCTAGAGGTTTTAAAAACCGTTTTGATAGTTTGAGACTGATTTTTCTAGGTTTGAGGAAAAAAATCATCTTTGATGTTTGGAGGGCTCCTGAAACACCCTGCCGGAACGTACATTTGAAACCCTAGCTAGGGTTAGGCTTAGCATTCCCACAACAGGTAGAAGTTTTTTACTGTCAGTGCTGCATTCCGGGTCCCCAGTTATCTTTAGGATGAGAGATAATTTGCTCCTATCTGCACTTTTAGTTTTCGGACAGTTTTGGTCACCTTTTTGTATATTGCCCTATCCAGTGATTTTATCCAAAACTGAGCCAGATGAAAAGTGTGAAGAATATCTGTTCTAATGGGTAAACTCTCTTCATTTTGTCATTTAAAGTGCAGCTAAAAGTGCAACAGCGGGCAAATTTCTATGGTTCTTGTAACCCTAACCCTAGCCAGGCATTAAAAGCATGCCGATTTAACTACCATTTAACAGCATTTTTCAGCTTCATGAAAATTTGCCTAAACCAGACAGAATATTAAAGAAGATACATTTCCTAGAGGTTTTAGAAACCGTTTTGATAGTTTGAGACGGATTTTTTGGAGTTTGAGGAAAAAATTCATCTTTGATGTTTGGAGGGCTTCTGAGACACCCTGCCGGAATGTACATTTGAAACCCTAGCTAGGGTTAGGCTTAGCATTCCCACAACAGGTAGAAATTTTTTACTGTCAGTGCTGCATTCCGGGTCCCCAGTTATCTTTAGGATGAGAGATAATTTGCTCCTATCTGCACTTTTAGTTTTCGGACAGTTTTGGTCACCTTTTTGTATATTGCCCTATCCAGTGATTTTATCCAAAACTGAGCCAGATGAAAAGTGTGAAGAATACCTGTTCTAATGGGTAAACTCTCTTCATTTTGTCATTTAAAGTGCAGCTAAAAGTGCAACAGCGGAAAAATTCTATGGTTCTTGTAACCCTAACCCAAGCCAGGCATTAAAAGCATGCCGATTTAACTACCATTTAACAGCATTTTTCAGCTTCATGAAAATTTGCCTGAACAAGACAGATTATTAAAGAAGATACATTTCCTAGAGGTTTTAAAAACCGTTTTGATAGTTTAAGACTGATTTTTTTTGGTTTGAGGAAAACAATCATCTTTGATGTTTGGAGGGCTTCTGAGACTTCCTGCCGGAATGTACATTTGAAACCCTGGACAGGGTTAGGGTTAGCATTCCCACAACAGGTAGAAGTTTTTACTGTCAGTGCTGCATTCCGGGCCCCCAGTTATCTTTAGGATGAGTGATAATTTGCTCCTATCTGCACTTTTAGTTTTCGGACAGTTTTGGTCACCTTTTTGTATATTGCCCTATCCAGTGATTTTATCCAAAACTGAGCCAGATGAAAAGTGTGAAGAATACCTGTTCTAATGGATAAACTCTCTTCATTTTGTCATTTAAAGTGCAGCTAAAAGTGCAACAGCGGGCAATATTCTATGGTTCTTGTAACCCTAAGCCTAGCCAGACATTAAAAGCATTCCGATTTAACTACCATTTAACAGCATTTTTCAGCTTAATGAAAATTTGCCTGAACAAGACAGATTATTAAAGAAGATACATTTCCTAGAGGTTTTAAAAACCGTTTTGATAGTTTGAGACTGATTTTTCTAGGTTTGAGGAAAAAAATCATCTTTGATGTTTGGAGGGCTTCTGAAACACCCTGCCGGAACGTACATTTGAAACCCTAGCTAGGGTTAGGGTTAGCATTCCCATAACAGGTAGAAGTTTTTTACTGTCAGTGCTGCATTCCGGGTCCCCAGTTATCTTTAGGATGAGTGATAATTTGCTCCTATCTGCACTTTTAGTTTTCGGACAGTTTTGGTCACCTTTTTGTATATTGCCCTATCCAGTGATTTTATCCAAAACTGAGCCAGATGAAAAGTGTGAAGAATACCTGTTCTAATGGGTAAACTCTCTTCATTTTGTCATTTAAAGTGCAGCTAAAAGTGCAACAGCGGGCAAATTTCTATGGTTCTTGTAACCCTAACCCTAGCCAGGCATTAAAAGCATGCCGATTTAACTACCATTTAAGAGCATTTTTCAGCTTCATGAAAATTTGCCTAAACCAGACAGAATATTAAAGAAGATACATTTCCTAGAGGTTTTAGAAACCGTTTTGATAGTTTGAGACTGATTTTTTGGAGTTTGAGGAAAAAATTCATCTTTGATGCTTGGAGGGCTTCTGAAACACCCTGCTGGAATCCACATTTGAAACCCTAGCTATGGTTAGGGTTAGCATTCCCACAACAGGTAGAAGTTTTTTACTGTCAGTGCTGCATTCCGGGTCCACAGTTATCTTTAGGATGAGTGATAATTTGCTCCTATCTGCACTTTTAGTTTTCGGACAGTTTTGGTCACCTTTTTGTATATTGCCCTATCCAGTGATTTTATCCAAAACTGAGCCAGATGAAAAGTGTGAAGAATACCTGTTCTAATGGGTAAACTCTCTTCATTTTGTCATTTAAAGTTCAGCTAAAAGTGCAACAGTGGGCAAAATTCTATGGTTCTTGTAACCCTAACCCTAGCCAGGCATTAAAAGCATGCCAATTTAACTACCATTTAACAGCATTTTTCAGCTTCATGAAAATTTACCTAAACCAGACAGAATATTAAAGAAGATACATTTCCTAGAGGTTTTAGAAACCGTTTTGATAGTTTGAGACTGATTTTTTGGAGTTTGAGGAAAAAATTCATCTTTGATGTTTGGAGGGCTTCTGAGACACCCTGCTGGAATCCACATTTGAAACCCTAGCTATGGTTAGGGTTAGCATTCCCACAACAGGTAGAAGTTTTTTACTGTCAGTGCTGCATTCCGGGCCCCCAGTTATCTTTAGGATGAGTGATAATTTGCTCCTATCTGCACTTTTAGTTTTCGGACAGTTTTGTCACCTTTTTGTATATTGCCCTATCCAGTGATTTTATCCAAAACTGAGCCAGATGAAAAGTGTGAAGAATACCTGTTCTAATGGGTAAACTCTCTTCATTTTGTCATTTAAAGTGCAGCTAAAAGTGCAACAGTGGGCAAAATTCTATGGTTCTTGTAACCCTAACCCTAGCCAGGCATTAAAAGCATGCCAATTTAACTACCATTTAACAGCATTTTTCAGCTTCATGAAAATTTGCCTAAACCAGACATATTATTAAAGAAGATACATCTCCTAGAGGTTTTAAAAAACATTTTTGATAGTTTGAGACTGATTTTTTGGAGTTTGAGGAAAAAAATCATCTTTGATGTTTGGAGGGCTTCTGAGACACCCTGCCGGAACGTACATTTGAAACTCTAGCTAGGGTTAGGGTTAGCATTCCCAAAACAGGTAGAAGTTTTTTACTGTCAGTGCTGCATTCCGGGCCCCCAGTTATCTTTAGGATGAGTGATAACTTTCTCCTATCTGCACTTTTAGTTTTCGGACAGTTTTGGTCACCTTTTTGTATATTGCCCTATCCAGTGATTTTATCCAAAACTGAGCCAGATGAAAAGTGTGAAGAATACCTGTTCTAATGGGTAAACTCTCTTCATATTGACATTTAAAGTGCAGCTAAAAGTGCAACAGCGTCAAAATTCTATGGTTCTTGTAACCCTAACTCTAGCCAGACATTAAAAGCATGCTTTTTTTAACTACCATTTAAGAGCATTTTTCAGCTTCATGAAAATTTGCCTAAACCAGACAGATTATTAAAGAAGATACTTTTCCTAGAGGTTTTAGAAACCGTTTTGATAGTTTGAGACTAATTTTTTGGAGTTTGAGGAAAAATTCATCTTTGATGTTTGGAGGGCTTCTGAGACACCCTGCCGGAATGTACATTTGAAACCCTAGCTAGGGTTAGGGTTAGCATTCCCACAACAGGTAGAAGTTTTTTACTGTCAGTGCTGCATTCCGGGTCTCCAGTTATCTTTAGGATGAGTGATAATTTTCTCCTATCTGCACTTTTAGTTTTCGGACAGTTTTGGTCACCTTTTTGTACATTGCCCTATCCAGTGATTTTATCCAAAACTGAGCCAGATGAAAAGTGTGAAGAATACCTGTTCTAATGGGTAAACTCTCTTCATTTTGTCATTTAAAGTGCAGCTAAAAGTGCAACAGCGGGCAAAATTCTATGGTTCTTGTAACCCTAACCCTAGCCAGGCATTAAAAGCATGCCAATTTAACTACCATTTAACAGCATTTTTCAGCTTCATGAAAATTTGCCTAAACCAGACAGATTATTAAAGAAGATACATCTCCTAGAGGTTTTAAAAAACGTTTTGATAGTTTGAGACTGATTTTTTGGAGTTTGAGAAAAAAATTCATCTTTGATGTTTGGAGGGCTTTTGAGACACCCTGCTGGAATCCACATTTGAAACCCTAGCTAGGGTTAGGGTTAGCATTCCCACAACAGGTAGAAGTTTTTTACTGTCAGTGCTGCATTCCGGGTCCCCAGTTATCTTTAGGATGAGTGATAATTTGCTCCTATCTGCACTTTTAGTTTTCGGACAGTTTTGTCACCTTTTTGTATATTGCCCTATCCAGTGATTTTATCCAAAACTGAGCCAGATGAAAAGTGTGAAGAATACCTGTTCTAATGGGTAAACTCTCTTCATTTTGTCATTTAAAGTGCAGCTAAAAGTGCAACAGTGGGCAAAATTCTATGGTTCTTGTAACCCTAACCCTAGCCAGGCATTAAAAGCATGCCAATTTAACTACCATTTAACAGCATTTTTCAGCTTCATGAAAATTTGCCTAAACCAGACATATTATTAAAGAAGATACATCTCCTAGAGGTTTTAAAAAACATTTTTGATAGTTTGAGACTGATTTTTTGGAGTTTGAGGAAAAAAATCATCTTTGATGTTTGGAGGGCTTCTGAGACACCCTGCCGGAACGTACATTTGAAACTCTAGCTAGGGTTAGGGTTAGCATTCCCAAAACAGGTAGAAGTTTTTTACTGTCAGTGCTGCATTCCGGGCCCCCAGTTATCTTTAGGATGAGTGATAACTTTCTCCTATCTGCACTTTTAGTTTTCGGACAGTTTTGGTCACCTTTTTGTATATTGCCCTATCCAGTGATTTTATCCAAAACTGAGCCAGATGAAAAGTGTGAAGAATACCTGTTCTAATGGGTAAACTCTCTTCATATTGACATTTAAAGTGCAGCTAAAAGTGCAACAGCGTCAAAATTCTATGGTTCTTGTAACCCTAACTCTAGCCAGACATTAAAAGCATGCTTTTTTTAACTACCATTTAAGAGCATTTTTCAGCTTCATGAAAATTTGCCTAAACCAGACAGATTATTAAAGAAGATACTTTTCCTAGAGGTTTTAGAAACCGTTTTGATAGTTTGAGACTAATTTTTTGGAGTTTGAGGAAAAATTCATCTTTGATGTTTGGAGGGCTTCTGAGACACCCTGCCGGAATGTACATTTGAAACCCTAGCTAGGGTTAGGGTTAGCATTCCCACAACAGGTAGAAGTTTTTTACTGTCAGTGCTGCATTCCGGGTCTCCAGTTATCTTTAGGATGAGTGATAATTTTCTCCTATCTGCACTTTTAGTTTTCGGACAGTTTTGGTCACCTTTTTGTACATTGCCCTATCCAGTGATTTTATCCAAAACTGAGCCAGATGAAAAGTGTGAAGAATACCTGTTCTAATGGGTAAACTCTCTTCATTTTGTCATTTAAAGTGCAGCTAAAAGTGCAACAGCGGGCAAAATTCTATGGTTCTTGTAACCCTAACCCTAGCCAGGCATTAAAAGCATGCCAATTTAACTACCATTTAACAGCATTTTTCAGCTTCATGAAAATTTGCCTAAACCAGACAGATTATTAAAGAAGATACATCTCCTAGAGGTTTTAAAAAACGTTTTGATAGTTTGAGACTGATTTTTTGGAGTTTGAGAAAAAAATTCATCTTTGATGTTTGGAGGGCTTTTGAGACACCCTGCTGGAATCCACATTTGAAACCCTAGCTAGGGTTAGGGTTAGCATTCCCACAACAGGTAGAAGTTTTTTACTGTCAGTGCTGCATTCCGGGTCCCCAGTTATCTTTAGGATGAGTGATAATTTGCTCCTATCTGCACTTTTAGTTTTCGGACAGTTTTGGTCACCTTTTTGTATATTGCCCTATCTAGTGATTTTATCCAAAACTGAGCCAGATGAAAAGTGTGAAGAATACCTGTTCTAATGGGTAAACTCTCTTCATTTTGTCATTTAAAGTGCAGCTAAAAGTGCAACAGCGGGCAAAATTCTATGGTTCTTGTAACCCTAACCCTAGCCAGGCATTAAAAGCATGCCAATTTAACTACCATTTAACAGCATTTTTCAGCTTCATGAAAATTTGCCTAATCCAGAAAGAATATTAAAGAAGATACATTTCCTAGAGGTTTTAGAAACCGTTTTGATAGTTTGAGACTGATTTTTTGGAGTTTGAGGAAAAAATTCATCTTTGATGGATGGAGGGCTTCTGAGGCACCCTGCTGGAATGCACATTTGAAACCCTAGCTGGGGTTAAGGGTTAGCATTCCCACAACAGGTAGAAGTATTTTACTGTCAGTGCTGCATTCCGGGCCCCCAGTTATCTTTAGGATGAGTGATAACTTTCTCCTATCTGCACTTTTAGTTTTCGGACAGTTTTGGTCACCTTTTTGTATATTGCCCTATCCAGTGATTTTATCCAAAACTGAGCCAGATGAAAAGTGTGAAGAATACCTGTTCTAATGGGTAAACTCTCTTCATATTGACATTTAAAGTGCAGCTAAAAGTGCAACAGCGTCAAAATTCTATGGTTCTTGTAAGCCTAACCCTAGCCAGACATTAAAAGCATGCCGATTTAACTACCATTTAAGAGCATTTTTCAGCTTCATGACAATTTGCCTAAACCAGACAGAATATTAAAGAAGATACATTTCCTAGAGGTTTTAGAAACCGTTTTGATAGTTTGAGACTGATTTTTTGGAGTTTGAGGAAAAAATTCATCTTTGATGTTTGGAGGGCTTCTGAGACACCCTGCCGGAATGTACATTTGAAACCCTAGCTAGGGTTAGGGTTAGCATTCCCACAACAGGTAGAAGTTTTTTACTGTCAGTGCTGCATTCCGGGTCCCCAGTTATCTTTAGGATGAGTGATAATTTGCTCCTATCTGCACTTTTAGTTTTCGGACAGTTTTGGTCACCTTTTTGTATATTGCCCTATCTAGTGATTTCATCCAAAACTGAGCCAGATGAAAAGTGTGAAGAATACCTGTTCTAATGGGTAAACTCTCTTCATTTTGTCATTTAAAGTGCAGCTAAAAGTGCAACAGCGGGCAAAATTCTATGGTTCTTGTAACCCTAACCCTAGCCAGGCATTAAAAGCATGCCAATTTAACTACCATTTAACAGCATTTTTCAGCTTCATGAAAATTTGCCTAAACCAGAAAGAATATTAAAGAAGATACATTTCCTAGAGGTTTTAGAAACCGTTTTGATAGTTTGAGACTGATTTTTTGGAGTTTGAGGAAAAAATTCATCTTTGATGTTTGGAGGGCTTCTGAGGCACCCTGCTGGAATGCACATTTGAAACCCTAGCTGGGGTTAAGGGTTAGCATTCCCACAACAGGTAGAAGTATTTTACTGTCAGTGCTGCATTCCGGGCCCCCAGTTATCTTTAGGATGAGTGATAACTTTCTCCTATCTGCACTTTTAGTTTTCGGACAGTTTTGGTCACCTTTTTGTATATTGCCCTATCCAGTGATTTTATCCAAAACTGAGCCAGATGAAAAGTGTGAAGAATACCTGTTCTAATGGGTAAACTCTCTTCATATTGACATTTAAAGTGCAGCTAAAAGTGCAACAGCGTCAAAATTCTATGGTTCTTGTAACCCTAACCCTAGCCAGACATTAAAAGCATGCCGATTTAACTACCATTTAAGAGCATTTTTCAGCTTCATGACAATTTGCCTAAACCAGACAGAATATTAAAGAAGATACATTTCCTAGAGGTTTTAGAAACCGTTTTGATAGTTTGAGACTGATTTTTTGGAGTTTGAGGAAAAAATTCATCTTTGATGTTTGGAGGGCTTCTGAGACACCCTGCCGGAATCCACATTTGAAACCCTAGCTAGGGCTAGGGTTAGCATTCCCACAACAGGTAGAAGTTTTTTACTGTCAGTGCTGCATTCCGGGTCCCCAGTTATCTTTAGGATGAGTGATAATTTTCTCCTATCTGCACTTTTAGTTTTCGGACAGTTTTGGTCACCTTTTTGTATATTGCCCTATCCAGTGATTTTATCCAAAACTGAGCCAGATGAAAAGTGTGAAGAATACCTGTTCTAATGGGTAAACTCTCTTCATTTTGTCATTTAAAGTGCAGCTAAAAGTGCAACAGCGGGCAAAATTCTATGGTTCTTGTAACCTTAACCCTAGCCAGGCATTAAAAGCATGCCAATTTAACTACCATTTAACAGCATTTTTCAGCTTCATGAAAATTTGCCTAAACCAGACAGATTATTAAAGAAGATACATCTCCTAGAGGTTTTAAAAAACGTTTTGATAGTTTGAGACTGATTTTTTGGAGTTTGAGAAAAAAATTCATCTTTGATTTTTGGAGGGCTTTTGAGACACCCTGCTGGAATGCACATTTGAAACCCTAGCTAGGGTTAGGGTTAGCATTCCCACAACAGGTAGAAGTTTTTTACTGTCAGTGCTGCATTCCGGGTCCCCAGTTATCTTTAGGATGAGTGATAATTTGCTCCTATCTGCACTTTTAGTTTTCGGACAGTTTTGGTCACCTTTTTGTATATTGCCCTATCTAGTGATTTTATCCAAAACTGAGCCAGATGAAAAGTGTGAAGAATACCTGTTCTAATGGGTAAACTCTCTTCATTTTGTCATTTAAAGTGCAGCTAAAAGTGCAACAGCGGGCAAAATTCTATGGTTCTTGTAACCCTAACCCTAGCCAGGCATTAAAAGCATGCCAATTTAACTACCATTTAACAGCATTTTTCAGCTTCATGAAAATTTGCCTAAACCAGAAAGAATATTAAAGAAGATACATTTCCTAGAGGTTTTAGAAACCGTTTTGATAGTTTGAGACTGATTTTTTGGAGTTTGAGGAAAAAAATCATCTTTGATGTTTGGAGGGCTTCTGAGGCACCCTGCTGGAATGCACATTTGAAACCCTAGCTGGGGTTAAGGGTTAGCATTCCCACAACAGGTAGAAGTATTTTACTGTCAGTGCTGCATTCCGGGCCCCCAGTTATCTTTAGGATGAGTGATAACTTTCTCCTATCTGCACTTTTAGTTTTCGGACAGTTTTGGTCACCTTTTTGTATATTGCCCTATCCAGTGATTTTATCCAAAACTGAGCCAGATGAAAAGTGTGAAGAATACCTGTTCTAATGGGTAAACTCTCTTCATATTAACATTTAAAGTGCAGCTAAAAATGCAACAGCGTCAAAATTCTATGGTTCTTGTAACCCTAACCCTAGCCAGACATTAAAAGCATGCCGATTTAACTACCATTTAAGAGCATTTTTCAGCTTCATGAAAATTTGCATAAACCAGACAGATTATTAAAGAAGATACATCTTCTAGAGGTTTTTAAAACCGTTTTGATAGTTTGAGACTGATTTTTTGGAGTTTGAGGAAAAAAATCATCTTTTATGTTTGGAGGGCTTCTGAGACACCCTGCCGGAATGTACATTTGAAACCCTAGCTAGGGTTAGGGTTAGCATTTCCACAACAGGTAGAAGTTTTGTACTGTCAGTGCTGCATTCCGGGTCCCCAGTTATCTTTAGGATGAGTGATAATTTGCTCCTATCTGCACTTTTAGTTTTCGGACAGTTTTGGTCACCTTTTTGTATATTGCCCTATGCAGTGATTTTATCCAAAACTGAGCCAGATGAAAAGTGTGAAGAATACCTGCTCTAATGGGTAAACTCTCTTCATTTTGTCATTTAAAGTGCAGCTAAAAGTGCAACAGCGGGCAAAATTCTATGGTTCTTGTAACCCTAACCCAAGCCAGGCATTAAAAGCATGCCGATTTAACTACCATTTAACAGCATTTTTCAGCTTCATGAAAATTTGCCTAAACCAGACAGAATATTAAAGAAGATACATTTCCTAGAGGTTTTAGAAACCGTTTTGATAGTTTGAGACTGATTTTTTTTGGTTTGAGAAAAAATTCATCTTTGATGTTTGGAGGGCTTCTGAGACACCCTACTGGAATCCACATTTGAAGCCCTAGCTAGGGTTAGGGTTAGCATTCCCACAACAGGTAGAAGTTTTGTACTGTCAGTGCTGCATTCCGGGTCCCCAGTTATCTTTAGGATGAGTGATAATTTGCTCCTATCTGCACTTTTAGTTTTCGGACAGTTTTGGTCACCTTTTTGTATATTGCCCTATGCAGTGATTTTATCCAAAACTGAGCCATATGAAAAGTGTGAAGAATACCTGTTCTAATGGGTAAACTCTCTTCATTTTGTCATTTAAAGTGCAGCTAAAAGTGCAACAGTGGGCAAAATTCTATGGTTCTTGTAACCCTAACCCTAGCCAGGCATTAAAAGCATGCCAATTTAACTACCATTTAACAGCATTTTTCAGCTTCATGAAAATTTGCCTAAACCAGACATATTATTAAAGAAGATACATCTCCTAGAGGTTTTAAAAAACGTTTTGATAGTTTGAGACTGATTTTTTGGAGTTTGAGGAAAAAAATCATCTTTGATGTTTGGAGGGCTTCTGAGACACCCTGCCGGAACGTACATTTGAAACTCTAGCTAGGGTTAGGGTTAGCATTCCCAAAACAGGTAGAAGTTTTTTACTGTCAGTGCTGCATTCCGGGCCCCCAGTTATCTTTAGGATGAGTGATAACTTTCTCCTATCTGCACTTTTAGTTTTCGGACAGTTTTGGTCACCTTTTTGTATATTGCCCTATCCAGTGATTTTATCCAAAACTGAGCCAGATGAAAAGTGTGAAGAATACCTGTTCTAATGGGTAAACTCTCTTCATATTGACATTTAAAGTGCAGCTAAAAGTGCAACAGCGTCAAAATTCTATGGTTCTTGTAACCCTAACTCTAGCCAGACATTAAAAGCATGCTTTTTTTAACTACCATTTAAGAGCATTTTTCAGCTTCATGAAAATTTGCCTAAACCAGACAGATTATTAAAGAAGAAACTTTTCCTAGAGCTTTTAGAAACCGTTTTGATAGTTTGAGACTAATTTTTTGGAGTTTGAGGAAAAATTCATCTTTGATGTTTGGAGGGCTTCTGAGACACCCTGCCGGAATGTACATTTGAAACCCTAGCTAGGGTTAGGGTTAGCATTCCCACAACAGGTAGAAGTTTTTTACTGTCAGTGCTGCATTCCGGGTCTCCAGTTATCTTTAGGATGAGTGATAATTTTCTCCTATCTGCACTTTTAGTTTTCGGACAGTTTTGGTCACCTTTTTGTACATTGCCCTATCCAGTGATTTTATCCAAAACTGAGCCAGATGAAAAGTGTGAAGAATACCTGTTCTAATGGGTAAACTCTCTTCATTTTGTCATTTAAAGTGCAGCTAAAAGTGCAACAGCGGGCAAAATTCTATGGTTCTTGTAACCCTAACCCTAGCCAGGAATTAAAAGCATGCCAATTTAACTACCATTTAACAGCATTTTTCAGCTTCATGAAAATTTGCCTAAACCAGACAGATTATTAAAGAAGATACATCTCCTAGAGGTTTTAAAAAACGTTTTGATAGTTTGAGACTGATTTTTTGGAGTTTGAGAAAAAAATTCATCTTTGATGTTTGGAGGGCTTTTGAGACACCCTGCTGGAATCCACATTTGAAACCCTAGCTAGGGTTAGGGTTAGCATTCCCACAACAGGTAGAAGTTTTTTACTGTCAGTGCTGCATTCCGGGTCCCCAGTTATCTTTAGGATGAGTGATAATTTGCTCCTATCTGCACTTTTAGTTTTCGGACAGTTTTGGTCACCTTTTTGTATATTGCCCTATCTAGTGATTTTATCCAAAACTGAGCCAGATGAAAAGTGTGAAGAATACCTGTTCTAATGGGTAAACTCTCTTCATTTTGTCATTTAAAGTGCAGCTAAAAGTGCAACAGCGGGCAAAATTCTATGGTTCTTGTAACCCTAACCCTAGCCAGGCATTAAAAGCATGCCAATTTAACTACCATTTAACAGCATTTTTCAGCTTCATGAAAATTTGCCTAATCCAGAAAGAATATTAAAGAAGATACATTTCCTAGAGGTTTTAGAAACCGTTTTGATAGTTTGAGACTGATTTTTTGGAGTTTGAGGAAAAAATTCATCTTTGATGTTTGGAGGGCTTCTGAGGCACCCTGCTGGAATGCACATTTGAAACCCTAGCTGGGGTTAAGGGTTAGCATTCCCACAACAGGTAGAAGTATTTTACTGTCAGTGCTGCATTCCGGGCCCCCAGTTATCTTTAGGATGAGTGATAACTTTCTCCTATCTGCACTTTTAGTTTTCGGACAGTTTTGGTCACCTTTTTGTATATTGCCCTATCCAGTGATTTTATCCAAAACTGAGCCAGATGAAAAGTGTGAAGAATACCTGTTCTAATGGGTAAACTCTCTTCATATTGACATTTAAAGTGCAGCTAAAAGTGCAACAGCGTCAAAATTCTATGGTTCTTGTAACCCTAACCCTAGCCAGACATTAAAAGCATGCCGATTTAACTACCATTTAAGAGCATTTTTCAGCTTCATGACAATTTGCCTAAACCAGACAGAATATTAAAGAAGATACATTTCCTAGAGGTTTTAGAAACCGTTTTGATAGTTTGAGACTGATTTTTTGGAGTTTGAGGAAAAAATTCATCTTTGATGTTTGGAGGGCTTCTGAGACACCCTGCTGGAATCCACATTTGAAACCCTAGCTAGGGTTAGGGTTAGCATTCCCACAACAGGTAGAAGTTTTTTACTGTCAGTGCTGCATTCCGGGTCCCCAGTTATCTTTAGGATGAGTGATAATTTGCTCCTATCTGCACTTTTAGTTTTCGGACAGTTTTGGTCACCTTTTTGTATATTGCCCTATCCAGTGATTTTATCCAAAACTGAGCCAGATGAAAAGTGTGAAGAATACCTGTTCTAATGGGTAAACTCTCTTCATTTTGTCATTTAAAGTGCAGCTAAAAGTGCAACAGCGGGCAAAATTCTATGGTTCTTGTATCCCTAACCCTAGCCAGGCATTAAAAGCATGCCGATTTAACTACCATTTAACAGCATTTTTCAGCTTCATGAAAATTTGCCTAAACCAGACAGAATATTAAAGAAGATAAATTTCCTAGAGGTTTTAGAAACCGTTTTGATAGTTTGAGACTGATTTTTTGGAGTTTGAGGAAAAAATTCATCTTTGATGTTTGGAGGGCTTCTGAGACACCCTGCCGGAATGTACATTTGAAACCCTAGCTAGGGTTAGGGTTAGCATTCCCACAACAGGTAGAAGTTTTTTACTGTCAGTGCTGCATTCCGGGTCCCCAGTTATCTTTAGGATGAGTGATAATTTGCTCCTATCTGCACTTTTAGTTTTCGGACAGTTTTGGTCACCTTTTTGTATATTGCCCTATCTAGTGATTTCATCCAAAACTGAGCCAGATGAAAAGTGTGAAGAATACCTGTTCTAATGGGTAAACTCTCTTCATTTTGTCATTTAAAGTGCAGCTAAAAGTGCAACAGCGGGCAAAATTCTATGGTTCTTGTAACCCTAACCCTAGCCAGGCATTAAAAGCATGCCAATTTAACTACCATTTAACAGCATTTTTCAGCTTCATGAAAATTTGCCTAAACCAGACAGATTATTAAAGAAGATACATCTCCTAGAGGTTTTAAAAAACGTTTGGTAGTTTGAGACTGATTTTTTGGAGTTTGAGAAAAAAATTCATCTTTGATGTTTGGAGGGCTTTTGAGACACCCTGCTGGAATCCACATTTGAAACCCTAGCTAGGGTTAGGGTTAGCATTCCCACAACAGGTAGAAGTTTTTTACTGTCAGTGCTGCATTCCGGGTCCCCAGTTATCTTTAGGATGAGTGATAATTTGCTCCTATCTGCACTTTTAGTTTTCGGACAGTTTTGGTCACCTTTTTGTATATTGCCCTATCTAGTGATTTTATCCAAAACTGAGCCAGATGAAAAGTGTGAAGAATACCTGTTCTAATGGGTAAACTCTCTTCATTTTGTCATTTAAAGTGCAGCTAAAAGTGCAACAGCGGGCAAAATTCTATGGTTCTTGTAACCCTAACCCTAGCCAGGCATTAAAAGCATGCCAATTTAACTACCATTTAACAGCATTTTTCAGCTTCATGAAAATTTGCCTAATCCAGAAAGAATATTAAAGAAGATACATTTCCTAGAGGTTTTAGAAACCGTTTTGATAGTTTGAGACTGATTTTTTGGAGTTTGAGGAAAAAATTCATCTTTGATGTTTGGAGGGCTTCTGAGGCACCCTGCTGGAATGCACATTTGAAACCCTAGCTGGGGTTAAGGGTTAGCATTCCCACAACAGGTAGAAGTATTTTACTGTCAGTGCTGCATTCCGGGCCCCCAGTTATCTTTAGGATGAGTGATAACTTTCTCCTATCTGCACTTTTAGTTTTCGGACAGTTTTGGTCACCTTTTTGTATATTGCCCTATCCAGTGATTTTATCCAAAACTGAGCCAGATGAAAAGTGTGAAGAATACCTGTTCTAATGGGTAAACTCACTTCATATTGACATTTAAAGTGCAGCTAAAAGTGCAACAGCGTCAAAATTCTATGGTTCTTGTAACCCTAACCCTAGCCAGACATTAAAAGCATGCCGATTTAACTACCATTTAAGAGCATTTTTCAGCTTCATGACAATTTGCCTAAACCAGACAGAATATTAAAGAAGATACATTTCCTAGAGGTTTTAGAAACCGTTTTGATAGTTTGAGACTGATTTTTTGGAGTTTGAGGAAAAAATTCATCTTTGATGTTTGGAGGGCTTCTGAGACACCCTGCTGGAATCCACATTTGAAACCCTAGCTAGGGTTAGGGTTAGCATTCCCACAACAGGTAGAAGTTTTTTACTGTCAGTGCTGCATTCCGGGTCCCCAGATATCTTTAGGATGAGTGATAATTTGCTCCTATCTGCACTTTTAGTTTTCGGACAGTTTTGGTCACCTTTTTGTATATTGCCCTATCTAGTGATTTCATCCAAAACTGAGCCAGATGAAAAGTGTGAAGAATACCTGTTCTAATGGGTAAACTCTCTTCATTTTGTCATTTAAAGTGCAGCTAAAAGTGCAACAGCGGGCAAAATTCTATGGTTCTTGTAACCCTAACCCTAGCCAGGCATTAAAAGCATGCCGATTTAACTACCATTTAACAGCATTTTTCAGCTTCATGAAAATTTGCCTAAACCAGACAGAATATTAAAGAAGATACATTTCCTAGAGGTTTTAGAAACCGTTTTGATAGTTTGAGACTGATTTTTTGGAGTTTGAGGAAAAAATTCATCTTTGATGTTTGGAGGGCTTCTGAGACACCCTGCCGGAATGTACATTTGAAACCCTAGCTAGGGTTAGGGTTAGAATTCCCACAACAGGTAGAAGTTTTTTACTGTCAGTGCTGCATTCCGGGTCCCCAGTTATCTTTAGGATGAGTGATAATTTGCTCCTATCTGCACTTTTAGTTTTCGGACAGTTTTGGTCACCTTTTTGTATATTGCCCTATCTAGTGATTTTATCCAAAACTGAGCCAGATGAAAAGTGTGAAGAATACCTGTTCTAATGGGTAAACTCTCTTCATTTTGTCATTTAAAGTGCAGCTAAAAGTGCAACAGCGGGCAAAATTCTATGGTTCTTGTAACCCTAACCCTAGCCAGGCATTAAAAGCATGCCAATTTAACTACCATTTAACAGCATTTTTCAGCTTCATGAAAATTTGCCTAATCCAGAAAGAATATTAAAGAAGATACATTTCCTAGAGGTTTTAGAAACTGTTTTGATAGTTTGAGACTGATTTTTTGGAGTTTGAGGAAAAAATTCATCTTTGATGTTTGGAGGGCTTCTGAGACACCCTGCTGGAATCCACATTTGAAACCCTAGCTAGGGTTAGGGTTAGCATTCCCACAACAGGTAGAAGTTTTTTACTGTCAGTGCTGCATTCCGGGTCCCCAGTTATCTTTAGGATGAGTGATAATTTGCTCCTATCTGCACTTTTAGTTTTCGGACAGTTTTGGTCACCTTTTTGTATATTGCCCTATCCAGTGATTTTATCCAAAACTGAGCCAGATGAAAAGTGTGAAGAATACCTGTTCTAATGGGTAAACTCTCTTCATTTTGTCATTTAAAGTGCAGCTAAAAGTGCAACAGCGGGCAAAATTCTATGGTTCTTGTAACCCTAACCCTAGCCAGGCATTAAAAGCATGCCGATTTAACTACCATTTAACAGCATTTTTCAGCTTCATGAAAATTTGCCTAAACCAGACAGAATATTAAAGAAGATACATTTCCTAGAGGTTTTAGAAACCGTTTTGATAGTTTGAGACTGATTTTTTGGAGTTTGAGGAAAAAATTCATCTTTGATGTTTGGAGGGCTTCTGAGACACCCTGCCGGAATGTACATTTGAAACCCTAGCAAGGGTTAGGGTTAGCATTCCCACAACAGGTAGAAGTTTTTTACTGTCAGTGCTGCATTCCGGGTCCCCAGTTATCTTTAGGATGAGTGATAATTTGCTCCTATCTGCACTTTTAGTTTTCGGACAGTTTTGGTCACCTTTTTGTATATTGCCCTATCTAGTGATTTCATCCAAAACTGAGCCAGATGAAAAGTGTGAAGAATACCTGTTCTAATGGGTAAACTCTCTTCATTTTGTCATTTAAAGTGCAGCTAAAAGTGCAACAGCGGGCAAAATTCTATGGTTCTTGTAACCCTAACCCTAGCCAGGCATTAAAAGCATGCCAATTTAACTACCATTTAACAGCATTTTTCAGCTTCATGAAAATTTGCCTAAACCAGACAGATTATTAAAGAAGATACATCTCCTAGAGGTTTTAAAAAACGTTTTGATAGTTTGAGACTGATTTTTTGGAGTTTGAGAAAAAAATTCATCTTTGATGTTTGGAGGGCTTTTGAGACACCCTGCTGGAATCCACATTTGAAACCCTAGCTAGGGTTAGGGTTAGCATTCCCACAACAGGTAGAAGTTTTTTACTGTCAGTGCTGCATTCCGGGCCCCCAGTTATCTTTAGGATGAGTGATAACTTTCTCCTATCTGCACTTTTAGTTTTCGGACAGTTTTGGTCACCTTTTTGTATATTGCCCTATCCAGTGATTTTATCCAAAACTGAGCCAGATGAAAAGTGTGAAGAATACCTGTTCTAATGGGTAAACTCTCTTCATTTTGTCATTTAAAGTGCAGCTAAAAGTGCAACAGCGGGCAAAATTCTATGGTTCTTGTAACCCTAACCCTAGCCAGGCATTAAAAGCATGCCGATTTAACTACCATTTAACAGCATTTTTCAGCTTCATGAAAATTTGCCTAAACCAGACAGAATATTAAAGAATATACATTTCCTAGAGGTTTTAGAAACCGTTTTGATAGTTTGAGACTGATTTTTTGGAGTTTGAGGAAAAAATTCATCTTTGATGTTTGGAGGGCTTCTGAGACACCCTGCCGGAATGTACATTTGAAACCCTAGCTAGGGTTAGGGTTAGCATTCCCACAACAGGTAGAAGTATTTTACTGTCAGTGCTGCATTCCGGGTCCCCAGTTATCTTTAGGATGAGTGATAATTTGCTCCTATCTGCACTTTTAGTTTTCGGACAGTTTTGGTCACCTTTTTGTATATTGCCCTATCTAGTGATTTCATCCAAAACTGAGCCAGATGAAAAGTGTGAAGAATACCTGTTCTAATGGGTAAACTCTCTTCATTTTGTCATTTAAAGTGCAGCTAAAAGTGCAACAGCAGGCAAAATTCTATGGTTCTTGTAACCCTAACCCTAGCCAGGCATTAAAAGCATGCCAATTTAACTACCATTTAACAGCATTTTTCAGCTTCATGAAAATTTGCCTAAACCAGAAAGAATATTAAAGAAGATACATTTCCTAGAGGTTTTAGAAACCGTTTTGATAGTTTGAGACTGATTTTTTGGAGTTTGAGGAAAAAATTCATCTTTGATGTTTGGAGGGCTTCTGAGGCACCCTGCTGGAATGCACATTTGAAACCCTAGCTGGGGTTAAGGGTTAGCATTCCCACAACAGGTAGAAGTTTTTTACTGTCAGTGCTGCATTCCGGGCCCCCAGTTATCTTTAGGATGAGTGATAACTTTCTCCTATCTGCACTTTTAGTTTTCGGACAGTTTTGGTCACCTTTTTGTATATTGCCCTATCCAGTGATTTTATCCAAAACTGAGCCAGATGAAAAGTGTGAAGAATACCTGTTCTAATGGGTAAACTCTCTTCATATTGACATTTAAAGTGCAGCTAAAAGTGCAACAGCGTCAAAATTCTATGGTTCTTGTAACCCTAACCCTAGCCAGACATTAAAAGCATGCCGATTTAACTACCATTTAAGAGCATTTTTCAGCTTCATGACAATTTGCCTAAACCAGACAGAATATTAAAGAAGATACATTTCCTAGAGGTTTTAGAAACCGTTTTGATAGTTTGAGACTGATTTTTTGGAGTTTGAGGAAAAAATTCATCTTTGATGTTTGGAGGGCTTCTGAGACACCCTGCCGGAATCCACATTTGAAACCCTAGCTAGGGTTAGGGTTAGCATTCCCACAACAGGTAGAAGTTTTTTACTGTCAGTGCTGCATTCCGGGTCCCCAGTTATCTTTAGGATGAGTGATAATTTTCTCCTATCTGCACTTTTAGTTTTCGGACAGTTTTGGTCACCTTTTTGTATATTGCCCTATCCAGTGATTTTATCCAAAACTGAGCCAGATGAAAAGTGTGAAGAATACCTGTTCTAATGGGTAAACTCTCTTCATTTTGTCATTTAAAGTGCAGCTAAAAGTGCAACAGCGGGCAAAATTCTATGGTTCTTGTAACCCTAACCCTAGCCAGGCATTAAAAGCATGCCAATTTAACTACCATTTAACAGCATTTTTCAGCTTCATGAAAATTTGCCTAAACCAGACAGATTATTAAAGAAGATACATCTCCTAGAGGTTTTAAAAAACGTTTTGATAGTTTGAGACTGATTTTTTGGAGTTTGAGAAAAAAATTCATCTTTGATTTTTGGAGGGCTTTTGAGACACCCTGCTGGAATGCACATTTGAAACCCTAGCTAGGGTTAGGGTTAGCATTCCCACAACAGGTAGAAGTATTTTACTGTCAGTGCTGCATTCCGGGCCCCCAGTTATCTTTAGGATGAATGATAACTTTCTCCTATCTGCACTTTTAGTTTTCGGACAGTTTTGGTCACCTTTTTGTATATTGCCCTATCCAGTGATTTTATCCAAAACTGAGCCAGATGAAAAGTGTGAAGAATACCTGTTCTAATGGGTAAACTCTCTTCATATTGACATTTAAAGTGCAGCTAAAAGTGCAACAGCGTCAAAATTCTATGGTTCTTGTAACCCTAACCCTAGCCAGACATTAAAAGCATGCCGATTTAACTACCATTTAAGAGCATTTTTCAGCTTCATGACAATTTGCCTAAACCAGAGAGAATATTAAAGAAGATACATTTCCTAGAGGTTTTAGAAACCGTTTTGATAGTTTGAGACTGATTTTTTGGAGTTTGAGGAAAAAATTCATCTTTGATGTTTGGAGGGCTTCTGAGACACCCTGCTGGAATCCACATTTGAAACCCTAGCTAGGGTTAGGGTTAGCATTCCCACAACAGGTAGAAGTTTTTTACTGTCAGTGCTGCATTCCGGGTCCCCAGTTATCTTTAGGATGAGTGATAATTTGCTCCTATCTGCACTTTTAGTTTTCGGACAGTTTTGGTCACCTTTTTGTATATTGCCCTATCCAGTGATTTTATCCAAAACTGAGACAGATGAAAAGTGTGAAGAATACCTGTTCTAATGGGTAAACTCTCTTCATTTTGTCATTTAAAGTGCAGCTAAAAGTGCAACAGCGGGCAAAATTCTATGGTTCTTGTAACCCTAACCCTAGCCAGGCATTAAAAGCATGCCGATTTAACTACCATTTAACAGCATTTTTCAGCTTCATGAAAATTTGCCTAAACCAGACAGAATATTAAAGAAGATACATTTCCTAGAGGTTTTAGAAACCGTTTTGATAGTTTGAGACTGATTTTTTGGAGTTTGAGGAAAAAATTCATCTTTGATGTTTGGAGGGCTTCTGAGACACCCTGCCGGAATGTACATTTGAAACCCTAGCTAGGGTTAGGGTTAGCATTCCCACAACAGGTAGAAGTTTTTTACTGTCAGTGCTGCATTCCGGGTCCCCAGTTATCTTTAGGATGAGTGATAATTTGCTCCTATCTGCACTTTTAGTTTTCGGACAGTTTTGGTCACCTTTTTGTATATTGCCCTATCTAGTGATTTCATCCAAAACTGAGCCAGATGAAAAGTGTGAAGAATACCTGTTCTAATGGGTAAACTCTCTTCATTTTGTCATTTAAAGTGCAGCTAAAAGTGCAACAGCGGGCAAAATTCTATGGTTCTTGTAACCCTAACCCTAGCCAGGCATTAAAAGCATGCCAATTTAACTACCATTTAACAACATTTTTCAGCTTCATGAAAATTTGCCTAAACCAGAAAGAATATTAAAGAAGATACATTTCCTAGAGGTTTTAGAAACCGTTTTGATAGTTTGAGACTGATTTTTTGGAGTTTGAGGAAAAAATTCATCTTTGATGTTTGGAGGGCTTCTGAGACACCCTGCCGGAATCCACATTTGAAACCCTAGCTAGGGTTAGGGTTAGCATTCCCACAACAGGTAGAAGTTTTTTACTGTCAGTGCTGCATTCCGGGTCCCCAGTTATCTTTAGGATGAGTGATAATTTTCTCCTATCTGCACTTTTAGTTTTCGGACAGTTTTGGTCACCTTTTTGTATATTGCCCTATCCAGTGATTTTATCCAAAACTGAGCCAGATGAAAAGTGTGAAGAATACCTGTTCTAATGGGTAAACTCTCTTCATTTTGTCATTTAAAGTGCAGCTAAAAGTGCAACAGCGGGCAAAATTCTATGGTTCTTGTAACCCTAACCCTAGCCAGGCATTAAAAGCATGCCAATTTAACTACCATTTAACAGCATTTTTCAGCTTCATGAAAATTTGCCTAAACCAGACAGATTATTAAAGAAGATACATCTCCTAGAGGTTTTAAAAAACGTTTTGATAGTTTGAGACTGATTTTTTGGAGTTTGAGAAAAAAATTCATCTTTGAATTTTGGAGGGCTCTTGAGACACCCTGCTGGAATGCACATTTGAAACCCTAGCTAGGGTTAGGGTTAGCATTCCCACAACAGGTAGAAGTTTTTTACTGTCAGTGCTGCATTCCGGGTCCCCATTTATCTTTAGGATGAGTGATAATTTCCTCCTATCTGCACTTTTAGTTTTCGGACAGTTTTGGTCACCTTTTTGTATATTGCCCTATCTAGTGATTTTATCCAAAACTGAGCCAGATGAAAAGTGTGAAGAATACCTGTTCTAATGGGTAAACTCTCTTCATATTGACATTTAAAGTGCAGCTAAAAGTGCAACAGCGTCAAAATTCTATGGTTCTTGTAACCCTAACCCTAGCCAGACATTAAAAGCATGCCGATTTAACTACCATTTAAGAGCATTTTTCAGCTTCATGAAAATTTGCCTAAACCAGAAAGAATATTAAAGAAGATACATTTCCTAGAGGTTTTAGAAACCGTTTTGATAGTTTGAGACTGATTTTTTGGAGTTTGAGGAAAAAATTCATCTTTGATGTTTGGAGGGCTTCTGAGGCACCCTGCTGGAATGCACATTTGAAACCCTAGCTGGGGTTAAGGGTTAGCATTCCCACAACAGGTAGAAGTATTTTACTGTCAGTGCTGCATTCCGGGCCCCCAGTTATCTTTAGGATGAATGATAACTTTCTCCTATCTGCACTTTTAGTTTTCGGACAGTTTTGGTCACCTTTTTGTATATTGCCCTATCCAGTGATTTTATCCAAAACTGAGCCAGATGAAAAGTGTGAAGAATACCTGTTCTAATGGGTAAACTCTCTTCATATTGACATTTAAAGTGCAGCTAAAAGTGCAACAGCGTCAAAATTCTATGGTTCTTGTAACCCTAACCCTAGCCAGACATTAAAAGCATGCCGATTTAACTTCCATTTAAGAGCATTTTTCAGCTTCATGACAATTTGCCTAAACCAGAGAGAATATTAAAGAAGATACATTTCCTAGAGGTTTTAGAAACCGTTTTGATAGTTTGAGACTGATTTTTTGGAGTTTGAGGAAAAAAATCATCTTTGATGTTTGGAGGGCTTCTGAGACACCCTGCTGGAATCCACATTTGAAACCCTAGCTAGGGTTAGGGTTAGCATTCCCACAACAGGTAGAAGTTTTTTACTGTCAGTGCTGCATTCCGGGTCCCCAGTTATCTTTAGGATGAGTGATAATTTGCTCCTATCTGCACTTTTAGTTTTCGGACAGTTTTGGTCACCTTTTTGTATATTGCCCTATCCAGTGATTTTATCCAAAACTGAGCCAGATGAAAAGTGTGAAGAATACCTGTTCTAATGGGTAAACTCTCTTCATTTTGTCATTTAAAGTGCAGCTAAAAGTGCAACAGCGGGCAAAATTCTATGGTTCTTGTAACCCTAACCCTAGCCAGGCATTAAAAGCATGCCAATTTAACTACCATTTAACAGCATTTTTCAGCTTCATGAAAATTTGCCTAAACCAGACAGATTATTAAAGAAGATACATCTCCTAGAGGTTTTAAAAAACGTTTTGATAGTTTGAGACTGATTTTTTGGAGTTTGAGAAAAAAATTCATCTTTGAATTTTGGAGGGCTCTTGAGACACCCTGCTGGAATGCACATTTGAAACCCTAGCTAGGGTTAGGGTTAGCATTCCCACAACAGGTAGAAGTTTTTTACTGTCAGTGCTGCATTCCGGGTCCCCATTTATCTTTAGGATGAGTGATAATTTCCTCCTATCTGCACTTTTAGTTTTCGGACAGTTTTGGTCACCTTTTTGTATATTGCCCTATCTAGTGATTTTATCCAAAACTGAGCCAGATGAAAAGTGTGAAGAATACCTGTTCTAATGGGTAAACTCTCTTCATATTGACATTTAAAGTGCAGCTAAAAGTGCAACAGCGTCAAAATTCTATGGTTCTTGTAACCCTAACCCTAGCCAGACATTAAAAGCATGCCGATTTAACTACCATTTAAGAGCATTTTTCAGCTTCATGAAAATTTGCCTAAACCAGAAAGAATATTAAAGAAGATACATTTCCTAGAGGTTTTAGAAACCGTTTTGATAGTTTGAGACTGATTTTTTGGAGTTTGAGGAAAAAATTCATCTTTGATGTTTGGAGGGCTTCTGAGGCACCCTGCTGGAATGCACATTTGAAACCCTAGCTGGGGTTAAGGGTTAGCATTCCCACAACAGGTAGAAGTATTTTACTGTCAGTGCTGCATTCCGGGCCCCCAGTTATCTTTAGGATGAATGATAACTTTCTCCTATCTGCACTTTTAGTTTTCGGACAGTTTTGGTCACCTTTTTGTATATTGCCCTATCCAGTGATTTTATCCAAAACTGAGCCAGATGAAAAGTGTGAAGAATACCTGTTCTAATGGGTAAACTCTCTTCATATTGACATTTAAAGTGCAGCTAAAAGTGCAACAGCGTCAAAATTCTATGGTTCTTGTAACCCTAACCCTAGCCAGACATTAAAAGCATGCCGATTTAACTTCCATTTAAGAGCATTTTTCAGCTTCATGACAATTTGCCTAAACCAGAGAGAATATTAAAGAAGATACATTTCCTAGAGGTTTTAGAAACCGTTTTGATAGTTTGAGACTGATTTTTTGGAGTTTGAGGAAAAAATTCATCTTTGATGTTTGGAGGGCTTCTGAGACACCCTGCCGGAATGTACATTTGAAACCCTAGCTAGGGTTAGGGTTAGCATTCCCACAACAGGTAGAAGTTTTTTACTGTCAGTGCTGCATTCCGGGTCCCCAGTTATCTTTAGGATGAGTGATAATTTGCTCCTATCTGCACTTTTAGTTTTCGGACAGTTTTGGTCACCTTTTTGTATATTGCCCTATCTAGTGATTTCATCCAAAACTGAGCCAGATGAAAAGTGTGAAGAATACCTGTTCTAATGGGTAAACTCTCTTCATTTTGTCATTTAAAGTGCAGCTAAAAGTGCAACAGCGGGCAAAATTCTATGGTTCTTGTAACCCTAACCCTAGCCAGGCATTAAAAGCATGCCAATTTAACTACCATTTAACAGCATTTTTCAGCTTCATGAAAATTTGCCTAAACCAGAAAGAATATTAAAGAAGATACATTTCCTAGAGGTTTTAGAAACCGTTTTGATAGTTTGAGACTGATTTTTTGGAGTTTGAGGAAAAAATTCATCTTTGATGTTTGGAGGGCTTCTGAGACACCCTGCCGGAATCCACATTTGAAACCCTAGCTAGGGTTAGGGTTAGCATTCCCACAACAGGTAGAAGTTTTTTACTGTCAGTGCTGCATTCCGGGTCC
This sequence comes from Lepisosteus oculatus, assembly GCF_040954835.1. Taxonomy (NCBI): domain Eukaryota; kingdom Metazoa; phylum Chordata; class Actinopteri; order Semionotiformes; family Lepisosteidae; genus Lepisosteus; species Lepisosteus oculatus. Next base: position 1,532,949 of record NC_090713.1, read on the forward strand.
CCAGTTATCTTTAGGATGAGTGATAATTTTCTCCTATCTCCACTTTTAGTTTTCGGACAGTTTTGGTCACCTTTTTGTATATTGCCCTATCCAGTGATTTTATCCAAAACTGAGCCAGATGAAAAGTGTGAAGAATACCTGTTCTAATGGGTAAACTCTCTTCATTTTGTCATTTAAAGTGCAGCTAAAAGTGCAACAGCGGGCAAAATTCTATGGTTCTTGTAACCCTAACCCTAGCCAGGCATTAAAAGCATGCCAATTTAACTACCATTTAACAGCATTTTTCAGCTTCATGAAAATTTGCCTAAACCAGACAGATTATTAAAGAAGATACATCTCCTAGAGGTTTTAAAAAACGTTTTGATAGTTTGAGACTGATTTTTTGGAGTTTGAGAAAAAAATTCATCTTTGAATTTTGGAGGGCTCTTGAGACACCCTGCTGGAATGCACATTTGAAACCCTAGCTAGGGTTAGGGTTAGCATTCCCACAACAGGTAGAAGTTTTTTACTGTCAGTGCTGCATTCCGGGTCCCCATTTATCTTTAGGATGAGTGATAATTTGCTCCTATCTGCACTTTTAGTTTTCGGACAGTTTTGGTCACCTTTTTGTATATTGCCCTATCTAGTGATTTTATCCAAAACTGAGCCAGATGAAAAGTGTGAAGAATACCTGTTCTAATGGGTAAACTCTCTTCATTTTGTCATTTAAAGTGCAGCTAAAAGTGCAACAACGGGCAAAATTCTATGGTTCTTGTAACCCTAACCCTAGCCAGGCATTAAAAGCATGCCAATTTAACTACCATTTAACAGCATTTTTCAGCTTCATGAAAATTTGCCTAAACCAGAAAGAATATTAAAGAAGATACATTTCCTAGAGGTTTTAGAAACCGTTTTGATAGTTTGAGACTGATTTTTTGGAGTTTGAGGAAAAAATTCATCTTTGATGTTTGGAGGGCTTCTGAGGCACCCTGCTGGAATGCACATTTGAAACCCTAGCTGGGGTTAAGGGTTAGCATTCCCACAACAGGTAGAAGTATTTTACTGTCAGTGCTGCATTCCGGGCCCCCAGTTATCTTTAGGATGAGTGATAACTTTCTCCTATCTGCACTTTTAGTTTTCGGACAGTTTTGGTCACCTTTTTGTATATTGCCCTATCCAGTGATTTTATCCAAAACTGAGCCAGATGAAAAGTGTGAAGAATACCTGTTCTAATGGGTAAACTCTCTTCATATTGACATTTAAAGTGCAGCTAAAAGTGCAACAGCGTCAAAATTCTATGGTTCTTGTAACCCTAACCCTAGCCAGACATTAAAAGCATGCCAATTTAACTACCATTTAACAGCATTTTTCAGCTTCATGAAAATTTGCCTAAACCAGAAAGAATATTAAAGAAGATACATTTCCTAGAGGTTTTAGAAACCGTTTTGATAGTTTGAGACTGATTTTTTGGAGTTTGAGGAAAAAATTCATCTTTGATGTTTGGAGGGCTTCTGAGGCACCCTGCTGGAATGCACATTTGAAACCCTAGCTGGGGTTAAGGGTTAGCATTCCCACAACAGGTAGAAGTATTTTACTGTCAGTGCTGCATTCCGGGCCCCCAGTTATCTTTAGGATGAGTGATAACTTTCTCCTATCTGCACTTTTAGTTTTCGGACAGTTTTGGTCACCTTTTTGTATATTGCCCTATCCAGTGATTTTATCCAAAACTGAGCCAGATGAAAAGTGTGAAGAATACCTGTTCTAATGGGTAAACTCTCTTCATATTGACATTTAAAGTGCAGCTAAAAGTGCAACAGCGTCAAAATTCTATGGTTCTTGTAACCCTAACCCTAGCCAGACATTAAAAGCATGCCGATTTAACTACCATTTAAGAGCATTTTTCAGCTTCATGACAATTTGCCTAAACCAGACAGAATATTAAAGAAGATACATTTCCTAGAGGTTTTAGAAACCGTTTTGATAGTTTGAGACTGATTTTTTGGAGTTTGAGGAAAAAATTCATCTTTGATGTTTGGAGGGCTTCTGAGACACCCTGCTGGAATCCACATTTGAAACCCTAGCTAGGGTTAGGGTTAGCATTCCCACAACAGGTAGAAGTTTTTTACTGTCAGTGCTGCATTCCGGGTCCCCAGTTATCTTTAGGATGAGTGATAATTTGCTCCTATCTGCACTTTTAGTTTTCGGACAGTTTTGGTCACCTTTTTGTATATTGCCCTATCCAGTGATTTTATCCAAAACTGAGCCAGATGAAAAGTGTGAAGAATACCTGTTCTAATGGGTAAACTCTCTTCATTTTGTCATTTAAAGTGCAGCTAAAAGTGCAACAGCGGGCAAAATTCTATGGTTCTTGTAACCCTAACCCTAGCCAGGCATTAAAAGCATGCCGATTTAACTACCATTTAACAGCATTTTTCAGCTTCATGACAATTTGTCTAAACCAGACAGAATATTAAAGAAGATACATTTCCTAGAGGTTTTAGAAACCGTTTTGATAGTTTGAGACTGATTTTTTGGAGTTTGAGGAAAAAATTCATCTTTGATGTTTGGAGGGCTTCTGAGACACCCTGCCGGAATGTACATTTGAAACCCTAGCTAGGGTTAGGGTTAGCATTCCCACAACAGGTAGAAGATTTTTACTGTCAGTGCTGCATTCCGGGTCCCCAGTTATCTTTAGGATGAGTGATAATTTGCTCCTATCTGCACTTTTAGTTTTCGGACAGTTTTGGTCACCTTTTTGTATATTGCCCTATCTAGTGATTTCATCCAAAACAGAGCCAGATGAAAAGTGTGAAGAATACCTGTTCTAATTGTTAAACTCTCTTCATATTGACATTTAAAGTGCAGCTAAAAGTGCAACAGCGTCAAAATTCTATGGTTCTTGTAACCCTAACTCTAGCCAGACATTAAAAGCATGCCGATTTAACTACCATTTAAGAGCATTTTTCAGCTTCATGAAAATTTGCCTAAACCAGACAGATTATTAAAGAAGATACTTTTCCTAGAGGTTTTAGAAACCGTTTTGATAGTTTGAGACTAATTTTTTGGAGTTTGAGAAAAAATTCATCTTTGATGTTTGGAGGGCTTCTGAGACACCCTGCCGGAACGTACATTTGAAACCCTAGCTAGGGTTAGGGTTAGCATTCCCACAACAGGTAGAAGTTTTTTACTGTCAGTGCTGCATTCCGGGCCCCCAGTTATCTTTAGGATGAGTGATAATTTTCTCCTATCTGCACTTTTAGTTTTCGGACAGTTTTGGTCACCTTTTTGTATATTGCCCTATCCAGTGATTTTATCCAAAACTGAGCCAGATGAAAAGTGTGAAGAATACCTATTCTAATGGGTAAACTCTCTTCATTTTGTCATTTAAAGTGCAGCTAAAAGTGCAACAGCGGACAAAATTCTATGGTTCTTGTAACCCTAACCCTAGCCAGACATTAAAAGCATGCCGATTTAACTACCATTTAACAGCATTTTTCAGCTTCATGAAAATTTGCCTAAACCAGACAGAATATTAAAGAAGATACATTTCCTAGAGGGTTTTAAAACCGTTTTGATAGTTTGAGACTGATTTTTCTTGGTTTGAGGAAAAAAATCATCTTTGGAGGGCTTCTGAGACACCCTGCCGGAATGTACATTTGAAACCCTAGGTAGGGTTAGGGTTTGCATTCCCACAACAGGTAGAAGTTTTATACTGTCAGTGCTGCATTCCGGGCCCCCAGTTATCTTTAGGATGAGTGATAATTTTCTCCTATCTGCACTTTTAGTTTTCGGACAGTTTTGGTCACCTTTTTGTATATTGCCCTATCCAGTGATTTTATCCAAAACTGAGCCAGATGAAAAGTGTGAAGAATAAATGTTCTAATGGGTAAACTCTCCTCATTTTGTCATTTAAAGTGCAGCTAAAAGTGCAACAGCGGGCAAAATTCTATGGTTCTTGTAACCCTAACCCTAGCCAGGCATTAAAAGCATGCCGATTTAACTACCATTTAACAGCATTTTTCAGCTTCATGAAAATTTGCCTAAACCAGACAGAATATTAAAGAAGATACATTTCCTAGAGGTTTTAGAAACCGTTTTGATAGTTTGAGACTGATTTTTTGGAGTTTGAGGAAAAAATTCATCTTTGATGTTTGGAGGGCTTCTGAGACACCCTGCCGGAATTTACATTTGAAACCCTAGCTAGGGTTAGGGTTAGCATTCCCACAACAGGTAGACGTTTTTTACTGTCAGTGCTGCATTCCGGGTCCCCAGTTATCTTTAGGATGAGTGATAATTTGCTCCTATCTGCACTTTTAGTTTTCGGACAGTTTTGTTCACCTTTTTGTACATTGCCCTATCCAGTGATTTTATCCAAAACTGAGCCAGATGAAAAGTGTGAAGAATACCTGTTCTAATGGGTAAACTCTCTTCATTTTGTCATTTAATGTGCACCTAAAAGTGCAACAGTGGGCAAAATTCTATGGTTCTTGTAACCCTTACCCTAGCCAGGCATTAAAAGCATGCCGATTTAACTACCATTTAACAGCATTTTTCAGCTTCATGAAAATTTGCCTAAACCAGACAGATTATTAAAGAAGATACTTTTCCTAGAGGTTTTAGAAACCGTTTTGATAGTTTGAGACTGATTTTTTGGAGTTTGAGAAAAAATTCAACTTTGATGGAGGGCTTCTGAGACACCCTGCTGGAATGCACATTTGAAACCCTAGCTAGGGTTAGGGTTAGCATTCCCACAACAGGTAGAAGTTTTTTACTGTCAGTGCCGCATTCCGGGTCCCCAGTTATCTTTAGGATGAGTGATAATTTGCTCCTATCTGCACTTTTAGTTTTCGGACAGTTTTGGTCACCTTTTTGTATATTGCCCTATCCAGTGATTTTATCCAAAACTGAGCCAGATGAAAAGTGTGAAGAATACCTGTTCTAATGGGTAAACTCTCTTCATTTTGTCATTTAAAGTGCAGCTAAAAGTGCAACAGCGGGCAAAATTCTATGGTTCTTGTAACCCTAACCCTAGCCAGGCATTAAAAGCATGCCGATTTAACTACCATTTAACAGCATTTTTCAGCTTCATGAAAATTTGCCTAAACCAGACAGAATATTAAAGAAGATACATTTCCTAGAGGTTTTAGAAACCGTTTTGATAGTTTGAGACTGATTTTTTGGAGTTTGAGGAAAAAATTCATCTTTGATGTTTGGAGGGCTTCTGAGACACCCTGCCGGAACGTACATTTGAAACCCTAGCTAGGGTTAGGGTTAGCATTCCCACAACAGGTAGAAGTTTTTTACTGTCAGTGCTGCATTCCGGTTCCCCAGTTATCTTTAGGATGAGTGATAATTTTCTCCTATCTGCACTTTTAGTTTTCGGACAGTTTTGTTCACCGTTTTGTACATTGCCCTATCCAGTGATTTTATCCAAAACTGAGCCAGATGAAAAGTGTGAAGAATACCTGTTCTAATGGGTAAACTCTCTTCATTTTGTCATTTAAAGTGCAGCTAAAAGTGCAACAGCGGGCAACATTCTATGGTTCTTGTAACCCTAACCCTAGCCAGGCATTAAAAGCATGCCGATTTAACTACCATTTAACAGCATTTTTCAGCTTCATGAAAATTTGCCTAAACCAGACAGATTATTAAAGAAGATACATCTCCTAGAGGTTTTAAAAAACGTTTTGATAGTTTGAGACTGATTGTTTGGAGTTTGAGGAAAAAAATCATCTTTGATGTTTGGAGGGCTTCTGAGACACCCTGCCGGAACGTACATTTGAAACCCTAGCTAGGGTTAGGGTTAGCATTCCCACAACAGGTAGAAGTTTTTTACTGTCAGTGCTGCATTCCGGGCCCCCAGTTATCTTAAGGGTGAATGATAATTTGCTCCTATCTGCACTTTTAGTTTTCGGACAGTTTTGGTCACCTTTTTGTATATTGCCCTATCCAGTGATTTTATACAAAACTGAGCCAGATGAAAAGTGTGAAGAATACCTATTCTAAAGGGTAAACTCTCTTCATTTTGTCATTTAAAGTGCAGCTAAAAGTGCAACAGCGGGCAAAATTCTATGGTTCTTGTAACCCTAACCCTAGCCAGGCATTAAAAGCATGCCGATTTAACTACCATTTAACAGCATTTTTCAGCTTCATGAAAATTTGCCTAAACCAGACAGAATATTAAAGAAGATACATTTCCTAGAGGTTTTAGAAACCGTTTTGATAGTTTGAGACTGATTTTTTGGAGTTTGAGGAAAAAATTCATCTTTGATGTTTGGAGGGCTTCTGAGACACCCTGCCGGAATGTACATTTGAAACCCTAGGTAGGGTTAGGGTTTGCATTCCCACAACAGGTAGAAGTTTTATACTGTCAGTGCTGCATTCCGGGCCCCCAGTTATCTTTAGGATGAGTGATAATTTTCTCCTATCTGCACTTTTAGTTTTCGGACAGTTTTGGTCACCTTTTTGTATATTGCCCTATCCAGTGATTTTATCCAAAACTGAGCCAGATGAAAAGTGTGAAGAATAAATGTTCTAATGGGTAAACTCTCTTCATTTTGTCATTTAAAGTGCAGCTAAAAGTGCAACAGCGGGCAAAATTCTATGGTTCTTGTAACCCTAACCCTAGCCAGGCATTAAAAGCATGCCGATTTAACTACCATTTAACAGCATTTTTCAGCTTCATGAAAATTTGCCTAAACCAGACAGAATATTAAAGAAGATACATTTCCTAGAGGTTTTAGAAACCGTTTTGATAGTTTGAGACTGATTTTTTGGAGTTTGAGGAAAAAATTCATCTTTGATGTTTGGAGGGCTTCTGAGACACCCTGCCGGAATTTACATTTGAAACCCTAGCTAGGGTTAGGGTTAGCATTCCCACAACAGGTAGAAGTTTTTTACTGTCAGTGCTGCATTCCGGGTCCCCAGTTATCTTTAGGATGAGTGATAATTTGCTCCTATCTGCACTTTTAGTTTTCGGACAGTTTTGTTCACCTTTTTGTACATTGCCCTATCCAGTGATTTTATCCAAAACTGAGCCAGATGAAAAGTGTGAAGAATACCTGTTCTAATGGGTAAACTCTCTTCATTTTGTCATTTAATGTGCACCTAAAAGTGCAACAGCAGGCAAAATTCTATGGTTCTTGTAACCCTTACCCTAGCCAGGCATTAAAAGCATGCCGATTTAACTACCATTTAACAGCATTTTTCAGCTTCATGAAAATTTGCCTAAACCAAACAGATTATTAAAGAAGATACTTTTCCTAGAGGTTTTAGAAACCGTTTTGATAGTTTGAGACTGATTTTTTGGAGTTTGAGAAAAAATTCAACTTTGATGGAGGGCTTCTGAGACACCCTGCTGGAATGCACATTTGAAACCCTAGCTAGGGTTAGGGTTAGCATTCCCACAACAGGTAGAAGTTTTTTACTGTCAGTGCCGCATTCCGGGTCCCCAGTTATCTTTAGGATGAGTGATAATTTGCTCCTATCTGCACTTTTAGTTTTCGGACAGTTTTGGTCACCTTTTTGTATATTGCCCTATCCAGTGATTTTATCCAAAACTGAGCCAGATGAAAAGTGTGAAGAATACCTGTTCTAATGGGTAAACTCTCTTCATTTTGTCATTTAAAGTGCAGCTAAAAGTGCAACAGCGGGCAAAATTCTATGGTTCTTGTAACCCTAACCCTAGCCAGGCATTAAAAGCATGCCGATTTAACTACCATTTAACAGCATTTTTCAGCTTCATGACAATTTGCCTAAACCAGACAGAATATTAAAGAAGATACATTTCCTAGAGGTTTTAGAAACCGTTTTGATAGTTTGAGACTGATTTTTTGGAGTTTGAGGAAAAAATTCATCTTTGATGTTTGGAGGGCTTCTGAGACACCCTGCCGGAATGTACATTTGAAACCCTAGCTAGGGTTAGGGTTAGCATTCCCACAACAGGTAGAAGTTTTTTACTGTCAGTGCTGCATTCCGGGTCCCCAGTTATCTTTAGGATGAGTGATAATTTGCTCCTATCTGCACTTTTAGTTTTCGGACAGTTTTGGTCACCTTTTTGTATATTGCCCTATCTAGTGATTTCATCCAAAACAGAGCCAGATGAAAAGTGTGAAGAATACCTGTTCTAATGGGTAAACTCTCTTCATTTTGTCATTTAAAGTGCAGCTAAAAGTGCAACAGCGGGCAAAATTCTATGGTTCTTGTAACCCTAACCCTAGCCAGGCATTAAAAGAATGCCAATTTAACTACCATTTAACAGCATTTTTCAGCTTCATGAAAATTTGCCTAAACCAGACAGATTATTAAAGAAGATACATCTCCTAGAGGTTTTAGAAACCGTTTTGATAGTTTGAGACTGATTTTTTGGAGTTTGAGGAAAAAATTCATCTTTGATGTTTGGAGGGCTTCTGAGACACCCTGCCGGAACGTACATTTGAAACTCTAGCTAGGGTTAAGGTTAGCATTCCCACAACAGGTAGAAGTTTTTTACTGTCAGTGCTGCATTCCGGGCCCCCCGTTATCTCTAGGATGAGTGATAACTTTCTCCTATCTGCACTTTTAGTTTTCGGACAGTTTTGGTCACCTTTTTGTATATTGCCCTATCCAGTGATTTTATCCAAAACTGAGCCAGATGAAAAGTGTGAAGAATACCTGTTCTAATTGTTAAACTCTCTTCATATTGACATTTAAAGTGCAGCTAAAAGTGCAACAGCGTCAAAATTCTATGGTTCTTGTAACCCTAACTCTAGCCAGACATTAAAAGCATGCCGATTTAACTACCATTTAAGAGCATTTTTCAGCTTCATGAAAATTTGCCTAAACCAGACAGATTATTAAAGAAGATACTTTTCCTAGAGGTTTTAGAAACCGTTTTGATAGTTTGAGACTAATTTTTTGGAGTTTGAGGAAAAATTCATCTTTGATGTTTGGAGGGCTTCTGAGACACCCTGCCGGAACGTACATTTGAAACCCTAGCTAGGGTTAGGGTTAGCATTCCCACAACAGGTAGAAGTTTTTTACTGTCAGTGCTGCATTCCGGGCCCCCAGTTATCTTTAGGATGAGTGATAATTTTCTCCTATCTGCACTTTTAGTTTTCGGACAGTTTTGGTCACCTTTTTGTATATTGCCCTATCCAGTGATTTTATCCAAAACTGAGCCAGATGAAAAGTGTGAAGAATACCTATTCTAATGGGTAAACTCTCTTCATTTTGTCATTTAAAGTGCAGCTAAAAGTGCAACAGCGGACAAAATTCTATGGTTCTTGTAACCCTAACCCTAGCCAGACATTAAAAGCATGCCGATTTAACTACCATTTAACAGCATTTTTCAGCTTCATGAAAATTTGCCTAAACCAGACAGAATATTAAAGAAGATACATTTCCTAGAGGGTTTTAAAACCGTTTTGATAGTTTGAGACTGATTTTTCTTGGTTTGAGGATAAAAATCATCTTTGGAGGGCTTCTGAGACACCCTGCCGGAATGTACATTTGAAACCCTAGGTAGGGTTAGGGTTTGCATTCCCACAACAGGTAGAAGTTTTATACTGTCAGTGCTGCATTCCGGGCCCCCAGTTATCTTTAGGATGAGTGATAATTTTCTCCTATCTGCACTTTTAGTTTTCGGACAGTTTTGGTCACCTTTTTGTATATTGCCCTATCCAGTGATTTTATCCAAAACTGAGCCAGATGAAAAGTGTGAAGAATAAATGTTCTAATGGGTAAACTCTCTTCATTTTGTCATTTAAAGTGCAGCTAAAAGTGCAACAGCGGGCAAAATTCTATGGTTCTTGTAACCCTAACCCTAGCCAGGCATTAAAAGCATGCCGATTTAACTACCATTTAACAGCATTTTTCAGCTTCATGAAAATTTGCCTAAACCAGACAGAATATTAAAGAAGATACATTTCCTAGAGGTTTTAGAAACCGTTTTGATAGTTTGAGACTGATTTTTTGGAGTTTGAGGAAAAAATTCATCTTTGATGTTTGGAGGGCTTCTGAGACACCCTGCCGGAATGTACATTTGAAACCCTAGCTAGGGTTAGGGTTAGCATTCCCACAACAGGTAGAAGTTTTTTACTGTCAGTGCTGCATTCCGGGTCCCCAGTTATCTTTAGGATGAGTGATAATTTGCTCCTATCTGCACTTTTAGTTTTCGGACAGTTTTGGTCACCTTTTTGTATATTGCCCTATCCAGTGATTTTATCCAAAACTGAGCCAGATGAAAAGTGTGAAGAATACCTGTTCTAATTGTTAAACTCTCTTCATATTGACATTTAAAGTGCAGCTAAAAGTGCAACAGCGTCAAAATTCTATGGTTCTTGTAACCCTAACTCTAGCCAGACATTAAAAGCATGCCGATTTAACTACCATTTAAGAGCATTTTTCAGCTTCATGAAAATTTGCCTAAACCAGACAGATTATTAAAGAAGATACTTTTCCTAGAGGTTTTAGAAACCGTTTTGATAGTTTGAGACTAATTTTTTGGAGTTTGAGGAAAAATTCATCTTTGATGTTTGGAGGGCTTCTGAGACACCCTGCCGGAACGTACATTTGAAACCCTAGCTAGGGTTAGGGTTAGCATTCCCACAACAGGTAGAAGTTTTTTACTGTCAGTGCTGCATTCCGGGCCCCCAGTTATCTTTAGGATGAGTGATAATTTTCTCCTATCTGCACTTTTAGTTTTCGGACAGTTTTGGTCACCTTTTTGTATATTGCCCTATCCAGTGATTTTATCCAAAACTGAGCCAGATGAAAAGTGTGAAGAATACCTATTCTAATGGGTAAACTCTCTTCATTTTGTCATTTAAAGTGCAGCTAAAAGTGCAACAGCGGACAAAATTCTATGGTTCTTGTAACCCTAACCCTAGCCAGACATTAAAAGCATGCCGATTTAACTACCATTTAACAGCATTTTTCAGCTTCATGAAAATTTGCCTAAACCAGACAGAATATTAAAGAAGATACATTTCCTAGAGGGTTTTAAAACCGTTTTGATAGTTTGAGACTGATTTTTCTTGGTTTGAGGATAAAAATCATCTTTGGAGGGCTTCTGAGACACCCTGCCGGAATGTACATTTGAAACCCTAGGTAGGGTTAGGGTTTGCATTCCCACAACAGGTAGAAGTTTTATACTGTCAGTGCTGCATTCCGGGCCCCCAGTTATCTTTAGGATGAGTGATAATTTTCTCCTATCTGCACTTTTAGTTTTCGGACAGTTTTGGTCACCTTTTTGTATATTGCCCTATCCAGTGATTTTATCCAAAACTGAGCCAGATGAAAAGTGTGAAGAATAAATGTTCTAATGGGTAAACTCTCTTCATTTTGTCATTTAAAGTGCAGCTAAAAGTGCAACAGCGGGCAAAATTCTATGGTTCTTGTAACCCTAACCCTAGCCAGGCATTAAAAGCATGCCGATTTAACTACCATTTAACAGCATTTTTCAGCTTCATGAAAATTTGCCTAAACCAGACAGAATATTAAAGAAGATACATTTCCTAGAGGTTTTAGAAACCGTTTTGATAGTTTGAGACTGATTTTTTGGAGTTTGAGGAAAAAATTCATCTTTGATGTTTGGAGGGCTTCTGAGACACCCTGCCGGAATGTACATTTGAAACCCTAGCTAGGGTTAGGGTTAGCATTCCCACAACAGGTAGAAGTTTTTTACTGTCAGTGCTGCATTCCGGGTCCCCAGTTATCTTTAGGATGAGTGATAATTTGCTCCTATCTGCACTTTTAGTTTTCGGACAGTTTTGGTCACCTTTTTGTATATTGCCCTATCCAGTGATTTTATCCAAAACTGAGCCAGATGAAAAGTGTGAAGAATACCTGTTCTAATTGTTAAACTCTCTTCATATTGACATTTAAAGTGCAGCTAAAAGTGCAACAGCGTCAAAATTCTATGGTTCTTGTAACCCTAACTCTAGCCAGACATTAAAAGCATGCCGATTTAACTACCATTTAAGAGCATTTTTCAGCTTCATGAAAATTTGCCTAAACCAGACAGATTATTAAAGAAGATACTTTTCCTAGAGGTTTTAGAAACCGTTTTGATAGTTTGAGACTAATTTTTTGGAGTTTGAGGAAAAATTCATCTTTGATGTTTGGAGGGCTTCTGAGACACCCTGCCGGAACGTACATTTGAAACCCTAGCTAGGGTTAGGGTTAGCATTCCCACAACAGGTAGAAGTTTTTTACTGTCAGTGCTGCATTCCGGGCCCCCAGTTATCTTTAGGATGAGTGATAATTTTCTCCTATCTGCACTTTTAGTTTTCGGACAGTTTTGGTCACCTTTTTGTATATTGCCCTATCCAGTGATTTTATCCAAAACTGAGCCAGATGAAAAGTGTGAAGAATACCTATTCTAATGGGTAAACTCTCTTCATTTTGTCATTTAAAGTGCAGCTAAAAGTGCAACAGCGGACAAAATTCTATGGTTCTTGTAACCCTAACCCTAGCCAGACATTAAAAGCATTCCGATTTAACTACCATTTAACAGCATTTTTCAGCTTCATGAAAATTTGCCTAAACCAGACAGAATATTAAAGAAGATACATTTCCTAGAGGGTTTTAAAACCGTTTTGATAGTTTGAGACTGATTTTTCTTGGTTTGAGGATAAAAATCATCTTTGGAGGGCTTCTGAGACACCCTGCCGGAATGTACATTTGAAACCCTAGGTAGGGTTAGGGTTTGCATTCCCACAACAGGTAGAAGTTTTATACTGTCAGTGCTGCATTCCGGGCCCCCAGTTATCTTTAGGATGAGTGATAATTTTCTCCTATCTGCACTTTTAGTTTTCGGACAGTTTTGGTCACCTTTTTGTATATTGCCCTATCCAGTGATTTTATCCAAAACTGAGCCAGATGAAAAGTGTGAAGAATAAATGTTCTAATGGGTAAACTCTCTTCATTTTGTCATTTAAAGTGCAGCTAAAAGTGCAACAGCGGGCAAAATTCTATGGTTCTTGTAACCCTAACCCTAGCCAGGCATTAAAAGCATGCCGATTTAACTACCATTTAACAGCATTTTTCAGCTTCATGAAAATTTGCCTAAACCAGACAGAATATTAAAGAAGATACATTTCCTAGAGGTTTTAGAAACCGTTTTGATAGTTTGAGACTGATTTTTTGGAGTTTGAGGAAAAAATTCATCTTTGATGTTTGGAGGGCTTCTGAGACACCCTGCCGGAATTTACATTTGAAACCCTAGCTAGGGTTAGGGTTAGCATTCCCACAACAGGTAGACGTTTTTTACTGTCAGTGCTGCATTCCGGGTCCCCAGTTATCTTTAGGATGAGTGATAATTTGCTCCTATCTGCACTTTTAGTTTTCGGACAGTTTTGTTCACCTTTTTGTACATTGCCCTATCCAGTGATTTTATCCAAAACTGAGCCAGATGAAAAGTGTGAAGAATACCTGTTCTAATGGGTAAACTCTCTTCATTTTGTCATTTAATGTGCACCTAAAAGTGCAACAGTGGGCAAAATTCTATGGTTCTTGTAACCCTTACCCTAGCCAGGCATTAAAAGCATGCCGATTTAACTACCATTTAACAGCATTTTTCAGCTTCATGAAAATTTGCCTAAACCAGACAGATTATTAAAGAAGATACTTTTCCTAGAGGTTTTAGAAACCGTTTTGATAGTTTGAGACTGATTTTTTGGAGTTTGAGAAAAAATTCAACTTTGATGGAGGGCTTCTGAGACACCCTGCTGGAATGCACATTTGAAACCCTAGCTAGGGTTAGGGTTAGCATTCCCACAACAGGTAGAAGTTTTTTACTGTCAGTGCCGCATTCCGGGTCCCCAGTTATCTTTAGGATGAGTGATAATTTGCTCCTATCTGCACTTTTAGTTTTCGGACAGTTTTGGTCACCTTTTTGTATATTGCCCTATCCAGTGATTTTATCCAAAACTGAGCCAGATGAAAAGTGTGAAGAATACCTGTTCTAATGGGTAAACTCTCTTCATTTTGTCATTTAAAGTGCAGCTAAAAGTGCAACAGCGGGCAAAATTCTATGGTTCTTGTAACCCTTACCCTAGCCAGGCATTAAAAGCATGCCGATTTAACTACCATTTAACAGCATTTTTCAGCTTCATGAAAATTTGCCTAAACCAAACAGATTATTAAAGAAGATACTTTTCCTAGAGGTTTTAGAAACCGTTTTGATAGTTTGAGACTGATTTTTTGGAGTTTGAGAAAAAATTCAACTTTGATGGAGGGCTTCTGAGACACCCTGCTGGAATGCACATTTGAAACCCTAGCTAGGGTTAGGGTTAGCATTCCCACAACAGGTAGAAGTTTTTTACTGTCAGTGCCGCATTCCGGGTCCCCAGTTATCTTTAGGATGAGTGATAATTTGCTCCTATCTGCACTTTTAGTTTTCGGACAGTTTTGGTCACCTTTTTGTATATTGCCCTATCCAGTGATTTTATCCAAAACTGAGCCAGATGAAAAGTGTGAAGAATACCTGTTCTAATGGGTAAACTCTCTTCATTTTGTCATTTAAAGTGCAGCTAAAAGTGCAACAGCGGGCAAAATTCTATGGTTCTTGTAACCCTAACCCTAGCCAGGCATTAAAAGCATGCCGATTTAACTACCATTTAACAGCATTTTTCAGCTTCATGAAAATTTGCCTAAACCAGACAGAATATTAAAGAAGATACATTTCCTAGAGGTTTTAGAAACCGTTTTGATAGTTTGAGACTGATTTTTTGGAGTTTGAGGAAAAAATTCATCTTTGATGTTTGGAGGGCTTCTGAGACACCCTGCCGGAACGTACATTTGAAACCCTAGCTAGGGTTAGGGTTAGCATTCCCACAACAGGTAGAAGTTTTTTACTGTCAGTGCTGCATTCCGGTTCCCCAGTTATCTTTAGGATGAGTGATAATTTTCTCCTATCTGCACTTTTAGTTTTCGGACAGTTTTGTTCACCGTTTTGTACATTGCCCTATCCAGTGATTTTATCCAAAACTGAGCCAGATGAAAAGTGTGAAGAATACCTGTTCTAATGGGTAAACTCTCTTCATTTTGTCATTTAAAGTGCAGCTAAAAGTGCAACAGCGGGCAACATTCTATGGTTCTTGTAACCCTAACCCTAGCCAGGCATTAAAAGCATGCCGATTTAACTACCATTTAACAGCATTTTTCAGCTTCATGAAAATTTGCCTAAACCAGACAGATTATTAAAGAAGATACATCTCCTAGAGGTTTTAAAAAACGTTTTGATAGTTTGAGACTGATTGTTTGGAGTTTGAGGAAAAAAATCATCTTTGATGTTTGGAGGGCTTCTGAGACACCCTGCCGGAACGTACATTTGAAACCCTAGCTAGGGTTAGGGTTAGCATTCCCACAACAGGTAGAAGTTTTTTACTGTCAGTGCTGCATTCCGGGCCCCCAGTTATCTTAAGGGTGAATGATAATTTGCTCCTATCTGCACTTTTAGTTTTCGGACAGTTTTGGTCACCTTTTTGTATATTGCCCTATCCAGTGATTTTATACAAAACTGAGCCAGATGAAAAGTGTGAAGAATACCTATTCTAAAGGGTAAACTCTCTTCATTTTGTCATTTAAAGTCCAGCTAAAAGTACAACAGCGGACAAAATTCTATGGTTCTTGTAACCCTAACCCTAGCCAGACATTAAAAGCATGCCGATTTAACTACCATTTAACAGCATTTTTCAGCTTCATGAAAATTTGCCTAAACCAGACAGAATATTAAAGAAGATACATTTCCTAGAGGTTTTAGAAACCGTTTTGATAGTTTGAGACTGATTTTTTGGAGTTTGAGGAAAAAATTCATCTTTGATGTTTGGAGGGCTTCTGAGACACCCTGCCAGAATGTACATTTGAAACCCTAGGTAGGGTTAGGGATTGCATTCCCACAACAGGTAGAAGTTTTATACTGTCAGTGCTGCATTCCGGGCCCCCAGTTATCTTTAGGATGAGTGATAATTTTCTCCTATCTGCACTTTTAGTTTTCGGACAGTTTTGGTCACCTTTTTGTATATTGCCCTATCCAGTGATTTTATCCAAAACTGAGCCAGATGAAAAGTGTGAAGAATAAATGTTCTAATGGGTAAACTCTCTTCATTTTGTCATTTAAAGTGCAGCTAAAAGTGCAACAGCGGGCAAAATTCTATGGTTCTTGTAACCCTAACCCTAGCCAGGCATTAAAAGCATGCCGATTTAACTACCATTTAACAGCATTTTTCAGCTTCATGAAAATTTGCCTAAACCAGACAGAATATTAAAGAAGATACATTTCCTAGAGGTTTTAGAAACCGTTTTGATAGTTTGAGACTGATTTTTTGGAGTTTGAGGAAAAAATTCATCTTTGATGTTTGGAGGGCTTCTGAGACACCCTGCCGGAATTTACATTTGAAACCCTAGCTAGGGTTAGGGTTAGCATTCCCACAACAGGTAGACGTTTTTTACTGTCAGTGCTGCATTCCGGGTCCCCAGTTATCTTTAGGATGAGTGACAATTTGCTCCTATCTGCACTTTTAGTTTTCGGACTGTTTTGTTCACCTTTTTGTACATTGCCCTATCCAGTGATTTTATCCAAAACTGAGCCAGAAGAAAAGTGTGAAGAATACCTGTTCTAATGGGTAAACTCTCTTCATTTTGTCATTTAATGTGCACCTAAAAGTGCAACAGCGGGCAAAATTCTATGGTTCTTGTAACCCTTACCCTAGCCAGGCATTAAAAGCATGCCGATTTAACTACCATTTAACAGCATTTTTCAGCTTCATGAAAATTTGCCTAAACCAGACAGATTATTAAAGAAGATACTTTTCCTAGAGGTTTTAGAAACCGTTTTGATAGTTTGAGACTGATTTTTTGGAGTTTGAGAAAAAATTCAACTTTGATGGACGGCTTCTGAGACACCCTGCTGGAATGCACATTTGAAACCCTAGCTAGGGTTAGGGTTAGCATTCCCACAACAGGTAGAAGTTTTTTACTGTCAGTGCCGCATTCCGGGTCCCCAGTTATCTTTAGGATGAGTGATAATTTGCTCCTATCTGCACTTTTAGTTTTCGGACAGTTTTGGTCACCTTTTTGTATATTGCCCTATCCAGTGATTTTATCCAAAACTGAGCCAGATGAAAAGTGTGAAGAATACCTGTTCTAATGGGTAAACTCTCTTCATTTTGTCATTTAAAGTGCAGCTAAAAGTGCAACAGCGGGCAAAATTCTATGGTTCTTGTAACCCTAACCCTAGCCAGGCATTAAAAGCATGCCGATTTAACTACCATTTAACAGCATTTTTCAGCTTCATGAAAATTTGCCTAAACCAGACAGAATATTAAAGAAGATACATTTCCTAGAGGTTTTAGAAACCGTTTTGATAGTTTGAGACTGATTTTTTGGAGTTTGAGGAAAAAATTCATCTTTGATGTTTGGAGGGCTTCTGAGACACCCTGCCGGAACGTACATTTGAAACCCTAGCTAGGGTTAGGGTTAGCATTCCCACAACAGGTAGAAGTTTTTTACTGTCAGTGCTGCATTCCGGTTCCCCAGTTATCTTTAGGATGAGTGATAATTTTCTCCTATCTGCACTTTTAGTTTTCGGACAGTTTTGTTCACCGTTTTGTACATTGCCCTATCCAGTGATTTTATCCAAAACTGAGCCAGATGAAAAGTGTGAAGAATACCTGTTCTAATGGGTAAACTCTCTTCATTTTGTCATTTAAAGTGCAGCTAAAAGTGCAACAGCGGGCAACATTCTATGGTTCTTGTAACCCTAACCCTAGCCAGGCATTAAAAGCATGCCGATTTAACTACCATTTAACAGCATTTTTCAGCTTCATGAAAATTTGCCTAAACCAGACAGATTATTAAAGAAGATACATCTCCTAGAGGTTTTAAAAAACGTTTTGATAGTTTGAGACTGATTGTTTGGAGTTTGAGGAAAAAAATCATCTTTGATGTTTGGAGGGCTTCTGAGACACCCTGCCGGAACGTACATTTGAAACCCTAGCTAGGGTTAGGGTTAGCATTCCCACAACAGGTAGAAGTTTTTTACTGTCAGTGCTGCATTCCGGGCCCCCAGTTATCTTAAGGGTGAATGATAATTTGCTCCTATCTGCACTTTTAGTTTTCGGACAGTTTTGGTCACCTTTTTGTATATTGCCCTATCCAGTGATTTTATACAAAACTGAGCCAGATGAAAAGTGTGAAGAATACCTATTCTAAAGGGTAAACTCTCTTCATTTTGTCATTTAAAGTGCAGCTAAAAGTACAACAGCGGACAAAATTCTATGGTTCTTGTAACCCTAACCCTAGCCAGACATTAAAAGCATGCCGATTTAACTACCATTTAACAGCATTTTTCAGCTTCATGAAAATTTGCCTAAACCAGACAGAATATTAAAGAAGATACATTTCCTAGAGGTTTTAGAAACCGTTTTGATAGTTTGAGACTGATTTTTTGGAGTTTGAGGAAAAAATTCATCTTTGATGTTTGGAGGGCTTCTGAGACACCCTGCCGGAATGTACATTTGAAACCCTAGGTAGGGTTAGGGTTTGCATTCCCACAACAGGTAGAAGTTTTATACTGTCAGTGCTGCATTCCGGGCCCCCAGTTATCTTTAGGATGAGTGATAATTTTCTCCTATCTGCACTTTTAGTTTTCGGACAGTTTTGGTCACCTTTTTGTATATTGCCCTATCCAGTGATTTTATCCAAAACTGAGCCAGATGAAAAGTGTGAAGAATAAATGTTCTAATGGGTAAACTCTCTTCATTTTGTCATTTAAAGTGCAGCTAAAAGTGCAACAGCGGGCAAAATTCTATGGTTCTTGTAACCCTAACCCTAGCCAGGCATTAAAAGCATGCCGATTTAACTACCATTTAACAGCATTTTTCAGCTTCATGAAAATTTGCCTAAACCAGACAGAATATTAAAGAAGATACATTTCCTAGAGGTTTTAGAAACCGTTTTGATAGTTTGAGACTGATTTTTTGGAGTTTGAGAAAAAATTCAACTTTGATGGAGGGCTTCTGAGACACCCTGCTGGAATGCACATTTGAAACCCTAGGTAGGGTTAGGGTTTGCATTCCCACAACAGGTAGAAGTTTTATACTGTCAGTGCTGCATTCCGGGCCCCCAGTTATCTTTAGGATGAGTGATAATTTTCTCCTATCTGCACTTTTAGTTTTCGGACAGTTTTGGTCACCTTTTTGTATATTGCCCTATCCAGTGATTTTATCCAAAACTGAGCCAGATGAAAAGTGTGAAGAATAAATGTTCTAATGGGTAAACTCTCTTCATTTTGTCATTTAAAGTGCAGCTAAAAGTGCAACAGCGGGCAAAATTCTATGGTTCTTGTAACCCTAACCCTAGCCAGGCATTAAAAGCATGCCGATTTAACTACCATTTAACAGCATTTTTCAGCTTCATGAAAATTTGCCTAAACCAGACAGAATATTAAAGAAGATACATTTCCTAGAGGTTTTAGAAACCGTTTTGATAGTTTGAGACTGATTTCTTGGAGTTTGAGGAAAAAATTCATCTTTGATGTTTGGAGGGCTTCTGAGACACCCTGCCGGAATTTACATTTGAAACCCTAGCTAGGGTTAGGGTTAGCATTCCCACAACAGGTAGACGTTTTTTACTGTCAGTGCTGCATTCCGGGTCCCCAGTTATCTTTAGGATGAGTGATAATTTGCTCCTATCTGCACTTTTAGTTTTCGGACAGTTTTGTTCACCTTTTTGTACATTGCCCTATCCAGTGATTTTATCCAAAACTGAGCCAGATGAAAAGTGTGAAGAATACCTGTTCTAATGGGTAAACTCTCTTCATTTTGTCATTTAATGTGCACCTAAAAGTGCAACAGCGGGCAAAATTCTATGGTTCTTGTAACCCTTACCCTAGCCAGGCATTAAAAGCATGCCGATTTAACTACCATTTAACAGCATTATTCAGCTTCATGAAAATTTGCCTAAACCAAACAGATTATTAAAGAAGATACTTTTCCTAGAGGTTTTAGAAACCGTTTTGATAGTTTGAGACTGATTTTTTGGAGTTTGAGAAAAAATTCAACTTTGATGGAGGGCTTCTGAGACACCCTGCTGGAATGCACATTTGAAACCCTAGCTAGGGTTAGGGTTAGCATTCCCACAACAGGTAGAAGTTTTTTACTATCAGTGCCGCATTCCGGGTCCCCAGTTATCTTTAGGATGAGTGATAATTTGCTCCTATCTGCACTTTTAGTTTTCGGACAGTTTTGGTCACCTTTTTGTATATTGCCCTATCCAGTGATTTTATCCAAAACTGAGCCAGATGAAAAGTGTGAAGAATACCTGTTCTAATGGGTAAACTCTCTTCATTTTGTCATTTAAAGTGCAGCTAAAAGTGCAACAGCGGGCAAAATTCTATGGTTCTTGTAACCCTAACCCTAGCCAGGCATTAAAAGCATGCCGATTTAACTACCATTTAACAGCATTTTTCAGCTTCATGAAAATTTGCCTAAACCAGACAGAATATTAAAGAAGATACATTTCCTAGAGGTTTTAGAAACTGTTTTGATAGTTTGAGACTGATTTTTTGGAGTTTGAGGAAAAAATTCATCTTTGATGTTTGGAGGGCTTCTGAGACACCCTGCCGGAACGTACATTTGAAACCCTAGCTAGGGTTAGGGTTAGCATTCCCACAACAGGTAGAAGTTTTTTACTGTCAGTGCTGCATTCCGGTTCCCCAGTTATCTTTAGGATGAGTGATAATTTTCTCCTATCTGCACTTTTAGTTTTCGGACAGTTTTGTTCACCGTTTTGTACATTGCCCTATCCAGTGATTTTATCCAAAACTGAGCCAGATGAAAAGTGTGAAGAATACCTGTTCTAATGGGTAAACTCTCTTCATTTTGTCATTTAAAGTGCAGCTAAAAGTGCAACAGCGGGCAACATTCTATGGTTCTTGTAACCCTAACCCTAGCCAGGCATTAAAAGCATGCCGATTTAACTACCATTTAACAGCATTTTTCAGCTTCATGAAAATTTGCCTAAACCAGACAGATTATTAAAGAAGATACATCTCCTAGAGGTTTTAAAAAACGTTTTGATAGTTTGAGACTGATTGTTTGGAGTTTGAGGAAAAAAATCATCTTTGATGTTTGGAGGGCTTCTGAGACACCCTGCCGGAACGTACATTTGAAACCCTAGCTAGGGTTAGGGTTAGCATTCCCACAACAGGTAGAAGTTTTTTACTGTCAGTGCTGCATTCCGGGCCCCCAGTTATCTTTAGGATGAGTGATAATTTGCTCCTATCTGCACTTTTAGTTTTCGGACAGTTTTGGTCACCTTTTTGTATATTGCCCTATCCAGTGATTTTATACAAAACTGAGCCAGATGAAAAGTGTGAAGAATACCTATTCTAAAGGGTAAACTCTCTTCATTTTGTCATTTAAAGTCCAGCTAAAAGTACAACAGCGGACAAAATTCTATGGTTCTTGTAACCCTAACCCTAGCCAGACATTAAAAGCATGCCGATTTAACTACCATTTAACAGCATTTTTCAGCTTCATGAAAATTTGCCTAAACCAGACAGAATATTAAAGAAGATACATTTCCTAGAGGTTTTAGAAACCGTTTTGATAGTTTGAGACTGATTTTTTGGAGTTTGAGGAAAAAATTCATCTTTGATGTTTGGAGGGCTTCTGAGACACCCTGCCAGAATGTACATTTGAAACCCTAGGTAGGGTTAGGGATTGCATTCCCACAACAGGTAGAAGTTTTATACTGTCAGTGCTGCATTCCGGGCCCCCAGTTATCTTTAGGATGAGTGATAATTTTCTCCTATCTGCACTTTTAGTTTTCGGACAGTTTTGGTCACCTTTTTGTATATTGCCCTATCCAGTGATTTTATCCAAAACTGAGCCAGATGAAAAGTGTGAAGAATAAATGTTCTAATGGGTAAACTCTCTTCATTTTGTCATTTAAAGTGCAGCTAAAAGTGCAACAGCGGGCAAAATTCTATGGTTCTTGTAACCCTAACCCTAGCCAGGCATTAAAAGCATGCCGATTTAACTACCATTTAACAGCATTTTTCAGCTTCATGAAAATTTGCCTAAACCAGACAGAATATTAAAGAAGATACATTTCCTAGAGGTTTTAGAAACCGTTTTGATAGTTTGAGACTGATTTTTTGGAGTTTGAGGAAAAAATTCATCTTTGATGTTTGGAGGGCTTCTGAGACACCCTGCCGGAATTTACATTTGAAACCCTAGCTAGGGTTAGGGTTAGCATTCCCACAACAGGTAGACGTTTTTTACTGTCAGTGCTGCATTCCGGGTCCCCAGTTATCTTTAGGATGAGTGACAATTTGCTCCTATCTGCACTTTTAGTTTTCGGACTGTTTTGTTCACCTTTTTGTACATTGCCCTATCCAGTGATTTTATCCAAAACTGAGCCAGATGAAAAGTGTGAAGAATACCTGTTCTAATGGGTAAACTCTCTTCATTTTGTCATTTAATGTGCACCTAAAAGTGCAACAGCGGGCAAAATTCTATGGTTCTTGTAACCCTTACCCTAGCCAGGCATTAAAAGCATGCCGATTTAACTACCATTTAACAGCATTTTTCAGCTTCATGAAAATTTGCCTAAACCAGACAGATTATTAAAGAAGATACTTTTCCTAGAGGTTTTAGAAACCGTTTTGATAGTTTGAGACTGATTTTTTGGAGTTTGAGAAAAAATTCAACTTTGATGGACGGCTTCTGAGACACCCTGCTAGAATGCACATTTGAAACCCTAGCTAGGGTTAGGGTTAGCATTCCCACAACAGGTAGAAGTTTTTTACTGTCAGTGCCGCATTCCGGGTCCCCAGTTATCTTTAGGATGAGTGATAATTTGCTCCTATCTGCACTTTTAGTTTTCGGACAGTTTTGGTCACCTTTTTGTATATTGCCCTATCCAGTGATTTTATCCAAAACTGAGCCAGATGAAAAGTGTGAAGAATACCTGTTCTAATGGGTAAACTCTCTTCATTTTGTCATTTAAAGTGCAGCTAAAAGTGCAACAGCGGGCAAAATTCTATGGTTCTTGTAACCCTAACCCTAGCCAGGCATTAAAAGCATGCCGATTTAACTACCATTTAACAGCATTTTTCAGCTTCATGAAAATTTGCCTAAACCAGACAGAATATTAAAGAAGATACATTTCCTAGAGGTTTTAGAAACCGTTTTGATAGTTTGAGACTGATTTTTTGGAGTTTGAGGAAAAAATTCATCTTTGATGTTTGGAGGGCTTCTGAGACACCCTGCCGGAACGTACATTTGAAACCCTAGCTAGGGTTAGGGTTAGCATTCCCACAACAGGTAGAAGTTTTTTACTGTCAGTGCTGCATTCCGGTTCCCCAGTTATCTTTAGGATGAGTGATAATTTTCTCCTATCTGCACTTTTAGTTTTCGGACAGTTTTGTTCACCGTTTTGTACATTGCCCTATCCAGTGATTTTATCCAAAACTGAGCCAGATGAAAAGTGTGAAGAATACCTGTTCTAATGGGTAAACTCTCTTCATTTTGTCATTTAAAGTGCAGCTAAAAGTGCAACAGCGGGCAACATTCTATGGTTCTTGTAACCCTAACCCTAGCCAGGCATTAAAAGCATGCCGATTTAACTACCATTTAACAGCATTTTTCAGCTTCATGAAAATTTGCCTAAACCAGACAGATTATTAAAGAAGATACATCTCCTAGAGGTTTTAAAAAACGTTTTGATAGTTTGAGACTGATTGTTTGGAGTTTGAGGAAAAAAATCATCTTTGATGTTTGGAGGGCTTCTGAGACACCCTGCCGGAACGTACATTTGAAACCCTAGCTAGGGTTAGGGTTAGCATTCCCACAACAGGTAGAAGTTTTTTACTGTCAGTGCTGCATTCCGGGCCCCCAGTTATCTTAAGGGTGAATGATAATTTGCTCCTATCTGCACTTTTAGTTTTCGGACAGTTTTGGTCACCTTTTTGTATATTGCCCTATCCAGTGATTTTATACAAAACTGAGCCAGATGAAAAGTGTGAAGAATACCTATTCTAAAGGGTAAACTCTCTTCATTTTGTCATTTAAAGTGCAGCTAAAAGTACAACAGCGGACAAAATTCTATGGTTCTTGTAACCCTAACCCTAGCCAGACATTAAAAGCATGCCGATTTAACTACCATTTAACAGCATTTTTCAGCTTCATGAAAATTTGCCTAAACCAGACAGAATATTAAAGAAGATACATTTCCTAGAGGTTTTAGAAACCGTTTTGATAGTTTGAGACTGATTTTTTGGAGTTTGAGGAAAAAATTCATCTTTGATGTTTGGAGGGCTTCTGAGACACCCTGCCGGAATGTACATTTGAAACCCTAGGTAGGGTTAGGGTTTGCATTCCCACAACAGGTAGAAGTTTTATACTGTCAGTGCTGCATTCCGGGCCCCCAGTTATCTTTAGGATGAGTGATAATTTTCTCCTATCTGCACTTTTAGTTTTCGGACAGTTTTGGTCACCTTTTTGTATATTGCCCTATCCAGTGATTTTATCCAAAACTGAGCCAGATGAAAAGTGTGAAGAATAAATGTTCTAATGGGTAAACTCTCTTCATTTTGTCATTTAAAGTGCAGCTAAAAGTGCAACAGCGGGCAAAATTCTATGGTTCTTGTAACCCTAACCCTAGCCAGGCATTAAAAGCATGCCGATTTAACTACCATTTAACAGCATTTTTCAGCTTCATGAAAATTTGCCTAAACCAGACAGAATATTAAAGAAGATACATTTCCTAGAGGTTTTAGAAACCGTTTTGATAGTTTGAGACTGATTTTTTGGAGTTTGAGAAAAAATTCAACTTTGATGGAGGGCTTCTGAGACACCCTGCTGGAATGCACATTTGAAACCCTAGGTAGGGTTAGGGTTTGCATTCCCACAACAGGTAGAAGTTTTATACTGTCAGTGCTGCATTCCGGGCCCCCAGTTATCTTTAGGATGAGTGATAATTTTCTCCTATCTGCACTTTTAGTTTTCGGACAGTTTTGGTCACCTTTTTGTATATTGCCCTATCCAGTGATTTTATCCAAAACTGAGCCAGATGAAAAGTGTGAAGAATAAATGTTCTAATGGGTAAACTCTCTTCATTTTGTCATTTAAAGTGCAGCTAAAAGTGCAACAGCGGGCAAAATTCTATGGTTCTTGTAACCCTAACCCTAGCCAGGCATTAAAAGCATGCCGATTTAACTACCATTTAACAGCATTTTTCAGCTTCATGAAAATTTGCCTAAACCAGACAGAATATTAAAGAAGATACATTTCCTAGAGGTTTTAGAAACCGTTTTGATAGTTTGAGACTGATTTTTTGGAGTTTGAGGAAAAAATTCATCTTTGATGTTTGGAGGGCTTCTGAGACACCCTGCCGGAATTTACATTTGAAACCCTAGCTAGGGTTAGGGTTAGCATTCCCACAACAGGTAGACGTTTTTTACTGTCAGTGCTGCATTCCGGGTCCCCAGTTATCTTTAGGATGAGTGATAATTTGCTCCTATCTGCACTTTTAGTTTTCGGACAGTTTTGTTCACCTTTTTGTACATTGCCCTATCCAGTGATTTTATCCAAAACTGAGCCAGATGAAAAGTGTGAAGAATACCTGTTCTAATGGGTAAACTCTCTTCATTTTGTCATTTAATGTGCACCTAAAAGTGCAACAGCGGGCAAAATTCTATGGTTCTTGTAACCCTTACCCTAGCCAGGCATTAAAAGCATGCCGATTTAACTACCATTTAACAGCATTATTCAGCTTCATGAAAATTTGCCTAAACCAAACAGATTATTAAAGAAGATACTTTTCCTAGAGGTTTTAGAAACCGTTTTGATAGTTTGAGACTGATTTTTTGGAGTTTGAGAAAAAATTCAACTTTGATGGAGGGCTTCTGAGACACCCTGCTGGAATGCACATTTGAAACCCTAGCTAGGGTTAGGGTTAGCATTCCCACAACAGGTAGAAGTTTTTTACTATCAGTGCCGCATTCCGGGTCCCCAGTTATCTTTAGGATGAGTGATAATTTGCTCCTATCTGCACTTTTAGTTTTCGGACAGTTTTGGTCACCTTTTTGTATATTGCCCTATCCAGTGATTTTATCCAAAACTGAGCCAGATGAAAAGTGTGAAGAATACCTGTTCTAATGGGTAAACTCTCTTCATTTTGTCATTTAAAGTGCAGCTAAAAGTGCAACAGCGGGCAAAATTCTATGGTTCTTGTAACCCTAACCCTAGCCAGGCATTAAAAGCATGCCGATTTAACTACCATTTAACAGCATTTTTCAGCTTCATGAAAATTTGCCTAAACCAGACAGAATATTAAAGAAGATACATTTCCTAGAGGTTTTAGAAACCGTTTTGATAGTTTGAGACTGATTTTTTGGAGTTTGAGGAAAAAATTCATCTTTGATGTTTGGAGGGCTTCTGAGACACCCTGCCGGAACGTACATTTGAAACCCTAGCTAGGGTTAGGGTTAGCATTCCCACAACAGGTAGAAGTTTTTTACTGTCAGTGCTGCATTCCGGTTCCCCAGTTATCTTTAGGATGAGTGATAATTTTCTCCTATCTGCACTTTTAGTTTTCGGACAGTTTTGTTCACCGTTTTGTACATTGCCCTATCCAGTGATTTTATCCAAAACTGAGCCAGATGAAAAGTGTGAAGAATACCTGTTCTAATGGGTAAACTCTCTTCATTTTGTCATTTAAAGTGCAGCTAAAAGTGCAACAGCGGGCAACATTCTATGGTTCTTGTAACCCTAACCCTAGCCAGGCATTAAAAGCATGCCGATTTAACTACCATTTAACAGCATTTTTCAGCTTCATGAAAATTTGCCTAAACCAGACAGATTATTAAAGAAGATACATCTCCTAGAGGTTTTAAAAAACGTTTTGATAGTTTGAGACTGATTGTTTGGAGTTTGAGGAAAAAAATCATCTTTGATGTTTGGAGGGCTTCTGAGACACCCTGCCGGAACGTACATTTGAAACCCTAGCTAGGGTTAGGGTTAGCATTCCCACAACAGGTAGAAGTTTTTTACTGTCAGTGCTGCATTCCGGGCCCCCAGTTATCTTTAGGATGAGTGATAATTTGCTCCTATCTGCACTTTTAGTTTTCGGACAGTTTTGGTCACCTTTTTGTATATTGCCCTATCCAGTGATTTTATACAAAACTGAGCCAGATGAAAAGTGTGAAGAATACCTATTCTAAAGGGTAAACTCTCTTCATTTTGTCATTTAAAGTCCAGCTAAAAGTACAACAGCGGACAAAATTCTATGGTTCTTGTAACCCTAACCCTAGCCAGACATTAAAAGCATGCCGATTTAACTACCATTTAACAGCATTTTTCAGCTTCATGAAAATTTGCCTAAACCAGACAGAATATTAAAGAAGATACATTTCCTAGAGGTTTTAGAAACCGTTTTGATAGTTTGAGACTGATTTTTTGGAGTTTGAGGAAAAAATTCATCTTTGATGTTTGGAGGGCTTCTGAGACACCCTGCCAGAATGTACATTTGAAACCCTAGGTAGGGTTAGGGATTGCATTCCCACAACAGGTAGAAGTTTTATACTGTCAGTGCTGCATTCCGGGCCCCCAGTTATCTTTAGGATGAGTGATAATTTTCTCCTATCTGCACTTTTAGTTTTCGGACAGTTTTGGTCACCTTTTTGTATATTGCCCTATCCAGTGATTTTATCCAAAACTGAGCCAGATGAAAAGTGTGAAGAATAAATGTTCTAATGGGTAAACTCTCTTCATTTTGTCATTTAAAGTGCAGCTAAAAGTGCAACAGCGGGCAAAATTCTATGGTTCTTGTAACCCTAACCCTAGCCAGGCATTAAAAGCATGCCGATTTAACTACCATTTAACAGCATTTTTCAGCTTCATGAAAATTTGCCTAAACCAGACAGAATATTAAAGAAGATACATTTCCTAGAGGTTTTAGAAACCGTTTTGATAGTTTGAGACTGATTTTTTGGAGTTTGAGGAAAAAATTCATCTTTGATGTTTGGAGGGCTTCTGAGACACCCTGCCGGAATTTACATTTGAAACCCTAGCTAGGGTTAGGGTTAGCATTCCCACAACAGGTAGACGTTTTTTACTGTCAGTGCTGCATTCCGGGTCCCCAGTTATCTTTAGGATGAGTGACAATTTGCTCCTATCTGCACTTTTAGTTTTCGGACTGTTTTGTTCACCTTTTTGTACATTGCCCTATCCAGTGATTTTATCCAAAACTGAGCCAGATGAAAAGTGTGAAGAATACCTGTTCTAATGGGTAAACTCTCTTCATTTTGTCATTTAATGTGCACCTAAAAGTGCAACAGCGGGCAAAATTCTATGGTTCTTGTAACCCTTACCCTAGCCAGGCATTAAAAGCATGCCGATTTAACTACCATTTAACAGCATTTTTCAGCTTCATGAAAATTTGCCTAAACCAGACAGATTATTAAAGAAGATACTTTTCCTAGAGGTTTTAGAAACCGTTTTGATAGTTTGAGACTGATTTTTTGGAGTTTGAGAAAAAATTCAACTTTGATGGACGGCTTCTGAGACACCCTGCTAGAATGCACATTTGAAACCCTAGCTAGGGTTAGGGTTAGCATTCCCACAACAGGTAGAAGTTTTTTACTGTCAGTGCCGCATTCCGGGTCCCCAGTTATCTTTAGGATGAGTGATAATTTGCTCCTATCTGCACTTTTAGTTTTCGGACAGTTTTGGTCACCTTTTTGTATATTGCCCTATCCAGTGATTTTATCCAAAACTGAGCCAGATGAAAAGTGTGAAGAATACCTGTTCTAATGGGTAAACTCTCTTCATTTTGTCATTTAAAGTGCAGCTAAAAGTGCAACAGCGGGCAAAATTCTATGGTTCTTGTAACCCTAACCCTAGCCAGGCATTAAAAGCATGCCGATTTAACTACCATTTAACAGCATTTTTCAGCTTCATGAAAATTTGCCTAAACCAGACAGAATATTAAAGAAGATACATTTCCTAGAGGTTTTAGAAACCGTTTTGATAGTTTGAGACTGATTTTTTGGAGTTTGAGGAAAAAATTCATCTTTGATGTTTGGAGGGCTTCTGAGACACCCTGCCGGAACGTACATTTGAAACCCTAGCTAGGGTTAGGGTTAGCATTCCCACAACAGGTAGAAGTTTTTTACTGTCAGTGCTGCATTCCGGTTCCCCAGTTATCTTTAGGATGAGTGATAATTTTCTCCTATCTGCACTTTTAGTTTTCGGACAGTTTTGTTCACCGTTTTGTACATTGCCCTATCCAGTGATTTTATCCAAAACTGAGCCAGATGAAAAGTGTGAAGAATACCTGTTCTAATGGGTAAACTCTCTTCATTTTGTCATTTAATGTGCACCTAAAAGTGCAACAGCGGGCAAAATTCTATGGTTCTTGTAACCCTTACCCTAGCCAGGCATTAAAAGCATGCCGATTTAACTACCATTTAACAGCATTTTTCAGCTTCATGAAAATTTGCCTAAACCAGACAGATTATTAAAGAAGATACTTTTCCTAGAGGTTTTAGAAACCGTTTTGATAGTTTGAGACTGATTTTTTGGAGTTTGAGAAAAAATTCAACTTTGATGGAGGGCTTCTGAGACACCCTGCTGGAATGCACATTTGAAACCCTAGCTAGGGTTAGGGTTAGCATTCCCACAACAGGTAGAAGTTTTTTACTGTCAGTGCCGCATTCCGGGTCCCCAGTTATCTTTAGGATGAGTGATAATTTGCTCCTATCTGCACTTTTAGTTTTCGGACAGTTTTGGTCACCTTTTTGTATATTGCCCTATCCAGTGATTTTATCCAAAACTGAGCCAGATGAAAAGTGTGAAGAATACCTGTTCTAATGGGTAAACTCTCTTCATTTTGTCATTTAAAGTGCAGCTAAAAGTGCAACAGCGGGCAAAATTCTATGGTTCTTGTAACCCTAACCCTAGCCAGGCATTAAAAGCATGCCGATTTAACTACCATTTAACAGCATTTTTCAGCTTCATGAAAATTTGCCTAAACCAGACAGAATATTAAAGAAGATACATTTCCTAGAGGTTTTAGAAACCGTTTTGATAGTTTGAGACTGATTTTTTGGAGTTTGAGGAAAAAATTCATCTTTGATGTTTGGAGGGCTTCTGAGACACCCTGCCGGAACGTACATTTGAAACCCTAGCTAGGGTTAGGGTTAGCATTCCCACAACAGGTAGAAGTTTTTTACTGTCAGTGCTGCATTCCGGTTCCCCAGTTATCTTTAGGATGAGTGATAATTTTCTCCTATCTGCACTTTTAGTTTTCGGACAGTTTTGTTCACCGTTTTGTACATTGCCCTATCCAGTGATTTTATCCAAAACTGATCCAGATGAAAAGTGTGAAGAATACCTGTTCTAATGGGTAAACTCTCTTCATTTTGTCATTTAAAGTGCAGCTAAAAGTGCAACAGCGGGCAACATTCTATGGTTCTTGTAACCCTAACCCTAGCCAGGCATTAAAAGCATGCCGATTTAACTACCATTTAACAGCATTTTTCAGCTTCATGAAAATTTGCCTAAACCAGACAGATTATTAAAGAAGATACATCTCCTAGAGGTTTTAAAAAACGTTTTGATAGTTTGAGACTGATTGTTTGGAGTTTGAGGAAAAAAATCATCTTTGATGTT
This sequence comes from Lepisosteus oculatus, assembly GCF_040954835.1. Taxonomy (NCBI): domain Eukaryota; kingdom Metazoa; phylum Chordata; class Actinopteri; order Semionotiformes; family Lepisosteidae; genus Lepisosteus; species Lepisosteus oculatus. The sequence continues at coordinate 1,563,593 of NC_090713.1, forward strand.
TGGAGGGCTTCTGAGACACCCTGCCGGAACGTACATTTGAAACCCTAGCTAGGGTTAGGGTTAGCATTCCCACAACAGGTAGAAGTTTTTTACTGTCAGTGCTGCATTCCGGGCCCCCAGTTATCTTAAGGGTGAATGATAATTTGCTCCTATCTGCACTTTTAGTTTTCGGACAGTTTTGGTCACCTTTTTGTATATTGCCCTATCCAGTGATTTTATACAAAACTGAGCCAGATGAAAAGTGTGAAGAATACCTATTCTAAAGGGTAAACTCTCTTCATTTTGTCATTTAAAGTGCAGCTAAAAGTACAACAGCGGACAAAATTCTATGGTTCTTGTAATCCTAACCCTAGCCAGACATTAAAAGCATGCCGATTTAACTACCATTTAACAGCATTTTTCAGCTTCATGAAAATTTGCCTAAACCAGACAGAATATTAAAGAAGATACATTTCCTAGAGGTTTTAGAAACCGTTTTGATAGTTTGAGACTGATTTTTTGGAGTTTGAGGAAAAAATTCATCTTTGATGTTTGGAGGGCTTCTGAGACACCCTGCAGGAATGTACATTTGAAACCCTAGGTAGGGTTAGGGATTGCATTCCCACAACAGGTAGAAGTTTTATACTGTCAGTGCTGCATTCCGGGCCCCCAGTTATCTTTAGGATGAGTGATAATTTTCTCCTATCTGCACTTTTAGTTTTCGGACAGTTTTGGTCACCTTTTTGTATATTGCCCTATCCAGTGATTTTATCCAAAACTGAGCCAGATGAAAAGTGTGAAGAATAAATGTTCTAATGGGTAAACTCTCTTCATTTTGTCATTTAAAGTGCAGCTAAAAGTGCAACAGCGGGCAAAATTCTATGGTTCTTGTAACCCTAACCCTAGCCAGGCATTAAAAGCATGCCGATTTAACTACCATTTAACAGCATTTTTCAGCTTCATGAAAATTTGCCTAAACCAGACAGAATATTAAAGAAGATACATTTCCTAGAGGTTTTAGAAACCGTTTTGATAGTTTGAGACTGATTTTTTGGAGTTTGAGGAAAAAATTCATCTTTGATGTTTGGAGGGCTTCTGAGACACCCTGCCGGAATTTACATTTGAAACCCTAGCTAGGGTTAGGGTTAGCATTCCCACAACAGGTAGACGTTTTTTACTGTCAGTGCTGCATTCCGGGTCCCCAGTTATCTTTAGGATGAGTGATAATTTGCTCCTATCTGCACTTTTAGTTTTCGGACTGTTTTGTTCACCTTTTTGTACATTGCCCTATCCAGTGATTTTATCCAAAACTGAGCCAGATGAAAAGTGTGAAGAATACCTGTTCTAATGGGTAAACTCTCTTCATTTTGTCATTTAATGTGCACCTAAAAGTGCAACAGCGGGCAAAATTCTATGGTTCTTGTAACCCTTACCCTAGCCAGGCATTAAAAGCATGCCGATTTAACTACCATTTAACAGCATTTTTCAGCTTCATGAAAATTTGCCTAAACCAGACAGATTATTAAAGAAGATACTTTTCCTAGAGGTTTTAGAAACCGTTTTGATAGTTTGAGACTGATTTTTTGGAGTTTGAGAAAAAATTCAACTTTGATGGAGGGCTTCTGAGACACCCTGCTGGAATGCACATTTGAAACCCTAGCTAGGGTTAGGGTTAGCATTCCCACAACAGGTAGAAGTTTTTTACTGTCAGTGCCGCATTCCGGGTCCCCAGTTATCTTTAGGATGAGTGATAATTTGCTCCTATCTGCACTTTTAGTTTTCGGACAGTTTTGGTCACCTTTTTGTATATTGCCCTATCCAGTGATTTTATCCAAAACTGAGCCAGATGAAAAGTGTGAGGAATACCTGTTCTAATGGGTAAACTCTCTTCATTTTGTCATTTAAAGTGCAGCTAAAAGTGCAACAGCGGACAAAATTCTATGGTTCTTGTAACCCTTACCCTAGCCAGGCATTAAAAGCATGCCGATTTAACTACCATTTAACAGCATTTTTCAGCTTCATGAAAATTTGCCTAAACCAGACAGATTATTAAAGAAGATACATCTCCTAGAGGTTTTAAAAAACGTTTTGATAGTTTGAGACTGATTGTTTGGAGTTTGAGGAAAAAAATCATCTTTGATGTTTGGAGGGCTTCTGAGACACCCTGCCGGAACGTACATTTGAAACCCTAGCTAGGGTTAGGGTTAGCATTCCCACAACAGGTAGAAGTTTTTTACTGTCAGTGCTGCATTCCGGGCCCCCAGTTATCTTAAGGGTGAATGATAATTTGCTCCTATCTGCACTTTTAGTTTTCGGACAGTTTTGGTCACCTTTTTGTATATTGCCCTATCCAGTGATTTTATACAAAACTGAGCCAGATGAAAAGTGTGAAGAATACCTATTCTAATGGGTAAACTCTCTTCATTTTGTCATTTAAAGTGCAGCTAAAAGTGCAACAGCGGACAAAATTCTATGGTTCTTGTAACCCTAACCCTAGCTAGACATTAAAAGCATGCCGATTTAACTACCATTTAACAGCATTTTTCAGCTTCATGAAAATTTGCCTAAACCAGACAGAATATTAAAGAAGATACATTTCCTAGAGGTTTTAGAAACCGTTTTGATAGTTTGAGACTGATTTTTTGGAGTTTGAGGAAAAAATTCATCTTTGATGTTTGGAGGGCTTCTGAGACACCCTGCCGGAATGTACATTTGAAACCCTAGGTAGGGTTAGGGTTAGCATTCCCACAACAGGTAGAAGTTTTTTACTGTCAGTGCTGCATTCCGGGTCCCCAGTTATCTTTAGGATGAGTGATAATTTGCTCCTATCTACACTTTTAGTTTTCGGACAGTTTTGTTCACCTTTTTGTATATTGCCCTAACCAGGTATTTTTATCCAAAACTGAGCCAGATGAAAAGTGTGAAGAATACCTGTTCTAATGGGTAAACTCTCTTCATTTTGTCATTTAAAGTGCAGCTAAAAGTGCAACAGCAGGCAAAATTCTATGGTTCTTGTAACCCTAACCCTAGCCAGGCATTAAAAGCATGCCGATTTAACTACCATTTAACAGCATTTTTCAGCTTCATGAAAATTTGCCTAAACCAGACAGAATATTAAAGAAGATACATTTCCTAGAGGGTTTTAAAACCGTTTTGATAGTTTGAGACTGATTTTTCTTGGTTTGAGGAAAAAAATCATCTTTGATGTTTGGAGGGCTTCTGAGACACCCTGCCGGAAAGTACATTTGAAACCCTAGCTAGGGTTAGGTTTTGCATTCCCACAACAGGTAGACGTTTTTTACTGTCAGTGCTGCATTCCGGGTCCCCAGTTATCTTTAGGATGAGTGATAATTTGCTCCTATCTGCACTTTTAGTTTTCGGACAGTTTTGGTCACCTTTTTGTATATTGCCCTATCCAGTGATTTTATCCAAAACTGAGCCAGATGAAAAGTGTGAAGAATACCTGTTCTAATGGGTAAACTCTCTTCATTTTGTCATTTAATGTGCACCTAAAAGTGCAACAGCGGGCAAAATTCTATGGTTCTTGTAACCCTTACCCTAGCCAGGCATTAAAAGCATGCCGATTTAACTACCATTTAACAGCATTTTTCAGCTTCATGAAAATTTGCCTAAACCAGACAGATTATTAAAGAAGATACATTTCCTAGAGGTTTTAGAAACCGTTTTAATAGTTTGAGACTGATTTTTTGGAGTTTGAGGAAAAAAATCATCTTTGATGTTTGGAGGGCTTCTGAGACACCCTGCCGGAACGTACATTTGAAACCCTAGCTAGGGTTAGGGTTAGCATTCCCACAACAGGTAGAAGTTTTTTACTGTCAGTGCTGCATTCCGGGCCCCCAGTTATCTTAATGGTGAATGATAATTTGCTCCTATCTGCACTTTTAGTTTTCGGACAGTTTTGGTCACCTTTTTGTATATTGCCCTATCCAGTGATTTTATCCAAAACTGAGCCAGATGAAAAGTGTGAAGAATACCTGTTCTAATGGGTAAACTCTCTTCATTTTGTCATTTAAAGTGCAGCTAAAAGTGCAACAGCGGGCAAAATTCTATGGTTCTTGTAACCCTAACCCTAGCCAGGCATTAAAAGCATGCCGATTTAACTACCATTTAACAGCATTTTTCAGCTTCATGAAAATTTGCCTAAACCAGACAGAATATTAAAGAAGATACATTTCCTAGAGGTTTTAGAAACCGTTTTGATAGTTTGAGACTGATTTTTTGGAGTTTGAGGAAAAAATTCATCTTTGATGTTTGGAGGGCTTCTGAGACACCCTGCCGGAACGTACATTTGAAACCCTAGCTAGGGTTAGGGTTAGCATTCCCACAACAGGTAGAAGTTTTTTACTGTCAGTGCTGCATTCCGGGCCCCCAGTTATCTTAAGGGTGAATGATAATTTGCTCCTATCTGCTCTTTTAGTTTTCGGACAGTTTTGGTCACCTTTTTGTATATTGCCCTATCCAGTGATTTTATCCAAAACTGAGCCAGATGAAAAGTGTGAAGAATACCTGTTCTAATGGGTAAACTCTCTTCATTTTGTCATTTAAAGTGCAGCTAAAAGTGCAACAGCGGGCAAAATTCTATGGTTCTTGTAACCCTAACCCTAGCCAGGCATTAAAAGCATGCCGATTTAACTACCATTTAAAAGCATTTTTCAGCTTCATGAAAATTTGCCTAAACCAGACAGAATATTAAGAAGATACATTTCCTAGAGGTTTTAGAAACCGTTTTGATAGTTTGAGACTGATTTTTTGGAGTTTGAGGAAAAAATTCATCTTTGATGTTTGGAGGGCTTCTGAGACACCCTGCCGGAATTTACATTTGAAACCCTAGCTAGGGTTAGGGTTAGCATTCCCACAACAGGTAGAAGTTTTTTACTGTCAGTGCTGCATTCCGGGCCCCCAGTTATCTTTAGGATGAGTGATAATTTGCTCCTATCTGCACTTTTAGTTTTCGGACAGTTTTGTTCACCTTTTTGTATATTGCCCTAACCAGGTATTTTTATCCAAAACTGAGCCAGATGAAAAGTGTGAAGAATACCTGTTCTAATGGGTAAACTTTCTTCATTTTGTCATTTAAAGTGCAGCTAAAAGTGCAACAGCGGGCAAAATTCTATGGTTCTTGTAACCCTAACCCTAGCCAGGCATTAAAAGCATGCCGATTTAACTACCATTTAACAGCATTTTTCAGCTTCATGAAAATTTGCCTTAACCAGACAGAATATTAAAGAAGATACATTTCCTAGAGGGTTTTAAAACCGTTTTGATAGTTTGAGACTGATTTTTCTTGGTTTGAGGAAAAAAATCATCTTTGATGTTTGGAGGGCTTCTGAGACACCCTGCCGGAAAGTACATTTGAAACCCTAGCTAGGGTTAGGGTTAGCATTCCCACAACAGGTAGAAGTTTTTTACTGTCAGTGCTGCATTCCGGGCCCCCAGTTATCTTTAGGATGAGTGATAATTTGCTCCTATCTGCACTTTTAGTTTTCGGACAGTTTTGTTCACCTTTTTGTATATTGCCCTAACCAGGTATTTTTATCCAAAACTGAGCCAGATGAAAAGTGTGAAGAATACCTGTTCTAATGGGTAAACTTTCTTCATTTTGTCATTTAAAGTGCAGCTAAAAGTGCAACAGCGGGCAAAATTCTATGGTTCTTGTAACCCTAACCCTAGCCAGGCATTAAAAGCATGCCGATTTAACTACCATTTAACAGCATTTTTCAGCTTCATGAAAATTTGCCTAAACCAGACAGATTATTAAAGAAGATACATTTCCTAGAGGTTTTAGAAACCGTTTTGATAGTTTGAGACTGATTTTTTGGAGTTTGAGGAAAAAAATCATCTTTGATGTTTGGAGGGCTTCTGAGACACCCTGCCGGAACGTACATTTGAAACCCTAGCTAAGGTTAGGGTTAGCATTCCCACAACAGGTAGTAGTTTTTTACTGTCAGTGCTGCATTCCGGGCCCCCAGTTATCTTTAGGATGAGTGATCATTTTCTCCTATCTGGACTTTTAGTTTTCGGACAGTATTGGTCACCTTTTTGTATATTGCCCTATCCAGTGATTTTATCCAAAACTGAGCCAGATGAAAAGTGTGAAGAATATCTGTTCTAATGGGTAAACTCTCTTCATTTTGTCATTTAAAGTGCAGCTAAAAGTGCAACAGCGGGCAAAATTCTATGGTTCTTGTAACCCTAACCCTAGCCAGGCATTAAAAGCATGCCGATTTAACTACCATTTAAAAGCATTTTTCAGCTTCATGAAAATTTGCCTAAACCAGACAGAATATTAGAGAAGATACATTTCCTAGAGGTTTTAGAAACCGTTTTGATAGTTTGAGACTGATTTTTTGGAGTTTGAGGAAAAAATTCATCTTTGATGTTTGGAGGGCTTCTGAGACACCCTGCTGGAATGCACATTTGAAACCCTAGCTAGGGTTAGGGTTAGCATTCCCACAACAGGTAGAAGTTTTTTACTGTCAGTGCTGCATTCCGGGCCCCCAGTTATCTTTAGGATGAGTGATAATTTGCTCCTATCTGCACTTTTAGTTTTCGGACAGTTTTGGTCACCTTTTTGTATATTGCCCTATCCAGTGATTTTATCCAAAACTGAGCCAGATGAAAAGTGTGAAGAATACCTGTTCTAATGGGTAAACTCTCTTCATTTTGTCATTTAAAGAGCAGCTTAAAGTGCAACAGCGGGCAAAATTCTATGGTTCTTGTAACCCTAACCCTAGCCAGGCATTAAAAGCATGCCGATTTAACTACCATTTAACAGCATTTTTCAGCTTCATGAAAATTTGCCTGAACAAAACAGATTATTAAAGATGATACATTTCCTAGAGTTTTTAAAAACCGTTTTGATAGTTTAAGACTGATATTTTTTGGTTTGAGGAAAAAAATCATCTTTGATGTTTGGAGGGCTTCTGAGACACCCTGCTGGAATCCACATTTGAAACCCTAGCTAGGGTTAGGGTTAGCATTCCCACAACAGGTAGAAGTTTTTTACTGTCAGTGCTGCATTCCGGGCCCCCAGTTATCTTTAGGATGAGTGATCATTTTCTCAAATCTGCACTTTTAGTTTTCGGAAAGTTTTGGTCACCTTTTTGTATATTGCCCTATCCAGTGATTTTATCCAAAACTGAGCCAGATGAAAAGTGTGAAGAATACCTGTTCTAATGGGTAAACTCTCTTCATTTTGTCATTTAAAGTGCAGCTAAAAGTGCAACAGCGGGCAAAATTCTATGGTTCTTGTAACCCTAACCCTAGCCAGGCATTAAAAGCATGCCGATTTAACTACCATTTAAAAGCATTTTTCAGCTTCATGAAAATTTGCCTAAACCAGACAGAATATTAGAGAAGATACATTTCCTAGAGGTTTTAGAAACCGTTTTGATAGTTTGAGACTGATTTTTTGGAGTTTGAGGAAAAAAATCATCTTTGATGTTTGGAGGGCTTCTGAGACACCCTGCCGGAATTTACATTTGAAACCCTAGCTAGGGTTAGGGTTAGCATTCCCACAACAGGTAGAAGTTTTTTACTGTCAGTGCTGCATTCCGGGCCCCCAGTTATCTTAAGGGTGAATGATAATTTGCTCCTATCTGCTCTTTTAGTTTTCGGACAGTTTTGGTCACCTTTTTGTATATTGCCCTATCCAGTGATTTTATCCAAAACTGAGCCAGATGAAAAGTGTGAAGAATACCTGTTCTAATGGGTAAACTCTCTTCATTTTGTCATTTAAAGTGCAGCTAAAAGTGCAACAGCGGGCAAAATTCTATGGTTCTTGTAACCCTAACCCTAGCCAGGCATTAAAAGCATGCCGATTTAACTACCATTTAAAAGCATTTTTCAGCTTCATGAAAATTTGCCTAAACCAGACAGAATATTAAGAAGATACATTTCCTAGAGGTTTTAGAAACCGTTTTGATAGTTTGAGACTGATTTTTTGGAGTTTGAGGAAAAAATTCATCTTTGATGTTTGGAGGGCTTCTGAGACACCCTGCCGGAATTTACATTTGAAACCCTAGCTAGGGTTAGGGTTAGCATTCCCACAACAGGTAGAAGTTTTTTACTGTCAGTGCTGCATTCCGGGCCCCCAGTTATCTTTAGGATGAGTGATAATTTGCTCCTATCTGCACTTTTAGTTTTCGGACAGTTTTGTTCACCTTTTTGTATATTGCCCTAACCAGGTATTTTTATCCAAAACTGAGCCAGATGAAAAGTGTGAAGAATACCTGTTCTAATGGGTAAACTTTCTTCATTTTGTCATTTAAAGTGCAGCTAAAAGTGCAACAGCGGGCAAAATTCTATGGTTCTTGTAACCCTAACCCTAGCCAGGCATTAAAAGCATGCCGATTTAACTACCATTTAACAGCATTTTTCAGCTTCATGAAAATTTGCCTTAACCAGACAGAATATTAAAGAAGATACATTTCCTAGAGGGTTTTAAAAACCGTTTTGATAGTTTGAGACTGATTTTTCTTGGTTTGAGGAAAAAAATCATCTTTGATGTTTGGAGGGCTTCTGAGACACCCTGCCGGAAAGTACATTTGAAACCCTAGCTAGGGTTAGGGTTAGCATTCCCACAACAGGTAGAAGTTTTTTACTGTCAGTGCTGCATTCCGGGCCCCCAGTTATCTTTAGGATGAGTGATAATTTGCTCCTATCTGCACTTTTAGTTTTCGGACAGTTTTGTTCACCTTTTTGTATATTGCCCTAACCAGGTATTTTTATCCAAAACTGAGCCAGATGAAAAGTGTGAAGAATACCTGTTCTAATGGGTAAACTTTCTTCATTTTGTCATTTAAAGTGCAGCTAAAAGTGCAACAGCGGGCAAAATTCTATGGTTCTTGTAACCCTAACCCTAGCCAGGCATTAAAAGCATGCCGATTTAACTACCATTTAACAGCATTTTTCAGCTTCATGAAAATTTGCCTAAACCAGACAGATTATTAAAGAAGATACATTTCCTAGAGGTTTTAGAAACCGTTTTGATAGTTTGAGACTGATTTTTTGGAGTTTGAGGAAAAAAATCATCTTTGATGTTTGGAGGGCTTCTGAGACACCCTGCCGGAACGTACATTTGAAACCCTAGCTAGGGTTAGGGTTAGCATTCCCACAACAGGTAGTAGTTTTTTACTGTCAGTGCTGCATTCCGGGCCCCCAGTTATCTTTAGGATGAGTGATAATTTTCTCCTATCTGGACTTTTAGTTTTCGGACAGTATTGGTCACCTTTTTGTATATTGCCCTATCCAGTGATTTTATCCAAAACTGAGCCAGATGAAAAGTGTGAAGAATATCTGTTCTAATGGGTAAACTCTCTTCATTTTGTCATTTAAAGTGCAGCTAAAAGTGCAACAGCGGGCAAAATTCTATGGTTCTTGTAACCCTAACCCTAGCCAGGCATTAAAAGCATGCCGATTTAACTACCATTTAAAAGCATTTTTCAGCTTCATGAAAATTTGCCTAAACCAGACAGAATATTAGAGAAGATACATTTCCTAGAGGTTTTAGAAACCGTTTTGATAGTTTGAGACTGATTTTTTGGAGTTTGAGGAAAAAATTCATCTTTGATGTTTGGAGGGCTTCTGAGACACCCTGCTGGAATGCACATTTGAAACCCTAGCTAGGGTTAGGGTTAGCATTCCCACAACAGGTAGAAGTTTTTTACTGTCAGTGCTGCATTCCGGGTCCCCAGTTATCTTTAGGATGAGTGATAATTTGCTCCTATCTGCACTTTTAGTTTTCGGACAGTTTTGGTCACCTTTTTGTATATTGCCCTATCCAGTGATTTTATCCAAAACTGAGCCAGATGAAAAGTGTGAAGAATACCTGTTCTAATGGGTAAACTCTCTTCATTTTGTCATTTAAAGAGCAGCTTAAAGTGCAACAGCGGGCAAAATTCTATGGTTCTTGTAACCCTAACCCTAGCCAGGCATTAAAAGCATGCCGATTTAACTACCATTTAACAGCATTTTTCAGCTTCATGAAAATTTGCCTGAACAAAACAGATTATTAAAGATGATACATTTCCTAGAGTTTTTAAAAACCGTTTTGATAGTTTAAGACTGATATTTTTTGGTTTGAGGAAAAAAATCATCTTTGATGTTTGGAGGGCTTCTGAGACACCCTGCTGGAATCCACATTTGAAACCCTAGCTAGGGTTAGGGTTAGCATTCCCACAACAGGTTGAAGTTTTTTACTGTCAGTGCTGCATTCCGGGCCCCCAGTTATCTTTAGGATGAGTGATCATTTTCTCAAATCTGCACTTTTAGTTTTCGGAAAGTTTTGGTCACCTTTTTGTATATTGCCCTATCCAGTGATTTTATCCAAAACTGAGCCAGATGAAAAGTGTGAAGAATACCTGTTCTAATGGGTAAACTCTCTTCATTTTGTCATTTAAAGTGCAGCTAAAAGTGCAACAGCGGGCAAAATTCTATGGTTCTTGTAACCCTAACCCTAGCCAGGCATTAAAAGCATGCCGATTTAACTACCATTTAAAAGCATTTTTCAGCTTCATGAAAATTTGCCTAAACCAGACAGAATATTAGAGAAGATACATTTCCTAGAGGTTTTAGAAACCGTTTTGATAGTTTGAGACTGATTTTTTGGAGTTTGAGGAAAAAAATCATCTTTGATGTTTGGAGGGCTTCTGAGACACCCTGCCGGAATTTACATTTGAAACCCTAGCTAGGGTTAGGGTTAGCATTCCCACAACAGGTAGAAGTTTTTTACTGTCAGTGCTGCATTCCGGGTCCCCAGTTATCTTTAGGATGAGTGATAATTTGCTCCTATCTGCACATTTAGTTTTCGGACAGTTTTGTTCACCTTTTTGTATATTGCCCTATCCAGTGATTTTATCCAAAACTGAGCCAGATGAAAAGTGTGAAGAATACCTGTTCTAATGGGTAAACTCTCTTCATTTTGTCAGTTAAAGTGCAGCTAAAAGTGCAACAGCGGGCAAAATTCTATGGTTCTTGTAACCCTAACCCTAGCCAGGCATTAAAAGCATGCCGATTTAACTACCATTTACCAGCATTTTTCAGCTTCATGAAAATTTGCCTAAACAAAACAGATTATTAAAGAAGATACATTTCCTAGAGTTTTTAAAAACCGTTTTGATAGTTTAAGACTGATATTTTTTGGTTTGAGGAAAAAAATCATCTTTGATGTTTGGAGGGCTTCTGAGACACCCTGCTGGAATCCACATTTGAAACCCTAGCTAGGGTTAGGGTTAGCATTCCCACAACAGGTAGAAGTTTTTTACTGTCAGTGCTGCATTCCGGGCCCCCAGTTATCTTTAGGATGAGTGATCATTTTCTCAAATCTGCACTTTTAGTTTTCGGCCAGTTTTGATCACCTTTTTGTATATTGCCCTATCCAGTGATTTTATCCAAAACTGAGCCAGATGAAAAGTGTGAAGAATACCTGTTCTAATGGGTAAACTCTCTTCATTTTGTCATTTAAAGTGCAGCTAAAAGTGCAACAGCGGGCAAAATTCTATGGTTCTTGTAACCCTAACCCTAGCCAGGCATTAAAAGCATGCCGATTTAACTACCATTTAAGAGCATTTTTCAGCTTCATGACAATATGCCTAAACCAGACAGAATATTAAAGAAGATACATTTCCTAGAGGTTTTAGAAACCGTTTTGATAGTTTGAGACTGATTTTTTGGAGTTTGAGGAAAAAATTCATCTTTGATGTTTGGAGGGCTTCTGAGACACCCTGCTGGAATGCACATTTGAAACCCTAGCTAGGGTTAGGGTTAGCATTCCCACAACAGGTAGAAGTTTTTTACTGTCAGTGCTGCATTCCGGGCCCCCAGTTATCTTTAGGATGAGTGATAATTTGCTCCTATCTGCACTTTTAGTTTTCGGACAGTTTTGGTCACCTTTTTGTATATTGCCCTATCCAGTGATTTTATCCAAAACTGAGCCAGATGAAAAGTGTGAAGAATACCTGTTCTAATGGGTAAACTCTCTTCATTTTGTCATTTAAAGAGCAGCTTAAAGTGCAACAGCGGGCAAAATTCTATGGTTCTTGTAACCCTAACCCTAGCCAGGCATTAAAAGCATGCCGATTTAACTACCATTTAACAGCATTTTTCAGCTTCATGAAAATTTGCCTGAACAAAACAGATTATTAAAGATGATACATTTCCTAGAGTTTTTAAAAACCGTTTTGATAGTTTAAGACTGATATTTTTTGGTTTGAGGAAAAAAATCATCTTTGATGTTTGGAGGGCTTCTGAGACACCCTGCTGGAATCCACATTTGAAACCCTAGCTAGGGTTAGGGTTAGCATTCCCACAACAGGTAGAAGTTTTTTACTGTCAGTGCTGCATTCCGGGCCCCCAGTTATCTTTAGGATGAGTGATCATTTTCTCAAATCTGCACTTTTAGTTTTCGGAAAGTTTTGGTCACCTTGTTGTATATTGCCCTATCCAGTGATTTTATCCAAAACTGAGCCAGATGAAAAGTGTGAAGAATACCTGTTCTAATGGGTAAACTCTCTTCATTTTGTCATTTAAAGTGCAGCTAAAAGTGCAACAGCGGGCAAAATTCTATGGTTCTTGTAACCCTAACCCTAGCCAGGCATTAAAAGCATGCCGATTTAACTACCATTTAAGAGCATTTTTCAGCTTCATGACAATATGCCTAAACCAGACAGAATATTAAAGAAGATACATTTCCTAGAGTTTTTAAAAACCGTTTTGATAGTTTAAGACTGATATTTTTTGGTTTGAGGAAAAAAATCATCTTTGATGTTTGGAGGGCTTCTGAGACACCCTGCTGGAATCCACATTTGAAACCCTAGCTAGGGTTAGGGTTAGCATTCCCACAACAGGTAGAAGTTTTTTACTGTCAGTGCTGCATTCCGGGCCCCCAGTTATCTTTAGGATGAGTGATCATTTTCTCAAATCTGCACTTTTAGTTTTCGGAAAGTTTTGGTCACCTTGTTGTATATTGCCCTATCCAGTGATTTTATCCAAAACTGAGCCAGATGAAAAGTGTGAAGAATACCTGTTCTAATGGGTAAACTCTCTTCATTTTGTCATTTAAAGTGCAGCTAAAAGTGCAACAGCGGGCAAAATTCTATGGTTCTTGTAACCCTAACCCTAGCCAGGCATTAAAAGCATGCCAATTTAACTACCATTTAAAAGCATTTTTCAGCTTCATGAAAATTTGCCTAAACCAGACAGAATATTAAAGAAGATACATTTCCTAGAGGTTTTAGAAACCGTTTTGATAGTTTGAGACTGATTTTTTGGAGTTTGAGGAAAAAATTCATCTTTGATGTTTGGAGGGCTTCTGAGACACCCTGCCGGAATTTACATTTGAAACCCTAGCTAGGGTTAGGGTTAGCATTCCCACAACAGGTAGAAGTTTTTTACTGTCAGTGCTGCATTCCGGGTCCCCAGTTATCTTTAGGATGAGTGATAATTTGCTCCTATCTGCACTTTTAGTTTTCGGACAGTTTTGGTCACCTTTTTGTACATTGCCCTATCCAGTGATTTTATCCAAAACTGAGCCAGAAGAAAAGTGTCAAGAATACCTGTTCTAATGGGTAAACTCTCTTCATTTTGTCATTTAATGTGCAGCTAAAAGTGCAACAGCGGGCAACATTCTATGGTTCTTGTAACCCTAACCCTAGCCAGGCATTAAAAGCATGCCGATTTAACTACCATTTACCAGCATTTTTCAGCTTCATGAAAATTTGCCTAAACAAAACAGATTATTAAAGAAGATACATCTCCTAGAGGTTTTAAAAAACATTTTGATAGTTTGAGACTGATTTTTTGGAGTTTGAGGAAAAAAATCATCTTTGATGTTTGGAGGGCTTCTGAGACACCCTGCCGGAACGTACATTTGAAACCCTAACTAGGGTTAGGGTTAGCATTCCCACAACAGGTAGAAGTTTTTTACTGTCAGTGCTGCATTCCGGGCCCCCAGTTATCTTAAGGGTGAATGATAATTTGCTCCTATCTGCACTTTTAGTTTTCGGACAGTTTTGGTCACCTTTTTGTATATTGCCCTATCCAATGATTTTATCCAAAACTGAGCCAGATGAAAAGTGTGAAGAATACCTGTTCTAATGGGTAAACTCTCTTCATATTGACATTTAAAGTGCAGCTAAAAGTGCAACAGCGTCAAAATTCTATGGTTCTTGTAACCCTAACCCTAGCCAGACATTAAAAGCATGCCGATTTAACTACCATTTAAGAGCATTTTTCAGCTTCATGACAATTTGCCTAAACCAGACAGATTATTAAAGAAGATACTTTTCCTAGAGGTTTTAGAAACCGTTTTGATAGTTTGAGACTGATTTTTTGGAGTTTGAGAAAAAATTCAACTTTGATGGAGGGCTTCTGAGACACCCTGCTGGAATGCACATTTGAAACCCTAGCTAGGGTTAGGGTTAGCATTCCCACAACAGGTAGAAGTTTTTTACTGTCAGTGCCGCATTCCGGGTCCCCAGTTATCTTTAGGATGAGTGATCATTTTCTCAAATCTGCACTTTTAGTTTTCGGAAAGTTTTGGTCACCTTTTTGTATATTGCCCTATCCAGTGATTTTATCCAAAACTGAGCCAGATGAAAAGTGTGAAGAATACCTGTTCTAATGGGTAAACTCTCTTCATTTTGTCATTTAAAGTGCAGCTAAAAGTGCAACAGCGGGCAAAATTCTATGGTTCTTGTAACCCTAACCCTAGCCAGGCATTAAAAGCATGCCGATTTAACTACCATTTAAAAGCATTTTTCAGCTTCATGAAAATTTGCCTAAACCAGACAGAATACTAAAGAAGATACATTTCCTAGAGGTTTTAGAAACCGTTTTGATAGTTTGAGACTGATTTTTTGGAGTTTGAGCAAAAAATTCATCTTTGATGTTTGGAAGGCTTCTGAGACACCCTGCTGGAATCCACATTTGAAACCCTAGCTAGGGTTAGGGTTAGCATTCCCACAACAGGTAGAAGTTTTTTACTGTCAGTGCTGCATTCCGGGCCCCCAGTTATCTTTAGGATGAGTGATAATTTTCTCCTATCTGCACTTTTAGTTTTCGGACAGTTTTGGTCACCTTTTTGTATATTGCCCTATCCAGTGATTTTATCCAAAACTGAGCCAGATGAAAAGTGTGAAGAATATCTGTTCTAATGGGTAAACTCTCTTCATTTTGTCAGTTAAAGTGCAGCTAAAAGTGCAACAGCGGGCAAAATTCTATGGTTCTTGTAACCCTAACCCTAGCCAGGCATTAAAAGCATGCCGATTTAACTACCATTTACCAGCATTTTTCAGCTTCATGAAAATTTGCCTAAACAAAACAGATTATTAAAGAAGATACATTTCCTAGAGTTTTTAAAAACCGTTTTGATAGTTTAAGACTGATTTTTTTGGGTTTGAGGAAAAAAATCATCTTTGATGTTTGGAGGGCTTCTGAGACACCCTGCTGGAATGCACATTTGAAACCCTAGCTAGGGTTAGTGTTAGCATTCCCACAACAGGTAGAAGTTTTTTACTGTCAGTGCTGCATTCCGGGTCCCCAGTTATCTTTAGGATGAGTGATAATTTGCTCCTATCTGCACTTTTAGTTTTCGGACAGTTTTGGTCACCTTTTTGTATAATACCCTATCCAGTGATTTTATCCAAAACTGAGCCAGATGAAAAGTGTGAAGAATACCTGTTCTAATGGGTAAACTCTCTTCATTTTGTCATTTAAAGTGCAGCTAAAAGTGCAACAGCGGGCAAAATTCTATGGTTCTTGTAACCCTAACCCTAGCCAGGCATTAAAAGCATGCCGATTTAACTACCATTTAACAGCATTTTTCAGCTTCATGAAAATTTGCCTGAACAAAACAGATTATTAAAGATGATACATTTCCTAGAGTTTTTAAAAACCGTTTTGATAGTTTAAGACTGATATTTTTTGGTTTGAGGAAAAAAATCATCTTTGATGTTTGGAGGGCTTCTGAGACACCCTGCTGGAATCCACATTTGAAACCCTAGCTAGGGTTAGGGTTAGCATTCCCACAACAGGTAGAAGTTTTTTACTGTCAGTGCTGCATTCCGGGCCCCCAGTTATCTTTAGGATGAGTGATCATTTTCTCAAATCTGCACTTTTAGTTTTCGGCCAGTTTTGATCACCTTTTTGTATATTGCCCTATCCAGTGATTTTATCCAAAACTGAGCCAGATGAAAAGTGTGAAGAATACGCTGTTCTAATGGGTAAACTCTCTTCATTTTGTCATTTAAAGTGCAGCTAAAAGTGCAACAGCGGGCAAAATTCTATGGTTCTTGTAACCCTAACCCTAGCCAGGCATTAAAAGCATGCCGATTTAACTACCATTTAACAGCATTTTTCAGCTTCATGAAAATTTGCCTGAACAAAACAGATTATTAAAGATGATACATTTCCTAGAGTTTTTAAAAACCGTTTTGATAGTTTAAGACTGATATTTTTTGGTTTGAGGAAAAAAATCATCTTTGATGTTTGGAGGGCTTCTGAGACACCCTGCTGGAATCCACATTTGAAACCCTAGCTAGGGTTAGGGTTAGCATTCCCACAACAGGTAGAAGTTTTTTACTATCAGTGCCGCATTCCGGGTCCCCAGTTATCTTTAGGATGAGTGATAATTTGCTCCTATCTGCACTTTTAGTTTTCGGACAGTTTTGGTCACCTTTTTGTATATTGCCCTATCCAGTGATTTTATCCAAAACTGAGCCAGATGAAAAGTGTGAAGAATACCTGTTCTAATGGGTAAACTCTCTTCATTTTGTCATTTAAAGTGCAGCTAAAAGTGCAACAGCGGGCAAAATTCTATGGTTCTTGTAACCCTAACCCTAGCCAGGCATTAAAAGCATGCCAATTTAACTACCATTTAAAAGCATTTTTCAGCTTCATGAAAATTTGCCTAAACCAGACAGAATATTAAAGATGATACATTTCCTAGAGGTTTTAGAAACCGTTTTGATAGTTTGAGACTGATTTTTTGGAGTTTGAGGAAAAAATTCATCTTTGATGTTTGGAGGGCTTCTGAGACACCCTGCCGGAATTTACATTTGAAACCCTAGCTAGGGTTAGGGTTAGCATTCCCACAACAGGTAGAAGTTTTTTACTGTCAGTGCTGCATTCCGGGTCCCCAGTTATCTTTAGGATGAGTGATAATTTGCTCCTATCTGCACTTTTAGTTTTCGGACAGTTTTGGTCACCTTTTTGTACATTGCCCTATCCAGTGATTTTATCCAAAACTGAGCCAGAAGAAAAGTGTCAAGAATACCTGTTCTAATGGGTAAACTCTCTTCATTTTGTCATTTAATGTGCAGCTAAAAGTGCAACAGCGGGCAACATTCTATGGTTCTTGTAACCCTAACCCTAGCCAGGCATTAAAAGCATGCCGATTTAACTACCATTTAACAGCATTTTTCAGCTTCATGAAAATTTGCCTAAACCAGACAGATTATTAAAGAAGATACATCTCCTAGAGGTTTTAAAAAACATTTTGATAGTTTGAGACTGATTTTTTGGAGTTTGAGGAAAAAAATCATCTTTGATGTTTGGAGGGCTTCTGAGACACCCTGCCGGAACGTACATTTGAAACCCTAACTAGGGTTAGGGTTAGCATTCCCACAACAGGTAGAAGTTTTTTACTGTCAGTGCTGCATTCCGGGCCCCCAGTTATCTTAAGGGTGAATGATAATTTGCTCCTATCTGCACTTTTAGTTTTCGGACAGTTTTGGTCACCTTTTTGTATATTGCCCTATCCAATGATTTTATCCAAAACTGAGCCAGATGAAAAGTGTGAAGAATACCTGTTCTAATGGGTAAACTCTCTTCATATTGACATTTAAAGTGCAGCTAAAAGTGCAACAGCGTCAAAATTCTATGGTTCTTGTAACCCTAACCCTAGCCAGACATTAAAAGCATGCCGATTTAACTACCATTTAAGAGCATTTTTCAGCTTCATGACAATTTGCCTAAACCAGACAGATTATTAAAGAAGATACTTTTCCTAGAGGTTTTAGAAACCGTTTTGATAGTTTGAGACTGATTTTTTGGAGTTTGAGGAAAAAATTCATCTTTGATGTTTGGAGGGCTTCTGAGACACCCTGCTGGAATGCACATTTGAAACCCTAGCTAGGGTTAGGGTTAGCATTCCCACAACAGGTAGAAGTTTTTTACTGTCAGTGCTGCATTCCGGGCCCCCAGTTATCTTTAGGATGAGTGATAATTTGCTCCTATCTGCACTTTTAGTTTTCGGACAGTTTTGGTCACCTTTTTGTATATTGCCCTATCCAGTGATTTTATCCAAAACTGAGCCAGATGAAAAGTGTGAAGAATACCTGTTCTAATGGGTAAACTCTCTTCATTTTGTCATTTAAAGAGCAGCTTAAAGTGCAACAGCGGGCAAAATTCTATGGTTCTTGTAACCCTAACCCTAGCCAGGCATTAAAAGCATGCCGATTTAACTACCATTTAACAGCATTTTTCAGCTTCATGAAAATTTGCCTGAACAAAACAGATTATTAAAGATGATACATTTCCTAGAGTTTTTAAAAACCGTTTTGATAGTTTAAGACTGATATTTTTTGGTTTGAGGAAAAAAATCATCTTTGATGTTTGGATGGCTTCTGAGACACCCTGCTGGAATCCACATTTGAAACCCTAGCTAGGGTTAGGGTTAGCATTCCCACAACAGGTAGAAGTTTTTTACTGTCAGTGCTGCATTCCGGGCCCCCAGTTATCTTTAGGATGAGTGATCATTTTCTCAAATCTGCACTTTTAGTTTTCGGAAAGTTTTGGTCACCTTGTTGTATATTGCCCTATCCAGTGATTTTATCCAAAACTGAGCCAGATGAAAAGTGTGAAGAATACCTGTTCTAATGGGTAAACTCTCTTCATTTTGTCATTTAAAGTGCAGCTAAAAGTGCAACAGCGGGCAAAATTCTATGGTTCTTGTAACCCTAACCCTAGCCAGGCATTAAAAGCATGCCGATTTAACTACCATTTAAAAGCATTTTTCAGCTTCATGAAAATTTGCCTAAACCAGACAGAATATTAGAGAAGATACATTTCCTAGAGGTTTTAGAAACCGTTTTGATAGTTTGAGACTGATTTTTTGGAGTTTGAGGAAAAAAATCATCTTTGATGTTTGGAGGGCTTCTGAGACACCCTGCCGGAATTTACATTTGAAACCCTAGCTAGGGTTAGGGTTAGCATTCCCACAACAGGTAGAAGTTTTTTACTGTCAGTGCTGCATTCCGGGTCCCCAGTTATCTTTAGGATGAGTGATAATTTGCTCCTATCTGCACATTTAGTTTTCGGACAGTTTTGTTCACCTTTTTGTACATTGCCCTATCCAGTGATTTTATCCAAAACTGAGCCAGATGAAAAGTGTCAAGCATATCTGTTCTAATGGGTAAACTCTCTTCATTTTGTCATTTAATGTGCAGCTAAAAGTGCAACAGCGGGCAACATTCTTTGGTTCTTGTAACCCTAACCCTAGCCAGGCATTAAAAGCATGCCGATTTAACTACCATTTAACAGCATTTTTCAGCTTCATGAAAATTTGCCTAAACCAGACAGAATACTAAAGAAGATACATTTCCTAGAGGTTTTAGAAACCGTTTTGATAGTTTGAGACTGATTTTTTGGAGTTTGAGGAAAAAATTCATCTTTGATGTTTGGAGGGCTTCTGAGACACCCTGCCGGAACGTACATTTGAAACCCTAACTAGGGTTAGGGTTAGCATTCCCACAACAGGTAGAAGTTTTTTACTGTCAGTGCTGCATTCCGGGCCCCCAGTTATCTTAAGGGTGAATGATAATTTGCTCCTATCTGCACTTTTAGTTTTCGGACAGTTTTGGTCACCTTTTTGTATATTGCCCTATCCAATGATTTTATCCAAAACTGAGCCAGATGAAAAGTGTGAAGAATACCTGTTCTAATGGGTAAACTCTCTTCATTTTGTCATTTAAAGTGCAGCTAAAAGTGCAACAGCGGGCAAAATTCTATGGTTCTTGTAACCCTAACCCTAGCCAGGCATTAAAAGCATGCCGATTTAACTACCATTTAAGAGCATTTTTCAGCTTCATGACAATTTGCCTAAACCAGACAGAATATTAAAGAAGATACATTTCCTAGAGGTTTTAGAAACCGTTTTGATAGTTTGAGACTGATTTTTTGGAGTTTGAGGAAAAAATTCATCTTTGATGTTTGGAGGGCTTCTGAGACACCCTGCTGGAATGCACATTTTAAACCCTAGCTAGGGTTAGGGTTAGCATTCCCACAACAGGTAGAAGTTTTTTACTGTCAGTGCTGCATTCCGGGCCCCCAGTTATCTTTAGGATGAGTGATAATTTGCTCCTATCTGCACTTTTAGTTTTCGGACAGTTTTGGTCACCTTTTTGTATATTGCCCTATCCAGTGATTTTATCCAAAACTGAGCCAGATGAAAAGTGTGAAGAATACCTGTTCTAATGGGTAAACTCTCTTCCTTTTGTCATTTAAAGAGCAGCTTAAAGTGCAACAGCGGGCAAAATTCTATGGTTCTTGTAACCCTAACCCTAGCCAGGCATTAAAAGCATGCCGATTTAACTACCATTTAACAGCATTTTTCAGCTTCATGAAAATTTGCCTGAACAAAACAGATTATTAAAGATGATACATTTCCTAGAGTTTTTAAAAACCGTTTTGATAGTTTAAGACTGATATTTTTTGGTTTGAGGAAAAAAATCATCTTTGATGTTTGGAGGGCTTCTGAGACACCCTGCTGGAATCCACATTTGAAACCCTAGCTAGGGTTAGGGTTAGCATTCCCACAACAGGTAGAAGTTTTTTACTGTCAGTGCTGCATTCCGGGTCCCCAGTTATCTTTAGGATGAGTGATAATTTGCTCCTATCTGCACTTTTAGTTTTCGGACAGTTTTGGTCACCTTTTTGTACATTGCCCTATCCAGTGATTTTATCCAAAACTGAGCCAGAAGAAAAGTGTCAAGAATACCTGTTCTAATGGGTAAACTCTCTTCATTTTGTCATTTAATGTGCAGCTAAAAGTGCAACAGCGCGCAACATTCTATGGTTCTTGTAACCCTAACCCTAGCCAGGCATTAAAAGCATGCCGATTTAACTACCATTTAACAGCATTTTTCAGCTTCATGAAAATTTGCCTAAACCAGACAGATTATTAAAGAAGATACATCTCCTAGAGGTTTTAAAAAACATTTTGATAGTTTGAGACTGATTTTTTGGAGTTTGAGGAAAAAAATCATCTTTGATGTTTGGAGGGCTTCTGAGACACCCTGCCGGAACGTACATTTGAAACCCTAACTAGGGTTAGGGTTAGCATTCCCACAACAGGTAGAAGTTTTTTACTGTCAGTGCTGCATTCCGGGCCCCCATTTATCTTAAGGGTGAATGATAATTTGCTCCTATCTGCACTTTTAGTTTTCGGACAGTTTTGGTCACCTTTTTGTATATTGCCCTATCCAATGATTTTATCCAAAACTGAGCCAGATGAAAAGTGTGAAGAATACCTGTTCTAATGGGTAAACTCTCTTCATATTGACATTTAAAGTGCAGCTAAAAGTGCAACAGCGTCAAAATTCTATGGTTCTTGTAACCCTAACCCTAGCCAGACATTAAAAGCATGCCGATTTAACTACCATTTAAGAGCATTTTTCAGCTTCATGACAATTTGCCTAAACCAGACAGATTATTAAAGAAGATACTTTTCCTAGAGGTTTTAGAAACCGTTTTGATAGTTTGAGACTGATTTTTTGGAGTTTGAGAAAAAATTCAACTTTGATGGAGGGCTTCTGAGACACCCTGCTGGAATGCACATTTGAAACCCTAGCTAGGGTTAGGGTTAGCATTCCCACAACAGGTAGAAGTTTTTTACTGTCAGTGCCGCATTCCGGGTCCCCAGTTATCTTTAGGATGAGTGATAATTTGCTCCTATCTGCACTTTTAGTTTTCGGACAGTTTTGGTCACCTTTTTGTATATTGCCCTATCCAGTGATTTTATCCAAAACTGAGCCAGATGAAAAGTGTGAAGAATACCTGTTCTAATGGGTAAACTCTCTTCATTTTGTCATTTAAAGAGCAGCGTAAAGTGCAACAGCGGGCAAAATTCTATGGTTCTTGTAACCCTAACCCTAGCCAGGCATTAAAAGCATGCCGATTTAACTACATTTAACAGCATTTTTCAGCTTCATGAAAATTTGCCTGAACAAAACAGATTATTAAAGATGATACATTTCCTAGAGTTTTTAAAAACCGTTTTGATAGTTTAAGACTGATATTTTTTGGTTTGAGGAAAAAAATCATCTTTGATGTTTGGAGGGCTTCTGAGACACCCTGCTGGAATCCACATTTGAAACCCTAGCTAGGATTAGGGTTAGCATTCCCACAACAGGTAGAAGTTTTTTACTGTCAGTGCTGCATTCCGGGCCCCCAGTTATCTTTAGGATGAGTGATCATTTTCTCAAATCTGCACTTTTAGTTTTCGGAAAGTTTTGGTCACCTTTTTGTATATTGCCCTATCCAGTGATTTTATCCAAAACTGAGCCAGATGAAAAGTGTGAAGAATACCTGTTCTAATGGGTAAACTCTCTTCATTTTGTCATTTAAAGTGCAGCTAAAAGTGCAACAGCGGGCAAAATTCTATGGTTCTTGTAACCCTAACCCTAGCCAGGCATTAAAAGCATGCCGATTTAACTACCATTTAAAAGCATTTTTCAGCTTCATGAAAATTTGCCTAAACCAGACAGAATATTAGAGAAGATACATTTCCTAGAGGTTTTAGAAACCGTTTTGATAGTTTGAGACTGATTTTTTGGAGTTTGAGGAAAAAAATCATCTTTGATGTTTGGAGGGCTTCTGAGACACCCTGCCGGAATTTACATTTGAAACCCTAGCTAGGGTTAGGGTTAGCATTCCCACAACAGGTAGAAGTTTTTTACTGTCAGTGCTGCATTCCGGGTCCCCAGTTATCTTTAGGATGAGTGATAATTTGCTCCTATCTGCACATTTAGTTTTCGGACAGTTTTGTTCACCTTTTTGTATATTGCCCTATCCAGTGATTTTATCCAAAACTGAGCCAGATGAAAAGTCTGAAGAATATCTGTTCTAATGGGTAAACTCTCTTCATTTTGTCATTTAAAGTGCAGCTAAAAGTGCAACAGCGGGCAAAATTCTATGGTTCTTGACACCCTAACCCTAGCCAGACATTAAAAGCATGCCGATTTAACTACCATTTAACAGCATTTTTCAGCTTCATGAAAATTTGCCTAAACCAGACAGAATACTAAAGAAGATACATTTCCTAGAGGTTTTAGAAACTGTTTTGATAGTTTGAGACTGATTTTTTGGAGTTTGAGGAAAAAATTCATCTTTGATGTTTGGAAGGCTTCTGAGACACCCTGCTGGAATCCACATTTGAAACCCTAGCTAGGGTTAGGGTTAGCATTCCCACAACAGGTAGAAGTTTTTTACTGTCAGTGCTGCATTCCGGGCCCCCAGTTATCTTTAGGATGAGTGATAATTTTCTCCTATCTGCACATTTAGTTTTCGGACAGTTTTGGTCACCTTTTTGTATATTGCCCTATCCAGTGATTTTATCCAAAACTGAGCCAGATGAAAAGTGTGAAGAATACCTGTTCTAATGGGTAAACTCTCTTCATTTTGTCATTTAAAGTGCAGCTAAAAGTGCAACAGCGGGCAAAATTCTATGGTTCTTGTAACCCTAACCCTAGCCAGGCATTAAAAGCATGCCGATTTAACTACCATTTAACAGCATTTTTCAGCTTCATGAAAATTTGCCTAAACCAGACAGAATATTAAAGAAGATACATTTCCTAGAGGTTTTAGAAACCGTTTTGATAGTTTGAGACTGATTTTTTGGAGTTTGAGGAAAAAATTCATCTTTGATGTTTGGAGGGCTTCTGAGACACCCTGCCGGAATTTACATTTGAAACCCTAGCTAGGGTTAGGGTTAGCATTCCCACAACAGGTAGAAGTTTTTTACTGTCAGTGCTGCATTCCGGGTCCCCAGTTATCTTTAGGATGAGTGATAATTTGCTCCTATCTGCACTTTTAGTTTTCGGACAGTTTTGGTCACCTTTTTGTACATTGCCCTATCCAGTGATTTTATCCAAAACTGAGCCAGAAGAAAAGTGTCAAGAATACCTGTTCTAATGGGTAAACTCTCTTCATTTTGTCATTTAATGTGCAGCTAAAAGTGCAACAGCGGGCAACATTCTATGGTTCTTGTAACCCTAACCCTAGCCAGGCATTAAAAGCATGCCGATTTAACTACCATTTAACAGCATTTTTCAGCTTCATGAAAATTTGCCTAAACCAGACAGATTATTAAAGAAGATACATCTCCTAGAGGTTTTAAAAAACATTTTGATAGTTTGAGACTGATTTTTTGGAGTTTGAGGAAAAAAATCATCTTTGATGTTTGGAGGGCTTCTGAGACACCCTGCCGGAACGTACATTTGAAACCCTAACTAGGGTTAGGGTTAGCATTCCCACAACAGGTAGAAGTTTTTTACTGTCAGTGCTGCATTCCGGGCCCCCAGTTATCTTAAGGGTGAATGATAATTTGCTCCTATCTGCACTTTTAGTTTTCGGACAGTTTTGGTCACCTTTTTGTATATTGCCCTATCCAATGATTTTATCCAAAACTGAGCCAGATGAAAAGTGTGAAGAATACCTGTTCTAATGGGTAAACTCTCTTCATTTTGTCATTTAAAGTGCAGCTAAAAGTGCAACAGCGGGCAAAATTCTATGGTTCTTGTAACCCTAACCCTAGCCAGGCATTAAAAGCATGCCGATTTAACTACCATTTAAGAGCATTTTTCAGCTTCATGACAATTTGCCTAAACCAGACAGAATATTAAAGAAGATACATTTCCTAGAGGTTTTAGAAACCGTTTTGATAGTTTGAGACTGATTTTTTGGAGTTTGAGGAAAAAATTCATCTTTGATGTTTGGAGGGCTTCTGAGACACCCTGCTGGAATGCACATTTGAAACCCTAGCTAGGGTTAGGGTTAGCATTCCCACAACAGGTAGAAGTTTTTTACTGTCAGTGCTGCATTCCGGGCCCCCAGTTATCTTTTGGATGAGTGATAATTTGCTCCTATCTGCACTTTTAGTTTTCGGACAGTTTTGGTCACCTTTTTGTATATTGCCCTATCCAGTGATTTTATCCAAAACTGAGCCAGATGAAAAGTGTGAAGAATACCTGTTCTAATGGGTAAACTCTCTTCATTTTGTCATTTAAAGAGCAGCTTAAAGTGCAACAGCGGGCAAAATTCTATGGTTCTTGTAACCCTAACCCTAGCCAGGCATTAAAAGCATGCCGATTTAACTACCATTTAACAGCATTTTTCAGCTTCATGAAAATTTGCCTGAACAAAACAGATTATTAAAGATAATACATTTCCTAGAGTTTTTAAAAACCGTTTTGATAGTTTAAGACTGATATTTTTTGGTTTGAGGAAATAAATCATCTTTGATGTTTGGAGGGCTTCTGAGACACCCTGCTGGAATCCACATTTGAAACCCTAGCTAGGGTTAGGGTTAGCATTCCCACAACAGGTAGAAGTTTTTTACTGTCAGTGCTGCATTCCGGGCCCCCAGTTATCTTTAGGATGAGTGATCATTTTCTCAAATCTGCACTTTTAGTTTTCGGAAAGTTTTGGTCACCTTTTTGTATATTGCCCTATCCAGTGATTTTATCCAAAACTGAGACAGATGAAAAGTGTGAAGAATACCTGTTCTAATGGGTAAACTCTCTTCATTTTGTCATTTAATGTGCAGCTAAAAGTGCAACAGCGGGCAAAATTCTATGGTTCTTGTAACCCTAACCCTAGCCAGGCATTAAAAGCATGCCAATTTAACTACCATTTAAAAGCATTTTTCAGCTTCATGAAAATTTGCCTAAACCAGACAGAATATTAAAGAAGATACATTTCCTAGAGGTTTTAGAAACCGTTTTGATAGTTTGAGACTGATTTTTTGGAGTTTGAGGAAAAAATTCATCTTTGATGTTTGGAGGGCTTCTGAGACACCCTGCCGGAATTTACATTTGAAACCCTAGCTAGGGTTAGGGTTAGCATTCCCACAACAGGTAGAAGTTTTTTACTGTCAGTGCTGCATTCCGGGTCCCCAGTTATCTTTAGGATGAGTGATAATTTGCTCCTATCTGCACTTTTAGTTTTCAGACAGTTTTGGTCACCTTTTTGTACATTGCCCTATCCAGTGATTTTATCCAAAACTGAGCCAGAAGAAAAGTGTCAAGAATACCTGTTCTAATGGGTAAACTCTCTTCATTTTGTCATTTAATGTGCAGCTAAAAGTGCAACAGCGGGCAACATTCTATGGTTCTTGTAACCCTAACCCTAGCCAGGCATTAAAAGCATGCCGATTTAACTACCATTTAACAGCATTTTTCAGCTTCATGAAAATTTGCCTAAACCAGACAGATTATTAAAGAAGATACATCTCCTAGAGGTTTTAAAAAACATTTTGATAGTTTGAGACTGATTTTTTGGAGTTTGAGGAAAAAAATCATCTTTGATGTTTGGAGGGCTTCTGAGACACCCTGCCGGAACGTACATTTGAAACCCTAACTAGGGTTAGGGTTAGCATTCCCACAACAGGTAGAAGTTTTTTACTGTCAGTGCTGCATTCCGGGCCCCCAGTTATCTTAAGGGTGAATGATAATTTGCTCCTATCTGCACTTTTAGTTTTCGGACAGTTTTGGTCACCTTTTTGTATATTGCCCTATCCAATGATTTTATCCAAAACTGAGCCAGATGAAAAGTGTGAAGAATACCTGTTCTAATGGGTAAACTCTCTTCATATTGACATTTAAAGTGCAGCTAAAAGTGCAACAGCGTCAAAATTCTATGGTTCTTGTAACCCTAACCCTAGCCAGAAATTAAAAGCATGCCGATTTAACTACCATTTAAGAGCATTTTTCAGCTTCATGACAATTTGCCTAAACCAGACAGATTATTAAAGAAGATACTTTTCCTAGAGGTTTTAGAAACCGTTTTGATAGTTTGAGACTGATTTTTTGGAGTTTGAGGAAAAAAATCATCTTTGATGTTTGGAGGGCTTCTGAGACACCCTGCTGGAATGCACATTTGAAACCCTAGCTAGGGTTAGGGTTAGCATTCCCACAACAGGTAGAAGTTTTTTACTGTCAGTGCCGCATTCCGGGTCCCCAGTTATCTTTAGGATGAGTGATAATTTGCTCCTATCTGCACTTTTAGTTTTCGGACAGTTTTGGTCACCTTTTTGTATATTGCCCTATCCAGTGATTTTATCCAAAACTGAGCCAGATGAAAAGTGTGAAGAATACCTGTTCTAATGGGTAAACTCTCTTCATTTTGTCATTTAAAGTGCAGCTAAAAGTGCAACAGCGGGCAAAATTCTATGGTTCTTGTAACCCTAACCCTAGCCAGGCATTAAAAGCATGCCGATTTAACTACCATTTAAGAGCATTTTTCAGCTTCATGAAAATTTGCCTAAACCAGACAGATTATTAAAGAAGATACATTTCCTAGAGGTTTTAGAAACCGTTTTGATAGTTTGAGAATGATTTTTTGGAGTTTGACGAAAAAATTCAGCTTTGATGTTTGGAGGGCTTCTGAGACACCCTCCTGGAATGCACATTTGAAACCCTAGCTAGGGTTAGGGTTAGCATTCCCACAACAGGTAGAAGGTTTTTACTGTCAGTGCTGCATTCCGGGCCCCCAGTTATCTTTAGGGTGAATGATAATTTGCTCCTATCTGCACTTTTAGTTTTCGGACAGTTTTGGTCACCTTTTTGTATATTGCCCTATCCAGTGATTTTATCCAAAACTGAGCCAGATGAAAAGTGTGAAGAATACCTGTTCTAATGGGTAAACTTTCTTCATTTTGTCATTTAAAGTGCAGCTAAAAGTGCAACAGCGGGCAAAATTCTATGGTTCTTGTAACCCTAACCCTAGCCAGGCATTAAAAGCATGCCGATTTAACTACCATTTAAGAGCATTTTTCAGCTTCATGACAATTTGCCTAAACCAGACAGAATATTAAAGAAGATACATTTCCTAGAGGTTTTAGAAACCGTTTTGATAGTTTGAGACTGATTTTTTGGAGTTTGAGGAAAAAATTCATCTTTGATGTTTGGAGGGCTTCTGAGACACCCTGCTGGAATGCACATTTGAAACCCTAGCTAGGGTTAGGGTTAGCATTCCCACAACAGGTAGAAGTTTTTTACTGTCAGTGCTGCATTCCGGGCCCCCAGTTATCTTTAGGATGAGTGATAATTTGCTCCTATCTGCACTTTTAGTTTTCGGACAGTTTTGGTCACCTTTTTGTATATTGCCCTATCCAGTGATTTTATCCAAAACTGAGCCAGATGAAAAGTGTGAAGAATACCTGTTCTAATGGGTAAACTCTCTTCATTTTGACATTTAAAGTGCAGCTTAAAGTGCAACAGCGGGCAAAATTCTATGGTTCTTGTAACCCTAACCCTAGCCAGGCATTAAAAGCATGCCGATTTAACTACCATTTAACAGCATTTTTCAGCTTCATGAAAATTTGCCTGAACAAAACAGATTATTAAAGATGATACATTTCCTAGAGCTTTTAAAAACCGTTTTGATAGTTTAAGACTGATATTTTTTGGTTTGAGGAAAAAAATCATCTTTGATGTTTGGAGGGCTTCTGAGACAACCTGCTGGAATCCACATTTGAAACCCTAGCTAGGGTTAGGGTTAGCATTCCCACAACAGGTAGAAGTTTTTTACTGTCAGTGCTGCATTCCGGGCCCCCAGTTATCTTTAGGATGAGTGATCATTTTCACAAATCTGCACTTTTAGTTTTCGGAAAGTTTTGGTCACCTTTTTGTATATTGCCCTATCCAGTGATTTTATCCAAAACTGAGCCAGATGAAAAGTGTGAAGAATACCTGTTCTAATGGGTAAACTCTCTTCATTTTGTCATTTAAAGTGCAGCTAAAAGTGCAACAGCGGGCAAAATTCTATGGTTCTTGTAACCCTAACCCTAGCCAGGCATTAAAAGCATGCCAATTTAACTACCATTTAAAAGCATTTTTCAGCTTCATGAAAATTTGCCTAAACCAGACAGAATATTAAAGAAGATACATTTCCTAGAGGTTTTAGAAACCGTTTTGATAGTTTGAGACTGATTTTTATGAGTTTGAGGAAAAAATTCATCTTTGATGTTTGGAGGGCTTCTGAGACACCCTGCCGGAATTTACATTTGAAACCCTAGCTAGGGTTAGGGTTAGCATTCCCACAACAGGTAGAAGTTTTTTACTGTCAGTGCTGCATTCCGGGTCCCCAGTTATCTTTAGGATGAGTGATAATTTGCTCCTATCTGCACTTTTAGTTTTCGGACAGTTTTGGTCACCTTTTTGTATATTGCCCTATCCAGTGATTTTATCCAAAACTGAGCCAGATGAAAAGTGTGAAGAATACCTATTCTAATGGGTAAACTCTCTTCATTTTGTCATTTAAAGTGCAGCTAAAAGTGCAACAGCGGGAAACATTCTATGGTTCTTGTAACCCTAACCCTAGCCAGGCATTAAAAGCATGCCGATTTAACTACCATTTAAAAGCATTTTTCAGCTTCATGAAAATTTGCCTAAACCAGACAGAATATTAGAGAAGATACATTTCCTAGAGGTTTTAGAAACCGTTTTGATAGTTTGAGACTGATTTTTTGGAGTTTGAGGAAAAAAATCATCTTTGATGTTTGGAGGGCTTCTGAGACACCCTGCCGGAATTTACATTTGAAACCCTAGCTAGGGTTAGGGTTAGCATTCCCACAACAGGTAGAAGTTTTTTACTGTCAGTGCTGCATTCCGGGTCCCCAGTTATCTTTAGGATGAGTGATAATTTGCTCCTATCTGCACATTTAGTTTTCGGACAGTTTTGTTCACCTTTTTGTATATTGCCCTATCCAGTGATTTTATCCAAAACTGAGCCAGATGAAAAGTGTGAAGAATATCTGTTCTAATGGGTAAACTCTCTTCATTTTGTCATTTAAAGTGCAGCTAAAAGTGCAACAGCGGGCAAAATTCTATGGTTCTTGACACCCTAACCCTAGCCAGACATTAAAAGCATGCCGATTTAACTACCATTTAACAGCATTTTTCAGCTTCATGAAAATTTGCCTAAACCAGACAGAATACTAAAGAAGATACATTTCCTAGAGGTTTTAGAAACCGTTTTGATAGTTTGAGACTGATTTTTTGGAGTTTGAGGAAAAAATTCATCTTTGATGTTTGGAAGGCTTCTGAGACACCCTGCTGGAATCCACATTTGAAACCCTAGCTAGGGTTAGGGTTAGCATTCCCACAACAGGTAGAAGTTTTTTACTGTCAGTGCTGCATTCCGGGCCCCCAGTTATCTTTAGGATGAGTGATAATTTGCTCCTATCTGCACTTTTAGTTTTCGGACAGTTTTGGTCACCTTTTTGTATATTGCCCTATCCAGTGATTTTATCCAAAACTGAGCCAGATGAAAAGTGTGAAGAATATCTGTTCTAATGGGTAAACTCTCTTCATTTTGTCAGTTAAAGTGCAGCTAAAAGTGCAACAGCGGGCAAAATTCTATGGTTCTTGTAACCCTAACCCTAGCCAGGCATTAAAAGCATGCCGATTTAACTACCATTTACCAGCATTTTTCAGCTTCATGAAAATTTGCCTAAACAAAACAGATTATTAAAGAAGATACATTTCCTAGAGTTTTTAAAAACCGTTTTGATAGTTTAAGACTGATTTTTTTGGGTTTGAGGAAAAAAATCATCTTTGATGTTTGGAGGGCTTCTGAGACACCCTGCTGGAATGCACATTTGAAACCCTAGCTAGGGTTAGTGTTAGCATTCCCACAACAGGTAGAAGTTTTTTACTGTCAGTGCTGCATTCCGGGTCCCCAGTTATCTTTAGGATGAGTGATAATTTGCTCCTATCTGCACTTTTAGTTTTCGGACAGTTTTGGTCACCTTTTTGTATAATGCCCTATCCAGTGATTTTATCCAAAACTGAGCCAGATGAAAAGTGTGAAGAATACCTGTTCTAATGGGTAAACTCTCTTCATTTTGTCATTTAAAGTGCAGCTAAAAGTGCAACAGCGGGCAAAATTCTATGGTTCTTGTAACCCTAACCCTATCCAGGCATTAAAAGCATGCCGATTTAACTACCATTTAACAGCATTTTTCAGCTTCATGAAAATTTGCCTAAACCAGACAGAATATTAAAGAAGATACATTTCCTAGAGGTTTTAGAAACCGTTTTGATAGTTTGAGACTGATTTTTTGGAGTTTGAGGATAAAATTCATCTTTGATGTTTGGAGGGCTTCTGAGACACCCTGCCGGAATTTACATTTGAAACCCTAGCTAGGGTTAGGGTTAGCATTCCCACAACAGGTAGAAGTTTTTTACTGTCAGTGCTGCATTCCGGGTCCCCAGTTATCTTTAGGATGAGTGATAATTTGCTCCTATCTGCACTTTTAGTTTTCGGACAGTTTTGGTCACCTTTTTGTACATTGCCCTATCCAGTGATTTTATCCAAAACTGAGCCAGAAGAAAAGTGTCAAGAATACCTGTTCTAATGGGTAAACTCTCTTCATTTTGTCATTTAATGTGCAGCTAAAAGTGCAACAGCGTCAAAATTCTATGGTTCTTGTAACCCTAACCCTAGCCAGACATTAAAAGCATGCCGATTTAACTACCATTTAAGAGCATTTTTCAGCTTCATGACAATTTGCCTAAACCAGACAGATTATTAAAGAAGATACTTTTCCTAGAGGTTTTAGAAACCGTTTTGATAGTTTGAGACTGATTTTTTGGAGTTTGAGAAAAAATTCAACTTTGATGGAGGGCTTCTGAGACACCCTGCTGGAATGCACATTTGAAACCCTAGCTAGGGTTAGGGTTAGCATTCCCACAACAGGTAGAAGTTTTTTACTGTCAGTGCCGCATTCCGGGTCCCCAGTTATCTTTAGGATGAGTGATAATTTGCTCCTATCTGCACTTTTAGTTTTCGGACAGTTTTGGTCACCTTTTTGTATATTGCCCTATCCAGTGATTTTATCCAAAACTGAGCCAGATGAAAAGTGTGAAGAATACCTGTTCTAATGGGTAAACTCTCTTCATTTTGTCATTTAAAGTGCAGCTAAAAGTGCAACAGCGGGCAAAATTCTATGGTTCTTGTAACCCTAACCCTAGCCAGGCATTAAAAGCATGCCGATTTAACTACCATTTAAGAGCATTTTTCAGCTTCATGAAAATTTGCCTAAACCAAACAGATTATTAAAGAAGATACATTTCCTAGAGGTTTTAAAAACCGTTTTGATAGTTTAAGACTGATTTTTTTTGGTTTGAGGAAAAAAATCATCTTTGATGGTTGGAGGGCTTCTGAGACACCCTGCCGGAACGTACATTTGAAACCCTAGCTAGGGTTAGGGTTAGCATTCCCACAACAGGTAGAATTTTTTTACTGTCAGTGCTGCATTCCGGGCCCCCAGTTATCTTAAGGGTGAATGATAATTTGCTCCTATCTGCACTTTTAGTTTTCGGACAGTTTTGGTCACCTTTTTGTATATTGCCCTATCCAGTGATTTTATCCAAAACTGAGCCAGATGAAAAGTGTGAAGAATACCTGTTCTAATGGGTAAACTCTCTTCATATTGACATTTAAAGTGCAGCTAAAAGTGCAACAGCGGGCAAAATTCTATGGTTCTTGTAACCCTAACCCTAGCCAGGCATTAAAAGCATGCCGATTTAACTTCCATTTAAAAGCATTTTTCAGCTTCATGAAAATTTGCCTAAACCAGACAGAATATTAGAGAAGATACATTTCCTAGAGGTTTTAGAAACCGTTTTGATAGTTTGAGACTGATTTTTTGGAGTTTGAGGAAAAAAATCATCTTTGATGTTTGGAGGGCTTCTGAGACACCGTGCCGGAATTTACATTTGAAACCCTAGCTAGGGTTAGGGTTAGCATTCCCACAACAGGTAGAAGTTTTTTACTGTCAGTGCTGCATTCCGGGTCCCCAGTTATCTTTAGGATGAGTGATAATTTGCTCCTATCTGCACATTTAGTTTTCGGACAGTTTTGTTCACCTTTTTGTATATTGCCCTATCCAGTGATTTTATCCAAAACTGAGCCAGATGAAAAGTGTGAAGAATATCTGTTCTAATGGGTAAACTCTCTTCATTTTGTCATTTAAAGTGCAGCTAAAAGTGCAACAGCGGGCAAAATTCTATGGTTCTTGACACCCTAACCCTAGCCAGACATTAAAAGCATGCCGATTTAACTACCATTTAACAGCATTTTTCAGCTTCATGAAAATTTGCCTAAACCAGACAGAATACTAAAGAAGATACATTTCCTAGAGGTTTTAGAAACCGTTTTGATAGTTTGAGACTGATTTTTTGGAGTTTGAGGAAAAAATTCATCTTTGATGTTTGGAAGGCTTCTGAGACACCCTGCTGGAATCCACATTTGAAACCCTAGCTAGGGTTAGGGTTAGCATTCCCACAACAGGTAGAAGTTTTTTACTGTCAGTGCTGCATTCCGGGCCCCCAGTTATCTTTAGGATGAGTGATAATTTGCTCCTATCTGCACTTTTAGTTTTCGGACAGTTTTGGTCACCTTTTTGTATATTGCCCTATCCAGTGATTTTATCCAAAACTGAGCCAGATGAAAAGTGTGAAGAATATCTGTTCTAATGGGTAAACTCTCTTCATTTTGTCAGTTAAAGTGCAGCTAAAAGTGCAACAGCGGGCAAAATTCTATGGTTCTTGTAACCCTAACCCTAGCCAGGCATTAAAAGCATGCCGATTTAACTACCATTTACCAGCATTTTTCAGCTTCATGAAAATTTGCCTAAACAAAACAGATTATTAAAGAAGATACATTTCCTAGAGTTTTTAAAAACCGTTTTGATAGTTTAAGACTGATTTTTTTGGGTTTGAGGAAAAAAATCATCTTTGATGTTTGGAGGGCTTCTGAGACACCCTGCTGGAATGCACATTTGAAACCCTAGCTAGGGTTAGTGTTAGCATTCCCACAACAGGTAGAAGTTTTTTACTGTCAGTGCTGCATTCCGGGTCCCCAGTTATCTTTAGGATGAGTGATAATTTGCTCCTATCTGCACTTTTAGTTTTCGGACAGTTTTGGTCACCTTTTTGTATAATGCCCTATCCAGTGATTTTATCCAAAACTGAGCCAGATGAAAAGTGTCAAGAATACCTGTTCTAATGGGTAAACTCTCTTCATTTTGTCATTTAAAGTGCAGCTAAAAGTGCAACAGCGGGCAAAATTCTATGGTTCTTGTAACCCTAACCCTAGCCAGGCATTAAAAGCATGCCGATTTAACTACCATTTAACAGCATTTTTCAGCTTCATGAAAATTTGCCTAAACCAGACAGAATATTAAAGAAGATACATTTCCTAGAGGTTTTAGAAACCGTTTTGATAGTTTGAGACTGATTATTTGGAGTTTGAGGAAAAAATTCATCTTTGATGTTTGGAGGGCTTCTGAGACACCCTGCTGGAATGCACATTTGAAACCCTAGCTAGGGTTAGGGTTAGCATTCCCACAACAGGTAGAAGTTTTTTACTGTCAGTGCTGCATTCCGGGCCCCCAGTTATCTTTAGGGTGAATGATAATTTGCTCCTATCTGCACTTTTAGTTTTCGGACAGTTTTGGTCACCTTTTTGTATATTGCCCTATCCAGTGATTTTATCCAAAACTGAGCCAGATGAAAAGTGTGAATAATACCTGTTCTAATGGGTAAACTCTCTTCATTTTGTCATTTAAAGTGCAGCTAAAAGTGCAACAGCGGGCAAAATTCTATGGTTCTTGTAACCCTAACCTTAGCCAGGCATTAAAAGCATGCCGATTTAACTACCATTTAACAGCATTTTTCAGCTTCATGAAAATTTGCCTAAACCAAACAGATTATTAAAGAAGATACATTTCCTAGAGGTTTTAAAAACCGTTTTGATAGTTTAAGACTGATTTTTTTTGGTTTGAGGAAAAAAATCATCTTTGATGGTTGGAGGGCTTCTGAGACACCCTGCCGGAACGTACATTTGAAACCCTAGCTAGGGTTAGGGTTAGCATTCCCACAACAGGTAGAATTTTTTTACTGTCAGTGCTGCATTCCGGGCCCCCAGTTATCTTAAGGGTGAATGATAATTTGCTCCTATCTGCACTTTTAGTTTTCGGACAGTTTTGGTCACCTTTTTGTATATTGCCCTATCCAGTGATTTTATCCAAAACTGAGCCAGATGAAAAGTGTGAAGAATACCTGTTCTAATGGGTAAACTCTCTTCATATTGACATTTAAAGTGCAGCTAAAAGTGCAACAGCGTCAAAATTCTATGGTTCTTGTAACCCTAACCCTAGCCAGACATTAAAAGCATGCCGATTTAACTACCATTTAAGAGCATTTTTCAGCTTCATGACAATTTGCCTAAACCAGACAGATTATTAAAGAAGATAATTTTCCTAGAGGTTTTCGAAACCGTTTTGATAGTTTGAGAATGATTTTTTGGAGTTTGAGGAAAAAATTCAACTTTGATGTTTGGAGGGCTTCTGAGACACCCTGCTGGAATGCCCATTTGAAACCCTAGCTAGGATTAGGGTTAGCATTCCCACAACAGGTAGAATTTTTTTACTGTCAGTGCTGCATTCCGGTTCCCCAGTTACCTTTAAGATGAGTGATAATTTGCTCCTATCTGCACTTTTAGTTTTCGGACAGTTTTGGTCACCTTTTTGTATATTGCCCTATCCAGTGATTTTATCCAAAACTGAGCCAGATGAAAAGTGTGAAGAATACCTGTTCTAATGGGTAAACTCTCTTCATTTTGTCATTTAAAGTGCAGCTAAAAGTGCAACAGCGGGCAAAATTCTATGGTTCTTGTAACCCTAACCCTAGCCAGGCATTAAAAGCATGCCGATTTAACTACCATTTAAAAGCATTTTTCAGCTTCATGAAAATTTGCCTAAACCAGACAGAATATTAGAGAAGATACATTTCCTAGAGGTTTTAGAAACCGTTTTGATAGTTTGAGACTGATTTTTTGGAGTTTGAGGAAAAAAATCATCTTTGATGTTTGGAGGGCTTCTGAGACACCGTGCCGGAATTTACATTTGAAACCCTAGCTAGGGTTAGGGTTAGCATTCCCACAACAGGTAGAAGTTTTTTACTGTCAGTGCTGCATTCCGGGTCCCCAGTTATCTTTAGGATGAGTGATAATTTGCTCCTATCTGCACATTTAGTTTTCGGACAGTTTTGTTCACCTTTTTGTATATTGCCCTATCCAGTGATTTTATCCAAAACTGAGCCAGATGAAAAGTGTGAAGAATATCTGTTCTAATGGGTAAACTCTCTTCATTTTGTCATTTAAAGTGCAGCTAAAAGTGCAACAGCGGGCAAAATTCTATGGTTCTTGACACCCTAACCCTAGCCAGACATTAAAAGCATGCCGATTTAACTACCATTTAACAGCATTTTTCAGCTTCATGAAAATTTGCCTAAACCAGACAGAATACTAAAGAAGATACATTTCCTAGAGGTTTTAGAAACCGTTTTGATAGTTTGAGACTGATTTTTTGGAGTTTGAGGAAAAAATTCATCTTTGATGTTTGGAAGGCTTCTGAGACACCCTGCTGGAATCCACATTTGAAACCCTAGCTAGGGTTAGGGTTAGCATTCCCACAACAGGTAGAAGTTTTTTACTGTCAGTGCTGCATTCCGGGCCCCCAGTTATCTTTAGGATGAGTGATAATTTGCTCCTATCTGCACTTTTAGTTTTCGGACAGTTTTGGTCACCTTTTTGTATATTGCCCTATCCAGTGATTTTATCCAAAACTGAGCCAGATGAAAAGTGTGAAGAATATCTGTTCTAATGGGTAAACTCTCTTCATTTTGTCAGTTAAAGTGCAGCTAAAAGTGCAACAGCGGGCAAAATTCTATGGTTCTTGTAACCCTAACCCTAGCCAGGCATTAAAAGCATGCCGATTTAACTACCATTTACCAGCATTTTTCAGCTTCATGAAAATTTGCCTAAACAAAACAGATTATTAAAGAAGATACATTTCCTAGAGTTTTTAAAAACCGTTTTGATAGTTTAAGACTGATTTTTTTGGGTTTGAGGAAAAAAATCATCTTTGATGTTTGGAGGGCTTCTGAGACACCCTGCTGGAATGCACATTTGAAACCCTAGCTAGGGTTAGTGTTAGCATTCCCACAACAGGTAGAAGTTTTTTACTGTCAGTGCTGCATTCCGGGTCCCCAGTTATCTTTAGGATGAGTGATAATTTGCTCCTATCTGCACTTTTAGTTTTCGGACAGTTTT
Organism: Lepisosteus oculatus; assembly: GCF_040954835.1. Classification (NCBI taxonomy): domain Eukaryota; kingdom Metazoa; phylum Chordata; class Actinopteri; order Semionotiformes; family Lepisosteidae; genus Lepisosteus; species Lepisosteus oculatus. Next base: position 1,600,991 of record NC_090713.1, read on the forward strand.
GGTCACCTTTTTGTATAATGCCCTATCCAGTGATTTTATCCAAAACTGAGCCAGATGAAAAGTGTGAAGAATACCTGTTCTAATGGGTAAACTCTCTTCATTTTGTCATTTAAAGTGCAGCTAAAAGTGCAACAGCGGGCAAAATTCTATGGTTCTTGTAACCCTAACCCTAGCCAGGCATTAAAAGCATGCCGATTTAACTACCATTTAACAGCATTTTTCAGCTTCATGAAAATTTGCCTAAACCAGACAGAATATTAAAGAAGATACATTTCCTAGAGGTTTTAGAAACCGTTTTGATAGTTTGAGACTGATTTTTTGGAGTTTGAGGAAAAAATTCATCTTTGATGTTTGGAGGGCTTCTGAGACACCCTGCCGGAATTTACATTTGAAACCCTAGCTAGGGTTAGGGTTAGCATTCCCACAACAGGTAGAAGTTTTTTACTGTCAGTGCTGCATTCCGGGTCCCCAGTTATCTTTAGGATGAGTGATAATTTGCTCCTATCTGCACTTTTAGTTTTCGGACAGTTTTGGTCACCTTTTTGTACATTGCCCTATCCAGTGATTTTATCCAAAACTGAGCCAGAAGAAAAGTGTCAAGAATACCTGTTCTAATGGGTAAACTCTCTTCATTTTGTCATTTAATGTGCAGCTAAAAGTGCAACAGCGGGCAACATTCTATGGTTCTTGTAACCCTAACCCTAGCCAGGCATTAAAAGCATGCCGATTTAACTACCATTTAACAGCATTTTTCAGCTTCATGAAAATTTGCCTAAACCAGACAGATTATTTAAGAAGATACATCTCCTAGAGGTTTTAAAAAACATTTTGATAGTTTGAGAATGATTTTTTGGAGTTTGAGGAAAAAAATCATCTTTGATGTTTGGAGGGCTTCTGAGACACCCTGCCGGAACGTACATTTGAAACCCTAACTAGGGTTAGGGTTAGCATTCCCACAACAGGTAGAATTTTTTTACTGTCAGTGCTGCATTCCGGGCCCCCAGTTATCTTAAGGGTGAATGATAATTTGCTCCTATCTGCACTTTTAGTTTTCGGACAGTTTTGGTCACCTTTTTGTATATTGCCCTATCCAATGATTTTATCCAAAACTGAGCCAGATGAAAAGTGTGAAGAATACCTGTTCTAATGGGTAAACTCTCTTCATATTGACATTTAAAGTGCAGCTAAAAGTGCAACAGCGTCAAAATTCTATGGTTCTTGTAACCCTAACCCTAGCCAGACATTAAAAGCATGCCGATTTAACTACCATTTAAGAGCATTTTTCAGCTTCATGAAAATTTGCCTAAACCAGACAGATTATTAAAGAAGATACATTTCCTAGAGGTTTTAGAAACCGTTTTGATAGTTTGAGAATGATTTTTTGGAGTTTGACGAAAAAATTCAGCTTTGATGTTTGGAGGGCTTCTGAGACACCCTGCTGGAATGCACATTTGAAACCCTAGCTAGGGTTAGGGTTAGCATTCCCACAACAGGTAGAAGTTTTTTACTGTCAGTGCTGCATTCCGGGCCCCCAGTTATCTTTAGGGTGAATGATAATTTGCTCCTATCTGCACTTTTAGTTTTCGGACAGTTTTGGTCACCTTTTTGTATATTGCCCTATCCAGTGATTTTATCCAAAACTGAGCCAGATGAAAAGTGTGAATAATACCTGTTCTAATGGGTAAACTCTCTTCATTTTGTCATTTAAAGTGCAGCTAAAAGTGCAACAGCGGGCAAAATTCTATGGTTCTTGTAACCCTAACCTTAGCCAGGCATTATAAGCATGCCGATTTAACTACCATTTAACAGCATTTTTCAGCTTCATGAAAATTTGCCTAAACCAAACAGATTATTAAAGAAGATACATTTCCTAGAGGTTTTAAAAACCGTTTTGATAGTTTAAGACTGATTTTTTTTGGTTTGAGGAAAAAAATCATCTTTGATGGTTGGAGGGCTTCTGAGACACCCTGCCGGAACGTACATTTGAAACCCTAGCTAGGGTTATGGTTAGCATTCCCACAACAGGTAGAATTTTTTTACTGTCAGTGCTGCATTCCGGGCCCCCAGTTATCTTTAAGATGAGTGATAATTTGCTCCTATCTGCACTTTTAGTTTTCGGACAGTTTTGGTCACCTTTTTGTATATTGCCCTATCCAGTGATTTTATCCAAAACTGAGCCAGATGAAAAGTGTGAAGAATACCTGTTCTAATGGGTAAACTCTTCATTTTGTCATTTAAAGTGCAGTTAAAAGTGCAACAGCGGGCAAAATTCTATGGTTCTTGTAACCCTAACCCTAGCCAGGCATTAAAAGCATGCCGATTTAACTACCATTTAACAGCATTTTTCAGCTTCATGAAAACTTGCCTAAACCAGACAGATTATTAAAGAAGATACATCTCCTAGAGGTTTTAAAAACCGTTTTGATAGTTTGAGACTGATTTTTTGGAGTTTGAGGAAAAAAATCATCTTTGATGTATGGAGGGCTTCTGAGACACCCTGCCGGAACGTACATTTGAAACCCTAGCTAGGGTTAGGGTTAGCATTCCCACAACAGGTAGAAGTTTTTTACTGTCAGTGCTGCATTCCGGGCCCCCAGTTATCTTAAGGGTGAATGATAATTTGCTCCTATCTGCACTTTTAGTTTTCGGACAGTTATGGTCACCTTTTTGTATATTGCCCTATCCAGTGATTTTATCCAAAACTGAGCCAGATGAAAAGTGTGAAGAATACCTGTTCTAATGGGTAAACTCTCTTCATATTGACATTTAAAGTGCAGCTAAAAGTGCAACAGCGTCAAAATTCTATGGTTCTTGTAACCCTAACCCTAGCCAGACATTAAAAGCATGCCGATTTAACTACCATTTAAGAGCATTTTTCAGCTTCATGACAATTTGCCTAAACCAGACAGATTATTAAAGAAGATAATTTTCCTAGAGGTTTTCGAAACCGTTTTGATAGTTTGAGAATGATTTTTTGGAGTTTGAGGAAAAAATTCAACTTTGATGTTTGGAGGGCTTCTGAGACACCCTGCTGGAATGCCCATTTGAAACCCTAGCTAGGGTTAGGGTTAGCATTCCCACAACAGGTAGAATTTTTTTACTGTCAGTGCTGCATTCCGGTTCCCCAGTTACCTTTAAGATGAGTGATAATTTGCTCCTATCTGCACTTTTAGTTTTCGGACAGTTTTGGTCACCTTTTTGTATATTGCCCTATCCAGTGATTTTATCCAAAACTGAGCCAGATGAAAAGTGTGAAGAATACCTGTTCTAATGGGTAAACTCTCTTCATTTTGTCATTTAAAGTGCAGCTAAAAGTGCAACAGCGGGCAAAATTCTATGGTTCTTGTAACCCTAACCCTAGCCAGGCATTAAAAGCATGCCGATTTAACTACCATTTAACAGCATTTTTCAGCTTCATAAAAATTTGCCTAAACCAGACAGAATTTTAAAGAAGATACATTTCCTAGAGTTTTTTTTAAACCGTTTTGATAGTTTGAGAATGATTTTTTGGAGTTTGACGAAAAAATTCAACTTTGATGTTTGGAGGGCATCTGAGACACCCTGCTGGAATGCACATTTGAAACCCTAGCTAGGGTTAGGGTTAGGAGGGCTTCTGAGACACCCTGCCGGAACGTACATTTGAAACCCTAGCTAGGGTTAGGGTTAGCATTCCCACAACAGGTAGAAGTTTTTTACTGTTAGTGCTGCATTCCAGGTCCCATTTATCTTCAGGATGAGTGATAATTTGCTCCTATCTGCACTTTTAGTTTTCGGACAGTTTTGGTCACCTTTTTGTATATTGCCCTATCCAGTGATTTTATCCAAAACTGAGCCAGATGAAAAGTGTGAAGAATACCTGTTCTAATGGGTAAACTCTCTTCATTTTGTCATTTAAAGTGCAGCTAAAAGTGCAACAGCGGGCAAAATTCTATGGTTCTTGTAACCCTAACCCTAGCCAGACATTAAAAGCATGCCGATTTAACTACCATTTAAGAGCATTTTTCAGCTTCATGAAAATTTGCCTAAACCAGACAGAATATTAAAGAAGATACATTTCCTAGAGGTTTTAAAAACCGTTTTGATAGTTTAAGACTGATTTTTTTTGGTTTGAGGAAAAAAATCATCTTTGATGTTTGGAGGGCTTCTGAGACACCCTGCCGGAACATACATTTGAAACCCTAGCTAGGGTTAGGGTTAGCATTCCCACAACAGGTAGAATTTTTTTACTCTCAGTGCTGCATTCCGGTTCCCCAGTTATCTTTAAGATGAGTGATAATTTGCTCCTATCTGCACTTTTAGTTTTCGGACAGTTTTGGTCACCTTTTTGTATATTGCCCTATCCAGTGATTTTATCCAAAACTGAGCCAGATGAAAAGTGTGAAGAATACCTGTTCTAATGGGTAAACTCTCTTCATTTTGTCATTTAAAGTGCAGCTAAAAGTGCAACAGCGGGCAAAATTCTATGGTTCTTGTAACCCTAACCCTAGCCAGGCATTAAAAGCATGCCAATTTAACTACCATTTAACAGCATTTTTCAGCTTCATGACAATTTGCCTAAACCAGACAGAATATTAAAGAAGATACTTTTCCTAGAGGTTTTAGAAACCGTTTTGATAGTTTGAGACTGATTTTTTGGAGTTTGAGGAAAAAATTCAACTTTGATGTTTGGGTTAGCATTCCTACAAAATCTAAAATACAATCCTCATTTCAGTATCTATGTAAACATACAGTCTGTTAACTTCATCATCTTCATCAAAAGTATGCCTAATTAGGAAGTGTTCTTGTAATCAGTGTATTCCTTAGCTTTCCCAAAATTATCTTCTTCTTACCAACATCTCTAGTCTTTTATCCTGCAATAACTCAGCCAACACTTAAATCCCCAAAAGCTGCTTGTGTTAATTTCTTTAAATCACAAATATCATGTGTAAATACTGGCCATTTAATACTCTGCATTGTGGGATAATTCTGTACCTACAGTATATGGCTTATTATCTGTCTACTCCCCCACCTTTGTCCGTCTGACTCTGGTCTTCTAGCTGTCCTCAAGAACATCTACATTCTGTGGGTGACAGGGTCTTCTCTAGCTGCACCCCAGAGCTCTCAATTTGTATTCCCAGTGATATCAGTCACGTACCCTGAGTGCATTTAAATCTAACCTCAGAACCTTTCTTTTCAGAAGACTTAGTGTCTGTATCTGCTTCATTTTCTTATTTTGGTAGCACCTCTAACTGCTTGTCTTTCTTATATGTATTTACTTTGTAATCTGTGGTCTTTTTATATGTTTTTACATGTACTGTATTGCTTTGAGATGCCACCTTTAATGGTAATATATAAAATAAAGTTTTTTATTATTGTTATAGGGAAACATTATCAGATTTTCCCTGGTTCAGAAAAAAAGATCTAAAGTATACTAGTTTGTCACTCTTCTCATTCCCTTTGCTAAATGACTTTTCATACTAATCTGATCAATCTAACTGCCAGTTTTCTGTGCTTTCTCTATCCTGCTAGATTTGCAATTATTCTGAAAATTTTCATCTTGAAATAACTCATTTCTAAATACCCTTTTCACTGTTAACATCTTATAGCAACTCTGCGACAAAATATAAACTTAGCTCAATCTGACAGTTCATCCTGCTACCAACATTAAATAAAACAAATCTTAAGATTTCTATATTTATGTCTTTATTTAGTGGTTTCATTAGTGACAAAGGCTAAACTTTCTTGGAAAAATGTCTTTTATGTGTTGCGGAAAAAACTGACTTGCTTTAACAAAATATGTTTACAAGTCCTTTCACCTGGCAGTTTACCTAAATGCCCAACTATCTGAGAAGCCCTCCATGAAACCATAGTTGCTATTAATTCATTTAGGGCTCACTGACAGAATTGCTGTTTTTTTTGCATGCTAATTTCTGATTCCTCACTCTGTTTCATGTTTATAGATAAGACTATTGATCGCGAAGGGAAATTGATGTACATGTTTACATGTTCTTTTGTAACATACACCTTTTTGTGATTTTTTTGTATATCTAAGCAAGTGTTCCTGCATCCCTCTTCTGCACTATAGGCATGGCTTTTATTCTGTTTGCTCCATTTCTAAAACTTTTTGCTCATGTGCATTTTTGTATTTTTTTACACCTCTAGCACTTTAACGTCGTGAATTTTCATTTGCCTTAATTTGTAGAATGAATTTGAGTTTTAGCCTTAAAAATCTTAAGTTTTCACTATCTTTTGTTTCTTGTCCTACAACTGTTATTATTGATCACCATGACTTCATTCAGCCTTTCCTGAACGTCTATGACAGGCAGAGAGATTGCTGTTTCTGGTGCGATCTTTTGCAGCTGACATTTCACTGTTTTAAACGAACAAGAAATTAGATTGCTCATAAATCACTTCTTCTATATAAATACAGCGTAATTGCCCTCCGAAAATCCTCTTTTTCTTGATCGTTTTAGAGACCTTGATCGAAACTGATTTTAGATGTCAGAAAGGATTTATTTTCTCTGTATTTCCTACATTGCTTTGTCGAGATTTTAACTTTATATTTAGGCTCAGATTTCAACTATAAATCGTACACTAATTAATAGCAGTAAATACTGATGTTTTGCTCCCTCTTACCACAAAAATATATATGTTTTGTAGCTGGGATGAACTTTATTTCGTACGCGTAGCTACTGCGATTTGGACACGAAGCGGTTAAAGATGGCGGCAAATCAGGCACCCAGAGAGGGGGGGGGCGTCTTCTCGCCTCCATAACTAAAATGCCAAATAGGAGTGGCTTAAGCGACATACACAGTCGTGTAACTGACAGTTTGGGGTAGCCTATCATGTAAATTTCGCTTTGTTGCTGATAGGTTAAGCTTTCGAAACTCTGCCCCAAAGTCATGTGACTGATTTTTCGCCCTGTTTCGTTGGTTAAACGCAATGATCACAAGCACCACCATGGTAACTGGGATGTGTAGTTTTTAATTCCGTTTGAATTATAACTGTACGTACTGTCTTCATATTTGGCCAGGGCTTTAAAGAGAAGGCGCGCCAAAAAATGTCGGTGCCGTCGTCTCCGCTTTAAAGGTACAACCGTGCTGGAAGAATTTGACCTCGGAAGTTTGCCCAGCGCACTTCAAGTACTGCACCTTCTCACACGTGTAGCCAGCTGCGTTGAGCCGTGGTTATATGATGTCATCTTTTATTTTATTATTTTATTTTGTGAACTTCCCCCAGATGAGTTCCGTTTTTCTGTATGCAGTTGGCTTTGCGACAGCCCTTGGGGTTTGTTGGTGGCGGGGCGCCAGTGAAGGTGCCCCTGGGGTCACAGGCGGCTCGTTTCTCTGGGGAGCCCTCAGACGCGCTGTGGCCGCCAGTCGGGTGAGACGCCAGCGGCATTTTTAATTTTATTTTCATTACAGATTCGTGTGGCGACATTATATATATTATTTCTGTAGTAGTACAGTTGTGTGCCAGATGAATCGCGGTAATGCACGAAGGTGATGTTTAATGCCTCACACGGTGTTGACCCACATGTTGTGTTTTGCTGAGCAGGAGAGAGAGAGACATTCAGCGTGTGTGACGCCAACGGGTTTTCTGTTCTAGAGGCTCTGTCATCCGTTGTGTTACAATTGTTTTCTTTCTTATTTAGTATTTCAGGTGTGTCGATTTTATGATCCAAATGTTAACGTACAACACGGGAAAAGGTGCATTGTAGAGTAAGATAACGGATATCGGCTTGGGGAGAGGACGTATAATGTGCTGAAAGATGGGAAGAGAAAGGGGCGATTTCTGCGCGCATTCTAATCATTGTGATTGATTCGATATTGATCTGATATGTGTGGTCATGTGAATGTACATAGATGGTGGGTATGGTGTTAATAATATATGATATGATATAATTACTTGTATATATCATATATAATTCTTTCTATTTTTATATATGGTAATCCTTCTAGATATTATGATTCTGTTTCCCGAAAGCATCGTAGCGCTAAGAACATCGTAAACTCGCTCTTAAGCTCGATCGTTAATTGACGAGTGTTTCCCAAAACCCATCGTAACTGAAGTAGCATGTTAAATCCTTCGTCATCTACGTGCTCCCCGACCCGCTCGTTCATCACTAAGTGCTTCTTAAACTGGCCTCCTCCTGCCCACCCTGAGCGCCAGAGATCGCCAGACAGAGCACAGTCACTTCACGGCAGGGGCATCCTCTGGGAATACAGGACACTAAGAGTTTATATGAAGGACTTTGATATTGTGTTGTACTGTGTCAGAGGAAATTCGAAAAAAGAACATTTATTTATACAGTGATGAATTTATGAGTCATCTTGGGTATATTTCATATTCATTTTTATACTTGACTAGATGATATTATTTTCAGTATGAAATGCAGCAATGCATTATTTTAGTGAAATCATTGGGCCTAACATGTATTTATAATGTAGCGCCACGCAGGGCGCTTTAGTCATGCGCACGCAAGGCGGGCTGAGAACAGCACCTGGGTTCTACCGGACTGTATAGCGGGACGGAGGCTGGGATACAGTCTCTTCCCTTCAGGTGTGTGTGTGTGTGTGTTAGTGAAGGTGCAGCGCTGTAACCCCTGTCCCTGTGTGTGTACCTTTCCCGATTCGAGTTAATAAATGTGTTGTTCAGCCCCAGTCCTGAGTCCCACGCCTGCTCCATTCCGTACCCAAACCCGCGGTCGATACCGCGTAGTTCCAACACCGTTTGATGTTCTGTCGTGATTGTTGACGGTAAAGCTTAGATCTACTTGTTTTTAAATTTGATTATAGGTCCTGTATTTGTTGAGTGACACATGCCAAGCTTAGTAGTTAATGTTTCCATTGAGTTCCAGTACACCCAATAACTATAAATAACAGTTTTTTCTCATGAAATATTGATTCTTAACTATGGCAGCGCGCCAAAAAATATTGCTTTAAATCAAGGACGTCGTGCGGGACGCATACACTGTCCACGCAGTTAATCTTGGTTTTCTTTTACGGCATGTCAGTCATTTCTTTTCTTTGCTCTTAGAAACAATAAGGTCCCTTTTTGTGCCTGTCTATATGCTTTTGCTTAAACTATGATGTCAAGTTTACTTCATATATTTATTTCATCCCACTGAAGGACCAAAACCGACACCATATAATGAAAGAATTGTCAATTGATTGTTTACATACGTACATACGTACATCGTAAAGTTGCTTGAAAGTCTCTAAGATTAGTTGTTTTCGGGAAACTCATCCCTGTTCTTTATCCTTCTGCTCTCACTGTGTTTATTACCGCCATCTACTGTCTCCTCTAACTGTGTATTGTCATCATGCATATCTTGTGTATTATTTATTGTTGTTGGTTTTGTCATTCTATTAAGAAGCCACCTTTCAAGGCACTATATAAATTAATGTTTATTATTATTATTATTATTTATTTTTTTAAAGTTGTACATTCTGACGCCATGAGATTTTTAGATTTTGAGATTCTCATATTTTTGGCTTCTACAGCAAACAGTAACAATGCGCTTGAATGGTTCTGCAAAAGTTTAGCTGTATCTTTAAAGCCATCCTCATCTTTATCAGGTACAAAGAAAAGAAGGTAGGCCGGCTTCTGTTTGGAATGTTTTAGTTAGTTTTAATTTTTTAAACCCCAAGTAAACATATTTTGTGCCTTTCTCTGAACTTTTTTGCATTTCAGTTCAGTTGTTTTTAAGCTTATTTTACAGTTGCTAGGTTCTTGAATTGTGCAGTATTTCTTTTGGGTTTTGTGCAAATCATATTCTAACGGTTGGGGGGAAAAAGCACAGGTGCCATCCCACCATTAAACCCTGAAACTTACCTTAGCCGATTCTTCAACTAAACCAGACATGTTAACTAAGTGTTACAGTATGTTCTTCGAATGTGTGTCAGCCAATCAGATTTCAGGACTGGAATTATTGGTTTTGTAATAGGGAATATAGTATGGAATCACGTATCTAAAGAAATGAATAATGATATTAATTTAAGGATCTGAATATCTAAAAATATGTATCTATATAGCAGGTAGTATTACTGTATTCCACTTTCTTTGTAAATACGGAATAACAGATTCACAACGCGAAGCTGTGTCACTCTTCTGGGTAAAAAAAAACGTTTTGAACACCCTGTTTTTAATAAGCTGCTGAGTAAAGAACAGGAATGTTCCTGCTGTCAGTCTTTACCGAAGATATCCCTAATAGTATTAATAATGAATGACCTTGGACAAGCTGTAAACTCAAAGTATTACCCTGGTCCACATTCTTTGTAATCGTCTTTGTAAACAAAAAAACTTTATTTTGTGTGACGATATAAAGTTTTCACGAAACCTCCTCGAGTTGTGAGAACACGTGCTTTGTGTATACAGCACATTGTGAATGTTTTCACAGCCTTCATTTTGTCGTTTTTATGGCATTTTTTGACCACGCACGAATATTCTTATGTCCATATCGCAGGGGAATCAGTGCGAATTGTAATACTAATTAAATGACCGCGGGCACTTTCCACCCCCTCTACATTCTCCGAGTAGAATAGGCTAACCTTCTAATGAAAGACAGTCCACCCTCCCCCACGGAAAGGAAAAGTGCCCGCAGGCAGGCAGTATGGTCAGTAACAGTGAACAGTTTTAACTGCACTGCATCCCAGAGAATACCAGGGCGCATTTTTTCTACTCCCTGGCGGAAACGGGCTTCCATAAGAATCAGTATAGCTTCTGGGAAATCCATTTTTCCTGCATTAAAGTTGAACTCGTTCAGAGCGCCGTACATTGCAAACTCCAAGTGTTTCATTATGAGCTGAAGACCCTCACAGCTGAAGAAGGATTCACAGCCGAAACAATATTATTAGAGTTCATAAAGCCTGTATTACGTACTATGCCTATGTCTGCAATACACCTTTGCTAGTTAATGCTACAGTACTTCACTTTCTCGGGCGTGATTTTTTTTGGTAAAATCCAGGCTAGCAGGCTTGTTTTGTGATCTTCCTAAGATTGTTGAGCGCGGTGTCAAAATGTTTCCATATGAAAGGCAGTGACGTCACCATCCTGAGGTGTGTGTAGTAGATCTGTGATGTGGTTGAGTGTGAATTGTGGTTCACGAATTGTAATTCTCCTAAAAAGAGAATTAAAGTTTCACATAACAAGGCATGAGGTGTGCTGGCAGCTGTGGGATGCAGTGGTGGCCTGGCACGTTGAGGTGGGCTTTCAGCTGTGTGTGGTCTGACGCAGTGGTGGCCTGGCACGGTGAGGTGTGCTGGCAGCTGTTTGACGCAGTGGTGGCTTGGCACGGTGAGGTGCGCTTTCAGCTGTGTGTGGTCTGACGCAGTGGTGGCCTGGCACGGTGAGGTGCGCTGGCAGCTGTGTGGTGTGACGCAGTGGTGGCCTGGCACGGTGAGGTGCGCTGGCAGCTGTGTGACGCAGTGGTGGCCTTGCACGCTCAGGTGTTCTGGCAGGTGTGTGATGCAGTGGTGGTCTTGCATGGTGAGGTGCGCTGGCAGCTGTGTGGTGTGACTCAGTGCTGGCCTGGCATGGTGAGGTACGCTGGCAGCTGTGTCGTGTGACGGATTGGTGGCCGGGTACTTTGAGGTGCGCTGGCAATTCTATGATGAAGTGGTGGCCTGGCACGGTGAGGTGCACTGGTGGCTGTGTGGTGTGACACAGTGGTGGCCTGGCACGGTGAGTTGTGCTTTCAGCTGTGTGATGCAGTGGTGGCCTGGCACAGTGAGGTGTACTGGCACCTGTGTGGTTTGACGTAGTGGTGGCCTGGTATGGTGAGGTCTGCTGGCAGCTGTGTGACGCAGTTGTGGCTTGGCACGGTGAAGTGCGATTTCAGCTGTGTGACGCAGTGGTGGCCTGGCACAGTGATGTGCGCTGGCGGCTGTGTGGAGTGACGCAGTGGTGGCCTGGCACGGTGAGGTGCGCTGGCAGCTGTGTGACGCAGTGGTGGCCTTGCACGGTCAGGTGTACTGGCAGTTGTATGATGAAGTGGTGGCCGGGCACGGTGAGATGTGCTGGCAGCTGTGTGACGCAGTGGTGGCTGGGCACGGTGAGGTGCGTTGGCAGATGTGTGACGTAGTGGTGGCCTGGCAAGGTGAGGTGCGCTGGCAGCTGTGTGACGCAGCTGTGGCAGAATATGGTGAGGTGCGCTGGCAGCTGCGTGATGCAGCTGTGGCCGTGCTCGGTGAGGTGTGCTGGCACCTGTGTGACGCAGTGGTGGCCTGGCACCTTGAGGTGCGCTGGTGGCTGTGTGGCGTGACTCAGTGGTGGCCTGACACGGTGAGGTGCGCTGGTGGCTGTGTGGTCTGACTCAGTGGTGGCCTGGCACGGTGAGGTGCGCTGGTGGCTGTGTGGCGTGACTCAGTGCTGGCCTGGCACGGTGAGGTGCACTGGTGGCAGTGTGGTGTGACGCAGTGGTGGCCTGACACGGTGAGGTGCGCTGGTGGCTGTGTGGTCTGACTCAGTGGTGGCCTGGCACGGTGAGGTGCGCTGGCAGCTGTGTGGTGTGACACAGTGGTGTCCTGGCACGGTGAGTTGTGCTTTCAGCTGTGTGATGCAGTGGCTGCTAGGCACAGTGAGGTGCACTGGCACCTGTGTGGTTTGACGCAGTGGTGGCCTGGTATGGTGAGGTGCGCTGGCAGCTGTGTGACGCACTGGTGGCCTGGCACGTTGAGGTGCGCTGGCAGCTGTGTGACGCAGTGGTGGCCTGGCACGGTGAGGTGCGCTGGCAGCTGTGTGACGCAGTGGTGGCCTTGCACGGTCAGGTGTACTGGCAGTTGTATGATGAAGTGGTGGCCGGGCACGGTGAGGTGTGCTGGCAGCAGTGTGACGCAGTGGTGGCTGGGCACGGTGAGGTGCGTTGGCAGATGTGTGACGTAGTGGTGGCCTGGCACGGTGAGGTGCGCTGGCAGCTGTGTGACGCAGCTGTGGCAGAATACGGTGAGGTGCGCTGGCAGCTGCGTGATGCAGCTGTGGCCGTGCTCGGTGAGGTGCACTGGCACCTGTGTGACGCAGTGGTGGTCTGGTACGGTGAGGTGCACTGGCACCTGTGTGACGCAGTGGTGGTCTGGTACGGTGCGCTGCCACTTGTGTGGTGTGATTCAGTAGTGGCCGGGAACTTTGAGGTGCGCTTGCAGCTGTGTGATGCAGTGGTGGCTGGGCATGGTGAGGTGCGCTGGTAGATGTGTGACGCAGCTGTGGCAGGGTTCAGTGAGGTGCGCTGGCAGCTGTGTGACGCAGTTGTGGCCTGGTACGGTGAGGTGTGCTGGCAGCTGTGTGACGCAGTGGTGGTCTTGCACAGTGAGGTGCGCTGGCGGCTGTGTGGTGTGACGCAGTGGTGGCCTGGCACGGTGAGGTGCGCTGGCAGCTGTATGGTGTGACTCAGTGCTGGCCTGGCATGGTGAGCTGCGCTGGCAGCTGTGTGGTGTGACGCACTGGTGGCCGGGTACTTTGAGGTGCGCTGGCAGCTGTGTGGTGTGACGCAGTGGTGGCCTGGCATGGTGAGGTGCGCTGGCAGCTGTGTGACGCAGTGGTGGCCTGGTACGGTGAGGTGCGCTGGCAGCTGTGTGACGCACTGGTGGCCTGGCACGGTGAGGTGTGCTTGCAGCTGTGTGACGCAGTGGTGGCCTGGTACGGTGAGGTGCGCTGGCAGTTGTGTGATGCAGTGGTGGCCAGGCACAGTGAGGTGCACTTGCAGCTGTGTGGTGTGACGCAGTGGTGTTCATCAGGCACAAGTTCATCAGTGAAAAGACCACTGGCATTTTTCCTTCCCCCTACATTCTCAGAGCAGAATCGAATTTAATATTAGCATAATTTATTACAGTGCTAAGTTTAATATTTTTTATTTACTAATAGTTTATGCTAACACCTAACTTTTTTAACGTGAGAAGTACTAATGTAAGTACCTACTGTACTGTACTTAAGTACTACCATAAGAAGTACTGCTGTATGCAACAAAAAAAAAGGAGTGGTGAAACAGCCCTACTCATACAGTATCAGTATCAACAGACATTGTATCAGTATCAGTTCTTGCTTTGTACTGGGTTTAGGAGTTTTCCAAACATAGTCTTTCAGCTAATGCCATACCATCCTTATTGGATTTAAATCTGGAGATTCGGCTGGAGTTTTCACCCAGTTCACTCGTTCTGCTATAAGCCTCGCCCTTGCTGCTGTGTGTTTCGGATCGTTGTCTTGAAAGAGACGGTGCCTTGATCCAATGTGCTCCTTGATATATGGGGCGGCATGCTGTGTGACCCCGACTTCCTCGAAGAATTCCCGATCCATAATTCCTTCGAAATAAAATTGTTTTTCAAGCAATGTAATGCAAGGTGCTTTCTAACGTTGGGCAATGTGTTTTTTCTCGAAATTTTGTTTCGAGAGAGTAGATAAGTAATTCAAGTGTTTATGATATGTCACTGTTGTGAATGTCTGTGGAGTGTATCTTATTAGCCTGTCCTGACTGGTGGAGCTCATCCAGCTGTGTCTGGATATCTTGGTCAAATATTCGGGTAGTATGTTTTGTCTGTTTAGGGTTCTGTAGCATTCCACACGGCTGGGCAGCTTGTTCCCCCCTCCCACCCCTCTCTGTGTACAGTAGAGCCTCCTGTCCTGGCTGGTAGAGCTCATCCAGCTGTGTCTGGCTAATATTAAAGCCAGTACTTTAATATTGTTTTCTGTATGTTTATCAATAGTGGGTACTGCCCTAATTCGGTCCTGCACCCGTTGTTAGGTGTTTTTTAGGTGTTGTTAGGGCTTCTACCAAATATGAACACATGGCTTTAAAATGTATACAATTGTAATATTTCCTTTTTTCCCATTGAAAGTATAACATATGTGGTGTGATAAAGGTCCTCATTTAATTGCATGAAACTCTGGCACTGGCGCAACAAACTGATCAAAGTTCAAGGGGGTATACGCTTTCTGTAGACACTTTATTTCCTCTTTTTCCATAGTCTAAGAAATGATTTGGGAAACCTGTGGGACACTGGAGGTCATTATACATGAGCCTCTTTCTGCACCTTTTAAGCCATTGAAACCTAGTTGCCTTGTTACAAGGTCTAATATTACAGTAGGTGTGGTTTCCGTCTCCTAATTTCTGAGAATGATCAAACTGGGGAATAAATTGTAGGGAATACCACTCTTGCACTTCTACGAAAAGACTATCTCAAATGAAACTCGCTATAGAAAGACATCTTGTTGAAAAATTCTTTATTTTTTGTAATTTCTAAAGAAAAAACATTCATCAAGTCCTTCACAAATGTTTTGTTTGTGACTTTCTCTGTTGTTCCCTTTCACACTCAACTGAACTATGTGTTATGTCTTGTAAACGTAATCAAACATTTCACTTAGGTGTGTGGGTTAACACAAACCCATATTGTATGAAACATTCAGTTTTTCATTCCCGTTTTTTCTAACAATTGCATCCATGCTAGGACTACAGTAAACAACACTTTTTACGAAAGTAAATGAAATTGTTCATTAAACAAGACAAATTGTTTTAAATGTATGCAATACGACGACACTAAAAACAACACTGAAACTTTTTTTGAAATACTGGACGAGATTGTGCATATTCAATGGATTTCTCCTGGTGCTTTTTTTCATCAGTCTTTTCATATTCTTGTTCTCTACTCAGGTGTCTCCTGTTCCTTTGGTGATGTCTGCTGTACACACATGGCATCATACACTTGAGCAAAGTGTGATACCACCGTTTGTTCTTCTCCTAAAATAAAGATGAACATTGACAAAAGTCAGAAGCACTCTTTTCTTTGACAGACGAACAAACAATGCAAGAATAACCATACTCTCTGTTCCTTACTCATTTCTACCTACCTGTTTGACCACTTTGTCTGCTTCAGTCAGGACAGGGTGCTGGGGCTGACTCTGAGCAATCTGAGAAGAGCTCTCTGTGATCTTCTCCCCTACAGTGGCTACATTGTACTCTGTTTGAAATCCAGGTATCGCCTCCGGTAAGTTCCTCGGTCCTTTTTGGGACTTGAAAGGGTAGAATCATTTTGTGACTACATTTCCTTGTCATGCACTGATATGTTCTGGTTTGTGTTCGATTACTGCAGGCGTTCAAGTACTTTCTTTTTGTTCTAGATTGGCAGTGTTTGAGATGGTAGGAACTTGTCATATTCTCAACTCTGAATGCTCTGTAAACATACTATTTTAGCAATTCTTAGAAATCTGAAAGCAGTGTTACCTGTATCATTTTTTGTCTTGGTAGTAGTATTGCAGCTCCAACATCAGCACTTAAATAATGGTTTGTGATGTTACTTGTCCTTGGAGTTAGTATACTCCTGAGAAGTCAAGAGAAATCTTACGTAAGCATTAATTATGTTTCACTTTTGAAAGCAAAGTACGTGTCAAGTACTTTGAAGGCATTTGTTGATACTTTTAAGCACTTTCGTTGATTATTATTATCCTTCAATTAGTTATTACAAGTCCAACATTCTTACATGATCTCACTCCATATTCAGAATGTGGGAATACAGTAGTTTTAAGGAAATGCCACTGAATAGATAGTAGCTGCACTCTACAAAGATGAATTTGCTAATTAATCAGTCAGGGACACAGCTTATACTTCAGTAGTCTTAGATCATGTAATGATGATTATTGTACTTTATAACTAGCAAAATCCCCATATCCTGTTCATTGCCCCTTTTTCAGTCATGTGGATTGACTTATGCCTGAAGTGGTTAATTCTCACCTTGACATCTCATAGAACAACTGAATCTCTACCAAGGGTGAATGTGTCCTTCCTCTTAATGTCTAAAAGAAAAGGTTAAAATTCATTGAAGCAAAATGCAACAACCCAAAATGTTGGGGAGGTCGTTTCCACAGTTATTTCATATGACAGTGCTTGGAGTGAAACTACATGACCATGGTGAAGAAGTAAAAACACTTTACCTTGTTCCTCCTGACTGATGTCCTTATGCGTGTTTTGCACAGTTGAGCGTTTTGTGTCTTGTCGTCTGTGTAGGCAACAGCCCTCTTCCCTGGGATAGAACTAGATGATATTTAGACACGTTAATTTGACTTCTCCATTGCTCACATTGATGTGGATATGATTATAATGCTCGGTTTTGTGGGCTTCCCAAGAAAACAATAAATCCCTTACTACTTGTTCGAAATGCAGTAGCACAGATCCTAACAAATACAAGAAAGAGAATATCATTCCTGTTTTGAAAAAACTTCACCGGTCACCTGTATTATCTAGGATAAATTTGAAAGTTCTTTTACTTGTTTTTAAAGCTTTAAGCGACCTAGCACGTCTGTACCTTACTGAATGTCTGTCTTCATATGTTCCTATACGTGACCTGAGATCTGCACATACTGGCCTACTGCAAATACCACATGTGAAATGCAGAAAGAGTGGAGAGGCTGCTTTTTGTTTTTATGCTTCTAAATTATGAAACTCACTTCCACTTTTTATTAGGCAGTCAAGCTCGGTACATTGTTTTAAAAAACATTTGAAAATGTTGCTTTTAGTTAAAGTGGTTCTTTGTTCTTTCTATTTCTGTTTCTTTTTTTAGTTCTCTTTAATTGTTCTTATTTTATTACGACTTTCCTAATTTGTATTTATTTAATTGACGTATGTTGCTTTACTGTATTGCTGTATTTTCCTTTACAACTGAAAGTATATCTCTCAATTTTAATATTTTATTTTTACGCTTGCTTTTTAAAGCACCAAAGCACTATTTGTATGAAAGGTGCTCTATAAATAAAGTTTATTATTATTCTTTTTAATATTATTATTATACTTTGTTACATTTTTGGTTAGGACAAAGATTCTAGTAGAGCTGGCCTCTTTTACTCTGTTCCAAAAAATTGGAAAACTACCTTCAGAATATACTGACAATGACCATCTACTGTCTCCTCTAACTGTGTATTGTCATCATGCATATCTTGTGTATTTTTTATTGTAGTTGGTTCTGTCATTCTGTAAAGAAGCCACCTTTCAAGGCACTATATAAAATAATGTTTGTTATTATTATTTACATTTTTCATCGTCAAATCTGGCGAAGAGTCTTAAGAGAATATCAAAGAACACATTGCTCTTACCTTTCCATTCCAAGAAATGCCCTCAGCTCGGATTGCAGAGATTGACCTCTCTGTCTCAAATTCTGAGAAACATAGACTCGATTGAAAAATGACCATTTCCTAAGATTCACATAACATCACCAGTCAACATTTGCCACTTGACATCAATAGAAACCATCGAGTACATGACATTTCCAATCAGTTTTCTTTCAAGGTACAATACCAATCGCCTTGCCAGAAGAGTTATACTGCGGTAGATAAATATTACAAATGTCAGATACACGCAGAGTTGTTTGGATTACTATGAAAAGATTGTCAAATATATTTATGTTCATTATATTTCTTGGAGTGACAGAGCTAAAGAGAAAAAAATACTTACCTTTATCTCTGCAGACAGGATCGCAAGGGATTCCCTTATACTGGGTTCCTATATAACAAATAATACATTATTCAAAAAACATGATATTTCTCTGTCCATTGGCAGCATGATTGTTTATCATTACAGTTTTAGTTAGCTTTAATTTTGGAAACCCCAAGTAAACATAGTTTGTGCCTTTCTCTGAACTTTTTGGCATTTCAATTCAGTTGTTTATAAGCTTATTTTACAGTTGCTAGGTTGATGAAGTTCCTGAACTGTGCAGTATTTCTTTTGGGTTTGGTGCGAATCATATTCTAGCGGTTGGGGGAAAAAAGCACAGGTGCCATCCCACCATTAAACCCTGAAACTTACCTTAGCCGATTCTTCAACTAAACCAGACATGTTAACTAAGTGTTACAGTATGTTTCAAAGTGTGTATTTTAGCAAACACAACTGAAGTTCTGTTGTCTCCTTGGAGGTATTGGCACAACATAGTAAACTGATGTAAAGTTATGGATCCATTTATGATTTTCACTCAGTTTGAAAGAGTTCCTGTCGTGTGGTTAAACTTTGTGTTACGGAGGGTTAACTGGGGTTCTGGCTATTAGTTAGGCTTGGTCATTCAGTCATCTGGTTCATGAAATAGGAAGCTAAGAGATCTGTGTTTTAGTTTTACTGTTTGTTTTTGTTCCATAGAATAAGAAATGTTTCATTAATATTAGTAATAGAGTAACTGTTTCTCTAAACAGTGTGTGTCAGTTTGCACTGCAGGTGTGCCAGGTAGAGACCATTTAAGAACCCAAAAATATGCTGTCATTTACTGCCGTGGCTAATTTCTGTTAACCTTGTCTCTCACTCACTTTGATGAGCAAAATGTTCATACATAAAGCATACATTTCTGATTGGTCAGAAGAAGCTTCTTAACATATAAGATATAAAGAAAGTCAGAAAGTTAGGCACTTAGGTCAGCCTTAGGCAGTTAACCAAGACCATAATCCGATAAGAAGCTATTCCCTTTCATGTTGCTAAATCACATGTAGGATACATGAGTTACACCTCCACTTAAGAGACCTTAAAGAGACCTTGGCCAGCCAGGAGTGTGGAAAACCGTAAAACAGTTCTTGAGGACCTAATTGTTAACTCTTAACAGGCAAAGGTTCCTTCAGTCCTATGAGAAATATTTTAGAATTGAACTAAAGTGTGTTTCCGATACAGGAGCATATGTCTGTCAGGGCCTGTTGGAGAGGCCCTGCGTGAGAACCCCTGGCTGCAGTTCCACATCCCCCTGAAAGTAAATAGAGCCATAAGCATGGAGCTAAGGACACTGCTCCAGGACATGCTGGCTGTCGATCCTGACCAGCGACCAGAAGCCATCCAGCTGAAGAAGCAAGTCAGGCAAGCCATGGCACGAGAGAAAACATCTTTGTAGTGACTGATAGCAAGATGTCCGTGACCAAGGGCAATTCTTCTGAGCCAAGTCTGATTTCATTTTTATGTCCCGAAAGGCCACTGCCTTTGTGCTGTAGATTTCTGATTTAGACGGGCATTTCTATGGACAACTTTGACTTTTCTGTGGGTCCAATGAAAATATTTTTTTTTACTTATTCTTTGCTACAGTTTTCGAAAGTTTAAAGACATTCACTGAGTTGACGATAAAGGAAAAGTTTCATCTTTCACCTCTTGGAAGGTAGGCCGGTCAGAGGTACAATATATGTCTTCATGTCTTCATCCTCCATGTTTGTAACTACAGGTTTCACAGTGTTGAGCTAAGACACAAAAACACCTACAAGTGGCAGTTCCAAATGTATCAAATGTATAAACCTGGGCTGAAAAAGTGTGTACAGTATATACTCTGTGTAGGTCTGATAAAAGTATTCGAGTCAAAGTGTCATATGGATACAAATTCTCATGATTTTGTATTGTGTGTTTTTTCTCTGTTCTGCTTTATTGAAAGAAATCAGATGCTCTTCCTGAAACTTACCTTAGCTGATTCTTCAGCTAAACCAGACAGACTTCTGAAATTCTCAAATATGATCAAATCTTGTTGGTGCAGAGGTGGTGGAGCCCATTACCAACAGACTCACAGCTGAAATTGCTGTGAAAAGGGCTTCTACCAAATATTAACATGTGGGTGAAAATGTATACAATTGTAATATTTCCTTTTTTCCCATTGAAAGTATAACATATGTGGTGTGAGAAAGAGGTCCTCATTTAATTGCATGAAACTCTGGCACTGGCGCAACAAACTGATCAAAGTTCAAGGGGGTACACGCTTTCTGTAGACACTTTATTTCCTCTTTTTCCATACTCTAAGAAATGATTTGGGAAACCTGTGGGACACTGGAGGTCATTATACATGAGCCTCTTTCTGCACCTTTTAAGCCATTGAAACCTAGTTGCCTTGTTACAAGGTCTAATATTACAGTAGGTGTGGTTTCCGTCTCCTAATTTCTGAGAATGATCAAATTGGGGAATAAATTGTAGGGAATACCACTCTTGCACTTCTAAGAAAAGACTATCTCAAATGAAACTCGCTATAGAAAGACATCTTGTTGAAAAATTCTTTATTTTTTGTAATTTCTAAAGAAAAAACATTCATCAAGTCCTTCACTAATGTTTTGTTTGTGACTTTCTCTGTTGTTCCCTTTCACACTCAACTGAACTATGTGTTATGTCTTGTAAACATAATCAAACATTTCACTTAGGTGTGTTGGTTAACACAAACCCATATTGTATGAAACATTCAGTTTTTCATTCCCGTTTTTTCTAACAATTGCATCCATGCTAGGACTACAGTAAACAACACTTTTTACGAAAGTAAATGAAATTGTTCATTAAACAAGACAAATTGTTTTAAATGTATGCAATACGACGACACTAAAAACAACACTGAAACTTTTCATTGAAATACTGGACGAGATTGTGCATATTCAATGGATTTCTCCTGGTGCTTTTTTTCATCAGTCTTTTCATATTCTTGTTCTCTACTCAGGTGTCTCCTGTTCCTTTGGTGATGTCTGCTGTACACACATGGCATCATACACTTGAGCAAAGTGTGATACCACCGTTTGTTCTTCTCCTAAAATAAAGATGAACATTGACAAAAGTCAGAAGCACTCTTTTCTTCGACAGACGAACAAACAATGCAAGAATAACCATACTCTCTGTTCCTTACTCATTTCTACCTACCTGTTTGACCACTTTGTCTGCTTCAGTCAGGACAGGGTGCTGGGGCTGACTCTGAGCAATCTGAGAAGAGCTCTCTGTGATCTTCTCCCCTACAGTGGCTACATTGTACTCTGTTTGAAATCCAGGTATCGCCTCCGGTAAGTTCCTCGGTCCTTTTTGGGACTTGAAAGGGTAGAATCATTTTGTGACTACATTTCATTGTCATGCACTGATATGTTCTGGTTTGTGTTCGATTACTGCAGGCGTTCAAGTACTTTCTTTTTGTTCTAGATTGGCAGTGTTTGAGATGGTAGGAACTTGTCATATTCTCAACTTATTTTCTCTATGAGACTGAATGCTCTGTAAACATACTATTTTAGCAATTCTTAGAAATCTGAAAGCAGTGTTACCTGTATCATTTTTTGTCTTGGTAGTAGTATTGCAGCTCCAACATCAGCACTTAAATAATGGTTTGTGATGTTACTTGTCCTTGGAGTTAGTATACTCCTGAGAAGTCAAGAGAAATCTTACGTAAGCATTAATTATGTTTCACTTTTGAAAGCAAAGTACGTGTCAAGTACTTTGAAGGCATTTGTTGATACTTTTAAGCACTTTCGTTGATTATTATTATCCTTCAATTAGTTATTACAAGTCCAACATTCTTACATGATCTCACTCCATATTCAGAATGTGGGAATACAGTTGTTTTAAGGAAATGCCACTGAATAGATAGTAGCTGCACTCTACAAAGATGAATTTGCTAATTAATCAGTCAGGGACACAGCTTATACTTCAGTAGTCTTAGATCATGTAATGATGATTATTGTACTTTATAACTAGCAAAATCCCCATATCCTGTTCATTGCCCCTTTTTCAGTCATGTGGATTGACTTATGCCTGAAGTGGTTAATTCTCACCTTGACATCTCATAGAACAACTGAATCTCTACCAAGGGTGAATGTGTCCTTCCTCTTAATAGGCTGGGCAAACGATTTTTAAATTTTTTTAAAAAGAAATAAAAAATGAGATATAATGATGTGTTCCTGCTTAACTTAGACATTGCACGACTTTAAAACCTATAAAAATGGGTTACGAGAGTTAAAAACCACTTTTTATTCGCGAAAAATGGGTGATTTTTCTTCCTCGTGATCAGCTCAGAATCTCTGTGTACGCTGTAAGGTTTTTACTTCTTAATTAAACGTTTAAAATACACGAATTTCATAAAGACAACACACGTTTCGAAGAGAAAAAATCCCATTCTTTTCTCTTCCTGTTGTGTGAAACTCATCAGCAGGTCTTTTTTTCCCAATCAGAGGCTCTGAAAATAGCGTACCGCCCACTGCGCTCCGTCAGAGAGGGGCGCGGCACCGAGAGAGGGAGGAGGCGCGGAGCGCAGCAGCACAGAACGAACGTTCTACTGCCTGGAGCGCTTATGGCAGCGATCGCGTCTGCATTTATAACTTAGTATTTAAAATTAATCAAGCAATATGAAGCATCTCTTTTTACTTTTAAGTCACTTAATTATCATTAAGCACAGCTTTCTCACCACCTAGACTACTTTTTGATACCATCCTTAGACATAGCAGAAACTTCTTGTTCTGTCTAATGACATTACAAGTGGAAAGATTACAGAATTTAATCGTCTTTAAATTTGTTACGTTATACATTTTAGAAACGTTTCATCCATACAAACACCACAAAACTATTCTCGATTGTATTTCTGAATGGTATGTTACACTTAGTTCACTATTTTAATTACACCTAATTAAGAAAGTTAGGTGTTAGCATAAACTATTAGCAATCAATATTAAATTTAGCACTGTAATAAGTTGTTGCACTTTCCCCCGCATCTTGTAAAAATATTTTTTCATTGTTCAAATATACATTAAATCTGACTAATTAAATATAATTCAAAATATTTTGCTAACAATGTTAACTGTTTATAAATAATAAATTGTATTAACTAAAGAGTAGGATGGCACAGTTGTTAGTATGCTTTTTGTTTTGTTTCTTTTTCATAAATACAACAGTAGTACCTGATGTCTCAGCGCCTTTCAAAATTAAATTATGCATGCAAACCTGTGAACTAGAAAGATAACTAAGATATCCATCCATTTATAATGGTGGCAAAGTGGTTAGCATTGCTATCTTGGAGCACTGGGGTCCTAGATTCAATTCCTGCCATCCTGTGTGTGTGGGGTTTGCATGTTCTCTCTGGGTTACATGGTTTTTCTCCATATGTGTGATATGACTCCCTCTCGCACTCCAAAACATACTGGTAAGTTAATTGGTTTATGGGAAAACTGGCCCTGGTGTGTGTGTGTTTGTGTCTGTCTGTCCTGTGATGGACTGGCGCTATGTACAGGGTGTATTCTGCCTTGTGTCCGTTGCTTACTGGGATAGGCTCCTAATCCTCTGTACTGGATAAAGAGATTAGAAATGGATGGAAGTAAAGGCACTGTGTGGATTGAACTATACACAGTGTTAGAAACCCACTATGAAATGGCAGCATCTCACTGAGAATAAAATATTTTATAGTGCTGGCTTAAGTAAACAGCCTTTCCACCTCTTTTGCACATCAGTATCCATACCTAGTTATTTAAACAAATTGCCTCTAATTATAAACATCTTAATATGCTGGCTCTGTGGATCCGCATCAGCGATGTTTGCCCATTCCTTCAATTCATGTGCATCCAACACACAGTTCAATGCTAGCAACTACACAAAATCTAAAATACAATCCTCATTTCAGTATCTATGTAAACATACAGTCTGTTAACTTCATCATCTTCATCAAAAGTATGCCTAACCCCATTAGGAAGTGTTCTTGTTATCAGTGTATTCCTCAGCTATCCCAAAATTATCTTCTTACCAACATCTCTAGTTTTTTATCCTGCAATAACTCAGCCAACACTTAAATCTCGAAAAGCTGCTTGTGTTCATTTCTTTAAATCACAATATCATGTGTAAATACTGTCCATATAATACTCTGCATTGTGGAATAATAGTTTATTTTAAAGGGAACTAGAGAAACTAAGAACTAGAGAAATCAAGAAAGGCTTTTTTTTCTAGAATTAATAAATGCACATCCTGTTCACTGGGGAAATTAAATCCACACTGAGCAATCTTCAATATGTTCAGAATATGACAGCGAGAATCCTGTCAGGGATGCATTACACCTGTTTTCAAGTCCTTGCATTGGTTACCTATCAGGTTTCGAGTCAACTTCAAAATCCTCATCCTCATTCAGTACCTACAGTATATGGCTTATTATCTGTCTACTCCCCACCTTTGTCCGTCTGACTCTGGTCTTCTAGGTGTCCTCAAGAACATCTACATTCTGTGGGTGACAGGGTCTTCTCTAGCTGCACCCCAGAGCTCTCAATTTGAATTCCCAGTGATATCAGTCACGTACCCTGCGTGCATTTAAATCTAACCTCAGAACCTTTCTTTTCAGAAGACTTAGTGTCTGTATCTGCTTCATTTTCTAATTTTGGTAGCACCTCTAACTGCTTGTCTTTCTTATATGTATTTACTTTGTAATCTGTGGTCCTTTTATCTGTTTTTACATCTACTGTATTGCTTTTAGATGCCACCTTTAATGTTGATATATCAAATAAAGTTTTTTATTATTGTTATAGAGAAACATGATCAGTTTTCCCTGGTCCAGATAAAAAGATCTAAAGCATACTAGTTTGTCACTCTTCTCATTCCCTTTGCTAAATAACTTTTCATACTAATCTGATCAATCTAACTGCCTGTTTTCTGTGCTTTCTCTATCCTGCTAGATTTGCAATTATTCTGAACATTTTCTTCTTGAAATAACTCATTTCTAAATACCTTTTTTCACTGTTAACATCTTGCAGCAAAGCTGCGACAAAATATACACTTAGCACAGTTCATCCTGCTACCAACATTGAATAACAAAATCTTAAGATTTCTATATTTATGTCTTTATTTAGTGGTTTCATTAGTGACAAAGGCTAAACTTTCTTGGAAAAATGTCTTTTATGTGTTGCAGAAAAAACTGACTTGCTTTAACAAAGTATGTTTACAAATCCTTTCACCTGGCAATCTA
This sequence comes from Lepisosteus oculatus, assembly GCF_040954835.1. NCBI lineage: Eukaryota > Metazoa > Chordata > Actinopteri > Semionotiformes > Lepisosteidae > Lepisosteus > Lepisosteus oculatus. The sequence goes on from NC_090713.1 coordinate 1,626,625, forward strand.
CCTGAATGCCCAACTATCTGAGAAGCCCTCCATGAAACCATGGTTGCTATTAATTCATTTAGGGCTTATTGACAGAATTGCTGTTTTTTATGCATGCTAATTTTCTGATTCCTCACTCTGTTTCATGTTTATAGATAAGACTTTATTGATCGTGAAGGGAAATTGATGTACATGATGAACATGTTTGCATGTTCTTTTGTAACATACACCTTTTTGTGATTTTTTTTGTATATCTAAGCAAGTGTTCCTGCATCCCTCTTCTGCACTTTAGTCATGGCTTTTTTTCTGTTTGCTTATTTCAAAGCAACACCTGCTCCATTTCTAAAACTTTTTACTCATGTGCATTTTTGTATTTTTTACACCTCTAGCACTTTAACATCCTGAATTTTCATTTGCCTTAATTTGTAGAATGAACTTGAGTTTTAGCCTAAAGAAGTTTTCATTATCTTTTGTTTCTTGTCCTACAACTGTTATTATTGATCACCGAATTATTGTTCTTAACATGACTTCATTCAGCCTTTCCTGAACGTCTATGACAGGCAGAGAGAGTGCTGTTTCTGGTGCGATCTTTTGCAGCTGACATTTCACTGTTTTAAACGAACAAGAAATTAGATTGCTCATAGATCACTTATCCTATATAAACACAGCGTAATTGCCCTCCGAAAATCCTCTTTTTCTTGTTCGTTTTAGAGACCTTGATCGAAACTGATTTTAGATGTCAGAAAGGATTTCTTTTCTCTGTATTTCCTACATTGCTTTGTCGAGATTTTAACTTTATATTTAGGCTCAGATTTCAACTATAAATCGTACACTAATTAATAGCAGCAAATATTGATGTTTTGCTCCCTCTTACCACAAAAATATATATGTTTTGTAGCTGGGATGAACTTTATTTCGTACGCGTAGCTACTGCGATTTGGACACGAAGCGGTTAAAGATGGCGGCAAATCAGGCACCCAGAGAGGGGGGGGGGGGGGCGTCTTCTCGCCTCCATAACTAAAATGCCAAATAGGAGTGGCTTAAGCGACATACACAGTCGTGTAACTGACAGTTTGAGGTAGCCTATCGTGTAAATTTCGCTTTGTTGCTGATAGGTTAAGCTTTCGAAACTCTGCCCCAAAGTCATGTGACTGATTTTTCGCCCTGTTTCGTTGGTTAAACGCAATGATCACAAGCACCACCATGGTAACTGGGATGTGTAGTTTTTAATTCCGTTTGAATTATAACTGTACGTACTGTCTTCGTATTTGGCCAGGGCTTTAAAGAGAGGGCGCGCCAAAAAAATTCGGTGCCGTCGTCTCCGCTTTAAAGGTACCCCCGTCGCGGAAGAATTCGATCTCGGGACGTTTGCCCAGCGTACTCTTAATGTCTAAAAGAAAAGGTTAAAATTCATTGAAGCAAAATGCAACAACCCAAAATGTTGGGGATGTCGTTTCCACAGTTATTTCATATGACAGTGCTTGGAGTGAAACTACATGACCATGGTGAAGAAGTAAAAACACTTTACCTTGTTCCTCCTGACTGATGTCCTTATGCGTGTTTTGCACAGTTGAGCGTTTTGTGTCTTGTCGTCTGTGTAGGCAACAGCCCTCTTCCCTGGGATAGAACTAGATGATATTTAGACACGTTAATTTGACTTCTCCATTGCTCACATTGATGTGGATATGATTATAATGCTCGGTTTTGTGGGCTTCCCAAGAAAACAATAAATCCCTTACTACTTGTTCGAAATGCAGTAGCACAGATCCTAACAAATACAAGAAAGAGAATATCATTCCTGTTTTGAAAAAACTTCACCGGTCACCTGTATTATCTAGGATAAATTTGAAAGTTCTTTTACTTGTTTTTAAAGCTTTAAGCGACCTAGCACGTCTGTACCTTACTGAATGTCTGTCTTCATATGTTCCTATACGTGACCTGAGATCTGCACATACTGGCCTACTGCAAATACCACATGTGAAATGCAGAAAGAGTGGAGAGGCTGCTTTTTGTTTTTATGCTTCTAAATTATTAAACTCACTTCCACTTTTTATTAGGCAGTCAAGCTCGGTACATTGTTTTAAAAAACATTTGAAAATGTTGGTTTTAGTTAAAGTGGTTCTTTGTTCTTTCTATTTCTGTTTCTTTTTTTAGTTCTCTTTAATTGTTCTTATTTTATTACGACTTTCCTAATTTTTATTTATTTAATTGACATGTATGTTGCTTTACTGTATTGCTGTATTTTCCTTTACAACTGAAAGTATATCTCTCAATTTTAATATTTTATTTTTACGCTTGCTTTTTAAAGCACCAAAGCACTATTTGTATGAAAGGTGCTCTATAAATAAAGTTTATTATTATTATTTTTAATATTATTATTATACTTTGTTACATTTTTGTTTAGGACAAAGATTCTAGTAGAGATGGCCTCTTTTACCCTGTTCCAAGAAATTGGAAAACTACCTTCAGAATACACTGACAATGACCATCTACTGTCTCCTCTAACTGTGTATTGTCAACATGCATATCTTGTGTATTATTTATTGTAGCTGGTTCTGTCATTCTGTAAAGAAGCCACCTTTCAATGCACTATATAAAATAATGTTTGTTATTATTATTTACATTTTTCATCGTAAAATCTGGCGAAGAGTCTTAAGAGAATATCAAAGAACACGTTGCTCTTACCTTTCCATTCCAAGAAATGCCCTCAGCTCGGATTGCAGAGATTGACCTCTCTGTCTCAAATTCTGAGAAACATAGACTCGATTGAAAAATGACCATTTCCTAAGATTCACATAACATCACCAGTCAATATTTGCCACTTGACATCAATTGAAACCATAGAGTACATGACATTTCCAATCAGTTTTCTTTCAAGGTACAATAGCAATCGCCTTGCCAGAAGAGTTATACTGCGGTAGATAAATATTACAAATGTCAGATACACGCAGAGTTGTTTGGATTACTATGAAAAGATTGTCAAATATATTTATGTTCATTATATTTCTTGGAGTGACAGAGCTAAAGAGAAAAAAAGACTTACCTTTATCTCTGCAGACAGGATCGCAAGGGATTCCCTTATACTGGGTTCCTATATAACAAATAATACATTATTCAAAAAACATGATATTTCTCTGTCCATTGGCAGCATGATTGTTTATCATTACAGTTTTAGTTAGCTTTAATTTTGGAAACCCCAAGTAAACATAGTTTGTGCCTTTCTCTGAACTTTTTGGCATTTCAATTCAGTTGTTTGTAAGCTTATTTTACAGTTGCTAGGTTGATGAAGTTCCTGAACTGTGCAGTATTTCTTTTGGGTTTGGTGCGAATCATATTCTAGCGGTTGGGGGAAAAAAGCACAGGTGCCATCCCACCATTAAACCCTGAAACTTACCTTAGCCGATTCTTCAACTAAACCAGACATGTTAACTAAGTGTTACAGTATGTTTCAAAGTGTGTATTTTAGCAAACACAACTGAAGTTCTGTTGTCTCCTTGGAGACACCTGGAACTGGTGTGATGCTGGTTCTATGACATCATTCGTTCTAAATGTAAATGCAGGTATTGGCACAACATAGTAAATTGATGTAAAGTTATGGATCCATTTATGATTTTCACTCAGTTTGAAAGAGTTCCTGTCGTGTGGTTAAACTTTGTGTTACGGAAGGTTAACTGGGGTTCTGGCTATTAGTTAGGCTTGGTCATTCAGTCATCTGGTTCATGAAATAGGAAGCTAAGAGATCTGTGTTTTAGTTTTACTGTTTGTTTTTGTTCCATAGAATAAGAAATGTTTCATTAATATTAGTAATAGAGTAGCTGTTTCTCTAAACAGTGTGTGTCAGTTTGCACTGCAGGTGTGCCAGGTAGAGACCATTTAAGAACGAAAAAATATGCTGTCATTTACTGCCATGGCTAATTTCTGTTAACCTTGTCTCTCACTCACTTTGATGAGCAAAATGTTCATACATAAAGCATACATTTCTGATTGGTCAGAAGAGCTTCTTAACATATAAGGTATAAAGAAAGTCAGAAAGTTAGGCACTTAGGTCAGCCTTAGGCAGTTAACCAAGACCATAATCCGATAAGAAGCTATTCCCTTTCATGTTGCTAAATCACATGTAGGATACATGAGTTACACCTCCACTTAAGAGACCTTAAAGAGACCTTGGCCAGCCAGGAGTGTGGAAAACCGTAAAACAGTTCTTGAGGACCTAATTGTTAACTCTTAACAGGCAAAGGTTCCTTCAGTCCTATGAGAAATATTTTAGAATTGAACTAAAGTGTGTTTCCGATACAGGAGCATATGTCTGTCAGGGCCTGTTGGAGAGGCCCTGCGTGAGAACCCCTGGCTGCAGTTCCACATCCCCCTGAAAGTAAATAGAGCCATAAGCACGGAGCTAAGGACACTGCTCCAGGACATGCTGGCTGTCGATCCTGACCAGCGACCAGAAGCCATCCAGCTGAAGAAGCAAGTCAGGCAAGCCATGGCACGAGAGAAAACATCTTTGTAGTGACTGATAGCAAGATGTCCGTGACTAAGGGCAATTCTTCTGAGCTAAGTCTGATTTCATTTTTATGTCCCGAAAGGCCACTGCCTTTGTGCTGTAGATTTCTGATTTAGACGGGCATTTCTATGGACAACTTTGACTTTTCTGTGGGTCCAATGAAAATATTTTTTTTTACTTATTCTTTGCTACAGTTTTCGAAAGTTTAAAGACATTCACTGAGTTGACGATAAAGGAAAAGTTTCATCTTTCACCTCTTCGAAGGTAGGCCGGTCAGAGGTACAATATATGTCTTCATGTCTCCATCCTCCATGTTTGTAACTACAGGTTTCACAGTGTTGAGCTAAGACACAAAAACACCTACAAGTGGCAGTTCCAAATGTATCAAATGTATAAACCTGGGCTGAAAAAGTGTGTACAGTATATACTCTGTGTAGGTCTGATAAAAGTATTCGAGTCAAAGTGTCATATGGATACAAATTCTCATGATTTTGTATTGTGTGTTTTTTCTCTGTTCTGCTTTATTGAAAGAAATCAGATGCTCTTCCTGAAACTTACCTTAGCTGATTCTTCAGCTAAACCAGACAGACTTCTGAAATTCTCAAATATTATCAAATCTTGTTGGTGCAGAGGTGGTGGAGCCCATTACCAACAGACTCACAGCTGAAATTACTGTGAAAAGGGCTTCTACCAAATATTAACATGTGGGTGAAAATGTATACAATTGTAATATTTCCTTTTTTCCCATTGAAAGTATAACATATGTGGTGTGAGAAAGAGGTCCTCATTTAATTGCATGAAACTCTGGCACTGGCGCAACAAACTGAACAAAGTTCAAGGGGTATACACTTTCTGTAGACCCTTTATTTCCTCTTTTTCCATACTCTAAGAAATGATTTGGGAAACCTGTGGGACACTGGAGGTCATTATACATGAGCCTCTTTCTGCACCTTTTAAGCCATTGAAACCTAGTTGCCTTGTTACAAGGTCTAATATTACAGTAGGTGTGGTTTCCGTCTCCTAATTTCTGAGAATGATCAAATTGGGGAATAAATTGTAGGGAATACCACTCTTGCACTTCTAAGAAAAGACTATCTCAAATGAAACTCGCTATAGAAAGACATCTTGTTGAAAAATTCTTTATTTTTTGTAATTTCTAAAGAAAAAACATTCATCATGTCCTTCACAAATGTTTTGTTTGTGACTTTCTCTGTTGTTCCCTTTCACACTCAACTAAACTATGTGTTATGTCTTGTAAACGTAATCAAACATTTCACTTAGGTGTGTGGGTTAACACAAACCCATATTGTATGAAACATTCAGTTTTTCATTCCCGTTTTTTCTAACAATTGCATCCATGCTAGGACTACAGTAAACAACACTTTTTACGAAAGTAAATGAAATTGTTCATTAAACAAGACACATTGTTTTAAATGTATGCAATACCACGACACTAAAAACAACACTGAAACTTTTCATTTAAATACTGTACGAGATTGTGCATATTCAATGGATTTCTCCTGGTGCTTTCTTTCATCAGTCTTTTCATATTCTTGTTCTCTACTCAGGTGTCTCCTGTTCCTTTGGTGATGTCTGCTGTACACACATGGCATCATACACTTGAGCAAAGTGTGATACCACTTTTTGTTCTTCTCCTAAAATAAAGATGAACATTGACAAAAGTCAGAAGCACTCTTTTCTTTGACAGACGATCAAAACAATGCAAGAATAACCATACTCTCTGTTCCTTACTCATTTCTACCTACCTGTTTGACCACTTTGTCTGCTTCAGTCAGGACAGGGTGCTGGGGCTGACTCTGAGCAATCTGAGAAGAGCTCTCTGTGATCTTCTCCCCTACAGTGGCTACATTGCACTCTGTTTGAAATCCAGGTATCGCCTCCGGTAAGTTCCTCTGTCCTTTTTGGGACTTGAAAGGGTAGAATCATTTTGTGACTACATTTCCTTGTCATGCACTGATATGTTCTGGTTTGTGTTCGATTACTGCAGGCGTTCAAGTACTTTCTTTTTGTTCTAGATTGGCAGTGTTTGAGATGGTAGGAACTTGTCATATACTCAACTTATTTTCTCTATGAGACTCTGAATGCTCTGTAAACATACTATTTTAGCAATTCTTAGAAATCTGAAAGCAGTGTTACCTGTATCATCTTTTGTCTTGGTAGTAGTATTGCAGCTCCAACATCAGCACTTAAATAATGGTTTGTGATGTTACTTGTCCTTGGAGTTAGTATACTCCTGAGAAGTCAAGAGAAATCTTACAAAGCATTAATTATGTTTCACTTTTGAAAGCAAAGTACGTGTCAAGTACTTTGAAGGCATTTGTTGATACTTTTAAGCACTTTCGTTGATTATTATTATCCTTCAATTAGTTATTACAAGTCCAACATTCTCTACATGATCTCACTCCATATTCAGAATGTGGGAATACAGTTGTTTTAAGGAAATGCCACTGAATAGATAGTAGCTGCACTCTACAAAGATGAATTTGCTAATTAATCAGTCAGGGACACAGCTTATACTTCAGTAGTCTTAGATCATGTAATGATGATTATTGTACTTTATAACTAGCAAAATCCCCATATCCTGTTCATTGCCCCTTTTTCAGTTATGTGGATTGACTTATGCTTGAAGTGGTTAATTCTCACCTTGACATCTCATAGAACAACTGAATCTCTACCAAGGGTGAATGTGTCCTTCCTCTTAATGTCTAAAAGAAAAGGTTAAAATTCATTGAAGCAAAATGCAACAACCCAAAATGTTGGGGAGGTCATTTCCACAGTTATTTCATATGACAGTGCTTGGAGTGAAACTACATGACCATGGTGAAGAAGAAAAAACACTTTACCTTGTTCCTCCTGACTGATGTCCTTATGCGTGTTTTGCACAGTTGAGCGTTTTGTGTCTTGTCGTCTGTGTAGGCAACAGCCCTCTTCCCTGGGATAGAACTAGATGATATTTAGACACGTTAATTTGACTTCTCCATTGCTCACATTGATGTGGATATGATTATAATGCTCTGTTTTGTGGGCTTCCCAAGAAAACAATAAATCCCTTACTACTTGTTCGAAATGCAGTAGCACAGATCCTAACAAATACAAGAAAGAGAATATCATTCTCGTTTTGAAAAAACTTCACTGGTCACCTGTATTATCTAGGATAAATTTGAAAGTTCTTTTACTTGTTTTTAAAGCTTTAAGCGACCTAACACGTCTGTACCTTACTGAATGTCTGTCTTCATATGTTCCTATACGTGACCTGAGATCTGCACATACTGGCCTACTGCAAATACCACATGTGAAACGCAGAAAGAGTGGAGAGGCTGCTTTTTGTTTTTATGCTTCTAAATTATGAAACTCACTTCCACTTTTTATTAGGCAGTCAAGCTCGGTACATTGTTTTAAAAAACATTTGAAAATGTTGCTTTTAGTTAAAGTGGTTCTTTGTTCTTTCTATTTCTGTTTCTTTTTTTAGTTCTCTTTAATTGTTCTTATTTTATTAAGACTTTCCTCATTTTTATTTATTTAATTGACATGTATGTTGCTTTACTGTATTGCTGTATTTTCCTTGACAACTGAAAGTATATCTCTCAATTTTAATATTTTATTTTTACGCTTGGTTTTTAAAGCACCAAAGCACTATTTGTATGAAAGGTGCTCTATAGATAAAGTTTATCATTATTATTTTTAATATTATTATTATACTTTGTTACATTTTTGGTTAGGACAAAGATTCTAGTAGAGGTGGCCTCTTTTGCCCCGTTCCAAAAAATTGGAAAACTACCTTCAGAATACACTGACAATGACCATCTACTGTCTCCTCTAACTGTGTATTGTCATCATGCATATCTTGTGTATTATTTATTGTAGTTGGTTTTGTCATTCTGTAAAGAAGCCACCTTTCAAGGCACTATATAAAATAATGTTTGTTATTATTATTTACATTTTTCATCGTTAAATCTGGCGAAGAGTCTTAAGAGAATATCAAAGAACACGTTGCTCTTACCTTTCCATTCCAAGAAATGCCCTCAGCTCGGATTGCAGAGATTGACCTCTCTGTCTCAAATTCTGAGAAACATAGACTCGATTGAAAAATGACCATTTCCTAAGATTCACATAACATCACCAGTCAACATTTGCCACTTGACATCAATAGAAACCATCGAGTACATGACATTTCCAATCAGTTTTCTTTCAAGGTACAATACCAATCGCCTTGCCAGAAGAGTTATACTGCGGTAGATAAATATTACAAATGTCAGATACACGCAGAGTTGTTTGGATTACTATGAAAAGATTGGCAAATATATTTATGTTCATTATATTTCTTGGAGTGACAGAGCTAAAGAGAAAAAAAGACTTACCTTTATCTCTGCAGACAGGATCGCAAGGGATTCCCTTATACTGGGTTCCTATGTAACAAATAATACATTATTCAAAAAACATGATATTTCTCTGTCCATTGGCAGCATGATTGTTTATCATTACAGTTTTAGTTAGCTTTAATTTTGTAAACCCCAAGTAAACATAGTTTGTGCCTTTCTCTGAACTTTTTGGCATTTCAATTCAGTTGTTTGTAAGCTTATTTTACAGTTGCTAGGTTGATGAAGTTCCTGAACTGTGCAGTATTTCTTTTGGGTTTGGTGCGAATCATATTCTAGCGGTTGGGGGAAAAAAGCACAGGTGACATCCCACCATTAAACCCTGAAACTTACCTTAGCCGATTCTTCAACTAAACCAGACATGTTAACTAAGTGTTACAGTATGTTTCAAAGTGTGTATTTTAGCAAACACAACTGAAGTTCTGTTGTCTCCTTGGAGACACCTGGAACTGGTGTGATGCTGGTTCTATGACATCATTCGTTCTAAATGTAAATGCAGGTATTGGCACAACATAGTAAATTGATGTAAAGTTATGGATCCATTTATGATTTTCACTCAGTTTGAAAGAGTTCCTGTCGTGTGGTTAAACTTTGTGTTACGGAGGGTTAACTGGGGTTCTGGCTACTAGTTAGGCTTGGTCATTCAGTCATCTGGTTCATGAAATAGGAAGCTAAGAGATCTGTGTTGTAGTTTTACTGTTTGTTTTTGTTCCATAGAATAAGAAATGTTTTCATTAATATTAGTAATAGAGTAGCTGTTTCTCTAAACAGTGTGTGTCAGTTTGCACTGCAGGTGTGCCAGGTAGAGACCATTTAAGAACCCAAAAATATGCTGTCATTTACTGCCGTGGCTAATTTCTGTTAACCTTGTCTCTCACTCACTTTGATGAGCAAAATGTTCATACATAAAGCATACATTTCTGATTGGTCAGAAGAAGCTTCTTAACATATAAGGTATAAAGAAAGTCAGAAAGTTAGGCACTTAGGTCAGCCTTAGGCAGTTAACCAAGACCATAATCCGATAAGAAGCTATTCCCTTTCATGTTGCTAAATCACATGTAGGATACATGAGTTACACCTCCACTTAAGAGACCTTAAAGAGACCTTGGCCAGCCAGGAGTGTAGAAAACCGTAAAACAGTTCTTGAGGACCTAATTGTTAACTCTTAACAGGCAAAGGTTCCTTCAGTCCTATGAGAAATATTTTAGAATTGAACTAAAGTGTGTTTCCGATACAGGAGCATATGTCTGTCAGGGCCTGTTGGAGAGGCCCTGGATGAGAACCCCTGGCTGCAGTTCCACATCCCCCTGAAAGTAAATAGAGCCATAAGCACTGAGCTAAGGACACTGCTCCAGGACATGCTGGCTGTCGATCCTGACCAGCGACCAGAAGCCATCCAGCAGAAGAAGCAAGTCAGGCAAGCCATGGCACGAGAGAAAACATCTTTGTAGTGACTGATAGCAAGATGTCCGTGACCAAGGGCAATTCGTCTGAGTAAAGTCTGATTTCATTTTTATGTCCCGAAAGGCCACTGCCTTTGTGCTGTAGATTTCTGATTTAGACGGGCATTTCTATGGACAACTTTGACTTTTCTGTGGGTCCAATGAAAATAAGTTTTTTAACTTATTCTTTGTTACAGTTTTCGAAAGTTTAAAGACATTCACTGAGTTGACGATAAAGGAAAAGTTTCATCTTTCACCTCTTGGAAGGTAGGCCGGTCAGAGGTACAATATATGTCTTCATGTCTTCATCCTCCATGTTTGTAACTACAGGTTTCACAGTGTTGAGCTAAGACACAAAAACACCTACAAATGGCAGTTCCAAATGTATAAACCTGGGCTGAAAAAGTGTGTACAGTATATACTCTGTGTAGGTCTGATAAAAGTATTCGAGTCAAAGTGTCATATGGATACAAATTCTCATGATTTTGTATTGTGTGTTTTTTCTCTGTTCTGCTTTATTGAAAGAAATCAGATGCTCTTCCTGAAACTTACCTTAGCTGATTCTTCAGCTAAACCAGACAGACTTCTGAAATTCTTAAATATTATCAAATCTTGTTGGTGCAGAGGTGGTGGAGCCCATTACCAACAGACTCACAGCTGAAATTGCTGTGAAAAGGGCTTCTACCAAATATTAACATGTGGGTGAAAATGTATACAATTGTAATATTTCCTTTTTTCCCTTTGAAAGTATAACATATGTGGTGTGAGAAAGAGGTCCTCATTTAATTGCATGAAACTCTGGCACTGGCACAACAAACTGAACAAAGTTCAAGGGGGTATACGCTTTCTGTAGACACTTTATTTCCTCTTTTTCCATACTCTAAGAAATGATTTGGGAAACCTGTGGGACACTGGAGGTCATTATACATGAGCCTCTTTCTGCACCTTTTAAGCCATTGAAACCTAGTTGCCTTGTTACAAGGTCTAATATTACAGTAGGTGTGGTTTCCGTCTCCTAATTTCTGAGAATGATCAAATTGGGGAATAAGTTGTAGGGAATACCACTCTTGCACTTCTAAGAAAAGACTATCTCAAATGAAACTCGCTATAGAAAGACATCTTGTTGAAAAATTCTTTATTTTTTGTCATTTCTAAAGAAAAAACATTCATCAAGTCCTTCACAAATGTTTTGTTTGTGACTTTCTCTGTTGTTCCCTTTCACACTCAACTGAACTATGTGTTATGTCTTGTAAACGTAATCAAACATTTCACTTAGGTGTGTGGGTTAACACAAACCCATATTGTATGAAACATTCAGTTTTTCATTCACGTTTTTTCTAACAATTGCATCCATGCTAGGACTACAGTAAACAACAATTTTTACTAAAGTAAATCAAATTGTTCATTAAACAAGACACATTGTTTTAAATGTATGCAATACGACGACACTAAAAACAACACTGAAACTTTTCATTGAAATACTGGACGAGATTGTGCATATTCAATGGATTTCTCCTGGTGCTTTTTTTCATCAGTCTTTTCATATTCTTGTTCTCTACTCAGGTGTCTCCTGTTCCTTTGGTGATGTCTGCTGTACACACATGGTATCATACACTTGAGCAAAGTGTGATACCACCGTTTGTTCTTCTCCTAAAATAAAGATGAACATTGACAAAAGTCAGAATCACTCTTTTCTTTGACAGACGAACAAAACAATGCAAGAATAACCATACTCTCTGTTCCTTACTCATTTCTACCTACCTGTTTGACCACTTTGTCTGCTTCAGTCAGGACAGGGTGCTGGGGCTGACTCTGAGCAATCTGAGAAGAGCTCTCTGTGATCTTCTCCCCTACAGTGGCTACATTGTACTCTGTTTGAAATCCAGGTATCGCCTCCGGTAAGTTCCTCGGTCCTTTTTGGGACTTGAAAGGGTAGAATCATTTTGTGACTACATTTCCTTGTCATGCACTGATATGTTCTGGTTTGTGTTCGATTACTGCAGGCGTTCAAGTACTTTCTTTTTGTTCTAGAATGGCAGTGTTTGAGATGGTAGGAACTTGTCATATTCTCAACTCTGAATGCTCTGTAAACATACTATTTTAGCAATTCTTAGAAATCTGAAAGCAGTGTTACCTGTATCATTTTTTGTCTTGGTAGTAGTATTGCAGCTCCAACATCAGCACTTAAATAATGGTTTGTGATGTTACTTGTCCTTGGAGTTAGTATACTCCTGAGAAGTCAAGAGAAATCTTTCGTAAGCATTAATTATGTTTCACTTTTGAAAGCAAAGTACGTGTCAAGTACTTTGAAGGCATTTGTTGATACTTTTAAGCACTTTCGTTGATTATTATTATCCTTCAATTAGTTATTACAAGTCCAACATTCTCTACATGATCTCACTCCATATTCAGAATGTGGGAATACAGTTGTTTTAAGGAAATGCCACTGAATAGATAGTAGCTGCACTCTACAAAGATGAATTTGCTAATTAATCAGTCAGGGACACAGCTTATACTTCAGTAGTCTTAGATCATGTAATGATGATTATTGTACTTTATAACTAGCAAAATCCCCATATCCTGTTCATTGCCCCTTTTTCAGTTATGTGGATTGACTTATGCCTGAAGTGGTTAATTCTCACCTTGACATCTCATAGAACAACTGAATCTCTACCAAGGGTGAATGTGTCCTTCCTCTTAATGTCTAAAAGAAAAGGTTAAAATTCATTGAAGCAAAATGCAACAACCCAAAATGTTGGGGAGGTCGTTTCCACAGTTATTTCATATGACAGTGCTTGGAGTGAAACTACATGACCATGGTGAAGAAGAAAAAACACTTTACCTTGTTCCTCCTGACTGATGTCCTTATGCGTGTTTTGCACAGTTGAGCGTTTTGTGTCTTGTCGTCTGTGTAGGCAACAGCCCTCTTCCCTGGGATAGAACTAGATGATATTTAGACACGTTAATTTGACTTCTCCATTGCTCACATTGATGTGGATATGATTATAATGCTCTGTTTTGTGGGCTTCCCAAGAAAACAATAAATCCCTTACTACTTGTTCGAAATGCAGTAGCACAGATCCTAACAAATACAAGAAAGAGAATATCATTCTCGTTTTGAAAAAACTTCACTGGTCACCTGTATTATCTAGGATAAATTTGAAAGTTCTTTTACTTGTTTTTAAAGCTTTAAGCGACCTAACACGTCTGTACCTTACTGAATGTCTGTCTTCATATGTTCCTATACGTGACCTGAGATCTGCACATACTGGCCTACTGCAAATACCACATGTGAAATGCCGAAAGAGTGGAGAGGCTGCTTTTTGTTTTTATGCTTCCAAATTATGAAACTCACTTCCACTTTTTATTAGGCAGTCAAGCTCGGTACATTGTTTTAAAAAACATTTGAAAATGTTGCTTTTAGTTAAAGTGGTTCTTTGTTCTTTCTATTTCTGTTTCTTTTTTTAGTTCTCTTTAATTGTTCTTATTTTATTACGACTTTCCTCATTTTTATTTATTTAATTGACATGTATGTTGCTTTACTGTATTGCTGTATTTTCCTTTACAACTGAAAGTATATCTCTCAATTTTAATATTTTATTTTTACGCTTGGTTTTTAAAGCACCAAAGCACTATTTGTATGAAAGGTGCTCTATAGATAAAGTTTATCATTATTATTTTTAATATTATTATTATACTTTGTTACATTTTTGGTTAGGACAAAGATTCTAGTAGAGGTGGCCTCTTTTGCCCCGTTCCAAAAAATTGGAAAACTACCTTCAGAATACACTGACAATGACCATCTACTGTCTCCTCTAACTGTGTATTGTCATCATGCATATCTTGTGTATTATTTATTGTAGTTGGTTTTGTCATTCTGTAAAGAAGCCACCTTTCAAGGCACTATATAAAATAATGTTTGTTATTATTATTTACATTTTTCATCGTTAAATCTGGCGAAGAGTCTTAAGAGAATATCAAAGAACACGTTGCTCTTACCTTTCCATTCCAAGAAATGCCCTCAGCTCGGATTGCAGAGAATGACCTCTCTGTCTCAAATTCTGAGAAACATAGACTCGATTGAAAAATGACCATTTCCTAAGATTCACATAACATCACCAGTCAACATTTGCCACTTGACATCAATAGAAACCATCGAGTACATGACATTTCCAATCAGTTTTCTTTCAAGGTACAATACCAATCGCCTTGCCAGAAGAGTTATACTGCGGTAGATAAATATTACAAATGTCAGATACACGCAGAGTTGTTTGGATTACTATGAAAAGATTGGCAAATATATTTATGTTCATTATTTTTCTTGGAGTGACAGAGCTAAAGAGAAAACAATACTTACCTTTATCTCTGCAGACAGGATCGCAAGGGATTCCCTTATACTGGGTTCCTATGTAACAAATAATACATTATTCAAAAAACATGATATTTCTCTGTCCATTGGCAGCATGATTGTTTATCATTACAGTTTTAGTTAGCTTTAATTTTGTAAACCCCAAGTAAACATAGTTTGTGCCTTTCTCTGAACTTTTTGGCATTTCAATTCAGTTGTTTGTAAGCTTATTTTACAGTTGCTAGGTTGATGAAGTTCCTGAACTGTGCAGTATTTCTTTTGGGTTTGGTGCGAATCATATTCTAGCGGTTGGGGGAAAAAAGCACAGGTGCCATCCCACCATTAAACCCTGAAACTTACCTTAGCCGATTCTTCAACTAAACCAGACATGTTAACTAAGTGTTACAGTATGTTTCAAAGTGTGTATTTTAGCAAACACAACTGAAGTTCTGTTGTCTCCTTGGAGACACCTGGAACTGGTGTGATGCTGGTTCTATGACATCATTTGTTCTAAATGTAAATGCAGGTATTGGCACAACATAGTAAATTGATGTAAAGTTATGGATCCATTTATGATTTTCACTCAGTTTGAAAGAGTTCCTGTCGTGTGGTTAAACTTTGTGTTACGGAGGGTTAACTGGGGTTCTGGCTACTAGTTAGGCTTGGTCATTCAGTCATCTGGTTCATGAAATAGGAAGCTAAGAGATCTGTGTTGTAGTTTTACTGTTTGTTTTTGTTCCATAGAATAAGAAATGTTTCATTAATATTAGTAATAGAGTAGCTGTTTCTCTAAACAGTGTGTGTCAGTTTGCACTGCAGGTGTGCCAGGTAGAGACCATTTAAGAACCCAAAAATATGCTGTCATTTACTGCCGTGGCTAATTTCTGTTAACCTTGTCTCTCACTCACTTTGATGAGCAAAATGTTCATACATAAAGCATACATTTCTGATTGGTCAGAAGAAGCTTCTTAACATATAAGGTATAAAGAAAGTCAGAAAGTTAGGCACTTAGGTCAGCCTTAGGCAGTTAACCAAGACCATAATCCGATAAGAAGCTATTCCCTTTCATGTTGCTAAATCACATGTAGGATACATGAGTTACACCTCCACTTAAGAGACCTTGGCCAGCCAGGAGTGTAGAAAACCGTAAAACAGTTCTTGAGGACCTAATTGTTAACTCTTAACAGGCAAAGGTTCCTTCAGTCCTATGAGAAATATTTTAGAATTGAACTAAAGTGTGTTTCCGATACAGGAGCATATGTCTGTCAGGGCCTGTTGGAGAGGCCCTGCATGAGAACCCCTGGCTGCAGTTCCACATCCCCCTGAAAGTAAATAGAGCCATAAGCACGGAGCTAAGGACACTGCTCCAGGACATGCTGGCTGTCGATCCTGACCAGCGACCAGAAGCCATCCGGCAGAAGAAGCAAGTCAGGCAAGCCATGGCACGAGAGAAAACATCTTTGTAGTGACTGATAGCAAGATGTCCGTGACCAAGGGCAATTCGTCTGAGTAAAGTCTGATTTCATTTTTATGTCCCGAAAGGCCACTGCCTTTGTGCTGTAGATTTCTGATTTAGACGGGCATTTCTATGGACAACTTTGACTTTTCTGTGGGTCCAATGAAAATATTTTTTTTTACTTATTCTTTGCTACAGTTTTCGAAAGTTTAAAGACATTCACTGAGTTGACGATAAAGGAAAAGTTTCATCTTTCACCTCTTGGAAGGTAGGCCGGTCAGAGGTACAATATATGTCTTCACGTCTTCATCCTCCATGTTTGTAACTACAGGTTTCACAGTGTTGAGCTAAGACACAAAAACACCTACAAATGGCAGTTCCAAATGTATAAACCTGGGCTGAAAAAGTGTGTACAGTATATACTCTGTGTAGGTCTGATAAAAGTATTCGAGTCAAAGTGTCATATGGATACAAATTCTCATGATTTTGTATTGTGTGTTTTTTCTCTGTTCTGCTTTATTGAAAGAAATCAGATGCTCTTCCTGAAACTTACCTTAGCTGATTCTTCAGCTAAACCAGACAGACTTCTGAAATTCTTAAATATTATCAAATCTTGTTGGTGCAGAGGTGGTGGAGCCCATTACCAACAGACTCACAGCTGAAATTGCTGTGAAAAGGGCTTCTACCAAATATTAACATGTGGGTGAAAATGTATACAATTGTAATATTTCCTTTTTTCCCTTTGAAAGTATAACATATGTGGTGTGAGAAAGAGGTCCTCATTTAATTGCATGAAACTCTGGCACTGGCGCAACAAACTGAACAAAGTTCAAGGGGGTATACGCTTTCTGTAGACACTTTATTTCCTCTTTTTCCATACTCTAAGAAATGATTTGGGAAACCTGTGGGACACTGGAGGTCATTATACATGAGCCTCTTTCTGCACCTTTTAAGCCATTGAAACCTAGTTGCCTTGTTACAAGGTCTAATATTACAGTAGGTGTGGTTTCCGTCTCCTAATTTCTGAGAATGATCAAATTGGGGAATACGTTGTAGGGCTTACCACTCTTGCACTTCTAAGAAAAGACTATCTCAAATGAAACTCGCTATAGAAAGACATCTTGTTGAAAAATTCTTTATTTTTTGTCATTTCTAAAGAAAAAACATTCATCAAGTCCTTCACAAATGTTTTGTTTGTGACTTTCTCTGTTGTTCCCTTTCACACTCAACTGAACTATGTGTTATGTCTTGTAAACGTAATCAAACATTTCACTTAGGTGTGTGGGTTAACACAAACCCATATTGTATGAAACATTCAGTTTTTCATTCACGTTTTTTCTAACAATTGCATCCATGCTAGGACTACAGTAAACAACACTTTTTACTAAAGTAAATGAAATTGTTCATTAAACAAGACACATTGTTTTAAATGTATGCAATACGACGACACTAAAAACAACACTGAAACTTTTCATTGAAATACTGGACGAGATTGTGCATATTCAATGGATTTCTCCTGGTGCTTTTTTTCATCAGTCTTTTCATATTCTTGTTCTCTACTCAGGTGTCTCCTGTTCCTTTGGTGATGTCTGCTGTACACACATGGTATCATACACTTGAGCAAAGTGTGATACCACCGTTTGTTCTTCTCCTAAAATAAAGATGAACATTGACAAAAGTCAGAAGCACTCTTTTCTTTGACAGACGAACAAAACAATGCAAGAATAACCATACTCTCTGTTCCTTACTCATTTCTACCTACCTGTTTGACCACTTTGTCTGCTTCAGTCAGGACAGGGTGCTGGGGCTGACTCTGAGCAATCTGAGAAGAGCTCTCTGTGATCTTCTCCCCTACAGTGGCTACATTGCACTCTGTTTGAAATCCAGGTATCGCCTCCGGTAAGTTCCTCGGTCCTTTTTGGGACTTGAAAGGGTAGAATCATTTTGTGACTACATTTCCTTGTCATGCACTGATATGTTCTGGTTTGTGTTCGATTACTGCAGGCGTTCAAGTACTTTCTTTTTGTTCTAGATTGGCAGTGTTTGAGATGGTAGGAACTTGTCATATTCTCAACTCTGAATGCTCTGTAAACATGCTATTTTAGCAATTCTTAGAAATCTGAAAGCAGTGTTACCTGTATCATCTTTTGTCTTGGTAGTAGTATTGCAGCTCCAACATCAGCACTTAAATAATGGTTTTGTGATGTTACTTGTCCTTGGAGTTAGTATACTCCTGAGAAGTCAAGAGAAATCTTACAAAGCATTAATTATGTTTCACTTTTGAAAGCAAAGTACGTGTCAAGTACTTTGAAGGCATTTGTTGATACTTTTAAGCACTTTCGTTGATTATTATTATCCTTCAATTAGTTATTACAAGTCCAACATTCTCTACATGATCTCACTCCATATTCAGAATGTGGGAATACAATTGTTTTAAGGAAATGCCACTGAATAGATAGTAGCTGCACTCTACAAAGATGAATTTGCTAATTAATCAGTCAGGGACACAGCTTATACTTCAGTAGTCTTAGATCATGTAATGATGATTATTGTACTTTATAACTAGCAAAATCCCCATATCCTGTTCATTGCCCCTTTTTCAGTCATGTGGATTGACTTATGCCTGAAGTGGTTAATTCTCACCTTGACATCTCATAGAACAACTGAATCTCTACCAAGGGTGAATGTGTCCTTCCTCTTAATGTCTAAAAGAAAAGGTTAAAATTCATTGAAGCAAAATGCAACAACCCAAAATGTTGGGGAGGTCGTTTCCACAGTTATTTCATATGACAGTGCTTGGAGTGAAACTACATGACCATGGTGAAGAAGAAAAAACACTTTACCTTGTTCCTCCTGACTGATGTCCTTATGCGTGTTTTGCACAGTTGAGCGTTTTGTGTCTTGTCGTCTGTGTAGGCAACAGCCCTCTTCCCTGGCATAGAACTAGATGATATTTAGACACGTTAATTTGACTTCTCCATTGCTCACATTGATGTGGATATGATTATAATGCTCTGTTTTGTGGGCTTCCCAAGAAAACAATAAATCCCTTACTACTTGTTCGAAATGCAGTAGCACAGATCCTAACAAATACAAGAAAGAGAATATCATTCTTGTTTTGAAAAAACTTCACTGGTCACCTGTATTATCTAGGATAAATTTGAAAGTTCTTTTACTTGTTTTTAAAGCTTTAAGCGACCTAGCACGTCTGTACCTTACTGAATGTCTGTCTTCATATGTTCCTATACGTGACCTGAGATCTGCACATACTGGCCTACTGCAAATACCACATGTGAAATGCAGAAACAGTGGAGAGGCTGCTTTTTGTTTTTATGCTTCCAAATGATGAAACTCACTTCCACTTTTTATTAGGCAGTCAAGCTCGGTACATTGTTTTAAAAAACATTTGAAAATGTTGCTTTTAGTTAAAGTGGTTCTTTGTTCTTTCTATTTCTGTTTCTTTTTTTAGTTCTCTTTAATTGTTCTTATTTTATTACGACTTTCCTAATTTTTATTTATTTAATTGACATGTATGTTGCTTTACTGTATTGCTGTATTTTCCTTTACAACTGAAAGTATATCTCTCAATTTTAATATTTTATTTTTACGCTTGGTTTTTAAAGCACCAAAGCACTATTTGTATGAAAGGTGCTCTGTAGATAAAGTTTATCATTATTATTTTTAATATTATTATTATACTTTGTTACATTTTTGGTTAGGACAAAGATTCTAGTAGAGGCGGCCTCTTTTACCCCGTTCCAAAAAATTGGAAAACTACCTTCAGAATACACTGACAATGACCATCTACTGTCTCCTCTAACTGTGTATTGTCATCATGCATATCTTGTGTATTATTTATTGTAGTTGGTTTTGTCATTCTGTAAAGAAGCCACCTTTCAAGGCACTATATAAAATCATGTTTGTTATTATTATTTACATTTTTCATCGTAAAATCTGGCGAAGATTCTTAAGAGAATAACAAAGAACACGTTGCTCTTACCTTTCCATTCCAAGAAATGCCCTCAGCTCGGATTGCAGAGATTGACCTCTCTGTCTCAAATTCTGAGAAACATAGACTCGATTGAAAAATGACCATTTCATAAGATTCACATAACATCACCAGTCAACATTTGCCACTTGACATCAATAGAAACCATAGAGTACATGACATTTCCAATCAGTTTTCTTTCAAGGTACAATACCAATCGCCTTGCCAGAAGAGTTATACTGCGGTAGATAAATATTACAAATGTCAGATACACGCAGAGTTGTTTGGATTACTATGAAAAGATTGGCAAATATATTTATGTTCATTATATTTCTTGGAGTGACAGAGCTAAAGAGAAAACAATAGTTACCTTTATCTCTGCAGACAGGATCGCAAGGGATTCCCTTATACTGGGTTCCTATGTAACAAATAATACATTATTCAAAAAAGATGATATTTCTCTGTCCATTGGCAGCATGATTGTTTATCATTACAGTTTTAGTTAGCTTTAATTTTGTAAACCCCAAGTAAACATAGTTTGTGCCTTTCTCTGAACTTTTTGGCATTTCAATTCAGTTGTTTGTAAGCTTATTTTACAGTTGCTAGGTTGATGAAGTTCCTGAACTGTGCAGTATTTCTTTTTGGGTTTGGTGCGAATCATATTCTAGCGGTTGGGGGAAAAAAGCACAGGTGCCATCCCACCATTAAACCCTGAAACTTACCTTAGCCGATTCTTCAACTAAACCAGACATGTTAACTAAGTGTTACAGTATGTTTCAAAGTGTGTATTTTAGCAAACACAACTGAAGTTCTGTTGTCTCCTTGGAGACACCTGGAACTGGTGTGATGCTGGTTCTATGACATCATTCGTTCTAAATGTAAATGCAGGTATTGGCACAACATAGTAAATTGATGTAAAGTTATGGATCCATTTATGATTTTCACTCAGTTTGAAAGAGTTCCTGTCGTGTGGTTAAACTTTGTGTTACGGAGGGTTAACTGGGGTTCTGGCTACTAGTTAGGCTTGGTCATTCAGTCATCTGGTTCATGAAATAGGAAGCTAAGAGATCTGTGTTTTAGTTTTACTGTTTGTTTTTGTTCCATAGAATAAGAAATGTTTCATTAATATTAGTAATAGAGTAGCTGTTTCTCTAAACAGTGTGTGTCAGTTTGCACTGCAGGTGTGCCAGGTAGAGACCATTTAAGAACCCAAAAATATGCTGTCATTTACTGCCGTGGCTAATTTCTGTTAACCTTGTCTCTCACTCACTTTGATGAGCAAAATGTTCATACATAAAGCATACATTTCTGATTGGTCAGAAGAAGCTTCTTAACATATAAGGTATAAAGAAAGTCAGAAAGTTAGGCACTTAGGTCAGCCTTAGGCAGTTAACCAAGACCATAATCCGATAAGAAGCTATTCCCTTTCATGTTGCTAAATCACATGTAGGATACATGAGTTACACCTCCACTTAAGAGACCTTAAAGAGACCTTGGCCAGCCAGGAGTGTAGAAAACCGTAAAACAGTTCTTGAGGACCTAATTGTTAACTCTTAACAGGCAAAGGTTCCTTCAGTCCTATGAGAAATATTTTAGAATTGAACTAAAGTGTGTTTCCGATACAGGAGCATATGTCTGTCAGGGCCTCTTGGAGAGGCCCTGCATGAGAACCCCTGGCTGCAGTTCCACATCCCCCTGAAAGTAAATAGAGCCATAAGCACGGAGCTAAGGACACTGCTCCAGGACATGCTGGCTGTCGATCCTGACCAGCGACCAGAATCCATCCAGCAGAAGAAGCAAGTCAGGCATGCCATGGCACGAGAGAAAACATCTTTGTAGTGACTGATAGCAAGATGTCCGTGACCAAGGGCAATTCGTCTGAGTAAAGTCTGATTTCATTTTTATGTCCCGAAAGGCCACTGCCTTTGTGCTGTAGATTTCTGATTTAGACGGGCATTTCTATGGACAACTTTGACTTTTCTGTGGGTCCAATGAAAATAAGTTTTTTAACTTATTCTTTGTTACAGTTTTCGAAAGTTTAAAGACATTCACTGAGTTGACGATAAAGGAAAAGTTTAATCTTTCACCTCTTGGAAGGTAGGCCGGTCAGAGGTACAATATATGTCTTCATGTCTTCATCCTCCATGTTTGTAACTACAGGTTTCACAGTGTTGAGCTAAGACACAAAAACACCTACAAATGGCAGTTCCAAATGTATAAACCTGGGCTGAAAAAGTGTGTACAGTATATACTCTGTGTAGGTCTGATAAAAGTATTCGAGTCAAAGTGTCATATGGATACAAATTCTCATGATTTTGTATTGTGTGTTTTTTCTCTGTTCTGCTTTATTGAAAGAAATCAGATGCTCTTCCTGAAACTTACCTTAGCTGATTCTTCAGCTAAACCAGACAGACTTCTGAAATTCTTAAATATTATCAAATCTTGTTGGTGCAGAGGTGGTGGAGCCCATTACCAACAGACTCACAGCTGAAATTGCTGTGAAAAGGGCTTCTACCAAATATTAACATGTGGGTGAAAATGTATACAATTGTAATATTTCCTTTTTTCCCTTTGAAAGTATAACATATGTGGTGTGAGAAAGAGGTCCTCATTTAATTGCATGAAACTCTGGCACTGGCGCAACAAACTGAACAAAGTTCAAGGGGGTATACGCTTTCTGTAGACACTTTATTTCCTCTTTTTCCATACTCTAAGAAATGATTTGGGAAACCTGTGGGACACTGGAGGTCATTATACATGAGCCTCTTTCTGCACCTTTTAAGCCATTGAAACCTAGTTGCCTTGTTACAAGGTCTAATATTACAGTAGGTGTGGTTTCCGTCTCCTAATTTCTGAGAATGATCAAATTGGGGAATAAGTTGTAGGGAATACCACTCTTGCACTTCTAAGAAAAGACTATCTCAAATGAAACTCGCTATAGAAAGACATCTTGTTGAAAAATTCTTTATTTTTTGTCATTTCTAAAGAAAAAACATTCATCAAGTCCTTCACAAATGTTTTGTTTGTGACTTTCTCTGTTGTTCCCTTTCACACTCAACTGAACTATGTGTTATGTCTTGTAAACGTAATCAAACATTTCACTTAGGTGTGTGGGTTAACACAAACCCATATTGTATGAAACATTCAGTTCTTCATTCAAGTTTTTTCTAACAATTGCATCCATGCTAGGACTACAGTAAACAACACTTTTTACTAAAGTAAATCAAATTGTTCATTAAACAAGACACATTGTTTTAAATGTATGCAATACGACGACACTAAAAACAACACTGAAACTTTTCATTGAAATACTGGACGAGATTGTGCATATTCAATGGATTTCTCCTGGTGCTTTTTTTCATCAGTCTTTTCATATTCTTGTTCTCTACTCAGGTGTCTCCTGTTCCTTTGGTGATGTCTGCTGTACACACATGGTATCATACACTTGAGCAAAGTGTGATACCACCGTTTGTTCTTCTCCTAAAATAAAGATGAACATTGACAAAAGTCAGAATCACTCTTTTCTTTGACAGACGAACAAAACAATGCAAGAATAACCATACTCTCTGTTCCTTACTCATTTCTACCTACCTGTTTGACCACTTTGTCTGCTTCAGTCAGGACAGGGTGCTGGGGCTGACTCTGAGCAATCTGAGAAGAGCTCTCTGTGATCTTCTCCCCTACAGTGGCTACATTGTACTCTGTTTGAAATCCAGGTATCGCCTCCGGTAAGTTCCTCGGTCCTTTTTGGGACTTGAAAGGGTAGAATCATTTTGTGACTACATTTCCTTGTCATGCACTGATATATTCTGGTTTGTGTTCGATTACTGCAGGCGTTCAAGTACTTTCTTTTTGTTCTAGAATGGCAGTGTTTGAGATGGTAGGAACTTGTCATATTCTCAACTCTGAATGCTCTGTAAACATACTATTTTAGCAATTCTTAGAAATCTGAAAGCAGTGTTACCTGTATCATTTTTTGTCTTGGTAGTAGTATTGCAGCTCCAACATCAGCACTTAAATAATGGTTTGTGATGTTACTTGTCCTTGGAGTTAGTATACTCCTGAGAAGTCAAGAGAAATCTTACGTAAGCATTAATTATGTTTCACTTTTGAAAGCAAAGTACGTGTCAAGTACTTTGAAGGCATTTGTTGATACTTTTAAGCACTTTCGTTGATTATTATTATCCTTCAATTAGTTATTACAAGTCCAACATTCTCTACATGATCTCACTCCATATTCAGAATGTGGGAATACAGTTGTTTTAAGGAAATGCCACTGAATAGATAGTAGCTGCACTCTACAAAGATGAATTTGCTAATTAATCAGTCAGGGACACAGCTTATACTTCAGTAGTCTTAGATCATGTAATGATGATTATTGTACTTTATAACTAGCAAAATCCCCATATCCTGTTCATTGCCCCTTTTTCAGTCATGTGGATTGACTTATGCCTGAAGTGGTTAATTCTCACCTTGACATCTCATAGAACAACTGAATCTCTACCAAGGGTGAATGTGTCCTTCCTCTTAATGTCTAAAAGAAAAGGTTAAAATTCATTGAAGCAAAATGCAACAACCCAAAATGTTGGGGAGGTCGTTTCCACAGTTATTTCATATGACAGTGCTTGGAGTGAAACTACATGACCATGGTGAAGAAGAAAAAACACTTTACCTTGTTCCTCCTGACTGATGTCCTTATGCGTGTTTTGCACAGTTGAGCGTTTTGTGTCTTGTCGTCTGTGTAGGCAACAGCCCTCTTCCCTGGGATAGAACTAGATGATATTTAGACACGTTAATTTGACTTCTCCATTGCTCACATTGATGTGGATATGATTATAATGCTCTGTTTTGTGGGCTTCCCAAGAAAACAATAAATCCCTTACTACTTGTTCGAAATGCAGTAGCACAGATCCTAACAAATACAAGAAAGAGAATATCATTCTCGTTTTGAAAAAACTTCACTGGTCACCTGTATTATCTAGGATAAATTTGAAAGTTCTTTTACTTGTTTTTAAAGCTTTAAGCGACCTAACACGTCTGTACCTTACTGAATGTCTGTCTTCATATGTTCCTATACGTGACCTGAGATCTGCACATACTGGCCTACTGCAAATACCACATGTGAAATGCCGAAAGAGTGGAGAGGCTGCTTTTTGTTTTTATGCTTCCAAATTATGAAACTCACTTCCACATTTTATTAGGCAGTCAAGCTCGGTACATTGTTTTAAAAAACATTTGAAAATGTTGCTTTTAGTTAAAGTGGTTCTTTGTTCTTTCTATTTCTGTTTCTTTTTTTAGTTCTCTTTAATTGTTCTTATTTTATTACGACTTTCCTAATTTTTATTTATTTAATTGACATGTATGTTGCTTTACTGTATTGCTGTATTTTCCTTTACAACTGAAAGTATATCTCTCAATTTTAATATTTTATTTTTACGCTTGGTTTTTAAAGCACCAAAGCACTATTTGTATGAAAGGTGCTCTATAGATAAAGTTTATCATTATTATTTTTAATATTATTATTATACTTTGTTACATTTTTGGTTAGGACAAAGATTCTAGTAGAGGTGGCCTCTTTTGCCCCGTTCCAAAAAATTGGAAAACTACCTTCAGAATACACTGACAATGACCATCTACTGTCTCCTCTAACTGTGTATTGTCATCATGCATATCTTGTGTATTATTTATTGTAGTTGGTTTTGTCATTCTGTAAAGAAGCCACCTTTCAAGGCACTATATAAAATAATGTTTGTTATTATTATTTACATTTTTCATCGTCAAATCTGGCGAAGAGTCTTAAGAGAATATCAAAGAACACGTTGCTCTTACCTTTCCATTCCAAGAAATGCCCTCAGCTCGGATTGCAGAGATTGACCTCTCTGTCTCAAATTCTGAGAAACATAGACTCGATTGAAAAATGACCATTTCATAAGATTCACATAACATCACCAGTCAACATTTGCCACTTGACATCAATAGAAACCATAGAGTACATGACATTTCCAATCAGTTTTCTTTCAAGGTACAATACCAATCGCCTTGCCAGAAGAGTTATACTGCGGTAGATAAATATTACAAATGTCAGATACACGCAGAGTTGTTTGGATTACTATGAAAAGATTGGCAAATATATTTATGTTCATTATATTTCTTGGAGTGACAGAGCTAAAGAGAAAACAATAGTTACCTTTATCTCTGCAGACAGGATCGCAAGGGATTCCCTTATACTGGGTTCCTATGTAACAAATAATACATTATTCAAAAAAGATGATATTTCTCTGTCCATTGGCAGCATGATTGTTTATCATTACAGTTTTAGTTAGCTTTAATTTTGTAAACCCCAAGTAAACATAGTTTGTGCCTTTCTCTGAACTTTTTGGCATTTCAATTCAGTTGTTTGTAAGCTTATTTTACAGTTGCTAGGTTGATGAAGTTCCTGAACTGTGCAGTATTTCTTTTTGGGTTTGGTGCGAATCATATTCTAGCGGTTGGGGGAAAAAAGCACAGGTGCCATCCCACCATTAAACCCTGAAACTTACCTTAGCCGATTCTTCAACTAAACCAGACATGTTAACTAAGTGTTACAGTATGTTTCAAAGTGTGTATTTTAGCAAACACAACTGAAGTTCTGTTGTCTCCTTGGAGACACCTGGAACTGGTGTGATGCTGGTTCTATGACATCATTCGTTCTAAATGTAAATGCAGGTATTGGCACAACATAGTAAATTGATGTAAAGTTATGGATCCATTTATGATTTTCACTCAGTTTGAAAGAGTTCCTGTCGTGTGGTTAAACTTTGTGTTACGGAGGGTTAACTGGGGTTCTGGCTACTAGTTAGGCTTGGTCATTCAGTCATCTGGTTCATGAAATAGGAAGCTAAGAGATCTGTGTTTTAGTTTTACTGTTTGTTTTTGTTCCATAGAATAAGAAATGTTTCATTAATATTAGTAATAGAGTAGCTGTTTCTCTAAACAGTGTGTGTCAGTTTGCACTGCAGGTGTGCCAGGTAGAGACCATTTAAGAACCCAAAAATATGCTGTCATTTACTGCCGTGGCTAATTTCTGTTAACCTTGTCTCTCACTCACTTTGATGAGCAAAATGTTCATACATAAAGCATACATTTCTGATTGGTCAGAAGAAGCTTCTTAACATATAAGGTATAAAGAAAGTCAGAAAGTTAGGCACTTAGGTCAGCCTTAGGCAGTTAACCAAGACCATAATCCGATAAGAAGCTATTCCCTTTCATGTTGCTAAATCACATGTAGGATACATGAGTTACACCTCCACTTAAGAGACCTTAAAGAGACCTTGGCCAGCCAGGAGTGTAGAAAACCGTAAAACAGTTCTTGAGGACCTAATTGTTAACTCTTAACAGGCAAAGGTTCCTTCAGTCCTATGAGAAATATTTTAGAATTGAACTAAAGTGTGTTTCCGATACAGGAGCATATGTCTGTCAGGGCCTCTTGGAGAGGCCCTGCATGAGAACCCCTGGCTGCAGTTCCACATCCCCCTGAAAGTAAATAGAGCCATAAGCACGGAGCTAAGGACACTGCTCCAGGACATGCTGGCTGTCGATCCTGACCAGCGACCAGAATCCATCCAGCAGAAGAAGCAAGTCAGGCAAGCCATGGCACGAGAGAAAACATCTTTGTAGTGACTGATAGCAAGATGTCCGTGACCAAGGGCAATTCGTCTGAGTAAAGTCTGATTTCATTTTTATGTCCCGAAAGGCCACTGCCTTTGTGCTGTAGATTTCTGATTTAGACGGGCATTTCTATGGACAACTTTGACTTTTCTGTGGGTCCAATGAAAATAAGTTTTTTAACTTATTCTTTGTTACAGTTTTCGAAAGTTTAAAGACATTCACTGAGTTGACGATAAAGGAAAAGTTTAATCTTTCACCTCTTGGAAGGTAGGCCGGTCAGAGGTACAATATATGTCTTCATGTCTTCATCCTCCATGTTTGTAACTACAGGTTTCACAGTGTTGAGCTAAGACACAAAAACACCTACAAATGGCAGTTCCAAATGTATAAACCTGGGCTGAAAAAGTGTGTACAGTATATACTCTGTGTAGGTCTGATAAAAGTATTCGAGTCAAAGTGTCATATGGATACAAATTCTCATGATTTTGTATTGTGTGTTTTTTCTCTGTTCTGCTTTATTGAAAGAAATCAGATGCTCTTCCTGAAACTTACCTTAGCTGATTCTTCAGCTAAACCAGACAGACTTCTGAAATTCTTAAATATTATCAAATCTTGTTGGTGCAGAGGTGGTGGAGCCCATTACCAACAGACTCACAGCTGAAATTGCTGTGAAAAGGGCTTCTACCAAATATTAACATGTGGGTGAAAATGTATACAATTGTAATATTTCCTTTTTTCCCTTTGAAAGTATAACATATGTGGTGTGAGAAAGAGGTCCTCATTTAATTGCATGAAACTCTGGCACTGGCGCAACAAACTGAACAAAGTTCAAGGGGGTATACGCTTTCTGTAGACACTTTATTTCCTCTTTTTCCATACTCTAAGAAATGATTTGGGAAACCTGTGGGACACTGGAGGTCATTATACATGAGCCTCTTTCTGCACCTTTTAGGCCATTGAAACCTAGTTGCCTTGTTACAAGGTCTAATATTACAGTAGGTGTGGTTTCCGTCTCCTAATTTCTGAGAATGATCAAATTGGGGAATAAGTTGTAGGGAATACCACTCTTGCACTTCTAAGAAAAGACTATCTCAAATGAAACTCGCTATAGAAAGACATCTTGTTGAAAAATTCTTTATTTTTTGTCATTTCTAAAGAAAAAACATTCATCAAGTCCTTCACAAATGTTTTGTTTGTGACTTTCTCTGTTGTTCCCTTTCACACTCAACTGAACTATGTGTTATGTCTTGTAAACGTAATCAAACATTTCACTTAGGTGTGTGGGTTAACACAAACCCATATTGTATGAAACATTCAGTTCTTCATTCAAGTTTTTTCTAACAATTGCATCCATGCTAGGACTACAGTAAACAACACTTTTTACTAAAGTAAATCAAATTGTTCATTAAACAAGACACATTGTTTTAAATGTATGCAATACGACGACACTAAAAACAACACTGAAACTTTTCATTGAAATACTGGACGAGATTGTGCATATTCAATGGATTTCTCCTGGTGCTTTTTTTCATCAGTCTTTTCATATTCTTGTTCTCTACTCAGGTGTCTCCTGTTCCTTTGGTGATGTCTGCTGTACACACATGGTATCATACACTTGAGCAAAGTGTGATACCACCGTTTGTTCTTCTCCTAAAATAAAGATGAACATTGACAAAAGTCAGAATCACTCTTTTCTTTGACAGACGAACAAAACAATGCAAGAATAACCATACTCTCTGTTCCTTACTCATTTCTACCTACCTGTTTGACCACTTTGTCTGCTTCAGTCAGGACAGGGTGCTGGGGCTGACTCTGAGCAATCTGAGAAGAGCTCTCTGTGATCTTCTCCCCTACAGTGGCTACATTGTACTCTGTTTGAAATCCAGGTATCGCCTCCGGTAAGTTCCTCGGTCCTTTTTGGGACTTGAAAGGGTAGAATCATTTTGTGACTACATTTCATTGTCATGCACTGATATGTTCTGGTTTGTGTTCGATTACTGCAGGCGTTCAAGTACTTTCTTTTTGTTCTAGATTGGCAGTGTTTGAGATGGTAGGAACTTGTCATATTCTCAACTTATTTTCTCTATGAGACTCTGAATGCTCTGTAAACATACTATTTTAGCAATTCTTAGAAATCTGAAAGCAGTGTTACCTGTATCATTTTTTGTCTTGGTAGTAGTATTGCAGCTCCAACATCAGCACTTAAGTAATGGTTTGTGATGTTACTTGTCCTTGGAGTTAGTATACTCCTGAGAAGTCAAGAGAAATCTTACGTAAGCATTAATTATGTTTCACTTTTGAAAGCAAAGTACGTGTCAAGTACTTTGAAGGCATTTGTTGATACTTTTAAGCACTTTCGTTGATTATTATTATCCTTCAATTAGTTATTACAAGTCCAACATTCTTACATGATCTCACTCCATATTCAGAATGTGGGAATACAGTTGTTTTAAGGAAATGCCACTGAATAGATAGTAGCTGCACTCTACAAAGATGAATTTGCTAATTAATCAGTCAGGGACACAGCTTATACTTCTGTAGTCTTAGATCATGTAATGATGATTATTGTACTTTATAACTAGCAAAATCCCCATATCCTGTTCATTGCCCCTTTTTCAGTCATGTGGATTGACTTATGCCTGAAGTGGTTAATTCTCACCTTGACATCTCATAGAACAACTGAATCTCTACCAAGGGTGAATGTGTCCTTCCTCTTAATGTCTAAAAGAAAAGGTTAAAATTCATTGAAGCAAAATGCAACAACCCAAAATGTTGGAGAGGTCGTTTCCACAGTTATTTCATATGACAGTGCTTGGAGTGAAACTACATGACCATGGTGAAGAAGTAAAAACACTTTACCTTGTTCCTCCTGACTGATGTCCTTATGCGTGTTTTGCACAGTTGAGCGTTTTGTGTCTTGTCGTCTGTGTAGGCAACAGCCCTCTTCCCTGGGATAGAACTAGATGATATTTAGACACGTTAATTTGACTTCTCCATTGCTCACATTGATGTGGATATGATTATAATGCTCTGTTTTGTGGGCTTCCCAAGAAAACAATAAATCCCTTACTACTTGTTCGAAATGCAGTAGCACAGATCCTAACAAATACAAGAAAGAGAATATCATTCCTGTTTTGAAAAAACTTCACCGGTCACCTGTATTATCTAGGATAAATTTGAAAGTTCTTTTACTTGTTTTTAAAGCTTTAAGCGACCTAGCACGTCTGTACCTTACTGAATGTCTGTCTTCATATGTTCCTATACGTGACCTGAGATCTGCACATACTGGCCTACTGCAAATACCACATGTGAAATGCAGAAAGAGTGGAGAGGCTGCTTTTTGTTTTTATGCTTCTAAATTATGAAACTCACTTCCACTTTTTATTAGGCAGTCAAGCTCGGTACATTGTTTTAAAAAACATTTGAAAATGTTGCTTTTAGTTAAAGTGGTTCTTTGTTCTTTCTATTTCTGTTTCTTTTTTTAGTTCTCTTTAATTGTTCTTATTTTATTACGACTTTCCTAATTTGTATTTATTTAATTGACATATATGTTGCTTTACTGTATTGCTGTATTTTCCTTTACAACTGAAAGTATTTCTCTCAATTTTAATATTTTATTTTTACGCTTGCTTTTTAAAGCACCAAAGCACTATTTGTATGAAAGGTGCTCTATAAATAAAGTTTATTATTATTCTTTTTAATATTATTATTATACTTTGTTACATTTTTGGTTAGGACAAAGATTCTAGTAGAGCTGGCCTCTTTTACCCCGTTCCAAAAAATTGGAAAACTACCTTCAGAATACACTGACAATGACCATCTACTGTCTCCTCTAACTGTGTATTGTCATCATGCATATCTTGTGTATTATTTATTGTAGTTGGTTCTGTCATTCTGTAAAGAAGCCACCTTTCAAGGCACTATATAAAATAATGTTTGTTATTATTATTTACATTTTTCATCGTCAAATCTGGCGAAGAGTCTTAAGAGAATATCAAAGAACACGTTGCTCTTACCTTTCCATTCCAAGAAATGCCCTCAGCTCGGATTGCAGAGATTGACCTCTCTGTCTCAAATTCTGAGAAACATAGACTCGATTGAAAAATGACCATTTCCCAAGATTCACATAACATCACCAGTCAACATTTGCCACTTGACATCAATAGAAACCATAGAGTACATGACATTTCCAATCAGTTTTCTTTCAAGGTACAATAGCAATCGCCTTGCCAGAAGAGTTATACTGCGGTAGATAAATATTACAAATGTCAGATACACGCAGAGTTGTTTGGATTACTATGAAAAGATTGACAAATATATTTATATTCATTATATTTCTTGGAGTGACAGAGCTAAAGAGAAAAAAATACTTACCTTTATCTCTGCAGACAGGATCGCAAGGGATTCCCTTATACTGGGTTCCTATATAACAAATAATACATTATTCAAAAAACATGATATTTCTCTGTCCATTGGCAGCATAATTGTTTATCATTACAGTTTTAGTTAGCTTTAATTTTGGAAACCCCAAGTAAACATAGTTTGTGCCTTTCTCTGAACTTTTTGGCATTTCAATTCAGTTGTTTGTAAGCTTATTTTACAGTTGCTAGGTTGATGAAGTTCCTGAACTGTGCAGTATTTCTTTTGGGTTTGGTGCGAATCATATTCTAGCGGTTGGGGGAAAAAAGCACAGGTGCCATCCCACCATTAAAGCCTGAAACTTACCTTAGCCGATTCTTCAACTAAACCAGACATGTTAACTAAGTGTTACAGTATGTTTCAAAGTGTGTATTTTAGCAAACACAACTGAAGTTCTGTTGTCTCCTTGGAGACACCTGGAACTGGTGTGATGCTGGTTCTATGACATCATTCGTTCTAAATGTAAATGCAGGTATTGGCACAACATAGTAAATTGATGTAAAGTTATGGATCCATTTATGATTTTCACTCAGTTTGAAAGAGTTCCTGTCGTGTGGTTAAACTTTGTGTTTGTGTTACGGAGGGTTAACTGGGGTTCTGGCTATTAGTTAGGCTTGGTCATTCAGTCATCTGGTTCATGAAATAGGAAGCTAAGAGATCTGTGTTTTAGTTTTACTGTTTGTTTTTGTTCCATAGAATAAGAAATGTTTCATTAATATTAGTAATAGAGTAGCTGTTTCTCTAAACAGTGTTTGTCAGTTTGCACTGCAGGTGTGCCAGGTAGAGACCATTTAAGAACGAAAAAATATGCTGTCATTTACTGCTGTGGCTAATTTCTGTTAACCTTGTCTCTCACTCACTTTGATGAGCAAAATGTTCATACATAAAGCATACATTTCTGATTGGTCAGAAGAGCTTCTTAACATATAAGGTATAAAGAAAGTCAGAAAGTTAGGCACTTAGGTCAGCCTTAGGCAGTTAACCAAGACCATAATCCGATAAGAAGCTATTCCCTTTCATGTTGCTAAATCACATGTAGGATACATGAGTTACACCTCCACTTAAGAGACCTTAAAGAGACCTTGGCCAGCCAGGAGTGTGGAAAACCGTAAAACAGTTCTTGAGGACCTAATTGTTAACTCTTAACAGGCAAAGGTTCCTTCAGTCCTATGAGAAATATTTTAGAATTGAACTAAAGTGTGTTTCCGATACAGGAGCATATGTCTGTCAGGGCCTGTTGGAGAGGCCCTGCGTGAGAACCCCTGGCTGCAGTTCCACATCCCCCTGAAAGTAAATAGAGCCATAAGCATGGAGCTAAGGACACTGCTCCAGGACATGCTGGCTGTCGATCCTGACCAGCGACCAGAAGCCATCCAGCTGAAGAAGGAAGTCAGGCAAGCCATGGCACGAGAGAAAACATCTTTGTAGTGACTGATAGCAAGATGTCCGTGACTAAGGGCAATTCTTCTGAGCTAAGTCTGATTTCATTTTTATGTCCCGAAAGGCCACTGCCTTTGTGCTGTAGATTTCTGATTTAGACGGGCATTTCTATGGACAACTTTGACTTTTCTGTGGGTCCAATGAAAATATTTTTTTTTACTTATTCTTTGCTACAGTTTTCGAAAGTTTAAAGACA
Organism: Lepisosteus oculatus; assembly: GCF_040954835.1. Classification (NCBI taxonomy): domain Eukaryota; kingdom Metazoa; phylum Chordata; class Actinopteri; order Semionotiformes; family Lepisosteidae; genus Lepisosteus; species Lepisosteus oculatus. The sequence goes on from NC_090713.1 coordinate 1,660,441, forward strand.
TTCACTGAGCTGACGATAAAGGAAAAGTTTCATCTTTCACCTCTTCGAAGGTAGGCCGGTCAGAGGTACAATATATGTCTTCATGTCTTCATCCTCCATGTTTGTAACTACAGGTTTCACAGTGTTGAGCTAAGACACAAAAACACCTACAAGTGGCAGTTCAAAATGTATCAAATGTATAAACCTGGGCTGAAAAAGTGTGTACAGTATATACTCTGTGTAGGTCTGATAAAAGTATTCGAGTCAAAGTCTCATATGGATACAAATTCTCATGATTTTGTATTGTGTGTTTTTTCTCTGTTCTGCTTTATTGAAAGAAATCAGATGCTCTTCCTGAAACTTACCTTAGCTGATTCTTCAGCTAAACCAGACAGACATCTGAAATTCTCAAATATTATCAAATCTTGTTGGTGCAGAGGTGGTGGAGCCCATTACCAACAGACTCACAGCTGAAATTGCTGTGAAAAGGTCTTCTACCAAATATTAACATGTGGGTGAAAATGTATACAATTGTAATATTTCCTTTTTTCCCATTGAAAGTATAACATATGTGGTGTGAGAAAGAGGTCCTCATTTAATTGCATGAAACTCTGGCACTGGCGCAACAAACTGAACAAAGTTCAAGGGGGTATACGCTTTCTGTAGACACTTTATTTCCTCTTTTTCCATACTCTAAGAAATGATTTGGGAAACCTGTGGGACACTGGAGGTCATTATACATGAGCCTCTTTCTGCACCTTTTAAGCCATTGAAACCTAGTTGCCTTGTTACAAGGTCTAATATTACAGTAGGTGTGGTTTCCGTCTCCTAATTTCTGAGAATGATCAAATTGGGGAATAAATTGTAGGGAATACCACTCTTGCACTTCTAAGAAAAGACTATCTCAAATGAAACTCGCTATAGAAAGACATCTTGTTGAAAAATTCTTTATTTTTTGTCATTTCTAAAGAAAAAACATTCATCAAGTCCTTCACAAATGTTTTGTTTGTGACTTTCTCTGTTGTTCCCTTTCACACTCAACTGAACTATGTGTTATGTCTTGTAAACGTAATCATACATTTCACTTAGGTGTGTGGGTTAACACAAACCCATATTGTATGAAACATTCAGTTTTTCATTCCCGTTTTTTCTAACAATTGCATCCATGCTAGGACTACAGTAAACAACACTTTTTACGAAAGTAAATGAAATTGTTCATTAAACAAGACAAATTGTTTTTAATGTATGCAATACGACGACACTAAAAACAACACTGAAACTTTTTATTGAATACTGTACGAGATTGTGCATATTCAATGGATTTCTCCTGGTGCTTTTTTTCATCAGTCTTTTCATATTCTTGTTCTCTACTCAGGTGTCTCCTGTTCCTGTGGTGATGTCTGCTGTACACACATGGTATCATACACTTGAGCAAAGTGTGATACCACCGTTTGTTCTTCTCCTAAAATAAAGATGAACATTGACAAAAGTCAGAAGCACTCTTTTCTTTGACAGACGAACAAACAATGCAAGAATAACCATACTCTCTGTTCCTTACTCATTTCTACCTACCTGTTTGACCACTTTGTCTGCTTCAGTCAGGACAGGGTGCTGGGGCTGACTCTGAGCAATCTGAGAAGAGCTCTCTGTGATCTTCTCCCCTACAGTGGCTACATTGTACTCTGTTTGAAATCCAGGTATCGCCTCCGGTAAGTTCCTCGGTCCTTTTTGGGACTTGAAAGGGTAGAATCATTTTGTGACTACATTTCATTGTCATGCACTGATATGTTCTGGTTTGTGTTCGATTACTGCAGGCGTTCAAGTACTTTCTTTTTGTTCTAGATTGGCAGTGTTTGAGATGGTAGGAACTTGTCATATTCTCAACTTATTTTCTCTATGAGACTCTGAATGCTCTGTAAACATACTATTTTAGCAATTCTTAGAAATCTGAAAGCAGTGTTACCTGTATCATTTTTTGTCTTGGTAGTAGTATTGCAGCTCCAACATCAGCACTTAAGTAATGGTTTGTGATGTTACTTGTCCTTGGAGTTAGTATACTCCTGAGAAGTCAAGAGAAATCTTACGTAAGCATTAATTATGTTTCACTTTTGAAAGCAAAGTACGTGTCAAGTACTTTGAAGGCATTTGTTGATACTTTTAAGCACTTTCGTTGATTATTATTATCCTTCAATTAGTTATTACAAGTCCAACATTCTCTACATGATCTCACTCCATATTCAGAATGTGGGAATACAATTGTTTTAAGGAAATGCCACTGAATAGATAGTAGCTGCACTCTACAAAGATGAATTTGCTAATTAATCAGTCAGGGACACAGCTTATACTTCAGTAGTCTTAGATCATGTAATGATGATTATTGTACTTTATAACTAGCAAAATCCCCATATCCTGTTCATTGCCCCTTTTTCAGTTATGTGGATTGACTTATCCCTGAAGTGGTTAATTCTCACCTTGACATCTCATAGAACAACTGAATCTCTACCAAGGGTAAATGTGTCCTTCCTCTTGATGTCTAAAAGAAAACGTTAAAATTCACTGAAGCAAAATGCAACAACCCAAAACGTTGGGGAGGTCGTTTCCACAGTTATTTCATATGACAGTGCTTGGAGTGAAACTACATGACCATGGTGAAGAAGAAAAAACACTTTACCTTGTTCCTCCTGACTGATGTCCTTATGCGTGTTTTGCACAGTTGAGCGTTTTGTGTCTTGTCGTCTGTGTAGGCAACAGCCCTCTTCCCTGGGATAGAACTAGATGATATTTAGACACGTTAATTTGACTTCTCCATTGCTCACATTGATGTGGATATGATTATAATGCTCGGTTTTGTGGGCTTCCCAAGAAAACAATAAATCCCTTACTACTTGTTCGAAATGCAGTAGCACAGATCCTAACAACTACAAGAAAGAGAATATCATTCCTGTTTTGAAAAAACTTCACTGGTCACCTGTATTATCTAGGATAAATTTGAAAGTTCTTTTACTTGTTTTTAAAGCTTTAAGCGACCTAGCACGTCTGTACCTTACTGAATGTCTGTCTTCATATGTTCCTATACGTGACCTGAGATCTGCACATACTGGCCTACTGCAAATACCACATGTGAAATGCAGAAAGAGTGGAGAGGCTGCTTTTTGTTTTTATGCTTCCAAATTATGAAACTCACTTCCACTTTTTATTAGGCAGTCAAGCTCGGTACATTGTTTTAAAAAACATTTGAAAATGTTGCTTTTAGTTAAAGTGGTTCTTTGTTCTTTCTATTTCTGTTTCTTTTTTTAGTTCTCTTTAATTGTTCTTATTTTATTACGACTTTCCTAATTTGTATTTATTTAATTGACATGTATGTTGCTTTACTGTATTGCTGTATTTTCCTTTGCAACTGAAAGTATATCTCTCAATTTTAATATTTTATTTTTACGCTTGCTTTTTAAAGCACCAAAGCACTATTTGTATGAAAGGTGCTCTATAGATAAAGTTTATCATTATTATTTTTAATATTATTATTATACTTTGTTACATTTTTGGTTAGGACAAAGATTCTAGTAGAGGTGGCCTCTTTTACCCCGTTCCAAAAAATTGGAAAACTACCTTCAGAATACACTGACAATGACCATCTACTGTCTCCTCTAACTGTGTATTGTCATCATGCAAATCTTGTGTATTATTTATTGTAGTTGGTTTTGTCATTCTGTAAAGAAGCAACCTTTCAAGGCACTATATAAAATCATGTTTGTTATTATTATTTACATTTTTCATTGTAAAATCTGGCGAAGAGTCTTAAGAGAATAACAAAGAACACGTTGCTCTTACCTTTCCATTCCAAGAAATGCCCTCAGCTCGGATTGCAGAGATTGACCTCTCTGTCTCAAATTCTGAGAAACATAGACTCGATTGAAAAATGACCATTTCCTAAGATTCACATAACATCACCAGTCAACATTTGCCACTTGACATCAATAGAAACCATAGAGTACATGACATTTCCAATCAGTTTTCTTTCAAGGTACAATACCAATCGCCTTGCCAGAAGAGTTATACTGCGGTAGATAAATATTACAAATGTCAGATACACGCAGAGTTGTTTGGATTACTATGAAAAGATTGGCAAATATATTTATGTTCATTATATTTCTTGGAGTGAAAGAGCTAAAGAGAAAAAAATTCTTACCTTTATCTCTGCAGACAGGATCGCAAGGGATTCCCTTATACTGGGTTCCTATATAACAAATAATACATTATTCAAAAAACATGATATTTCTCTGTCCATTGGCAGCATGATTGTTTATCATTACAGTTTTAGTTAGCTTTAATTTTGTAAACCCCAAGTAAACATAGTTTGTGCCTTTCTCTGAACTTTTTGGCATTTCAATTCAGTTGTTTGTAAGCTTATTTTACAGTTGCTAGGTTGATGAAGTTCCTGAACTGTGCAGTATTTCTTTTGGGTTTGGTGCGAATCATATTCTAGCAGTTGGGGGAAAAAAGCACAGGTGCCATCCCACCATTAAACCCTGAAACTTACCTTAGCCGATTCTTCAACTAAACCAGACATGTTAACTAAGTGTTACAGTATGTTTCAAAGTGTGTATTTTAGCAAACACAACTGAAGTTCTGTTGTCTCCTTGGAGACGCCTGGAACTGGTGTGATGCTGGTTCTATGACATCATTCGTTCTAAATGTAAATGCAGGTATTGGCACAACATAGTAAATTGATGTAAAGTTATGGATCCATTTATGATTTTCACTCAGTTTGAAAGAGTTCCTGTCGTGAGGTTAAACTTTGTGTTACGGAGGGTTAACTGGGGTTCTGGCTACTAGTTAGGCTTGGTCATCCAGTCATCTGGTTCATGAAATAGGAAGCTAAGAGATCTGTGTTTTAGTTTTACTGTTTGTTTTTGTTCCATAGAATAAGAAATGTTTCATTAATATTAGTAATAGAGTAGCTGTTTCTCTAAACAGTGTGTGTCAGTTTGCACTGCAGGTGTGCCAGGTAGAGACCATTTAAGAACCCAAAAATATGCTGTCATTTACTGCCGTGGCTAATTTCTGTTAACCTTGTCTCTCACTCACTTTGATGAGCAAAATGTTCATACATAAAGCATACATTTCTGATTGGTCAGAAGAAGCTTCTTAACATATAAGGTATAAAGAAAGTCAGAAAGTTAGGCACTTAGGTCAGCCTTAGGCAGTTAACCAAGACCATAATCCGATAAGAAGCTATTCCCTTTCATGTTGCTAAATCACATGTAGGATACATGAGTTACACCTCCACTTAAGAGACCTTAAAGAGACCTTGGCCAGCCAGGAGTGTAGAAAACCGTAAAACAGTTCTTGAGGACCTAATTGTTAACTCTTAACAGGCAAAGGTTCCTTCAGTCCTATGAGAAATATTTTAGAATTGAACTAAAGTGTGTTTCCGATACAGGAGCATATGTCTGTCAGGGCCTGTTGGAGAGGCCCTGCATGAGAACCCCTGGCTGCAGTTCCACATCCCCCTGAAAGTAAATAGAGCCATAAGCACGGAGCTAAGGACACTGCTCCAGGAGATGCTGGCTGTCGATCCTGACCAGCGACCAGAAGCCATCCAGCAGAAGAAGCAAGTCAGGCAAGCCATGGCACGAGAGAAAACATCTTTGTAGTGACTGATAGCAAGATGTCCGTGACCAAGGGCAATTCGTCTGAGTAAAGTCTGATTTCATTTTTATGTCCCGAAAGGCCACTGCCTTTGTGCTGTAGATTTCTGATTTAGACGGGCATTTCTATGGACAACTTTGACTTTTCTGTGGGTCCAATGAAAATAAGTTTTTTAACTTATTCTTTGTTACAGTTTTCGAAAGTTTAAAGACATTCACTGAGTTGACGATAAAGGAAAAGTTTCATCTTTCACCTCTTGGAAGGTAGGCCGGTCAGAGGTACAATATATGTCTTCATGTCTTCATCCTCCATGTTTGTAACTACAGGTTTCACAGTGTTGAGCTAAGACACAAAAACACCTAAAATTGGCAGTTCCAAATGTATCAAACGTATAAACCTGGGCTGAAAAAGTGTGTACAGTATATACTCTGTGTAGGTCTGATAAAAGTATTCGAGTCAAAGTGTCATATGGATACAAATTCTCATGATTTTGTATTGTGTGTTTTTTCTCTGTTCTGCTTTATTGAAAGAAATCAGATGCTCTTCCTGAAACTTACCTTAGCTGATTCTTCAGCTAAACCAGACAGACTTCTGAAATTCTCAAATATTATCAAATCTTGTTGGTGCAGAGGTGGTGGAGCCCATTACCAACAGACTCACAGCTGAAATTGCTGTGAAAAGGTCTTCTACCAAATATTAACATGTGGGTGAAAATGTATACAATTGTAATATTTCCTTTTTTCCCATTGAAATTATAACATATGTGGTGTGAGAAAGAGGTCCTCATTTAATTGCATGAAACTCTGGCACTGGCGCAACAAACTGAACAAAGTTCAAGGGGGTATACGCTTTCTGTAGACACTTTATTTCCTCTTTTTCCATACTCTAAGAAATGATTTGGGAAACCTGTGGGACACTGGAGGTCATTATACATGAGCCTCTTTCTGCACCTTTTAAGCCATTGAAACCTAGTTGCCTTGTTACAAGGTCTAATATTACAGTAGGTGTGGTTTCCGTCTCCTAATTTCTGAGAATGATCAAATTGGGGAATAAGTTGTAGGGAATACCACTCTTGCACTTCTAAGAAAAGACTATCTCAAATGAAACTCGCTATAGAAAGACATCTTGTTGAAAAATTCTTTATTTTTTGTCATTTCTAAAGAAAAAACATTCATCAAGTCCTTCACAAATGTTTTGTTTGTGACTTTCTCTGTTGTTCCCTTTCACACTCAACTGAACTATGTGTTATGTCTTGTAAACGTAATCAAACATTTCACTTAGGTGTGTGGGTTAACACAAACCCATATTGTATGAAACATTCAGTTTTTCATTCCCGTTTTTTCTAACAATTGCATCCATGCTAGGACTACAGTAAACAACACTTTTTACTAAAGTAAATGAAATTGTTCATTAAACAAGACACATTGTTTTAAATGTATGCAATACGACGACACTAAAAACAACACTGAAACTTTTCATTGAAATACTGGACGAGATTGTTCATATTCAATGGATTTCTCCTGGTGCTTTTTTTCATCAGTCTTTTCATATTCTTGTTCTCTACTCAGGTGTCTCCTGTTCCTTTGGTGATGTCTGCTGTACACACATGGTATCATACACTTGAGCAAAGTGTGATACCACCGTTTGTTCTTCTCCTAAAATAAAGATGAACATTGACAAAAGTCAGAAGCACTCTTTTCTTTGACAGACGAACAAAACAATGCAAAAATAACCATACTCTCTGTTCCTTACTCATTTCTACCTACCTGTTTGACCACTTTGTCTGCTTCAGTCAGGACAGGGTGCTGGGGCTGACTCTGAGCAATCTGAGAAGAGCTCTCTGTGATCTTCTCCCCTACAGTGGCTACATTGTACTCTGTTTGAAATCCAGGTATCGCCTCCGGTAAGTTCCTCGGTCCTTTTTGGGACTTGAAAGGGTAGAATCATTTTGTGACTACATTTCCTTGTCATGCACTGATATGTTCTGGTTTGTGTTCGATTACTGCAGGCGTTCAAGTACTTTCTTTTTGTTCTAGATTGGCAGTGTTTGAGATGGTAGGAACTTGTCATATTCTCAACTCTGAATGCTCTGTAAACATACTATTTTAGCAATTCTTAGAAATCTGAAAGCAGTGTTACCTGTATCATTTTTTGTCTTGGTAGTAGTATTGCAGCTCCAACATCAGCACTTAAATAATGGTTTGTGATGTTACTTGTCCTTGGAGTTAGTATACTCCTGAGAAGTCAAGAGAAATCTTACGTAAGCATTAATTATGTTTCACTTTTGAAAGCAAAGTACGTGTCAAGTACTTTGAAGGCATTTGTTGATACTTTTAAGCACTTTCGTTGATTATTATTATCCTTCAATTAGTTATTACAAGTCCAACATTCTCTACATGATCTCACTCCATATTCAGAATGTGGGAATACAATTGTTTTAAGGAAATGCCACTGAATAGATAGTAGCTGCACTCTACAAAGATGAATTTGCTAATTAATCAGTCAGGGACACAGCTTATACTTCAGTAGTCTTAGATCATGTAATGATGATTATTGTACTTTATAACTAGCAAAATCCCCATATCCTGTTCATTGCCCCTTTTTCAGTCATGTGGATTGACTTATCCCTGAAGTGGTTAATTCTCACCTTGACATCTCATAGAACAACTGAATCTTTACCAAGGGTGAATGTGTCTTTCCTCTTAATGTCTAAAAGAAAAGGTTAAAATTCATTGAAGCAAAATGCAACAACCCAAAATGTTGGGGAGGTCGTTTCCACAGTTATTTCATATGACAGTGCTTGGAGTGAAACTACATGACCATGGTGAAGAAGAAAAAACACTTTACCTTGTTCCTCCTGACTGATGTCCTTATGCGTGTTTTGCACAGTTGAGCGTTTTGTGTCTTGTCGTCTGTGTAGGCAACAGCCCTCTTCCCTGGGATAGAACTAGATGATATTTAGACACGTTAATTTGACTTCTCCATTGCTCAAATTGATGTGGATAGGATTATAATGCTCTGTTTTGTGGGCTTCCCAAGAAAACAATAAATCCCTTACTACTTGTTCGAAATGCAGTAGCACAGATCCTAATAAATACAAGAAAGAGAATATCATTCCTGTTTTGAAAAAGCTTCACTGGTCACCTGTATTATCTAGGATAAATTTGAAAGTTATTTTACTTGTTTTTAAAGCTTTAAGCGACCTAGCACGTCTGTACCTTACTGAATGTCTGTCTTCCTATGTTCCTATACGTGACCTGAGATCTGCACATACTGGCCTACTGCAAATACCACATGTGAAATGCAGAAAGAGTGGAGAGGCTGCTTTTTGTTTTTATGCTTCTAAATTATGAAACTCACTTCCACTTTTTATGAGGCAGTCAAGCTCGGTACATTGTTTTAAAAAACATTTGAAAATGTTGCTTTTAGTTAAAGTGGTTCTTTGTTCTTTCTGTTTCTTTTTTAAGTTCTCTTTAATTGTTCTTATTTTGTTACGACTTTCCTAATTTTTATTTATTTAATTGACATGTATGTTGCTTTACTGTATTGCTGTATTTTCTTTTACAACTGAAAGTATATCTCTCAATTTTAATATTTTATTTTTACGCTTGGTTTTTAAAGCACCAAAGCACTATTTGTATGAAAGGTGCTCTATAAATAAAGTTTATTATTATTATTTTTAATATTATTATTATACTTTGTTACATTTTTGGTTAGGACAAAGATTCTAGTAGAGGTGGCCTCTTTTACCCCGTTCCAAAAAATTGGAAAACTACCTTCAGAATACACTGACAATGACCATCTACTGTCTCCTCTAACTGTGTATTGTCATCATACATATCTTGTGTATTATTTATTGTAGTTGGTTTTGTCATTGTGTAAAGAAGCCACCTTTCAAGGCACTATATAAAATAATGTTTGTTATTATTATTTACATTTTTCATCGTCAAATCTGGCAAAGAGTCTTAAGAGAATATCAAAGAACACGTTGCTCTTACCTTTCCATTCCAAGAAATGCCCTCAGCTCGGATTGCAGAGATTGACCTCTCTGTCTCAAATTCTGAGAAACATAGACTCGATTGAAAAATGACCATTTCCTAAGATTCACATAACATCACCAGTCAACATTTGCCACTTGACATCAATAGAAACCATAGAGTACATGACATTTCCAATCAGTTTTCTTTCAAGGTACAATACCAATCGCCTTGCCAGAAGAGTTATACTGCGGTAGATAAATATTACAAATGTCAGATGCACGCAGAGTTGTTTGGATTACTATGAAAAGATTGGCAAATATATTTATGTTCATTATATTTCTTGGAGTGACAGAGCTAAAGAGAAAAAAATTCTTACCTTTATCTCTGCAGACAGGATCGCAAGGGATTCCCTTATACTGGGTTCCTATATAACAAATAATACATTATTCAAAAAAGATGATATTTCTCTGTCCATTGGCAGCATGATTGTTTATCATTACAGTTTTAGTTAGCTTTAATTTTGTAAACCCCAAGTAAACATAGTTTGTGCCTTTCTCTGAACTTTTTGGCATTTCAATTCAGTTGTTTGTAAGCTTATTTTACAGTTGCTAGGTTGATGAAGTTCCTGAACTGTGCAGTATTTCTTTTGGGTTTGGTGCGAATCATATTCTAGCAGTTGGGGGAAAAAAGCACAGGTGCCATCCCACCATTAAACCCTGAAACTTACCTTAGCCGATTCTTCAACTAAACCAGACATGTTAACTAAGTGTTACAGTATGTTTCAAAGTGTGTATTTTAGCAAACACAACTGAAGTTCTGTTGTCTCCTTGGAGACGCCTGGAACTGGTGTGATGCTGGTTCTATGACATCATTCGTTCTAAATGTAAATGCAGGTATTGGCACAACATAGTAAATTGATGTAAAGTTATGGATCCATTTATGATTTTCACTCAGTTTGAAAGAGTTCCTGTCGTGAGGTTAAACTTTGTGTTACGGAGGGTTAACTGGGGTTCTGGCTACTAGTTAGGCTTGGTCATCCAGTCATCTGGTTCATGAAATAGGAAGCTAAGAGATCTGTGTTTTAGTTTTACTGTTTGTTTTTGTTCCATAGAATAAGAAATGTTTCATTAAAATTAGTAATAGAGTAGCTGTTTCTCTAAACAGTGTGTGTCAGTTTGCACTGCAGGTGTGCCAGGTAGAGACCATTTAAGAACCCAAAAATATGCTGTCATTTACTGCCGTGGCTAATTTCTGTTAACCTTGTCTCTCACTCACTTTGATGAGCAAAATGTTCATACATAAAGCATACATTTCTGATTGGTCAGAAGAAGCTTCTTAACATATAAGGTATAAAGAAAGTCAGAAAGTTAGGCACTTAGGTCAGCCTTAGGCAGTTAACCAAGACCATAATCCGATAAGAAGCTATTCCCTTTCATGTTGCTAAATCACATGTAGGATACATGAGTTACACCTCCACTTAAGAGACCTTAAAGAGACCTTGGCCAGCCAGGAGTGTAGAAAACCGTAAAACAGTTCTTGAGGACCTAATTGTTAACTCTTAACAGGCAAAGGTTCCTTCAGTCCTATGAGAAATATTTTAGAATTGAACTAAAGTGTGTTTCCGATACAGGAGCATATGTCTGTCAGGGCCTGTTGGAGAGGCCCTGCATGAGAACCCCTGGCTGCAGTTCCACATCCCCCTGAAAGTAAATAGAGCCATAAGCACGGAGCTAAGGACACTGCTCCAGGAGATGCTGGCTGTCGATCCTGACCAGCGACCAGAAGCCATCCAGCAGAAGAAGCAAGTCAGGCAAGCCATGGCACGAGAGAAAACATCTTTGTAGTGACTGATAGCAAGATGTCCGTGACCAAGGGCAATTCGTCTGAGTAAAGTCTGATTTCATTTTTATGTCCCGAAAGGCCACTGCCTTTGTGCTGTAGATTTCTGATTTAGACGGGCATTTCTATGGACAACTTTGACTTTTCTGTGGGTCCAATGAAAATAAGTTTTTTAACTTATTCTTTGTTACAGTTTTCGAAAGTTTAAAGACATTCACTGAGTTGACGATAAAGGAAAAGTTTCATCTTTCACCTCTTGGAAGGTAGGCCGGTCAGAGGTACAATATATGTCTTCATGTCTTCATCCTCCATGTTTGTAACTACAGGTTTCACAGTGTTGAGCTAAGACACAAAAACACCTAAAATTGGCAGTTCCAAATGTATCAAACGTATAAACCTGGGCTGAAAAAGTGTGTACAGTATATACTCTGTGTAGGTCTGATAAAAGTATTCGAGTCAAAGTGTCATATGGATACAAATTCTCATGATTTTGTATTGTGTGTTTTTTCTCTGTTCTGCTTTATTGAAAGAAATCAGATGCTCTTCCTGAAACTTACCTTAGCTGATTCTTCAGCTAAACCAGACAGACTTCTGAAATTCTCAAATATTATCAAATCTTGTTGGTGCAGAGGTGGTGGAGCCCATTACCAACAGACTCACAGCTGAAATTGCTGTGAAAAGGTCTTCTACCAAATATTAACATGTGGGTGAAAATGTATACAATTGTAATATTTCCTTTTTTCCCATTGAAATTATAACATATGTGGTGTGAGAAAGAGGTCCTCATTTAATTGCATGAAACTCTGGCACTGGCGCAACAAACTGAACAAAGTTCAAGGGGGTATACGCTTTCTGTAGACACTTTATTTCCTCTTTTTCCATACTCTAAGAAATGATTTGGGAAACCTGTGGGACACTGGAGGTCATTATACATGAGCCTCTTTCTGCACCTTTTAAGCCATTGAAACCTAGTTGCCTTGTTACAAGGTCTAATATTACAGTAGGTGTGGTTTCCGTCTCCTAATTTCTGAGAATGATCAAATTGGGGAATAAGTTGTAGGGAATACCACTCTTGCACTTCTAAGAAAAGACTATCTCAAATGAAACTCGCTATAGAAAGACATCTTGTTGAAAAATTCTTTATTTTTTGTCATTTCTAAAGAAAAAACATTCATCAAGTCCTTCACAAATGTTTTGTTTGTGACTTTCTCTGTTGTTCCCTTTCACACTCAACTGAACTATGTGTTATGTCTTGTAAACGTAATCAAACATTTCACTTAGGTGTGTGGGTTAACACAAACCCATATTGTATGAAACATTCAGTTTTTCATTCCCGTTTTTTCTAACAATTGCATCCATGCTAGGACTACAGTAAACAACACTTTTTACTAAAGTAAATGAAATTGTTCATTAAACAAGACACATTGTTTTAAATGTATGCAATACGACGACACTAAAAACAACACTGAAACTTTTCATTGAAATACTGGACGAGATTGTTCATATTCAATGGATTTCTCCTGGTGCTTTTTTTCATCAGTCTTTTCATATTCTTGTTCTCTACTCAGGTGTCTCCTGTTCCTTTGGTGATGTCTGCTGTACACACATGGTATCATACACTTGAGCAAAGTGTGATACCACCGTTTGTTCTTCTCCTAAAATAAAGATGAACATTGACAAAAGTCAGAAGCACTCTTTTCTTTGACAGACGAACAAAACAATGCAAAAATAACCATACTCTCTGTTCCTTACTCATTTCTACCTACCTGTTTGACCACTTTGTCTGCTTCAGTCAGGACAGGGTGCTGGGGCTGACTCTGAGCAATCTGAGAAGAGCTCTCTGTGATCTTCTCCCCTACAGTGGCTACATTGTACTCTGTTTGAAATCCAGGTATCGCCTCCGGTAAGTTCCTCGGTCCTTTTTGGGACTTGAAAGGGTAGAATCATTTTGTGACTACATTTCCTTGTCATGCACTGATATGTTCTGGTTTGTGTTCGATTACTGCAGGCGTTCAAGTACATTCTTTTTGTTCTAGATTGGCAGTGTTTGAGATGGTAGGAACTTGTCATATTCTCAACTCTGAATGCTCTGTAAACATACTATTTTAGCAATTCTTAGAAATCTGAAAGCAGTGTTACCTGTATCATTTTTTGTCTTGGTAGTAGTATTGCAGCTCCAACATCAGCACTTAAATAATGGTTTGTGATGTTACTTGTCCTTGGAGTTAGTATACTCCTGAGAAGTCAAGAGAAATCTTACGTAAGCATTAATTATGTTTCACTTTTGAAAGCAAAGTACGTGTCAAGTACTTTGAAGGCATTTGTTGATACTTTTAAGCACTTTCGTTGATTATTATTATCCTTCAATTAGTTATTACAAGTCCAACATTCTCTACATGATCTCACTCCATATTCAGAATGTGGGAATACAATTGTTTTAAGGAAATGCCACTGAATAGATAGTAGCTGCACTCTACAAAGATGAATTTGCTAATTAATCAGTCAGGGACACAGCTTATACTTCAGTAGTCTTAGATCATGTAATGATGATTATTGTACTTTATAACTAGCAAAATCCCCATATCCTGTTCATTGCCCCTTTTTCAGTCATGTGGATTGACTTATCCCTGAAGTGGTTAATTCTCACCTTGACATCTCATAGAACAACTGAATCTTTACCAAGGGTGAATGTGTCTTTCCTCTTAATGTCTAAAAGAAAAGGTTAAAATTCATTGAAGCAAAATGCAACAACCCAAAATGTTGGGGAGGTCGTTTCCACAGTTATTTCATATGACAGTGCTTGGAGTGAAACTACATGACCATGGTGAAGAAGAAAAAACACTTTACCTTGTTCCTCCTGACTGATGTCCTTATGCGTGTTTTGCACAGTTGAGCGTTTTGTGTCTTGTCGTCTGTGTAGGCAACAGCCCTCTTCCCTGGGATAGAACTAGATGATATTTAGACACGTTAATTTGACTTCTCCATTGCTCAAATTGATGTGGATAGGATTATAATGCTCTGTTTTGTGGGCTTCCCAAGAAAACAATAAATCCCTTACTACTTGTTCGAAATGCAGTAGCACAGATCCTAATAAATACAAGAAAGAGAATATCATTCCTGTTTTGAAAAAGCTTCACTGGTCACCTGTATTATCTAGGATAAATTTGAAAGTTATTTTACTTGTTTTTAAAGCTTTAAGCGACCTAGCACGTCTGTACCTTACTGAATGTCTGTCTTCCTATGTTCCTATACGTGACCTGAGATCTGCACATACTGGCCTACTGCAAATACCACATGTGAAATGCAGAAAGAGTGGAGAGGCTGCTTTTTGTTTTTATGCTTCTAAATTATGAAACTCACTTCCACTTTTTATGAGGCAGTCAAGCTCGGTACATTGTTTTAAAAAACATTTGAAAATGTTGCTTTTAGTTAAAGTGGTTCTTTGTTCTTTCTGTTTCTTTTTTTAGTTCTCTTTAATTGTTCTTATTTTGTTACGACTTTCCTAATTTTTATTTATTTAATTGACATGTATGTTGCTTTACTGTATTGCTGTATTTTCTTTTACAACTGAAAGTATATCTCTCAATTTTAATATTTTATTTTTACGCTTGGTTTTTAAAGCACCAAAGCACTATTTGTATGAAAGGTGCTCTATAAATAAAGTTTATTATTATTATTTTTAATATTATTATTATACTTTGTTACATTTTTGGTTAGGACAAAGATTCTAGTAGAGGTGGCCTCTTTTACCCCGTTCCAAAAAATTGGAAAACTACCTTCAGAATACACTGACAATGACCATCTACTGTCTCCTCTAACTGTGTATTGTCATCATACATATCTTGTGTATTATTTATTGTAGTTGGTTTTGTCATTGTGTAAAGAAGCCACCTTTCAAGGCACTATATAAAATAATGTTTGTTATTATTATTTACATTTTTCATCGTCAAATCTGGCAAAGAGTCTTAAGAGAATATCAAAGAACACGTTGCTCTTACCTTTCCATTCCAAGAAATGCCCTCAGCTCGGATTGCAGAGATTGACCTCTCTGTCTCAAATTCTGAGAAACATAGACTCGATTGAAAAATGACCATTTCCTAAGATTCACATAACATCACCAGTCAACATTTGCCACTTGACATCAATAGAAACCATAGAGTACATGACATTTCCAATCAGTTTTCTTTCAAGGTACAATACCAATCGCCTTGCCAGAAGAGTTATACTGCGGTAGATAAATATTACAAATGTCAGATGCACGCAGAGTTGTTTGGATTACTATGAAAAGATTGGCAAATATATTTATGTTCATTATATTTCTTGGAGTGACAGAGCTAAAGAGAAAAAAATTCTTACCTTTATCTCTGCAGACAGGATCGCAAGGGATTCCCTTATACTGGGTTCCTATATAACAAATAATACATTATTCAAAAAAGATGATATTTCTCTGTCCATTGGCAGCATGATTGTTTATCATTACAGTTTTAGTTAGCTTTAATTTTGTAAACCCCAAGTAAACATAGTTTGTGCCTTTCTCTGAACTTTTTGGCATTTCAATTCAGTTGTTTGTAAGCTTATTTTACAGTTGCTAGGTTGATGAAGTTCCTGAACTGTGCAGTATTTCTTTTGGGTTTGGTGCGAATCATATTCTAGCAGTTGGGGGAAAAAAGCACAGGTGCCATCCCACCATTAAACCCTGAAACTTACCTTAGCCGATTCTTCAACTAAACCAGACATGTTAACTAAGTGTTACAGTATGTTTCAAAGTGTGTATTTTAGCAAACACAACTGAAGTTCTGTTGTCTCCTTGGAGACGCCTGGAACTGGTGTGATGCTGGTTCTATGACATCATTCGTTCTAAATGTAAATGCAGGTATTGGCACAACATAGTAAATTGATGTAAAGTTATGGATCCATTTATGATTTTCACTCAGTTTGAAAGAGTTCCTGTCGTGAGGTTAAACTTTGTGTTACGGAGGGTTAACTGGGGTTCTGGCTACTAGTTAGGCTTGGTCATCCAGTCATCTGGTTCATGAAATAGGAAGCTAAGAGATCTGTGTTTTAGTTTTACTGTTTGTTTTTGTTCCATAGAATAAGAAATGTTTCATTAAAATTAGTAATAGAGTAGCTGTTTCTCTAAACAGTGTGTGTCAGTTTGCACTGCAGGTGTGCCAGGTAGAGACCATTTAAGAACCCAAAAATATGCTGTCATTTACTGCCGTGGCTAATTTCTGTTAACCTTGTCTCTCACTCACTTTGATGAGCAAAATGTTCATACATAAAGCATACATTTCTGATTGGTCAGAAGAAGCTTCTTAACATATAAGGTATAAAGAAAGTCAGAAAGTTAGGCACTTAGGTCAGCCTTAGGCAGTTAACCAAGACCATAATCCGATAAGAAGCTATTCCCTTTCATGTTGCTAAATCACATGTAGGATACATGAGTTACACCTCCACTTAAGAGACCTTAAAGAGACCTTGGCCAGCCAGGAGTGTAGAAAACCGTAAAACAGTTCTTGAGGACCTAATTGTTAACTCTTAACAGGCAAAGGTTCCTTCAGTCCTATGAGAAATATTTTAGAATTGAACTAAAGTGTGTTTCCGATACAGGAGCATATGTCTGTCAGGGCCTGTTGGAGAGGCCCTGCATGAGAACCCCTGGCTGCAGTTCCACATCCCCCTGAAAGTAAATAGAGCCATAAGCACGGAGCTAAGGACACTGCTCCAGGAGATGCTGGCTGTCGATCCTGACCAGCGACCAGAAGCCATCCAGCAGAAGAAGCAAGTCAGGCAAGCCATGGCACGAGAGAAAACATCTTTGTAGTGACTGATAGCAAGATGTCCGTGACCAAGGGCAATTCGTCTGAGTAAAGTCTGATTTCATTTTTATGTCCCGAAAGGCCACTGCCTTTGTGCTGTAGATTTCTGATTTAGACGGGCATTTCTATGGACAACTTTGACTT
The DNA here is from genome assembly GCF_040954835.1 of Lepisosteus oculatus. Taxonomy (NCBI): domain Eukaryota; kingdom Metazoa; phylum Chordata; class Actinopteri; order Semionotiformes; family Lepisosteidae; genus Lepisosteus; species Lepisosteus oculatus. The sequence goes on from NC_090713.1 coordinate 1,677,851, forward strand.
TTCTGTGGGTCCAATGAAAATAAGTTTTTTAACTTATTCTTTGTTACAGTTTTCGAAAGTTTAAAGACATTCACTGAGTTGACGATAAAGGAAAAGTTTCATCTTTCACCTCTTGGAAGGTAGGCCGGTCAGAGGTACAATATATGTCTTCATGTCTTCATCCTCCATGTTTGTAACTACAGGTTTCACAGTGTTGAGCTAAGACACAAAAACACCTAAAATTGGCAGTTCCAAATGTATCAAACGTATAAACCTGGGCTGAAAAAGTGTGTACAGTATATACTCTGTGTAGGTCTGATAAAAGTATTCGAGTCAAAGTGTCATATGGATACAAATTCTCATGATTTTGTATTGTGTGTTTTTTCTCTGTTCTGCTTTATTGAAAGAAATCAGATGCTCTTCCTGAAACTTACCTTAGCTGATTCTTCAGCTAAACCAGACAGACTTCTGAAATTCTCAAATATTATCAAATCTTGTTGGTGCAGAGGTGGTGGAGCCCATTACCAACAGACTCACAGCTGAAATTGCTGTGAAAAGGTCTTCTACCAAATATTAACATGTGGGTGAAAATGTATACAATTGTAATATTTCCTTTTTTCCCATTGAAATTATAACATATGTGGTGTGAGAAAGAGGTCCTCATTTAATTGCATGAAACTCTGGCACTGGCGCAACAAACTGAACAAAGTTCAAGGGGGTATACGCTTTCTGTAGACACTTTATTTCCTCTTTTTCCATACTCTAAGAAATGATTTGGGAAACCTGTGGGACACTGGAGGTCATTATACATGAGCCTCTTTCTGCACCTTTTAAGCCATTGAAACCTAGTTGCCTTGTTACAAGGTCTAATATTACAGTAGGTGTGGTTTCCGTCTCCTAATTTCTGAGAATGATCAAATTGGGGAATAAGTTGTAGGGAATACCACTCTTGCACTTCTAAGAAAAGACTATCTCAAATGAAACTCGCTATAGAAAGACATCTTGTTGAAAAATTCTTTATTTTTTGTCATTTCTAAAGAAAAAACATTCATCAAGTCCTTCACAAATGTTTTGTTTGTGACTTTCTCTGTTGTTCCCTTTCACACTCAACTGAACTATGTGTTATGTCTTGTAAACGTAATCAAACATTTCACTTAGGTGTGTGGGTTAACACAAACCCATATTGTATGAAACATTCAGTTTTTCATTCCCGTTTTTTCTAACAATTGCATCCATGCTAGGACTACAGTAAACAACACTTTTTACTAAAGTAAATGAAATTGTTCATTAAACAAGACACATTGTTTTAAATGTATGCAATACGACGACACTAAAAACAACACTGAAACTTTTCATTGAAATACTGGACGAGATTGTTCATATTCAATGGATTTCTCCTGGTGCTTTTTTTCATCAGTCTTTTCATATTCTTGTTCTCTACTCAGGTGTCTCCTGTTCCTTTGGTGATGTCTGCTGTACACACATGGTATCATACACTTGAGCAAAGTGTGATACCACCGTTTGTTCTTCTCCTAAAATAAAGATGAACATTGACAAAAGTCAGAAGCACTCTTTTCTTTGACAGACGAACAAAACAATGCAAAAATAACCATACTCTCTGTTCCTTACTCATTTCTACCTACCTGTTTGACCACTTTGTCTGCTTCAGTCAGGACAGGGTGCTGGGGCTGACTCTGAGCAATCTGAGAAGAGCTCTCTGTGATCTTCTCCCCTACAGTGGCTACATTGTACTCTGTTTGAAATCCAGGTATCGCCTCCGGTAAGTTCCTCGGTCCTTTTTGGGACTTGAAAGGGTAGAATCATTTTGTGACTACATTTCCTTGTCATGCACTGATATGTTCTGGTTTGTGTTCGATTACTGCAGGCGTTCAAGTACATTCTTTTTGTTCTAGATTGGCAGTGTTTGAGATGGTAGGAACTTGTCATATTCTCAACTCTGAATGCTCTGTAAACATACTATTTTAGCAATTCTTAGAAATCTGAAAGCAGTGTTACCTGTATCATTTTTTGTCTTGGTAGTAGTATTGCAGCTCCAACATCAGCACTTAAATAATGGTTTGTGATGTTACTTGTCCTTGGAGTTAGTATACTCCTGAGAAGTCAAGAGAAATCTTACGTAAGCATTAATTATGTTTCACTTTTGAAAGCAAAGTACGTGTCAAGTACTTTGAAGGCATTTGTTGATACTTTTAAGCACTTTCGTTGATTATTATTATCCTTCAATTAGTTATTACAAGTCCAACATTCTCTACATGATCTCACTCCATATTCAGAATGTGGGAATACAATTGTTTTAAGGAAATGCCACTGAATAGATAGTAGCTGCACTCTACAAAGATGAATTTGCTAATTAATCAGTCAGGGACACAGCTTATACTTCAGTAGTCTTAGATCATGTAATGATGATTATTGTACTTTATAACTAGCAAAATCCCCATATCCTGTTCATTGCCCCTTTTTCAGTCATGTGGATTGACTTATCCCTGAAGTGGTTAATTCTCACCTTGACATCTCATAGAACAACTGAATCTTTACCAAGGGTGAATGTGTCTTTCCTCTTAATGTCTAAAAGAAAAGGTTAAAATTCATTGAAGCAAAATGCAACAACCCAAAATGTTGGGGAGGTCGTTTCCACAGTTATTTCATATGACAGTGCTTGGAGTGAAACTACATGACCATGGTGAAGAAGAAAAAACACTTTACCTTGTTCCTCCTGACTGATGTCCTTATGCGTGTTTTGCACAGTTGAGCGTTTTGTGTCTTGTCGTCTGTGTAGGCAACAGCCCTCTTCCCTGGGATAGAACTAGATGATATTTAGACACGTTAATTTGACTTCTCCATTGCTCAAATTGATGTGGATAGGATTATAATGCTCTGTTTTGTGGGCTTCCCAAGAAAACAATAAATCCCTTACTACTTGTTCGAAATGCAGTAGCACAGATCCTAATAAATACAAGAAAGAGAATATCATTCCTGTTTTGAAAAAGCTTCACTGGTCACCTGTATTATCTAGGATAAATTTGAAAGTTATTTTACTTGTTTTTAAAGCTTTAAGCGACCTAGCACGTCTGTACCTTACTGAATGTCTGTCTTCCTATGTTCCTATACGTGACCTGAGATCTGCACATACTGGCCTACTGCAAATACCACATGTGAAATGCAGAAAGAGTGGAGAGGCTGCTTTTTGTTTTTATGCTTCTAAATTATGAAACTCACTTCCACTTTTTATGAGGCAGTCAAGCTCGGTACATTGTTTTAAAAAACATTTGAAAATGTTGCTTTTAGTTAAAGTGGTTCTTTGTTCTTTCTGTTTCTTTTTTTAGTTCTCTTTAATTGTTCTTATTTTGTTACGACTTTCCTAATTTTTATTTATTTAATTGACATGTATGTTGCTTTACTGTATTGCTGTATTTTCTTTTACAACTGAAAGTATATCTCTCAATTTTAATATTTTATTTTTACGCTTGGTTTTTAAAGCACCAAAGCACTATTTGTATGAAAGGTGCTCTATAAATAAAGTTTATTATTATTATTTTTAATATTATTATTATACTTTGTTACATTTTTGGTTAGGACAAAGATTCTAGTAGAGGTGGCCTCTTTTACCCCGTTCCAAAAAATTGGAAAACTACCTTCAGAATACACTGACAATGACCATCTACTGTCTCCTCTAACTGTGTATTGTCATCATACATATCTTGTGTATTATTTATTGTAGTTGGTTTTGTCATTGTGTAAAGAAGCCACCTTTCAAGGCACTATATAAAATAATGTTTGTTATTATTATTTACATTTTTCATCGTCAAATCTGGCAAAGAGTCTTAAGAGAATATCAAAGAACACGTTGCTCTTACCTTTCCATTCCAAGAAATGCCCTCAGCTCGGATTGCAGAGATTGACCTCTCTGTCTCAAATTCTGAGAAACATAGACTCGATTGAAAAATGACCATTTCCTAAGATTCACATAACATCACCAGTCAACATTTGCCACTTGACATCAATAGAAACCATAGAGTACATGACATTTCCAATCAGTTTTCTTTCAAGGTACAATACCAATCGCCTTGCCAGAAGAGTTATACTGCGGTAGATAAATATTACAAATGTCAGATGCACGCAGAGTTGTTTGGATTACTATGAAAAGATTGGCAAATATATTTATGTTCATTATATTTCTTGGAGTGACAGAGCTAAAGAGAAAAAAATTCTTACCTTTATCTCTGCAGACAGGATCGCAAGGGATTCCCTTATACTGGGTTCCTATATAACAAATAATACATTATTCAAAAAAGATGATATTTCTCTGTCCATTGGCAGCATGATTGTTTATCATTACAGTTTTAGTTAGCTTTAATTTTGTAAACCCCAAGTAAACATAGTTTGTGCCTTTCTCTGAACTTTTTGGCATTTCAATTCAGTTGTTTGTAAGCTTATTTTACAGTTGCTAGGTTGATGAAGTTCCTGAACTGTGCAGTATTTCTTTTGGGTTTGGTGCGAATCATATTCTAGCAGTTGGGGGAAAAAAGCACAGGTGCCATCCCACCATTAAACCCTGAAACTTACCTTAGCCGATTCTTCAACTAAACCAGACATGTTAACTAAGTGTTACAGTATGTTTCAAAGTGTGTATTTTAGCAAACACAACTGAAGTTCTGTTGTCTCCTTGGAGACGCCTGGAACTGGTGTGATGCTGGTTCTATGACATCATTCGTTCTAAATGTAAATGCAGGTATTGGCACAACATAGTAAATTGATGTAAAGTTATGGATCCATTTATGATTTTCACTCAGTTTGAAAGAGTTCCTGTCGTGAGGTTAAACTTTGTGTTACGGAGGGTTAACTGGGGTTCTGGCTACTAGTTAGGCTTGGTCATCCAGTCATCTGGTTCATGAAATAGGAAGCTAAGAGATCTGTGTTTTAGTTTTACTGTTTGTTTTTGTTCCATAGAATAAGAAATGTTTCATTAAAATTAGTAATAGAGTAGCTGTTTCTCTAAACAGTGTGTGTCAGTTTGCACTGCAGGTGTGCCAGGTAGAGACCATTTAAGAACCCAAAAATATGCTGTCATTTACTGCCGTGGCTAATTTCTGTTAACCTTGTCTCTCACTCACTTTGATGAGCAAAATGTTCATACATAAAGCATACATTTCTGATTGGTCAGAAGAAGCTTCTTAACATATAAGGTATAAAGAAAGTCAGAAAGTTAGGCACTTAGGTCAGCCTTAGGCAGTTAACCAAGACCATAATCCGATAAGAAGCTATTCCCTTTCATGTTGCTAAATCACATGTAGGATACATGAGTTACACCTCCACTTAAGAGACCTTAAAGAGACCTTGGCCAGCCAGGAGTGTAGAAAACCGTAAAACAGTTCTTGAGGACCTAATTGTTAACTCTTAACAGGCAAAGGTTCCTTCAGTCCTATGAGAAATATTTTAGAATTGAACTAAAGTGTGTTTCCGATACAGGAGCATATGTCTGTCAGGGCCTGTTGGAGAGGCCCTGCATGAGAACCCCTGGCTGCAGTTCCACATCCCCCTGAAAGTAAATAGAGCCATAAGCACGGAGCTAAGGACACTGCTCCAGGAGATGCTGGCTGTCGATCCTGACCAGCGACCAGAAGCCATCCAGCAGAAGAAGCAAGTCAGGCAAGCCATGGCACGAGAGAAAACATCTTTGTAGTGACTGATAGCAAGATGTCCGTGACCAAGGGCAATTCGTCTGAGTAAAGTCTGATTTCATTTTTATGTCCCGAAAGGCCACTGCCTTTGTGCTGTAGATTTCTGATTTAGACGGGCATTTCTATGGACAACTTTGACTTTTCTGTGGGTCCAATGAAAATACGTTTTTTAACTTATTCTTTGTTACAGTTTTCGAAAGTTTAAAGACATTCACTGAGTTGACGATAAAGGAAAAGTTTCATCTTTCACATCTTGGAAGGTAGGCCGGTCAGAGGTACAATATATGTCTTCATGTCTTCATCCTCCATGTTTGTAACTACAGGTTTCACAGTGTTGAGCTAAGACACAAAAACACCTAAAATTGGCAGTTCCAAATGTATCAAATGTATAAACCTGGGCTGAAAAAGTGTGTACAGTATATACTCTGTGTAGGTCTGATAAAAGTATTCGAGTCAAAGTGTCATATGGATACAAATTCTCATGATTTTGTATTGTGTGTTTTTTCTCTGTTCTGCTTTATTGAAAGAAATCAGATGCTCTTCCTGAAACTTACCTTAGCTGATTCTTCAGCTAAACCAGACAGACTTCTGAAATTCTCAAATATTATCAAATCTTGTTGGTGCAGAGGTGGTGGAGCCCATTACCAACAGACTCACAGCTGAAATTGCTGTGAAAAGGGCTTCTACCAAATATTAACATGTGGGTGAAAATGTATACAATTGTAATATTTCCTTTTTTCCCATTGAAAGTATAACATATGTGGTGTGAGAAAGAGGTCCTCATTTAATTGCATGAAACTCTGGCACTGGCACAACAAACTGAACAAAGTTCAAGGGGGTATACGCTTTCTGTAGACACTTTATTTCCTCTTTTTCCATACTCTAAGAAATGATTTGGGAAACCTGTGGGACACTGGAGGTCATTATACATGAGCCTCTTTCTGCACCTTTTAAGCCATTGCAACCTAGTTGCCTTGTTACAAGGTCTAATATTAGGTAATATTGTGGTTTCCGTCTCCTAATTTCTGAGAATGATCAAATTGGGGAATAAGTTGTAGGGAATACCACTCTTGCACTTCTAAGAAAAGACTATCTCAAATGAAACTCGCTATAGAAAGACATCTTGTTGAAAAATTCTTTATTTTTTGTCATTTCTAAAGAAAAAACATTCATCAAGTCCTTCACAAATGTTTTGTTTGTGACTTTCTCTGTTGTTCCCTTTCACACTCAACTGAACTATATGTTATGTCTTGTAAACGTAATCAAACATTTCACTTAGGTGTGTGGGTTAACACAAACCCATATTGTATGAAACATTCAGTTTTTCATTCACGTTTTTTCTAACAATTGCATCCATGCTAGGACTACAGTAAACAACACTTTTTACTAAAGTAAATGAAATTGTTCATTAAACAAGACAAATTGTTTTAAATGTATGCAATACGACGACACTAAAAACAACACTGAAACTTTTCATTGAAATACTGGACGAGATTGTGCATATTCAATGGATTTCTCCTGGTGCTTTTTTTCATCAGTCTTTTCATATTCTTGTTCTCTACTCAGGTGTCTCCTGTTCCTTTGGTGATGTCTGCTGTACACACATGGTATCATACACTTGAGCAAAGTGTGATACCACCGTTTGTTCTTCTCCTAAAATAAAGATGAACATTGACAAAAGTCAGAAGCACTCTTTTCTTTGACAGACGAACAAAACAATGCAAGAATAACCATACTCTCTGTTCCTTACTCATTTCTACCTGCCTGTTTGACCACTTTGTCTGCTTCAGTCAGGACAGGGTGCTGGGGCTGACTCTGAGCAATCTGAGAAGAGCTCTCTGTGATCTTCTCCCCTACAGTGGCTACATTGTACTCTGTTTGAAATCCAGGTATCGCCTCCGGTAAGTTCCTCGGTCCTTTTTGGGACTTGAAAGGGTAGAATCATTTTGTGACTACATTTCATTGTCATGCACTGATATGTTCTGGTTTGTGTTCGATTACTGCAGGCGTTCAAGTACTTTCTTTTTGTTCTAGATTGGCAGTGTTTGAGATGGTAGGAACTTGTCATATTCTCAACTCTGAATGCTCTGTAAACATACTATTTTAGCAATTCTTAGAAATCTGAAAGCAGTGTTACCTGTATCATTTTTTGTCTTGGTAGTAGTATTGCAGCTCCAACATCAGCACTTAAATAATGGTTTGTGATGTTACTTGTCCTTGGAGTTAGTATACTCCTGAAAAGTCAAGAGAAATCTTACGTAAGCATTAATTATGTTTCACTTTTGAAAGCAAAGTACGTGTCAAGTACTTTGAAGGCATTTGTTGATACTTTTAAGCACTTTCGTTGATTATTATTATCCTTCAATTAGTTATTACAAGTCCAACATTCTCTACATGATCTCATTCCATATTCAGAATGTGGGAATACAGTTGTTTTAAGGAAATGCCACTGAATAGATAGTAGCTGCACTCTACAAAGATGAATTTGCTAATTAATCAGTCAGGGACACAGCTTATACTTCAGTAGTCTTAGATCATGTAATGATGATTATTGTACTTTATAACTAGCAAAATCCCCATATCCTGTTCATTGCCACTTTTTCAGTTATGTGGATTGACTTATCCCTGAAGTGGTTAATTCTCACCTTGACATCTCATAGAACAACTGAATCTCTACCAAGGTTAAATGTGTCCTTCCTCTTAATGTCTAAAAGAAAAGGTTAAAATTCATTGAAGCAAAATGCAACAACCCAAAATGTTGGGGAGGTCGTTTCCACAGTTATTTCATATGACAGTGCTTGGAGTGAAACTACATGACCATGGTGAAGAAGAAAAAACACTTTACCTTGTTCCTCCTGACTGATGTCCTTATGCGTGTTTTGCACAGTTGAGCGTTTTGTGTCTTGTCGTCTGTGTAGGCAACAGCCCTCTTCCCTGGGATAGAACTAGATGATATTTAGACACGTTAATTTGACTTCTCCATTGCTCACATTGATGTGGATATGATTATAATGCTCTGTTTTGTGGGCTTCCCAAGAAAACAATAAATCCCTTACTACTTGTTAGAAATGCAGTAGCACAGATCCTAACAAATACAAGAAAAAGAAAATCATTCCTGTTTGACCATTTCCTAAGATTCACATAACATCACCAGTCAACATTTGCCACTTGACATTGAAGAAAGATGTGAAGACGGGGGTTTGAATTTAATCCTTTCTGTAGGGGGTTTAGACTTCCAAGTCACAAGCAGGGGTTTATGGCAGGAAAGGGGGTTAACTGATAAGGATTGCAGATGCCAGCTAGGAACCCCCCTGGGTGTAATGTTAAACTGACCATTTGCCCAGAACATCATAAACTGGCCAAATACCATGAACCCCCCTCTTTACCATCAGACCGAGTGACGTCAGAAACGGAGAAGAAAACACTATATAACCCAAAAGTTTGTAACAGTACGTTGAACAATACTTCGGTTTTGTTGTTTCTTGCGGGAAACAAGACTTCGGCTTTATTGTTCCTTGCATGCAATAAACTCATCTGTTTTACTTCATCTCGGGATCAAGAACCTTAATTCTTCTGTTACAACAAATTTGGCGTAGTCGGCGGATGCTCCAGAAGGCGCAGAACTTCCCATCGGCAGGAGAGACGGTCAGCGCGCACATAACTAAGAGGTAAGGACTCCTCTTTTATTTAAAAGTCCCGACTCTCTCTGACCGATTGGGAAATCTCTGCTCCCTGCGAGAATCGCCCGAGATGACGGAGTAAACGTGAGTTTCTGAATTCCTCTGGCCCGGGGAAGGCACCGGTGTATGTAATGGGTTGTTTGCTGTAAGCCCAGAATTTGGTCTGGCAGGGGTTCCGCGGTATTGTGTACAGGCGTTCGAAGCTGGTGTATGCCTTAATTGCGCGTGGAGTTTTGAACGGGTTTTGGACCCTTACCGTGAAGTCAGGACTGGTGTGGGTCTTAATTGCACCCGGAGTTCTGAAGCTCAGAACTGGTTTGGGTCTTAATTGCACCCGGAGTTCTGAGGCTCTGAATCGGTGTGGGCCTTAATTGCGCCCGGGGTTCTAGAGCAAGTGGTGCATTAAATGCACGTAGTTCAGGACTGGTGTGGGTCTTAGTTGCACCCGGAGTTCTGAAGGTCAGAACTGGTGTGGGTCTTAATTGCACCCGGAGTTCTGTGGCTCGGGATCGGTGTGGGCCTTAATTGCGCCCGGGGTTCTGGAGCTGAGTGGTGCATTAAATGCACGTATAATCCAGGATTGGTGTGGGCTTTAATTACGCCCGGGGTCCTGAGATTAGCTACGCCTTGATCGTGCACAGATTGGCGTGGCGTGGTTTTTTTTTTTTGTTTTAAAGGAAACAGGAGTAGAAGAGATATATGTATGTATGTTTTTGGTGTTTTCCTTGTTTGTGAAATACATATACACACGCACGACACTAACATAAACACACCTCATAATAAAAGAGCAAAGCATTAAGTAGCAGGATTTGGGGGACCCGAGAATCGCCCTTATTGAGCTCAGTGCGTAAATCCACCCCGGGGCAAAAGCAGCGATGCTGGCGTTCTGGGGATGGTGAATTACTGATCAAGAAAGGGGGTTTTCGAGGTCTCGTTTCTTACCTGTGAACAGTGCGGTGTAAATCCTCTCTAAAGTCTCTGAGAGGTATTTAGATCCGGAGGTAACAGACGCCCTTGGCTGAATGAGTGCAGTAATGCACAGGTTTTTCAAGTGAAAACATCCCCCTACTGAATGAGCTGTTACCTCACACACGACAAAAGTAAATCTTAAAGAGACCGAACATGTGCGCTAACTGATGGTTTGAGAAAGTGGTGGAAGGGTCCGTTTAAATATCGGAAAAGTGTAAGTTGACGGAAAAGAAGGAGAAAAATATGGAAAAAGCTGAGCTTGTCAGAGGGAATTTGGGGCGAAGACGCCTGGAAAGAAAGCATATATGAGTATTGATTGGCAAAAGCACAAGCATGTAGCTCCCACCCTGGTGCACGGCCGGCACCAGTAGTGGAAGATACATGACGAAAAAGAAAGAAATTGGGATGTGACTTAAAAGTGTGTTTACGGGGAAAATAAAAACCCGGAAGAAAATTACTTTACTCGCTACGAAAGAGTATAGAAAAAAAAGCTAAAAGAGGCAGTACAGGAGAGTGAGAAACGAATTAGGAATTAACTCCTGGTCACGCTGCACTGGTTAATGTGCTGCAGCCAGCGACTAAGTTATATCCTGCTCTCCCACAGGGGAACAAACAGGCAGGAAACGAAAATAATTGGGATCAATTCCCTCAGTGGCCATATGGAGAAGGGGGGTCTGATTGGGATAACACTTGGTATGAGTGTGATAAAAACGGATCAGGGTCTCCCCTGTTAGAGGGAGGGCGCCCGCAGATCTGTACTCTCACTCGAAGTGGGAAAGGACTTGATGTAGCAGGGGCTGGCGCCGTTGATGACAGTGCCACTCTAACACTGTCTCGCACCCCGTCGAGGGGGGTCTGCAATCGCACCTACCTTCCCTGATTTCCCCCATACGATCAAATCCAAAACCGTAAGATATTGACCGGTGGGCTAAAGTACCGCACCCGAAATTAGAAATGCAGCGAACCTGGAGTGCGCTTCAGGAATTAAAAGGATTCATGTAAAAGTAAAACAAGAATACAGCACATTGTATTACGAAGAGAAAAATATATTCTCGATGTGTATGTGTGTTTTATGAATTTGTGTGCCGGCATGTATGTGTGTAACTGTGAGTTTTGGTCTACTAAATGACGGTGTGAGTGTGTTTAGCCAGCGGGACTGGCTAGAGACGTAACTAAAGAGACTTGACGAAAATCAACTTAAGGAGATTGGAAAATATAAGAGCGTCTGAAACGTATAAGTACTGTACAGGTGGACGTAAAAGTAGTTAAACAGTTTTTGTATTATTATAAATTATTATAAATTGTAATTTATACAATTAGTTGCAATAATGGAAACAATTTGGTTTTATTCGAATGTCTCGAAACCAGACATGCTGAAACGCTGTAGGTTTAGAATCGAGACTGGGGAGAATAACGTCTTGTGAGAAAATCTGTTTACCTAACGATTAGATCCTGTAAATCCCTTGTAGCCTCCCTAAGTCTGTCCCAGTCCAGTGGATAAAAAATGTACTGTTAATGGAGTGTTGGTTTCTCTGTTAGGGGATACTGGAGCACTACTGTCCTGCTTGTTTCACTCCTCTGTTCGACAGTGTGCTATAGATTAATGTATATGGGAAGATGGCAGGAGGCCACAGGAGTATTGGGACAGCAAGTTTTACTTGCCGAGTACCAGATTTTAATGGGTGGTTTTATTCCAGATCTATTGGGTTGGAATATTATGCATTACAAAGAATGACTATGCAGAACAGGGTATCACGTGGCTTCAACTGGCTGTGATCACTCAGTATGTTGATGGTATTCTGAGTGCTTCCCCTGACGAGGAAACCCACAAGTCTGAGTTGCTTCAGCTTTTTGAGTGTCTAGCATTGTGAAATTTTAACAGGGCCTGGGTGCAATGTTTTTACAGGGTGAGCACAACTCTTAACAGATCTGCTTAAGGGGGGAGTGCAGTACAAGGACAAGATTGCCTTGGTTCCTGCAGCAAAAGCCACCTGTAATAATTTGAAACAAGTTCTCTTACAGGTGCTGAGACTGGGGTTTCCTCAGATGGATCAACCATTCCTTTGTATGATTGCAAGTTGCTGACAGAGGCCACCCAAGGAGCCCGCGAGCAGGTCCTGGAGGCGTGGGGACCACCACCTGAAGGAGGGCACAACCTCATCCCAGGATGAGGTTGTGGGTGTGGATCAGGAAATTTCCTTCACAGGTTCTCCAGCCCAGGTGGGACGGACCCTACCAGATCCTGTTGACAACCGAGTCTGCGGTTCGAGTGGAAGGAAAAGATCGTTGGATCCACGCGTCACACTGCCGACGAGCCTCATCCCCATTTACAGACTCAGAATGAAATCATTTCTGTTTATAACAATAATTGTTGCTGTAGAACTATGTTCCGCAGGGATTAATGATCATCTCTCCCACAAAGGAGAACATGGAATTAATTCCTTTTTAGGCCTCTCCTATCTGACAGCTAAGAAAACCAACCAAAGTGCCTGCTGGGTGTGTGCCGCATTACCCAAATATGTACAGGGAGGACTTCCTATGGGGGCCATTCCTTGGCGTCTCGAGGAAGTCATAGGCATGATCATTTGGAGGGATAGTTTAGGAGATTTTAATATGACAAACTATGGGGGTTGCCATAACACGACTTTAACCTGCACAACATTACAATATCTACAGGAGCGAGGCTTAGAGCCCACGAGTTTCACAGGCTCTTACGCTCCTAAATATAACAGAAGCCATACACCACCATACCTGACTCTAAATAAGGAACGTGAGGGAAACATATGTTTTCAGCACACTAATGGTCTGCACTTGGTTGGATGGAGTCGTTGCAACCTTACCATCGCTGCAAATATATCCACCTCTACCTTCCAAATTCCAGGATGGGATCGGCACACCCCACAATTCGGTATAAGTTTCTTATTTTCAGAGGCATGGGGAGCGCCAAACGGAACATATTTCATTTGTGGAAAACGAGCCTACCCATGGTTGCCAGCCCAGTGGTCTGGCTCATGTTATTTAGGATATGTGGTTCCTCATATCCGTGTTCAAACCCACACCCCCTTCGGACCTAACCACAGACCACAAAGAAAATTGGCTGATTGGGAATATTATTTAGGTATAATATTTCCACAAGCCGGCATGAACTTTCTGAGTCGAGAGTTAATTCAAATGGCCTCGACTTTAGAAGAATTAGCAAATTCTACCTCATTTAGTCTGAAGGCTGTTAATGATGAGATGGTAGCCCTCAGAACAGTGGCCATGCAGAACCGACTAGCTTTAGATTATGTACTGGCGGCCCAAGGAGGAACTTGTGCAGTAATTGGCACTGAATGCTGCACATATATCCCTGATAATTCTGAGCACATCTCAGATCTGGCCCAACACATTTACAATGAGGGACAGAAATATCAGGACTATTATACTGAAAATTGGGGAATTGGATCTTGGGTAAAGTCTGTGTTTGGGGCCTGGGGCGGAACTTTTGTACAGTGTTTATTTGTAGGAATAGTAGTGTTTATTTGTATAATTGTAATCATCACGTGCACAAAAACATGTATCACATCTTGCCATAACCGTGGAACGAACAATGTCATGGCAATACATACCTGTTCGCCAAGAAAGGAAAGATCTGCCCTGACATTGTATGTATAAAAATAGGCGACACTGACGTATGCCATATTTTATAAGGGGGGAATGAAGAAAGATGTGAAGACGGGGGTTTGAATTTAATCCTTTCTGTAGGGGGTTTAGACTTCCAAGTCACAAGCAGGGGTTTATGGCAGGAAAGGGGGTTAACTGATAAGGATTGCAGATGCCAGCTAGGAACCCCCCTGGGTGTAATGTTAAACTGACCATTTGCCCAGAACATCATAAACTGGCCAAATACCATGAACCCCCCTCTTTACCATCAGACCGAGTGACGTCAGAAACGGAGAAGAAAACACTATATAACCCAAAAGTTTGTAACAGTACGTTGAACAATACTTCGGTTTTGTTGTTTCTTGCGGGAAACAAGACTTCGGCTTTATTGTTCCTTGCATGCAATAAACTCATCTGTTTTACTTCATCTCGGGATCAAGAACCTTAATTCTTCTGTTACAACAACATTGAAGAATGATGTGAAGACGGGGGTTTGAATTTAATCCTTTCTGTAGGGGGTTTAGACTTCTAAGTCACAAGCTGGGGTTTATGGCAGGAAAGGGGGTTAACTGATAAGGACTGCAGATGCAAGCTAGGAACCCCCCTGGGTGTAATCTTAAACTGACCATTTGTCCAGAACATCGTAAACTGGCCAAATACCATGAACCCCCCTCTTTACCATCAGACCAAGTGACGTCAGAAACGGAGAAGAAAACACTATATAACCCAAATGTCTGTAACAGTACGGCGAACAATACTTCGGTTTTGTTGTTTCTTGCAGGAAACAAGACTTCGGCTTTATTGTTCCTTGCATGCAATAAACTCATTTGTTTTACTTCATCTCGGGATCAAGAACCTTATTTCTTCTGTTACAACAGTCCCCTACAAGTCTGATTCAGAAGTCACTAAGATCCATTTATTCTTTCTGGCAAATGTGCCTTTGCGGCAGTTTTTCAGAAGAGTACTTCATAAAACACTTATTTATTGTTTACATTGATTTATAAGCTGAGTCTGACTCTAGGAGAAAACAAGGGAAGCTTGGAAAGAGTTTAAGGATAGCCCTTACCACGATTGGCGGTCTAACCTTCTTCTTATGGATGTATGTCTCCAGTTCTGTTCCCTTGTCCCTGTGCTTGAAAGAGTCAAAAACCTTCCTCTTTGAATTCTGAAGCTTCTTGCAGATCTTGCTGTGTTTCTCCAACCTCTCTATAGCAAACTTCCTGTGACACAGTTCACAGGGCACCAGCTGAGGGTTTCCACTCTGGCTATTCTCATATGGAAATTGCTCAGCGGTACTCTCTACCCAATGACATGAAAGGTAGGCCCAGAAAGCTAAGTTATTACTGTATTGATATTTTCTTGCCTTGTGAATGGTTTGCAACCAGACTGTGTACGCAGTGCTAGTCTGGACTTTTTCTGGAAGCTGTTTCATTGGTTTCATTTCCTGTTCCCAGCTGAGAAAGAACAACTGGAGGCAGAAGCACGAGGATTTCATTCGGAGCATCAAATAGGCCAGGGAGGTGCAGCAGGTGATCACGCAAGGAGGGAAGGTTGTGAACCTGCCCCAGCCCCCCGCGAATCCAAACCCCGACTACGTGCCCTGCCCTCACTGCGGCCGGCGCTTTGCCCCCAGGCCGGCACAGAGGCACATCCCCAAGTGTCAGCACATCAGGAGCCGCCCTCCTCCTCCTCCTCACAGATGAAAACTGATGTGAAGAAGAGTAAAAGAGTCATGATCTTGGCTCACGACTCACGTCCTGCTTTTTCTTTTTAGAAATATATTTAGCACAGTTCATCCGTATGATGATAAAAAAAAAAGTTACCTTGTTTTAATAAAATGATTTTTTTTTGGTAGACTGGTGTTTGCGTAACTGTGGTTATTTCAGTTTTTTTCCCTTGCGAAAATGTGTGTCGACCGTGAAAATAAATTTCAAGCTGTTCTTATCATTCATACACCTTGACCTCCTAAAAATAATTTTTCAACCTGGAACGTACAATTAGCAGGCAATAGAACAGGTCACATTGGCCTTGGAACCATCAAAAAGTAGTATTCACACATTCTCGGCATCAATTTTCCTTTAAAACAACTGAAAAAGCAAGGTAAAGAGTGATTGATTTTTTTAATGAAAGTTATTTGATTTAATTTATTTAATTTTCATAATATTTGAAATATGTTGGGATTAATGTGACTCAATATTATCTGCAGCTCTTACACTCCAGGCACCTGATAAAGTGGAACGCAGTGTCTTTGCCTTACATGGCGCTCAGCTCTTCCTCAATCCCAGCAGAAGCAGCAGCCTCCGGGTCCTGCCTCATGCACAGCTTAAAATGCAACACCGAGTAATACAACAAACAACAGGGAAAACCATTCACGATCAGACACATCCGTTGATTGCTGGCTCTCAGTAAAGGGACATTGCTGTGGTCCACGCATGAATCTGTTTTCTAAGTGCCTTATCCAATACAGTGTTGAGGCCAGTTTTCCCAGAAGCCATCTAAAGGGGAACACGCAATAACTTGTAAAACCTCCAATTTACATCACAAAATAGACATAAAATAAAGGAGCAGGCTTGTGAATACATCTTGTTTAATCCAATGGAAATATTGCTCTCAACTTTTTTCCTTTTTTGCCAATAAATAATATTACAT
Organism: Lepisosteus oculatus; assembly: GCF_040954835.1. Classification (NCBI taxonomy): domain Eukaryota; kingdom Metazoa; phylum Chordata; class Actinopteri; order Semionotiformes; family Lepisosteidae; genus Lepisosteus; species Lepisosteus oculatus. Next base: position 1,694,469 of record NC_090713.1, read on the forward strand.
TGTTAACTCTGCATAAAGAACCTTGGAATGGAACGTTTTTTGCAGTGAAATGTTTGCTGCATAACCTATACCTTTTCTCTCCTACATCACATTGCATTAGTCATTACAGTGATTAGTGAGCAGGAAGGGCTGCATCACATCGCAATTTGTGTGGAACTTGAATGCGAATTTGTTATAAAATTCATGATTTTGTGCTCAATTTTGAGTTTGTAAAGTTTTTCTATAATGTCAATGATTTTATTTTGTGACTGAAATTAAATACTTTTGTGTCTGCAAAATTGGGACTGTAGTTCCACCTTAACCTACTAGTACTGTATGTCTTTGGACTGTGGGAAGAAACTGGAGCACCTGGAAGAAATCCACACAAATGAAGGGAGAACATACAATTCCATCCAGACTGCACCCCAGGAATTGAACCCAGGACCCCAGCTCTGTGAACCACAGTGCCACCTCATTGCTATAGTCAATATAATTAATGTCAAAACACATTTGCAAATGAGCAGCCTGGGATCCAAAAGGATAAAGACAAGGATCCAAACAAAGCACTATCCCAAAGCTTGGCTTTGTACAGTATATCATACAGGGCTTGATGCAGAAGGCAGATAATCTAAGTCCATGCAATAATTGCTAAGGGAAAGTGACTTTGTGTTTTTGGAGGGAAGTCACTCAACATGGAGCTGTGTTAGTGAAATGATTGTTCTGATGTACGGCTGATGTCCAAACACTGAAAACATGATTGTGTATGCAATCGCACTCCCGAGCTCCATTGGGTATGGTTAAAATAACTTTTTATAGTTCATCACATTCAAAGTGTGTGTACTTGATGAAAGTGTAACACGCATTTGGAGGAGTTATTCAGGATTTTCTTTCATTCAACTATTTCAAGACCCATTATTTTCAGATGTTGTAGTATACGTGAATAATGAAAGGCCTTCATATTACACAATGAAGGAATGACTTCGCAGGTGTGAAGAATAAAAGATTAATTCAGCTCACTTTGGGGAGTTTCACAATGGCCCTCCTTATAGAAATGTGGGTTTGATTAAAGGAGTGAAGAAAAAGCACTGAATAATATTTGCTTCTGTAAACGTAATCATCTCAAAATATGGTTGAAGAAGGTTAAACATAATCCAAAACGTATAAGGTCAATTTAAGTACAACCAGAATTCTAGTGTTTATGCAATGCATCTGTGGGTTGATATGAAATACGGCCGTTCTTAAACTAAACGAGATTATCGAGAGCATATTCCGAGTACGGCTATGGCCAGTTGTACTGTGAACTGCGAGGACTCTCTAGGAAAGTACTTTTCCTAGAGGTTTTAGAAACCGTTTTGATAGTTTGAGACTATTTTTTTTTTGGTGTGAGGAAAAAATTCATCTTTGATGTTTGGAGGGCTTCTGAGACAGCCTGCCGGAATGTACATTTGAAACCCTAGCTAGGGTTAGGGTTAGCATTCCCACAACAGGTAGAAGTTTTTTACTGTCAGTGCTGCATTCCGGGTCCCCAGTTATCTTAAGGGTGAATGATAATTTGCTCCTATCTGCACTTTTAGTTTTCGGACAGTTTTGGTCACCTTTTTGTATATTGCCCTATCCAGTGATTTTATCCAAAACTGAGCCAGATGAAAAAGTGTGAAGAATACCTGTTCTAATGGGTAAACTCTCTTCATTTTGTCATTTAAAGTGCAGCTAAAAGTGCAACAGCGGGCAAAATTCTATGGTTCTTTTAACCCTAACCCTAGCCAGACATTAAAAGCATGCCGATTTAACTACTATTTAACAGCATTTTTCAGCTTCATGAAAATTTGCCTAAACCAGACAGATTATTAAAGAAGATACATCTCCTAGAGGTTTTAAAAACCGTTTTGATAGTTTGAGACTGATTTTTTGGAGTTTGAGGAAAAAAATCATCTTTGATGTTTGGAGGGCTTCTGAGACACCCTGCCGGAACGTACATTTGAAACCCTAGCTAGGGTTAGGGTTAGCATTCCCACAACAGGTAGAAGTTTTTACTGTCAGTGCTGCATTCCGGGCCCCCAGTTATCTTAAGGGTGAATGATAATTTGCTCCTATCTGCACTTTTAGTTTTCGGACAGTTTTGGTCACCTTTTTGTATATTGCCCTATCCATTGATTTTATCCAAAACTGAGCCAGATGAAAAGTGTGAAGAATACCTGTTCTAATGGGTAAACTCTCTTCATTTTGTCATTTAAAGTGCAGCTAAAAGTGCAACAGCGGGCAAAATTCTATGGTTCTTGTAACCCTAACCCTAGCCAGGCATTAAAAGCATGCCGATTTAACTACCATTTAACAGCATTTTTCAGCTTCATGAAAATTTGCCTAAACCAGACAGAATATTAAAGAAGATACATCTCCTAGAGGTTTTAAAAACCGTTTTGATAGTTTGAGACTGATTTTTTGGAGTTTGAGGAAAAAAATCATCTTTGATGTTTGGAGGGCTTCTGAGACACCCTGCCGGAACGTACATTTGAAACCTTAGCTAGGGTTAGGGTTAGCATTCCCACAACAGGTAGAAGTTTTTTACTGTCAGTGCTGCATTCCGGGTCCCCAGTTATCTTTAGGATGAGTGATAATTTGCTCCTATCTGCACTTTTAGTTTTCGGACAGTATTGGTCACCTTTTTGTATATTGCCCTATCCAGTGATTTTATCCAAAACTGAGCCAGATGAAAAGTGTGAAGAATACCTGTTCTAATGGGTAAACTCTCTTCATTTTGACATTTAAAGTGCAGCTTAAAGTGCAACAGTGGGCAAAATTCTATGGTTCTTGTAACCCTAACCCTAGCCAGACATTAAAAGCATTCCGATTTAACTACCATTTAACAGCATTTTTCAGCTTCATGAAAATTTGCCTGAACAAAACAGATTATTAAAGAAGATACATTTCCTAGAGGTTTTAGAAACCGCTTTGATAGTTTAAGACTGATTTTTTTTGGTTTGAGGAAAAAAATCATCTTTGATGTTTGGAGGGCTTCTGAGACACCCTGCCGGAATGTACATTTGAAACCCTAGCTAGGGTTAGGGTTAGCATTCCCACAACAGGTAGAAGTTTTTTACTGTCAGTGCTGCATTCCGGGTCCCCAGTTATCTTTAGGATGAGTGATAATTTTCTCCTATCTGCACTTTTAGTTTTCGGACAGTTTTGGTCACCTTTTTATATATTGCCCTATCCAGTGATTTTATCCAAAACTGAGCCAGATGAAAAGTGTGAAGAATACCTGTTCTAATGGGTAAACTCTCTTCATTTTGTCATTTAAAGTGCAGCTAAAAGTGCAACAGCGGGCAAAATTCTATGGTTCTTGTAACCCTAACCCAAGCCAGGCATTAAAAGCATGCCGATTTAACTACCATTTAACAGCATTTTTCAGCTTCATGAAAATTTGCCTAAACCAGACAGAATATTAAAGAAGATACATCTCCTAGAGGTTTTAAAAACCGTTTTGATAGTTTGAGACTGATTTTTTGGAGTTTGAGGAAAAAAATCATCTTTGATGTTTGGAGGGCTTCTGAGACACCGTGCCGGAACGTACATTTAAAACCCTAGCTAGGGTTAGGGTTAGCATTCCCACAACAGGTAGAAGTTTTTTACTGTCAGTGCTGCATTCCGGGCCCCCAGTTATCTTAAGGGTGAATGATAATTTGCTCCTATCTGCACTTTTAGTTTTCGGACAGTTTTGGTCACCTTTTTGTATATTGCCCTATCCAGTGATTTTATCCAAAACTGAGCCAGATGAAAAGTGTGAAGAATACCTGTTCTAATGGGTAAACTCTCTTCATTTTGTCATTTAAAGTGCAGCTAAAAGTGCAACAGCGGGCAAAATTCTATGGTTCTTGTAACCCTAACCCTATCCAGGCATTAAAAGCATGCCGATTTAACTACCATTTAAAGCATTTTTCAGCTTCATGAAAATTTGCCTGAACAAGACAGATTATTAAAGAAGATACATTTCCTAGAGGTTTTAGAAACCGTTTTGATAGTTTGAGACTGTTTTTTTTTGGTGTGAGGAAAAAATTCATCTTTGATGTTTGGAGGGCTTCTGAGACACCCTGCCGGAATTTACATTTGAAACCCTAGCTAGGGTTAGGGTTAGCATTCCCACAACAGGTAGAAGTTTTTTACTGTCAGTGCTGCATTCCGGGTCCCCAGTTATCTTTAGGATGAGTGATAATTTGCTCCTATCTGCACTTTTAGTTTTCGGACAGTTTTGGTCACCTTTTTGTATATTGCCCTATCCAGTGATTTTATCCAAAACTGAGCCAGATGAAAAGTGTGAAGAATACCTGTTCTAATGGGTAAACTCTCTTCATTTTGTCATTTAAAGTGCAGCTAAAAGTGCAACAGCGGGCAAAATTCTATGGTTCTTGTAACCCTAACCCTAGCCAGGCATTAAAAGCATGCCGATTTAACTACCATTTAACAGCATTTTTCAGCTTCATGAAAATTTGCCTGAACAAGACAGATTATTAAAGAAGATACATTTCCTAGAGGTTTTAGAAACCGTTTTGATAGTTTGAGACTGTTTTTTTTTGGTGTGAGGAAAAAATTCATCTTTGATGTTTGGAGGGCTACTGAGACACCCTGCCGGAATGTACATTTGAAACCCTAGCTAGGGTTAGGGTTAGCATTCCCACAACAGGTAGAAGTTTTTTACTGTCAGTGCTGCATTCCGGGTCCCCAGTTATCTTTAGGATGATTGATAATTTGCTCCTATCTGCACTTTTAGTTTTCGGACAGTTTTGGTCACCTTTTTGTATATTGCCCTATCCAGTGATTTTATCCAAAACTGAGCCAGATGAAAAGTGTGAAGAATACCTGTTCTAATGGGTAAACTCTCTTCATTTTGTTATTTAAAGTGCAGCTAAAAGTGCAACAGCGGGCAAAATTCTATGGTTCTTGTAACCCTAACCCAAGCCAGGCATTAAAAGCATACCGATTTAACTACCATTTAACAGCATTTTTCAGCTTCATGAAAATTTGCCTGAACAAAACAGATTATTAAAGAAGATACATTTCCTAGAGGTTTTAAAAACCGTTTTGATAGTTTGAGACTGATTTTTTGGAGTTTGAGGAAAAAAATCATCTTTGATGTTTGGAGGGCTTCTGAGACACCCTGCCGGAACGTACATTTGAAACCCTAGCTAGGGTTAGGGTTAGCATTCCCACAACAGGTAGAAGTTTTTTACTGTCAGTGCTGCATTCCGGGCCCCCAGTTATCTTAAGGGTGAATGATAATTTTCTCCTATCTGCACTTTTAGTTTTCGGACAGTTTTGGTCACCTTTTTGTATATTGCCCTATCCAGTGATTTTATCCAAAACTGAGCCAGATGAAAAGTGTGAAGAATACCTGTTCTAATGGGTAAACTCTCTTCATTTTGTCATTTAAAGTGCAGCTAAAAGTGCAACAGCAGGCAAAATTATATAGTTCTTGTAACCCTAACCCTAGCCAGGCATTAAAAGCATGCCGATTTAACTACCATTTAACAGCATTTTTCAGCTTCATGAAAATTTGCCTGAACAAGACAGATTATTAAAGAAGATACATTTCCTAGAGGTTTTAGAAACCGTTTTGATAGTTTGAGACTGTTTTTTTTTGGTGTGAGGAAAAAATTCATCTTTGATGTTTGGAGGGCTTCTGAGACACCCTGCCGGAATTTACATTTGAAACCCTAGCTAGGGTTAGGGTTAGCATTCCCACAACAGGTAGAAGTTTTTTACTGTCAGTGCTGCATTCCGGGTCCCCAGTTATCTTTAGGATGAGTGATAATTTGCTCCTATCTGCACTTTTAGTTTTCGGACAGTTTTGGTCACCTTTTTGTATATTGCCCTATCCAGTGATTTTATCCAAAACTGAGCCAGATGAAAAGTGTGAAGAATACCTGTTCTAATGGGTAAACTCTCTTCATTTTGTCATTTAAAGTGCAGCTAAAAGTGCAACAGCGGGCAAAATTCTATGGTTCTTGTAATCCTAACCCTAGCCAGACATTAAAAGCATTCCGATTTAACTACCATTTAACAGCATTTTTCAGCTTCATGAAAATTTGCCTAAACCAGACAGATTATTAAAGAAGATACATCTCCTAGAGGTTTTAAAAACCGTTTTGATAGTTTGAGACTGATTTTTTGGAGTTTGAGGATAAAAATAATCTTTGATGTTTGGAGGGCTTCTGAGACACCCTGCTGGAATCCACATTTGAAACCCTAGCTAGGGTTAGGGTTAGCATTCCCACAACAGGTAGAAGTTTTTTACTGTCAGTGCTGCATTCCGGGCCCCCAGTTATCTTTAGGATGAGTGATAATTTTCTCCTATCTGCACTTTTAGTTTTCGGACAGTTTTGGTCACCTTTTTGTATATTGCCCTATTCAGTGATTTTATCCAAAACTGAGCCAGATGAAAAGTGTGAAGAATACCTGTTCTAATGGGTAAACCCTCTTCATTTTGTCATTTAAAGTGCAGCTAAAAGTGCAACAGCGGGCAAAATTCTATGGTTCTTGTAACCCTAACCCTAGCCAGGCATTAAAAGCATGCCGATTTAACTACTATTTAACAGCATTTTTCAGCTTCATGAAAATTTGCCTAAACCAGACAGATTATTAAAGAAGATACATCTCCTAGAGGTTTTAAAAACCGTTTTGATAGTTTGAGACTGATTTTTTGGAGTTTGAGGAAAAAAATCATCTTTGATGTTTGGAGGGCTTCTGAGACACCCTGCCGGAACGTACATTTGAAACCCTAGCTAGGGTTAGGGTTAGCATTCCCACAACAGGTTGAAGTTTTTACTGTCAGTGCTGCATTCCGGGCCCCCAGTTATCTTAAGGGTGAATGATAATTTGCTCCTATCTGCACTTTTAGTTTTCGGACAGTTTTGGTCACCTTTTTGTATATTGCCCTATCCAGTGATTTTATCCAAAACTGAGCCAGATGAAAAGTGTGAAGAATACCTGTTCTAATGGGTAAACTCTCTTCATTTTGTCATTTAAAGTGCAGCTAAAAGTGCAACAGCGGGCAAAATTCTATGGTTCTTGTAACCCTAACCCTATCCAGGCATTAAAAGCATGCCGATTTAACTACCATTTAAAGCATTTTTCAGCTTCATGAAAATTTGCCTGAACAAGACAGATTATTAAAGAAGATACATTTCCTAGAGGTTTTAGAAACCGTTTTGATAGTTTGAGACTGTTTTTTTTTGGTGTGAGGAAAAAATTCATCTTTGATGTTTGGAGGGCTTCTGAGACACCCTGCCGGAATTTACATTTGAAACCCTAGCTAGGGTTAGGGTTAGCATTCCCACAACAGGTAGAAGTTTTTTACTGTCAGTGCTGCATTCCGGGTCCCCAGTTATCTTTAGGATGAGTGATAATTTGCTCCTATCTGCACTTTTAGTTTTCGGACAGTTTTGGTCACCTTTTTGTATATTGCCCTATCCAGTGATTTTATCCAAAACTGAGCCAGATGAAAAGTGTGAAGAATACCTGTTCTAATGGGTAAACTCTCTTCATTTTGTCATTTAAAGTGCAGCTAAAAGTGCAACAGCGGGCAAAATTCTATGGTTCTTGTAACCCTAACCCTAGCCAGGCATTAAAAGCATGCCGATTTAACTACCATTTAACAGCATTTTTCAGCTTCATGAAAATTTGCCTGAACAAGACAGATTATTAAAGAAGATACATTTCCTAGAGGTTTTAGAAACCGTTTTGATAGTTTGAGACTGTTTTTTTTTGGTGTGAGGAAAAAATTAATCTTTGATGTTTGGAGGGCTACTGAGACACCCTGCCGGAATGTACATTTGAAACCCTAGCTAGGGTTAGGGTTAGCATTCCCACAACAGGTAGAAGTTTTTTACTGTCAGTGCTGCATTCCGGGTCCCCAGTTATCTTTAGGATGATTGATAATTTGCTCCTATCTGCACTTTTAGTTTTCGGACAGTTTTGGTCACCTTTTTGTATATTGCCCTATCCAGTGATTTTATCCAAAACTGAGCCAGATGAAAAGTGTGAAGAATACCTGTTCTAATGGGTAAACTCTCTTCATTTTGTTATTTAAAGTGCAGCTAAAAGTGCAACAGCGGGCAAAATTCTATGGTTCTTGTAACCCTAACCCAAGCCAGGCATTAAAAGCATACCGATTTAACTACCATTTAACAGCATTTTTCAGCTTCATGAAAATTTGCCTGAACAAAACAGATTATTAAAGAAGATACATTTCCTAGAGGTTTTAAAAACCGTTTTGATAGTTTGAGACTGATTTTTTGGAGTTTGAGGAAAAAAATCATCTTTGATGTTTGGAGGGCTTCTGAGACACCCTGCCGGAACGTACATTTGAAACCCTAGCTAGGGTTAGGGTTAGCATTCCCACAACAGGTAGAAGTTTTTTACTGTCAGTGCTGCATTCCGGGCCCCCAGTTATCTTAAGGGTGAATGATAATTTTCTCCTATCTGCACTTTTAGTTTTCGGACAGTTTTGGTCACCTTTTTGTATATTGCCCTATCCAGTGATTTTATCCAAAACTGAGCCAGATGAAAAGTGTGAAGAATACCTGTTCTAATGGGTAAACTCTCTTCATTTTGTCATTTAAAGTGCAGCTAAAAGTGCAACAGCGGGCAAAATTATATAGTTCTTGTAACCCTAACCCTAGCCAGGCATTAAAAGCATGCCGATTTAACTACCATTTAACAGCATTTTTCAGCTTCATGAAAATTTGCCTGAACAAGACAGATTATTAAAGAAGATACATTTCCTAGAGGTTTTAGAAACCGTTTTGATAGTTTGAGACTGTTTTTTTTTGGTGTGAGGAAAAAATTCATCTTTGATGTTTGGAGGGCTTCTGAGACACCCTGCCGGAATTTACATTTGAAACCCTAGCTAGGGTTAGGGTTAGCATTCCCACAACAGGTAGAAGTTTTTTACTGTCAGTGCTGCATTCCGGGTCCCCAGTTATCTTTAGGATGAGTGATAATTTGCTCCTATCTGCACTTTTAGTTTTCGGACAGTTTTGGTCACCTTTTTGTATATTGCCCTATCCAGTGATTTTATCCAAAACTGAGCCAGATGAAAAGTGTGAAGAATACCTGTTCTAATGGGTAAACTCTCTTCATTTTGTCATTTAAAGTGCAGCTAAAAGTGCAACAGCGGGCAAAATTCTATGGTTCTTGTAATCCTAACCCTAGCCAGACATTAAAAGCATTCCGATTTAACTACCATTTAACAGCATTTTTCAGCTTCATGAAAATTTGCCTAAACCAGACAGATTATTAAAGAAGATACATCTCCTAGAGGTTTTAAAAACCGTTTTGATAGTTTGAGACTGATTTTTTGGAGTTTGAGGATAAAAATAATCTTTGATGTTTGGAGGGCTTCTGAGACACCCTGCTGGAATCCACATTTGAAACCCTAGCTAGGGTTAGGGTTAGCATTCCCACAACAGGTAGAAGTTTTTTACTGTCAGTGCTGCATTCCGGGCCCCCAGTTATCTTTAGGATGAGTGATAATTTTCTCCTATCTGCACTTTTAGTTTTCGGACAGTTTTGGTCACCTTTTTGTATATTGCCCTATTCAGTGATTTTATCCAAAACTGAGCCAGATGAAAAGTGTGAAGAATACCTGTTCTAATGGGTAAACCCTCTTCATTTTGTCATTTAAAGTGCAGCTAAAAGTGCAACAGCGGGCAAAATTCTATGGTTCTTGTAACCCTAACCCTAGCCAGGCATTAAAAGCATGCCGATTTAACTACTATTTAACAGCATTTTTCAGCTTCATGAAAATTTGCCTAAACCAGACAGATTATTAAAGAAGATACATCTCCTAGAGGTTTTAAAAACCGTTTTGATAGTTTGAGACTGATTTTTTGGAGTTTGAGGAAAAAAATCATCTTTGATGTTTGGAGGGCTTCTGAGACACCCTGCCGGAACGTACATTTGAAACCCTAGCTAGGGTTAGGGTTAGCATTCCCACAACAGGTTGAAGTTTTTACTGTCAGTGCTGCATTCCGGGCCCCCAGTTATCTTAAGGGTGAATGATAATTTGCTCCTATCTGCACTTTTAGTTTTCGGACAGTTTTGGTCACCTTTTTGTATATTGCCCTATCCATTGATTTTATCCAAAACTGAGCCAGATGAAAAGTGTGAAGAATACCTGTTCTAATGGGTAAACTCTCTTCATTTTGTCATTTAAAGTGCAGCTAAAAGTGCAACAGCGGGCAAAATTCTATGGTTCTTGTAACCCTAACCCTAGCCAGGCATTAAAAGCATGCCGATTTAACTACCATTTAACAGCATTTTTCAGCTTCATGAAAATTTGCCTAAACCAGACAGAATATTAAAGAAGATACATCTCCTAGAGGTTTTAAAAACCGTTTTGATAGTTTGAGACTGATTTTTTGGAGTTTGAGGAAAAAAATCATCTTTGATGTTTGGAGGGCTTCTGAGACACCCTGCCGGAACGTACATTTGAAACCTTAGCTAGGGTTAGGGTTAGCATTCCCACAACAGGTAGAAGTTTTTTACTGTCAGTGCTGCATTCCGGGTCCCCAGTTATCTTTAGGATGAGTGATAATTTGCTCCTATCTGCACTTTTAGTTTTCGGACAGTATTGGTCACCTTTTTGTATATTGCCCTATCCAGTGATTTTATCCAAAACTGAGCCAGATGAAAAGTGTGAAGAATACCTGTTCTAATGGGTAAACTCTCTTCATTTTGACATTTAAAGTGCAGCTTAAAGTGCAACAGTGGGCAAAATTCTATGGTTCTTGTAACCCTAACCCTAGCCAGACATTAAAAGCATTCCGATTTAACTACCATTTAACAGCATTTTTCAGCTTCATGAAAATTTGCCTGAACAAAACAGATTATTAAAGAAGATACATTTCCTAGAGGTTTTAGAAACCGTTTTGATAGTTTAAGACTGATTTTTTTTGGTTTGAGGAAAAAAATCATCTTTGATGTTTGGAGGGCTTCTGAGACACCCTGCCGGAATGTACATTTGAAACCCTAGCTAGGGTTAGGGTTAGCATTCCCACAACAGGTAGAAGTTTTTTACTGTCAGTGCTGCATTCCGGGTCCCCAGTTATCTTTAGGATGAGTGATAATTTTCTCCTATCTGCACTTCTAGTTTTCGGACAGTTTTGGTCACCTTTTTATATATTGCCCTATCCAGTGATTTTATCCAAAACTGAGCCAGATGAAAAGTGTGAAGAATACCTGTTCTAATGGGTAAACTCTCTTCATTTTGTCATTTAAAGTGCAGCTAAAAGTGCAACAGCGGGCAAAATTCTATGGTTCTTGTAACCCTAACCCAAGCCAGGCATTAAAAGCATGCCGATTTAACTACCATTTAACAGCATTTTTCAGCTTCATGAAAATTTGCCTAAACCAGACAGAATATTAAAGAAGATACATCTCCTAGAGGTTTTAAAAACCGTTTTGATAGTTTGAGACTGATTTTTTGGAGTTTGAGGAAAAAAATCATCTTTGATGTTTGGAGGGCTTCTGAGACACCCTGCCGGAACTTACATTTGAAACCCTAGCTAGGGTTAGGGTTAGCATTCCCACAACAGGTTGAAGTTTTTTACTGTCAGTGCTGCATTCCGGGCCCCCAGTTATCTTAAGGGTGAATGATAATTTGCTCCTATCTGCACTTTTAGTTTTCGGACAGTTTTGGTCACCTTTTTGTATATTGCCCTATCCAGTGATTTTATCCAAAACTGAGCCAGATGAAAAGTGTGAAGAATACCTGTTCTAATGGGTAAACTCTCTTCATTTTGTCATTTAAAGTGCAGCTAAAAGTGCAACAGCGGGCAAAATTCTATGGTTCTTGTAACCCTAACCCTAGCCAGGCATTAAAAGCATGCCGATTTAACTACCATTTAACAGCATTTTTCAGCTTCATGAAAATTTGCCTGAACAAAACAGATTATTAAAGAAGATACATTTCCTAGAAGTTTTAGAAACCGTTTTGATAGTTTAAGACTGATTTTTTTTGGTTTGAGGAAAAAAATCATCTTTGATGTTTGGAGGGCTTTGAGACACTCTGCCGGAATATACATTTGAAACCCTAGCTAGGGTTAGGGTTAGCATTCCCACAACAGGTAGAAGTTTTTTACTGTCAGTGCTGCATTCCGGGCCCCCAGTTATCTTAAGGGTGAATGATAATTTTCTCCTATCTGCACTTTTAGTTTTCGGACAGTTTTGGTCACCTTTTTGTATATTGCCCTATCCAGTGATTTTATCCAAAACTGAGCCAGATGAAAAGTGTGAAGAATACCTGTTCTAATGGGTAAACTCTCTTCATTTTGTCATTTAAAGTGCAGCTAAAAGTGCAACAGCGGGCAAAATTCTATGGTTCTTGTAACCCTAACCCTATCCAGGCATTAAAAGCATGCCGATTTAACTACCATTTAAAGCATTTTTCAGCTTCATGAAAATTTGCCTGAACAAGACAGATTATTAAAGAAGATACATTTCCTAGAGGTTTTAGAAACCGTTTTGATAGTTTGAGACTGTTTTTTTTTGGTGTGAGGAAAAAATTCATCTTTGATGTTTGGAGGGTTTTCTGAGACACCCTGCCGGAATTTACATTTGAAACCCTAGCTAGGGTTAGGGTTAGCATTCCCACAACAGGTAGAAGTTTTTTACTGTCAGTGCTGCATTCCGGGTCCCCAGTTATCTTTAGGATGAGTGATAATTTGCTCCTATCTGCACTTTTAGTTTTCGGACAGTTTTGGTCACCTTTTTGTATATTGCCCTATCCAGTGATTTTATCCAAAACTGAGCCAGATGAAAAGTGTGAAGAATACCTGTTCTAATGGGTAAACTCTCTTCATTTTGTCATTTAAAGTGCAGCTAAAAGTGCAACAGCGGGCAAAATTCTATGGTTCTTGTAACCCTAACCCTAGCCAGGCATTAAAAGCATGCCGATTTAACTACCATTTAACAGCATTTTTCAGCTTCATGAAAATTTGCCTGAACAAGACAGATTATTAAAGAAGATACATTTCCTAGAGGTTTTAGAAACCGTTTTGATAGTTTGAGACTGTTTTTTTTTGGTGTGAGGAAAAAATTCATCTTTGATGTTTGGAGGGCTACTGAGACACCCTGCCGGAATGTACATTTGAAACCCTAGCTAGGGTTAGGGTTAGCATTCCCACAACAGGTAGAAGTTTTTTACTGTCAGTGCTGCATTCCGGGTCCCCAGTTATCTTTAGGATGATTGATAATTTGCTCCAATCTGCACTTTTAGTTTTCGGACAGTTTTGGTCACCTTTTTGTATATTGCCCTATCCAGTGATTTTATCCAAAACTGAGCCAGATGAAAAGTGTGAAGAATACCTGTTCTAATGGGTAAACTCTCTTCATTTTGTCATTTAAAGTGCAGCTAAAAGTGCAACAGCGGGCAAAATTCTATGGTTCTTGTAACCCTAACCCTAGCCAGGCATTAAAAGCATGCCGATTTAACTACCATTTAAAAGCATTTTTCAGCTTCATGAAAATTTGCCTGAACAAGACAGATTATTAAAGAAGATACATTTCCTAGAGGTTTTAAAAACCGTTTTGATAGTTTGAGACTGATTTTTTGGAGTTTGAGGAAAAAAATCATCTTTGATGTTTGGAGGGCTTCTGAGACACCCTGCCGGAACTTACATTTGAAACCCTAGCTAGGGTTAGGGTTAGCATTCCCACAACAGGTTGAAGTTTTTTACTGTCAGTGCTGCATTCCGGGCCCCCAGTTATCTTAAGGGTGAATGATAATTTGCTCCTATCTGCACTTTTAGTTTTCGGACAGTTTTGGTCACCTTTTTGTATATTGCCCTATCCAGTGATTTTATCCAAAACTGAGCCAGATGAAAAGTGTGAAGAATACCTGTTCTAATGGGTAAACTCTCTTCATTTTGTCATTTAAAGTGCAGCTAAAAGTGCAACAGCGGGCAAAATTCTATGGTTCTTGTAACCCTAACCCTAGCCAGGCATTAAAAGCATGCCGATTTAACTACCATTTAACAGCATTTTTCAGCTTCATGAAAATTTGCCTGAACAAAACAGATTATTAAAGAAGATACATTTCCTAGAAGTTTTAGAAACCGTTTTGATAGTTTAAGACTGATTTTTTTTGATTTGAGGAAAAAAATCATCTTTGATGTTTGGAGGGCTTTGAGACACTCTGCCGGAATATACATTTGAAACCCTAGCTAGGGTTAGGGTTAGCATTCCCACAACAGGTAGAAGTTTTTTACTGTCAGTGCTGCATTCCGGGCCCCCAGTTATCTTAAGGGTGAATGATAATTTTCTCCTATCTGCACTTTTAGTTTTCGGACAGTTTTGGTCACCTTTTTGTATATTGCCCTATCCAGTGATTTTATCCAAAACTGAGCCAGATGAAAAGTGTGAAGAATACCTGTTCTAATGGGTAAACTCTCTTCATTTTGTCATTTAAAGTGCAGCTAAAAGTGCAACAGCGGGCAAAATTCTATGGTTCTTGTAACCCTAACCCTATCCAGGCATTAAAAGCATGCCGATTTAACTACCATTTAAAGCATTTTTCAGCTTCATGAAAATTTGCCTGAACAAGACAGATTATTAAAGAAGATACATTTCCTAGAGGTTTTAGAAACCGTTTTGATAGTTTGAGACTGTTTTTTTTTGGTGTGAGGAAAAAATTCATCTTTGATGTTTGGAGGGTTTTCTGAGACACCCTGCCGGAATTTACATTTGAAACCCTAGCTAGGGTTAGGGTTAGCATTCCCACAACAGGTAGAAGTTTTTTACTGTCAGTGCTGCATTCCGGGTCCCCAGTTATCTTTAGGATGAGTGATAATTTGCTCCTATCTGCACTTTTAGTTTTCGGACAGTTTTGGTCACCTTTTTGTATATTGCCCTATCCAGTGATTTTATCCAAAACTGAGCCAGATGAAAAGTGTGAAGAATACCTGTTCTAATGGGTAAACTCTCTTCATTTTGTCATTTAAAGTGCAGCTAAAAGTGCAACAGCGGGCAAAATTCTATGGTTCTTGTAACCCTAACCCTAGCCAGGCATTAAAAGCATGCCGATTTAACTACCATTTAACAGCATTTTTCAGCTTCATGAAAATTTGCCTGAACAAGACAGATTATTAAAGAAGATACATTTCCTAGAGGTTTTAGAAACCGTTTTGATAGTTTGAGACTGTTTTTTTTTGGTGTGAGGAAAAAATTCATCTTTGATGTTTGGAGGGCTACTGAGACACCCTGCCGGAATGTACATTTGAAACCCTAGCTAGGGTTAGGGTTAGCATTCCCACAACAGGTAGAAGTTTTTTACTGTCAGTGCTGCATTCCGGGTCCCCAGTTATCTTTAGGATGATTGATAATTTGCTCCAATCTGCACTTTTAGTTTTCGGACAGTTTTGGTCACCTTTTTGTATATTGCCCTATCCAGTGATTTTATCCAAAACTGAGCCAGATGAAAAGTGTGAAGAATACCTGTTCTAATGGGTAAACTCTCTTCATTTTGTCATTTAAAGTGCAGCTAAAAGTGCAACAGCGGGCAAAATTCTATGGTTCTTGTAACCCTAACCCTAGCCAGGCATTAAAAGCATGCCGATTTAACTACCATTTAAAAGCATTTTTCAGCTTCATGAAAATTTGCCTGAACAAGACAGATTATTAAAGAAGATACATTTCCTAGAGGTTTTAAAAACCGTTTTGATAGTTTGAGACTGATTTTTTGGAGTTTGAGGAAAAAAATCATCTTTGATGTTTGGAGGGCTTCTGAGACACCCTGCCGGAACTTACATTTGAAACCCTAGCTAGGGTTAGGGTTAGCATTCCCACAACAGGTTGAAGTTTTTTACTGTCAGTGCTGCATTCCGGGCCCCCAGTTATCTTAAGGGTGAATGATAATTTGCTCCTATCTGCACTTTTAGTTTTCGGACAGTTTTGGTCACCTTTTTGTATATTGCCCTATCCAGTGATTTTATCCAAAACTGAGCCAGATGAAAAGTGTGAAGAATACCTGTTCTAATGGGTAAACTCTCTTCATTTTGTCATTTAAAGTGCAGCTAAAAGTGCAACAGCGGGCAAAATTCTATGGTTCTTGTAACCCTAACCCTAGCCAGGCATTAAAAGCATGCCGATTTAACTACCATTTAACAGCATTTTTCAGCTTCATGAAAATTTGCCTGAACAAAACAGATTATTAAAGAAGATACATTTCCTAGAAGTTTTAGAAACCGTTTTGATAGTTTAAGACTGATTTTTTTTGATTTGAGGAAAAAAATCATCTTTGATGTTTGGAGGGCTTTGAGACACTCTGCCGGAATATACATTTGAAACCCTAGCTAGGGTTAGGGTTAGCATTCCCACAACAGGTAGAAGTTTTTTACTGTCAGTGCTGCATTCCGGGCCCCCAGTTATCTTAAGGGTGAATGATAATTTTCTCCTATCTGCACTTTTAGTTTTCGGACAGTTTTGGTCACCTTTTTGTATATTGCCCTATCCAGTGATTTTATCCAAAACTGAGCCAGATGAAAAGTGTGAAGAATACCTGTTCTAATGGGTAAACTCTCTTCATTTTGTCATTTAAAGTGCAGCTAAAAGTGCAACAGCGGGCAAAATTCTATGGTTCTTGTAACCCTAACCCTATCCAGGCATTAAAAGCATGCCGATTTAACTACCATTTAAAGCATTTTTCAGCTTCATGAAAATTTGCCTGAACAAGACAGATTATTAAAGAAGATACATTTCCTAGAGGTTTTAGAAACCGTTTTGATAGTTTGAGACTGTTTTTTTTTGGTGTGAGGAAAAAATTCATCTTTGATGTTTGGAGGGTTTTCTGAGACACCCTGCCGGAATTTACATTTGAAACCCTAGCTAGGGTTAGGGTTAGCATTCCCACAACAGGTAGAAGTTTTTTACTGTCAGTGCTGCATTCCGGGTCCCCAGTTATCTTTAGGATGAGTGATAATTTGCTCCTATCTGCACTTTTAGTTTTCGGACAGTTTTGGTCACCTTTTTGTATATTGCCCTATCCAGTGATTTTATCCAAAACTGAGCCAGATGAAAAGTGTGAAGAATACCTGTTCTAATGGGTAAACTCTCTTCATTTTGTCATTTAAAGTGCAGCTAAAAGTGCAACAGCGGGCAAAATTCTATGGTTCTTGTAACCCTAACCCTAGCCAGGCATTAAAAGCATGCCGATTTAACTACCATTTAACAGCATTTTTCAGCTTCATGAAAATTTGCCTGAACAAGACAGATTATTAAAGAAGATACATTTCCTAGAGGTTTTAGAAACCGTTTTGATAGTTTGAGACTGTTTTTTTTTGGTGTGAGGAAAAAATTCATCTTTGATGTTTGGAGGGCTACTGAGACACCCTGCCGGAATGTACATTTGAAACCCTAGCTAGGGTTAGGGTTAGCATTCCCACAACAGGTAGAAGTTTTTTACTGTCAGTGCTGCATTCCGGGTCCCCAGTTATCTTTAGGATGATTGATAATTTGCTCCAATCTGCACTTTTAGTTTTCGGACAGTTTTGGTCACCTTTTTGTATATTGCCCTATCCAGTGATTTTATCCAAAACTGAGCCAGATGAAAAGTGTGAAGAATACCTGTTCTAATGGGTAAACTCTCTTCATTTTGTCATTTAAAGTGCAGCTAAAAGTGCAACAGCGGGCAAAATTCTATGGTTCTTGTAACCCTAACCCTAGCCAGGCATTAAAAGCATGCCGATTTAACTACCATTTAAAAGCATTTTTCAGCTTCATGAAAATTTGCCTGAACAAGACAGATTATTAAAGAAGATACATTTCCTAGAGGTTTTAAAAACCGTTTTGATAGTTTAAGACTGATTTTTTTTGGTTTGAGGAAAACAATCATCTTTGATGTTTGGAGGGCTTCTGAGACACCCTGCTGGAATGCACATTTGAAACCCTAGCTAGGGTTAGGGTTAGCCTTCCCACAACAGGTAGAAGTTTTTTACTGTCAGTGCTGCATTCCGGGCCCCCAGTTATCTTTAGGATGAGTGATAATTTGTTCCTATCTGCACTTTTAGTTTTCGGACAGTATTGGTCACCTTTTTGTATATTGCCCTATCCAGTGATTTTATCCAAAACTGAGCCAGATGAAAAGTGTGAAGAATACCTGTTCTAATGGGTAAACTCTCTTCATTTTGTCATTTAAAGTGCAGCTAAAAGTGCAACAGCGGGCAAAATTCTATGGTTCTTGTAACCCTAACCCTAGCCAGGCATTAAAAGCATGCCGATTTAACTACCATTTAACAGCATTTTTCAGCTTCATGAAAACTTGCCTAAACCAGACAGATTATTAAAGAAGATACATCTCCTAGAGGTTTTAAAAACCGTTTTGATAGTTTTTGACTGATTTTTTGGAGTTTGAGGAAAAAAATCATCTTTGATGTTTGGAGGGCTTCTGAGACACCCTGCCGGAACTTACATTTGAAACCCTAGCTAGGGTTAGGGTTAGCATTCCCACAACAGGTAGAAGTTTTTTACTGTCAGTGCTGCATTCCGGGCCCCCAGTTATCTTAAGGGTGAATGATAATTTGCTCCTATCTGCACTTTTAGTTTTCGGACAGTTTTGGTCACCTTTTTGTATATTGCCCTATCCAGTGATTTTGTCCAAAACTGAGCCAGATGAAAAGTGTGAAGAATACCTGTTCTAATGGGTAAACTCTCTTCCTTTTGTCATTTAAAGTGCAGCTAAAAGTGCAACAGCGGGCAAAATTCTATGGTTCTTGTAACCCTAACCCTAGCCAGACATTAAAAGCATTCCGATTTAACTACCATTTAACAGCATTTTTCAGCTTCATGAAATTTGCCTGAACAAAACAGATTATTAAAGAAGATACATTTCCTAGAGGTTTTAGAAACCGTTTTAATTGTTTGAGACTGATTTTTTGGAGTTTGAGGAAAAAATTCATCTTTGATGTTTGGAGGGCTTCTGAGACACCCTGCCGGAACGTACATTTGAAACCCTAGCTAGGGTTAGGGTTAGCATTCCCACAACAGGTAGAAGTTCTTTACTGTCAGTGCTGCATTCCGGGCCCCCAGTTATCTTAAGGGTGAATGATAATTTGCTCCTATCTGCACTTTTAGTTTTCGGACAGTTTTGGTCACCTTTTTGTATATTGCCCTATCCAGTGATTTTATCCAAAACTGAGCCAGATGAAAAGTGTGAAGAATACCTGTTCTAATGGGTAAACTCTCTTCATTTTGTCATTTAAAGTGCAGCTAAAAGTGCAACAGCAGGCAAAATTCTATGGTTCTTGTAACCCTAACCCTAGCCAGACATTAAAAGCATTCCGTTTTAACTACCATTTAACAGTATTTTTCAGCTTCATGAAAATTTGCCTGAACAAGACAGATTATTAAAGAAGATACATTTCCTAGAGGTTTTAAAAACCGTTTTGATAGTTTGAGACTGATTTTTCTTGGTTTGAGGAAAAAAATCATCTTTGATGTTTGGAGGGCTTCTGAGACACCCTGCCGGAACTTACATTTGAAACCCTAGCTAGGGTTAGCATTCCCACAACAGGTAGAAGTTTTTTACTGTCAGTGCTGCATTCCGGGCCCCCAGTTATCTTAAGGCTGAATGATAATTTGCTCCTATCTGCACTTTTAGTTTTCGGACAGTTTTGGTCACCTTTTTGTATATTGCCCTATCCAGTGATTTTGTCCAAAACTGAGCCAGATGAAAAGTGTGAAGAATACCTGTTCTAATGGGTAAACTCTCTTCCTTTTGTCATTTAAAGTGCAGCTAAAAGTGCAACAGCGGGCAAAATTCTATGGTTCTTGTAACCCTAACCCTAGCCAGACATTAAAAGCATTCCGATTTAACTACCATTTAACAGCATTTTTCAGCTTCATGAAATTTGCCTGAACAAAACAGATTATTAAAGAAGATACATTTCCTAGAGGTTTTAGAAACCGTTTTAATTGTTTGAGACTGATTTTTTGGAGTTTGAGGAAAAAATTCATCTTTGATGTTTGGAGGGCTTCTGAGACACCCTGCCGGAACGTACATTTGAAACCCTAGCTAGGGTTAGGGTTAGCATTCCCACAACAGGTAGAAGTTTTTTACTGTCAGTGCTGCATTCCGGGCCCCCAGTTATCTTAAGGCTGAATGATAATTTGCTCCTATCTGCACTTTTAGTTTTCGGACAGTTTTGGTCACCTTTTTGTATATTGCCCTATCCAGTGATTTTGTCCAAAACTGAGCCAGATGAAAAGTGTGAAGAATACCTGTTCTAATGGGTAAACTCTCTTCCTTTTGTCATTTAAAGTGCAGCTAAAAGTGCAACAGCGGGCAAAATTCTATGGTTCTTGTAACCCTAACCCTAGCCAGACATTAAAAGCATTCCGATTTAACTACCATTTAACAGCATTTTTCAGCTTCATGAAATTTGCCTGAACAAAACAGATTATTAAAGAAGATACATTTCCTAGAGGTTTTAGAAACCGTTTTAATTGTTTGAGACTGATTTTTTGGAGTTTGAGGAAAAAATTCATCTTTGATGTTTGGAGGGCTTCTGAGACACCCTGCCGGAACGTACATTTGAAACCCTAGCTAGGGTTAGGGTTAGCATTCCCACAACAGGTAGAAGTTTTTTACTGTCAGTGCTGCATTCCGGGCCCCCAGTTATCTTAAGGGTGAATGATAATTTGCTCCTATCTGCACTTTTAGTTTTCGGACAGTTTTGGTCACCTTTTTGTATATTGCCCTATCCAGTGATTTTATCCAAAACTGAGCCAGATGAAAAGTGTGAAGAATACCTGTTCTAATGGGTAAACTCTCTTCATTTTGTCATTTAAAGTGCAGCTAAAAGTGCAACAGCAGGCAAAATTCTATGGTTCTTGTAACCCTAACCCTAGCCAGACATTAAAAGCATTCCGTTTTAACTACCATTTAACAGTATTTTTCAGCTTCATGAAAATTTGCCTGAACAAGACAGATTATTAAAGAAGATACATTTCCTAGAGGTTTTAAAAACCGTTTTGATAGTTTGAGACTGATTTTTCTTGGTTTGAGGAAAAAAATCATCTTTGATGTTTGGAGGGCTTCTGAGACACCCTGCCGGAACTTACATTTGAAACCCTAGCTAGGGTTAGGGTTAGCATTCCCACAACAGGTAGAAGTTTTTTACTGTCAGTGCTGCATTCCGGGCCCCCAGTTATCTTAAGGGTGAATGATAATTTGCTCCTATCTGCACTTTTAGTTTTCGGACAGTTTTGGTCACCTTTTTGTATATTGCCCTATCCAGTGATTTTATCCAAAACTGAGCCAGATGAAAAGTGTGAAGAATACCTGTTCTAATGGGTAAACTCTCTTCCTTTTGTCATTTAAAGTGCAGCTAAAAGTGCAACAGCGGGCAAAATTCTATGGTTCTTGTAACCCTAACCCAAGCCAGGCATTAAAAGCATGCCGATTTAACTACCATTTAACAGCATTTTTCAGCTTCATGAAAATTTGCCTGAACAAAACAGATTATTAAAGAAGATACATTTCCTAGAGGTTTTAAAAACCGTTTTGATAGTTTGAGACTGATTTTTTGGAGTTTGAGGAAAAAAATCATCTTTGATGTTTGGAGGGCTTCTGAGACACCCTGCCGGAACGTACATTTGAAACCCTAGCTAGGGTTAGGGTTAGCATTCCCACAACAGGTAGAAGTTTTTTACTGTCAGTGCTGCATTCCGGGCCCCCAGTTATCTTAAGGGTGAATGATAATTTTCTCCTATCTGCACTTTTAGTTTTCGGACAGTTTTGGTCACCTTTTTGTATATTGCCCTATCCAGTGATTTTATCCAAAACTGAGCCAGATGAAAAGTGTGAAGAATACCTGTTCTAATGGGTAAACTCTCTTCCTTTTGTCATTTAAAGTGCAGCTAAAAGTGCAACAGCGGGCAAAATTCTATGGTTCTTGTAACCCTAACCCTAGCCAGACATTAAAAGCATTCCGATTTAACTACCATTTAACAGCATTTTTCAGCTTCATGAAATTTGCCTGAACAAAACAGATTATTAAAGAAGATACATTTCCTAGAGGTTTTAGAAACCGTTTTGATAGTTTGAGACTGTTTTTTTTTGGTGTGAGGAAAAAATTCATCTTTGATGTTTGGAGGGCTTCTGAGACACCCTGCCGGAATTTACATTTGAAACCCTAGCTAGGGTTAGGGTTAGCATTCCCACAACAGGTAGAAGTTTTTTACTGTCAGTGCTGCATTCCGGGTCCCCAGTTATCTTTAGGATGAGTGATAATTTGCTCCTATCTGCACTTTTAGTTTTCGGACAGTTTTGGTCACCTTTTTGTATATTGCCCTATCCAGTGATTTTATCCAAAACTGAGCCAGATGAAAAGTGTGAAGAATACCTGTTCTAATGGGTAAACTCTCTTCATTTTGTCATTTAAAGTGCAGCTAAAAGTGCAACAGCGGGCAAAATTCTATGGTTCTTGTAACCCTAACCCTAGCCAGGCATTAAAAGCATGCCGATTTAACTACCATTTAACAGCATTTTTCAGCTTCATGAAAATTTGCCTGAACAAGACAGATTATTAAAGAAGATACATTTCCTTGAGGTTTTAGAAACCGTTTTGATAGTTTGAGACTGTTTTTTATTGGTGTGAGGAAAAAATTCATCTTTGATGTTTGGAGGGCTTCTGAGACACCCTGCCGGAATTTACATTTGAAACCCTAGCTAGGGTTAGGGTTAGCATTCCCACAACAGGTAGAAGTTTTTTACTGTCAGTGCTGCATTCCGGGTCCCCAGTTATCTTTAGGATGAGTGATAATTTGCTCCTATCTGCACTTTTAGTTTTCGGACAGTTTTGGTCACCTTTTTGTATATTGCCCTATCCAGTGATTTTATCCAAAACTGAGCCAGATGAAAAGTGTGAAGAATACCTGTTCTAATGGGTAAACTCTCTTCATTTTGTCATTTAAAGTGCAGCTAAAAGTGCAACAGCGGGCTAAATTCTATGGTTCTTGTAACCCTAACCCTAGCCAGACATTAAAAGCATTCCGATTTAACTACCATTTAACAGCATTTTTCAGCTTCATGAAAATTTGCCTAAACCAGACAGATTATTAAAGAAGATACATCTCCTAGAGGTTTTAAAAACCGTTTTGATAGTTTGAGACTGATTTTTTGGAGTTTGAGGATAAAAATAATCTTTGATGTTTGGAGGGCTTCTGAGACACCCTGCTGGAATCCACATTTGAAACCCTAGCTAGGGTTAGGGTTAGCATTCCCACAACAGGTAGAAGTTTTTTACTGTCAGTGCTGCATTCCGGGCCCCCAGTTATCTTTAGGATGAGTGATAATTTTCTCCTATCTGCACTTTTAGTTTTCGGACAGTTTTGGTCACCTTTTTGTATATTGCCCTATCCAGTGATTTTATCCAAAACTGAGCCAGATGAAAAGTGTGAAGAATACCTGTTCTAATGGGTAAACTCTCTTCATTTTGTCATTTAAAGTGCAGCTAAAAGTGCAACAGCGGGCAAAATTCTATGGTTCTTGTAACCCTAACCCTAGCCAGGCATTAAAAGCATGCCGATTTAACTACCATTTAACAGCATTTTTCAGCTTCATGAAAACTTGCCTAAACCAGACAGATTATTAAAGAAGATACATCTCCTAGAGGTTTTAAAAACCGTTTTGATAGTTTGAGACCGATTTTTTGGAGTTTGAGGAAAAAAATCATCTTTGATGTTTGGAGGGCTTCTGAGACACCCTGCCGGAACGTACATTTGAAACCCTAGCTAGGGTTAGGGTTAGCATTCCCACAACAGGTAGAAGTTTTTTACTGTCAGTGCTGCATTCCGGGCCCCCAGTTATCCTAAGGGTGAATGATAATTTGCTCCTATCTGCACTTTTAGTTTTCGGACAGTTTTGGTCACCTTTTTGTATATTGCCCTATCCAGTGATTTTATCCAAAACTGAGCCAGATGAAAAGTGTGAAGAATACCTGTTCTAATGGGTAAACTCTCTTCATTTTATCATTTAAAGTGCAGCTAAAAGTGCAACAGCGGGCAAAATTCTATGGTTCTTGTAACCCTAACCCTAGCCAGGCATTAAAAGCATGCCGATTTAACTACCATTTAAAAGCATTTTTCAGCTTCATGAAAATTTGCCTGAACAAGACAGATTATTAAAGAAGATACATTTCCTAGAGGTTTTAAAAACCGTTTTGATAGTTTAAGACTGATTTTTTTTGGTTTGAGGAAAACAATCATCTTTGATGTTTGGAGGGCTTCTGAGACACCCTGCTGGAATGCACATTTGAAACCCTAGCTAGGGTTAGGGGTTAGCATTCCCACAACAGGTAGAAGTTTTTTACTGTCAGTGCTGCATTCCGGGCCCCCAGTTATCTTTAGGATGAGTGATAATTTGTTCCTATCTGCACTTTTGGTTTTCGGACAGTATTGGTCACCTTTTTGTATATTGCCCTATCCAGTGATTTTATCCAAAACTGAGCCAGATGAAAAGTGTGAAGAATACCTGTTCTAATGGGTAAACTCTCTTCCTTTTGTCATTTAAAGTGCAGCTAAAAGTGCAACAGCGGGCAAAATTCTATGGTTCTTGTAACCCTAACCCTAGCCAGACATTAAAAGCATTCCGATTTAACTACCATTTAACAGCATTTTTCAGCTTCATGAAATTTGCCTGAACAAAACAGATTATTAAAGAAGATACATTTCCTAGAGGTTTTAGAAACCGTTTTAATTGTTTGAGACTGATTTTTTGGAGTTTGAGGAAAAAATTCATCTTTGATGTTTGGAGGGCTTCTGAGACACCCTGCCGGAATGTACATTTGAAACCCTAGCTAGGGTTAGGGTTAGCATTCCCACAACAGGTAGAAGTTTTTTACTGTCAGTGTTGCATTCCGGGTCCCCAGTTATCTTTAGGATGAGTGATAATTTGCTCCTATCTGCACTTTTAGTTTTCGGACAGTTTTGGTCACCTTTTTGTATATTGCCCTATCCAGTGATTTTATCCAAAACTGAGCCAGATGAAAAGTGTGAAGAATACCTGTTCTAATGGGTAAACTCTCTTCATTTTGTCATTTAAAGTGCAGCTAAAAGTGCAACAGCGGGCAAAATTATATGGTTCTTGTAACCCTAACCCAAGCCAGGCATTAAAAGCATTCCGATTTAACTACCATTTAACAGCATTTTTCAGCTTCATGAAAATTTGCCTGAACAAAACAGATTATTAAAGAAGATACATTTCCTAGAGGTTTTAGAAACCGTTTTAATAGTTTGAGATTGATTTTTTGGAGTTTGAGGAAAAAATGCATCTTTGATGTTTGGAGGGCTTCTGAGACACCCTGCTGGAATCCACATTTGAAACCCTAGCTAGGGTTAGGGTTAGCATTCCCACAACAGGTAGAAGTTTTTTACTGTCAGTGCTGCATTCCGGGCCCCCAGTTATCTTTAGGATGAGTGATAATTTTCTCCTATCTGCACTTTTAGTTTTCGGACAGTTTTGGTCACCTTTTTGTATATTGCCCTATCCAGTGATTTTATCCAAAACTGAGCCAGATGAAAAGTGTGAAGAATACCTGTTCTAATGGGTAAACTCTCTTCATTTTGTCATTTAAAGTGCAGCTAAAAGTGCAACAGCGGGCAAAATTCTATGGTTCTTGTAACCCTAACCCTAGCCAGGCATTAAAAGCATGCCGATTTAACTACCATTTAACAGCATTTTTCAGCTTCATGAAAACTTGCCTAAACCAGACAGATTATTAAAGAAGATACATCTCCTAGAGGTTTTAAAAACCGTTTTGATAGTTTGAGACCGATTTTTTGGTGTTTGAGGAAAAAAATCATCTTTGATGTTTGGAGGGCTTCTGAGACACCCTGCCGGAACGTACATTTGAAACCCTAGCTAGGGTTAGGGTTAGCATTCCCACAACAGGTAGAAGTTTTTTACTGTCAGTGCTGCATTCCGGGCCCCCAGTTATCCTAAGGGTGAATGATAATTTGCTCCTATCTGCACTTTTAGTTTTCGGACAGTTTTGGTCACCTTTTTGTATATTGCCCTATCCAGTGATTTTATCCAAAACTGAGCCAGATGAAAAGTGTGAAGAATACCTGTTCTAATGGGTAAACTCTCTTCATTTTGTCATTTAAAGTGCAGCTAAAAGTGCAACAGCGGGCAAAATTCTATGGTTCTTGTAACCCTAACACTAGCCAGGCATTAAAAGCATGCCGATTTAACTACCATTTAAAAGCATTTTTCAGCTTCATGAAAATTTGCCTGAACAAGACAGATTATTAAAGAAGATACATTTCCTAGAGGTTTTAAAAACCGTTTTGATAGTTTAAGACTGATTTTTTTTGGTTTGAGGAAAACAATCATCTTTGATGTTTGGAGGGCTTCTGAGACACCCTGCTGGAATGCACATTTGAAACCCTAGCTAGGGTTAGGGGTTAGCATTCCCACAACAGGTAGAAGTTTTTTACTGTCAGTGCTGCATTCCGGGCCCCCAGTTATCTTTAGGATGAGTGATAATTTGTTCCTATCTGCACTTTTGGTTTTCGGACAGTATTGGTCACCTTTTTGTATATTGCCCTATCCAGTGATTTTATCCAAAACTGAGCCAGATGAAAGTGTGAAGAATACCTGTTCTAATGGGTAAACTCTCTTCCTTTTGTCATTTAAAGTGCAGCTAAAAGTGCAACAGCGGGCAAAATTCTATGGTTCTTGTAACCCTAACCCTAGCCAGACATTAAAAGCATTCCGATTTAACTACCATTTAACAGCATTTTTCAGCTTCATGAAATTTGCCTGAACAAAACAGATTATTAAAGAAGATACATTTCCTAGAGGTTTTAGAATCCGTTTTAATTGTTTGAGACTGATTTTTTGGAGTTTGAGGAAAAAATTCATCTTTGATGTTTGGAGGGCTTCTGAGACACCCTGCCGGAATGTACATTTGAAACCCTAGCTAGGGTTAGGGTTAGCATTCCCACAACAGGTAGAAGTTTTTTACTGTCAGTGTTGCATTCCGGGTCCCCAGTTATCTTTAGGATGAGTGATAATTTGCTCCTATCTGCACTTTTAGTTTTCGGACAGTTTTGGTCACCTTTTTGTATATTGCCCTATCCAGTGATTTTATCCAAAACTGAGCCAGATGAAAAGTGTGAAGAATACCTGTTCTAATGGGTAAACTCTCTTCATTTTGTCATTTAAAGTGCAGCTAAAAGTGCAACAGCGGGCAAAATTATATGGTTCTTGTAACCCTAACCCAAGCCAGGCATTAAAAGCATTCCGATTTAACTACCATTTAACAGCATTTTTCAGCTTCATGAAAATTTGCCTGAACAAAACAGATTATTAAAGAAGATACATTTCCTAGAGGTTTTAGAAACCATTTTAATAGTTTGAGATTGATTTTTTGGAGTTTGAGGAAAAAATGCATCTTTGATGCTTGGAGGGCTTCTGAGATACCCTGCCTGAATGTACATTTGAAACACTAGCTAGGGTTAGGTTTAGCATTCCCACAACAGGTAGAAGTTTTTTACTGTCAGTGCTGCATTCCGGGTCCCCAGTTATCTTTAGGATGAGTGATAATTTGCTCCTATCTGCACTTTTAGTTTTCGGACAGTTTTGGTCACCTTTTTGTATATTGCCCTATCCAGTGATTTTATCCAAAACTGAGCCAGATGAAAAGTGTGAAGAATACCTGTTCTAATGGGTAAACTCTCTTCATTTTGTCATTTAAAGTGCAGCTAAAAGTGCAACAGCGGGCAAAATTCTATGGTTCTTGTAACCCTAACCCTAGCCAGACATTAAAAGCATTCCGATTTAACTACCATTTAACAGCATTTTTCAGCTTCATGAAAATTTGCCTGAACAAAACAGATTATTAAAGAAGATACATTTCCTAGAGGTTTTAGAAACCGTTTTAATAGTTTGAGACTGATTTTTTGGAGTTTGAGGAAAAAAATCATCTTTGATGTTTGGAGGGCTTCTGAGACACCCTGCCGGAACTTACATTTGAAACCCTAGCTAGGGTTAGGGTTAGCATTCCCACAACAGGTAGAAGTTTTTTACTGTCAGTGCTGCATTCCGGGCCCCCAGTTATCTTAAGGGTGAATGATAATTTGCTCCTATCTGCACTTTTAGTTTTCGGACAGTTTTGGTCACCTTTTTGTATATTGCCCTATCCAGTGATTTTATCCAAAACTGAGCCAGATGAAAAGTGTGAAGAATACCTGTTCTAATGGGTAAACTCTCTTCATTTTGTCATTTAAAGTGCAGCTAAAAGTGCAACAGCGGGCAAAATTCTATGGTTCTTATAACCCTAACCCTAGCCAGGCATTAAAAGCATGCCGATTTAACTACCATTTAAAAGCATTTTTCAGCTTCATGAAAATTTGCCTGAACAAGACAGATTATTAAAGAAGATACATTTCCTAGAGGTTTTAAAAACCGTTTTGATAGTTTAAGACTGATTTTTTTTGGTTTGAGGAAAACAATCATCTTTGATGTTTGGAGGGCTTCTGAGACACCCTGCTGGAATGCACATTTGAAACCCTAGCTAGGGTTAGGGGTTAGCATTCCCACAACAGGTAGAAGTTTTTTACTGTCAGTGCTGCATTCCGGGCCCCCAGTTATCTTTAGGATGAGTGATAATTTGTTCCTATCTGCACTTTTGGTTTTCGGACAGTTTTGGTCACCTTTTTGTATATTGCCCTATCCAGTGATTTTATCCAAAACTGAGCCAGATGAAAAGTGTGAAGAATACCTGTTCTAATGGGTAAACTCTCTTCATTTTGTTATTTAAAGTGCAGCTAAAAGTGCAACAGCGGGCAAAATTCTATGGTTCTTGTAACCCTAACCCAAGCCAGGCATTAAAAGCATGCCGATTTAACTACCATTTAACAGCATTTTTCAGCTTCATGAAAATTTGCCTGAACAAGACAGATTATTAAAGAAGATACATTTCCTAGAGGTTTTAAAAACCGTTTTGATAGTTTAAGACTGATTTTTTTTGGTTTGAGGAAAACAATCATATTTGATGTTTGGAGGGCTTCTGAGACACCCTGCTGGAATGCACATTTGAAACCCTAGCTAGGGTTAGGGTTAGCATTCCCACAACAGGTAGAAGTTTTTTACTGTCAGTGTTGCATTCCGGGTCCCCAGTTATCTTTAGGATGAGTGATAATTTGCTCCTATCTGCACTTTTAGTTTTCGGACAGTTTTGGTCACCTTTTTGTATATTGCCCTATCCAGTGATTTTATCCAAAACTGAGCCAGATGAAAAGTGTGAAGAATACCTGTTCTAATGGGTAAACTCTCTTCATTTTGTCATTTAAAGTGCAGCTAAAAGTGCAACAGCGGGCAAAATTCTATGGTTCTTGTAACCCTAACCCTAGCCAGGCATTAAAAGCATGCCGATTTAACTACCATTTAAAAGCATTTTTCAGCTTCATGAAAATTTGCCTAAACCAGACAGAATATTAAAGAAGATACATTTCCTAGAGGTTTTAAAAACCGTTTTGATATTTAAGACTGATTTTTTTTGGTTTGAGGAAAAAAATCATCTTTGATGTTTGGAGGGCTTCTGAGACACCCTGCCGGAATGTACATTTGAAACGCTAGGTAGGGTTAGGGTTAGCATTCCCACAACAGGTAGAAGTTTTTTACTGTCAGTGCTGCATTCCGGGTCCCCAGTTATCTTTAGGATGAGTGATAATTTGTTCCTATCTGCACTTTTAGTTTTCGGACAGTATTGGTCACCTTTTTGTATATTGCCCTATCCAGTGATTTTATCCAAAACTGAGCCAGATGAAAAGTGTGAAGAATACCTGTTCTAATGGGTAAACTCTCTTCCTTTTGTCATTTAAAGTGCAGCTAAAAGTGCAACAGCGGGCAAAATTCTATGGTTCTTGTAACCCTAACCCTAGCCAGACATTAAAAGCATTCCGATTTAACTACCATTTAACAGCATTTTTCAGCTTCATGAAAATTTGCCTGAACAAAACAGATTATTAAAGAAGATACATTTCCTAGAGGTTTTAGAAACCGTTTTAATAGTTTGAGACTGATTTTTTGGAGTTTGAGGAAAAAATTCATCTTTGATGTTTGGAGGGCTTCTGAGACACCCTGCCGGAATGTACATTTGAAACCCTAGCTAGGGTTAGGGTTAGCATTCCCACAACAGGTAGAAGTTTTTTACTGTCAGTGTTGCATTCCGGGTCCCCAGTTATCTTTAGGATGAGTGATAATTTGCTCCTAACTGCACTTTTAGTTTTCGGACAGTTTTGGTCACCTTTTTGTATATTGCCCTATCCAGTGATTTTATCCAAAACTGAGCCAGATGAAAAGTGTGAAGAATACCTGTTCTAATGGGTAAACTCTCTTCATTTTGTCATTTAAAGTGCAGCTAAAAGTGCAACAGCGGGCTAAATTCTATGGTTCTTGTAACCCTAACCCTAGCCAGACATTAAAAGCATTCTGATTTAACTACCATTTAACAGCATTTTTCAGCTTCATGAAAATTTGCCTGAACAAAACAGATTATTAAAGAAGATACATTTCCTAGAGGTTTTAGAAACCATTTTGATAGTTTGAGACTGATTTTTTGGAGTTTGAGGAAAAAAATCATTTTTGATGTTTGGAGGGCTTCTGAGACACCCTGCCGGAATGTACATTTGAAACGCTAGGTAGGGTTAGGGTTAGCATTCCCACAACAGGTAGAAGTTTTTTACTGTCAGTGCTGCATTCCGGGTTCCCAGTTATCTTAAGGGTGAATGATAATTTGCTCCTATCTGCACTTTTAGTTTTCGGACAGTTTTGGTCACCTTTTTGTATATTGCCCTATCCAGTGATTTTATCCAAAACTGAGCCAGATGAAAAGTGTGAAGAATACCTGTTCTAATGGGTAAACTCTCTTCATTTTGTCATTTAAAGTGCAGCTAAAAGTGCAACAGCGGGCAAAATTCTATGGTTCTTGTAACCCTAACCCTAGCCAGGCATTAAAAGCATGCCGATTTAACTACCATTTAACAGCATTTTTCAGCTTCATGAAAACTTGCCTAAACCAGACAGATTATTAAAGAAGATACATCTCCTAGAGGTTTTAAAAACCGTTTTGATAGTTTGAGACTGATTTTTTGGAGTTTGAGGAAAAAAATCATCTTTGATGTTTGGAGGGCTTCTGAGACACCCTGCCGGAACGTACATTTGAAACCCTAGCTAGGGTTAGGGTTAGCATTCCCACAACAGGTAGAAGTTTTTTACTGTCAGTGCTGCATTCCGGGCCCCCAGTTATCTTAAGGGTGAATGATAATTTGCTCCTATCTGCACTTTTAGTTTTCGGACAGTTTTGGTCACCTTTTTGTATATTGCCCTATCCAGTGATTTTATCCAAAACAGAGCCAGATGAAAAGTGTGAAGAATACCTGTTCTAATGGGTAAACTCTCTTCATTTTGTCATTTAAAGTGCAGCTAAAAGTGCAACAGCAGGCAAAATTCTATGGTTCTTGTAACCCTAACCCTAGCCAGACATTAAAAGCATTCCGATTTAACTACCATTTAACAGTATTTTTCAGCTTCATGAAAATTTGCCTGAACAAGACAGATTATTAAAGAAGATACATTTCCTAGAGGTTTTAAAAACCGTTTTGATAGTTTGAGACTGATTTTTCTTGGTTTGAGGAAAAAAATCATCTTTGA
This sequence comes from Lepisosteus oculatus, assembly GCF_040954835.1. NCBI lineage: Eukaryota > Metazoa > Chordata > Actinopteri > Semionotiformes > Lepisosteidae > Lepisosteus > Lepisosteus oculatus. Next base: position 1,726,159 of record NC_090713.1, read on the forward strand.
TGTTTGGAGGGCTTCTGAGACACCCTGCTGGAATGCACATTTGAAACCCTAGCTAGGGTTAGGGGTTAGCATTCCCACAACAGGTAGAAGTTTTTTACTGTCAGTGCTGCATTCCGGGCCCCCAGTTATCTTTAGGATGAGTGATAATTTGTTCCTATCTGCACTTTTGGTTTTCGGACAGTATTGGTCACCTTTTTGTATATTGCCCTATCCAGTGATTTTATCCAAAACTGAGCCAGATGAAAAGTGTGAAGAATACCTGTTCTAATGGGTAAACTCTCTTCCTTTTGTCATTTAAAGTGCAGCTAAAAGTGCAACAGCGGGCAAAATTCTATGGTTTTTGTAACCCTAACCCTAGCCAGACATTAAAAGCATTCCGATTTAACTACCATTTAACAGCATTTTTCAGCTTCATGAAAATTTGCCTGAACAAAACAGATTATTAAAGAAGATACATCTCCTAGAGGTTTTAAAAACCGTTTTGATAGTTTGAGACTGATTTTTTGGAGTTTGAGGAAAAAAATCATCTTTGATGTTTGGAGGGCTTCTGAGACACCCTGCCGGAACGTACATTTGAAACCCTAGCTAGGGTTAGGGTTAGCATTCCCACAACAGGTAGAAGTTTTTTACTGTCAGTGCTGCATTCCGGGCTCCCAGTTATCTTAAGGGTGAATGATAATTTGCTCCTATCTGCACTTTTAGTTTTCGGACAGTTTTGGTCACCTTTTTGTATATTGCCCTATCCAGTGATTTTATCCAAAACTGAGCCAGATGAAAAGTGTGAAGAATACCTGTTCTAATGGGTAAACTCTCTTCCTTTTGTCATTTAAAGTGCAGCTAAAAGTGCAACAGCGGGCAAAATTCTATGGTTCTTGTAACCCTAACCCTAGCCAGACATTAAAAGCATTCCGATTTAACTACCATTTAACAGTATTTTTCAGCTTCATGAAAATTTGCCTGAACAAGACAGATTATTAAAGAAGATACATTTCCTAGAGGTTTTAAAAACCGTTTTGATAGTTTGAGACTGATTTTTCTTGGTTTGAGGAAAAAAATCATCTTTGATGTTTGGAGGGCTTCTGAGACACCCTGCCGGAACTTACATTTGAAACCCTAGCTAGGGTTAGGGTTAGCATTCCCACAACAGGTAGAAGTTTTTTACTGTCAGTGCTGCATTCCGGGCCCCCAGTTATCTTAAGGGTGAATGATAATTTGCTCCTATCTGCACTTTTAGTTTTCGGACAGTTTTGGTCACCTTTTTGTATATTGCCCTATCCAGTGATTTTATCCAAAACTGAGCCAGATGAAAAGTGTGAAGAATACCTGTTCTAATGGGTAAACTCTCTTCATTTTGTCATTTAAAGTGCAGCTAAAAGTGCAACAGCGGGCAAAATTCTATGGTTCTTGTAACCCTAACCCTAGCCAGGCATTAAAAGCATGCCGATTTAACTACCATTTAACAGCATTTTTCAGCTTCATGAAAACTTGCCTAAACCAGACAGATTATTAAAGAAGATACATCTCCTAGAGGTTTTAAAAACCGTTTTGATAGTTTGAGACTGATTTTTTGGAGTTTGAGGAAAAAAATCATCTTTGATGTTTGGAGGGCTTCTGAGACACCCTGCCGGAACGTACATTTGAAACCCTAGCTAGGGTTAGGGTTAGCATTCCCACAACAGGTAGAAGTTTTTTACTGTCAGTGCTGCATTCCGGGCCCCCAGTTATCTTAAGGGTGAATGATAATTTGCTCCTATCTGCACTTTTAGTTTTCGGACAGTTTTGGTCACCTTTTTGTATATTGCCCTATCCAGTGATTTTATCCAAAACAGAGCCAGATGAAAAGTGTGAAGAATACCTGTTCTAATGGGTAAACTCTCTTCATTTTGTCATTTAAAGTGCAGCTAAAAGTGCAACAGCAGGCAAAATTCTATGGTTCTTGTAACCCTAACCCTAGCCAGACATTAAAAGCATTCCGATTTAACTACCATTTAACAGTATTTTTCAGCTTCATGAAAATTTGCCTGAACAAGACAGATTATTAAAGAAGATACATTTCCTAGAGGTTTTAAAAACCGTTTTGATAGTTTGAGACTGATTTTTCTTGGTTTGAGGAAAAAAATCATCTTTGATGTTTGGAGGGCTTCTGAGACACCCTGCCGGAACTTACATTTGAAACCCTAGCTAGGGTTAGGGTTAGCATTCCCACAACAGGTAGAAGTTTTTTACTGTCAGTGCTGCATTCCGGGCCCCCAGTTATCTTAAGGGTGAATGATAATTTGCTCCTATCTGCACTTTTAGTTTTCGGACAGTTTTGGTCACCTTTTTGTATATTGCCCTATCCAGTGATTTTATCCAAAACTGAGCCAGATGAAAAGTGTGAAGAATACCTGTTCTAATGGGTAAACTCTCTTCATTTTGTCATTTAAAGTGCAGCTAAAAGTGCAACAGCGGGCAAAATTCTATGGTTCTTGTAACCCTAACCCTAGCCAGGCATTAAAAGCATTCCGATTTAACTACCATTTAACAGTATTTTTCAGCTTCATGAAAATTTGCCTGAACAAGACAGATTATTAAAGAAGATACATTTCCTAGAGGTTTTAAAAACCGTTTTGATAGTTTGAGACTGATTTTTCTTGGTTTGAGGAAAAAAATCATCTTTGATGTTTGGAGGGCTTCTGAGACACCCTGCTGGAATGCACATTTGAAACCCTAGCTAGGGTTAGGGGTTAGCATTCCCACAACAGGTAGAAGTTTTTTACTGTCAGTGCTGCATTCCGGGCCCCCAGTTATCTTTAGGATGAGTGATAATTTGTTCCTATCTGCACTTTTGGTTTTCGGACAGTATTGGTCACCTTTTTGTATATTGCCCTATCCAGTGATTTTATCCAAAACTGAGCCAGATGAAAAGTGTGAAGAATACCTGTTCTAATGGGTAAACTCTCTTCCTTTTGTCATTTAAAGTGCAGCTAAAAGTGCAACAGCGGGCAAAATTCTATGGTTTTTGTAACCCTAACCCTAGCCAGACATTAAAAGCATTCCGATTTAACTACCATTTAACAGCATTTTTCAGCTTCATGAAAATTTGCCTGAACAAAACAGATTATTAAAGAAGATACATCTCCTAGAGGTTTTAAAAACCGTTTTGATAGTTTGAGACTGATTTTTTGGAGTTTGAGGAAAAAAATCATCTTTGATGTTTGGAGGGCTTCTGAGACACCCTGCCGGAACGTACATTTGAAACCCTAGCTAGGGTTAGGGTTAGCATTCCCACAACAGGTAGAAGTTTTTTACTGTCAGTGCTGCATTCCGGGCTCCCAGTTATCTTAAGGGTGAATGATAATTTGCTCCTATCTGCACTTTTAGTTTTCGGACAGTTTTGGTCACCTTTTTGTATATTGCCCTATCCAGTGATTTTATCCAAAACTGAGCCAGATGAAAAGTGTGAAGAATACCTGTTCTAATGGGTAAACTCTCTTCCTTTTGTCATTTAAAGTGCAGCTAAAAGTGCAACAGCGGGCAAAATTCTATGGTTCTTGTAACCCTAACCCTAGCCAGACATTAAAAGCATTCCGATTTAACTACCATTTAACAGTATTTTTCAGCTTCATGAAAATTTGCCTGAACAAGACAGATTATTAAAGAAGATACATTTCCTAGAGGTTTTAAAAACCGTTTTGATAGTTTGAGACTGATTTTTCTTGGTTTGAGGAAAAAAATCATCTTTGATGTTTGGAGGGCTTCTGAGACACCCTGCCGGAACTTACATTTGAAACCCTAGCTAGGGTTAGGGTTAGCATTCCCACAACAGGTAGAAGTTTTTTACTGTCAGTGCTGCATTCCGGGCCCCCAGTTATCTTAAGGGTGAATGATAATTTGCTCCTATCTGCACTTTTAGTTTTCGGACAGTTTTGGTCACCTTTTTGTATATTGCCCTATCCAGTGATTTTATCCAAAACTGAGCCAGATGAAAAGTGTGAAGAATACCTGTTCTAATGGGTAAACTCTCTTCATTTTGTCATTTAAAGTGCAGCTAAAAGTGCAACAGCGGGCAAAATTCTATGGTTCTTGTAACCCTAACCCTAGCCAGGCATTAAAAGCATGCCGATTTAACTACCATTTAACAGCATTTTTCAGCTTCATGAAAACTTGCCTAAACCAGACAGATTATTAAAGAAGATACATCTCCTAGAGGTTTTAAAAACCGTTTTGATAGTTTGAGACTGATTTTTTGGAGTTTGAGGAAAAAAATCATCTTTGATGTTTGGAGGGCTTCTGAGACACCCTGCCGGAACGTACATTTGAAACCCTAGCTAGGGTTAGGGTTAGCATTCCCACAACAGGTAGAAGTTTTTTACTGTCAGTGCTGCATTCCGGGCCCCCAGTTATCTTAAGGGTGAATGATAATTTGCTCCTATCTGCACTTTTAGTTTTCGGACAGTTTTGGTCACCTTTTTGTATATTGCCCTATCCAGTGATTTTATCCAAAACAGAGCCAGATGAAAAGTGTGAAGAATACCTGTTCTAATGGGTAAACTCTCTTCATTTTGTCATTTAAAGTGCAGCTAAAAGTGCAACAGCAGGCAAAATTCTATGGTTCTTGTAACCCTAACCCTAGCCAGACATTAAAAGCATTCCGATTTAACTACCATTTAACAGTATTTTTCAGCTTCATGAAAATTTGCCTGAACAAGACAGATTATTAAAGAAGATACATTTCCTAGAGGTTTTAAAAACCGTTTTGATAGTTTGAGACTGATTTTTCTTGGTTTGAGGAAAAAAATCATCTTTGATGTTTGGAGGGCTTCTGAGACACCCTGCCGGAACTTACATTTGAAACCCTAGCTAGGGTTAGGGTTAGCATTCCCACAACAGGTAGAAGTTTTTTACTGTCAGTGCTGCATTCCGGGCCCCCAGTTATCTTAAGGGTGAATGATAATTTGCTCCTATCTGCACTTTTAGTTTTCGGACAGTTTTGGTCACCTTTTTGTATATTGCCCTATCCAGTGATTTTATCCAAAACTGAGCCAGATGAAAAGTGTGAAGAATACCTGTTCTAATGGGTAAACTCTCTTCATTTTGTCATTTAAAGTGCAGCTAAAAGTGCAACAGCGGGCAAAATTCTATGGTTCTTGTAACCCTAACCCTAGCCAGGCATTAAAAGCATGCCGATTTAACTACCATTTAAAAGCATTTTTCAGCTTCATGAAAATTTGCCTGAACAAGACAGATTATTAAAGAAGATACATTTCCTAGAGGTTTTAAAAACCGTTTTGATAGTTTAAGACTGATTTTTTTTGGTTTGAGGAAAACAATCATCTTTGATGTTTGGAGGGCTTCTGAGACACCCTGCTGGAATGCACATTTGAAACCCTAGCTAGGGTTAGGGGTTAGCATTCCCACAACAGGTAGAAGTTTTTTACTGTCAGTGCTGCATTCCGGGCCCCCAGTTATCTTTAGGATGAGTGATAATTTGTTCCTATCTGCACTTTTGGTTTTCGGACAGTATTGGTCACCTTTTTGTATATTGCCCTATCTAGTGATTTTATCCAAAACTGAGCCAGATGAAAAGTGTGAAGAATACCTGTTCTAATGGGTAAACTCTCTTCCTTTTGTCATTTAAAGTGCAGCTAAAAGTGCAACAGCGGGCAAAATTCTATGGTTTTTGTAACCCTAACCCTAGCCAGACATTAAAAGCATTCCGATTTAACTACCATTTAACAGCATTTTTCAGCTTCATGAAAATTTGCCTGAACAAAACAGATTATTAAAGAAGATACATCTCCTAGAGGTTTTAAAAACCGTTTTGATAGTTTGAGACTGATTTTTTGGAGTTTGAGGAAAAAAATCATCTTTGATGTTTGGAGGGCTTCTGAGACACCCTGCCGGAACGTACATTTGAAACCCTAGCTAGGGTTAGGGTTAGCATTCCCACAACAGGTAGAAGTTTTTTACTGTCAGTGCTGCATTCCGGGCTCCCAGTTATCTTAAGGGTGAATGATAATTTGCTCCTATCTGCACTTTTAGTTTTCGGACAGTTTTGGTCACCTTTTTGTATATTGCCCTATCCAGTGATTTTATCCAAAACTGAGCCAGATGAAAAGTGTGAAGAATACCTGTTCTAATGGGTAAACTCTCTTCCTTTTGTCATTTAAAGTGCAGCTAAAAGTGCAACAGCGGGCAAAATTCTATGGTTCTTGTAACCCTAACCCTAGCCAGACATTAAAAGCATTCCGATTTAACTACCATTTAACAGTATTTTTCAGCTTCATGAAAATTTGCCTGAACAAGACAGATTATTAAAGAAGATACATTTCCTAGAGGTTTTAAAAACCGTTTTGATAGTTTGAGACTGATTTTTCTTGGTTTGAGGAAAAAAATCATCTTTGATGTTTGGAGGGCTTCTGAGACACCCTGCCGGAACTTACATTTGAAACCCTAGCTAGGGTTAGGGTTAGCATTCCCACAACAGGTAGAAGTTTTTTACTGTCAGTGCTGCATTCCGGGCCCCCAGTTATCTTAAGGGTGAATGATAATTTGCTCCTATCTGCACTTGTAGTTTTCGGACAGTTTTGGTCACCTTTTTGTATATTGCCCTATCCAGTGATTTTATCCAAAACTGAGCCAGATGAAAAGTGTGAAGAATACCTGTTCTAATGGGTAAACTCTCTTCATTTTGTCATTTAAAGTGCAGCTAAAAGTGCAACAGCGGGCAAAATTCTATGGTTCTTGTAACCCTAACCCTAGCCAGGCATTAAAAGCATGCCGATTTAACTACCATTTAAAAGCATTTTTCAGCTTCATGAAAATTTGCCTGAACAAGACAGATTATTAAAGAAGATACATTTCCTAGAGGTTTTAAAAACCGTTTTGATAGTTTAAGACTGATTTTTCTTGGTTTGAGGAAAACAATCATCTTTGATGTTTGGAGGGCTTCTGAGACACCCAGCTGGAATGCACATTTGAAACCCTAGCTAGGGTTAGGGGTTAGCATTCCCACAACAGGTAGAAGTTTTTTACTGTCAGTGCTGCATTCCGGGCCCCCAGTTATCTTTAGGATGAGTGATAATTTGTTCCTATCTGCACTTTTGGTTTTCGGACAGTATTGGTCACCTTTTTGTATATTGCCCTATCCAGTGATTTTATCCAAAACTGAGCCAGATGAAAAGTGTGAAGAATACCTGTTCTAATGGGTAAACTCTCTTCCTTTTGTCATTTAAAGTGCAGCTAAAAGTGCAACAGCGGGCAAAATTCTATGGTTTTTGTAACCCTAACCCTAGCCAGACATTAAAAGCATTCCGATTTAACTACCATTTAACAGCATTTTTCAGCTTCATGAAAATTTACCTGAACAAAACAGATTATTAAAGAAGATACATTTCCTAGAGGTTTTAAAAACCGTTTTGATAGTTTGAGACTGATTTTTCTTGGTTTGAGGAAAAAAATCATCATTGATGTTTGGAGGGCTTCTGAGACACCCTGCCGGAATGCACATTTGAAACCCTAGCTAGGGTTAGGGGTTAGCATTCCCATAAGAGGTAGAAGTTTTTTACTGTCAGTGCTACATTCCGGGCCCCAAGTTATCTTTAGGATGAGAGATAATTTTCTCATATCTGCACTTCTAGTTTTCGGACAGTTTTGGTCACCTTTTTGTATATTGGCCTATCCAGTGATTTTATCCAAAACTGAGCCAGATGAAAAGTGTGAAGAATATCTGTTCTAATGGGTAAACTCTCTTCATTTTGTCATTTAAAGTGCAGCTAAAAGTGCAACAGCGGGCAAAATTCTATGGTTCTTGTAACCCTAACCCTAGCCAGGCATTAAAAGCATGCCGATTTAACTACCATTTAAAAGCATTTTTCAGCTTCATGAAAATTTGCCTGAACAAGACAGATTATTAAAGAAGATACATTTCCTAGAGGTTTTAGAAACCGTTTTGATAGTTTGAGACTGATTTTTTGGAGTTTGAGGAAAAAAATCATCTTTGATGTTTGGAGGGCTTCTGAGACACCCTGCCGGAATGTACATTTGAAACCCTAGGTAGGGTTAGGGTTAGCATTCCCACAACAGGTAGAAGTTTTTTACTGTCAGTGCTGCATTCCGGGTCCCCAGTTATCTTTAGGATGAGTGATAATTTGCTCCTATCTGCACTTTTAGTTTTCGGACAGTTTTGTTCACCTTTTTGTATATTGCCCTATCCAGGTATTTTTATCCAAAACTGAGCCAGATGAAAAGTGTGAAGAATACCTGTTCTAATGGGTAAACTCTCTTCATTTTGTCATTTAAAGTGCAGCTAAAAGTGCAACAGCGGGCAAAATTCTATGGTTCTTGTAACCCTAAACCTAGCCAGACATTAAAAGCATTCCGATTTAACTACCATTTAACAGCATTTTTCAGCTTCATGAAAATTTGCCTAAACCAGACAGATTATTAAAGAAGATACATTTCCTAGAGGTTTTAGAAACCGTTTTGATAGTTTGAGACGGATTTTTTGGAGTTTGAGGAAAAAAATCATCTTTGATGTTTGGAGGGCTTCTGAGACACCCTGCCGGAACTTACATTTGAAACCCTAGCTAGGGTTAGGGTTAGCATTCCCACAACAGGTAGAAGTTTTTTACTGTCAGTGCTGCATTCCGGGCCCCCAGTTATCTTTAGGATGAGTGATAATTTTCTCCTATCTGCACTTTTAGTTTTCGGACAGTTTTGGTCACCTTTTTGTATATTGGCCTATCCAGTGATTTTATCCAAAACTGAGCCAGATGAAAAGTGTGAAGAATACCTGTTCTAATGGGTAAACTCTCTTCATTTTGTCATTTAAAGTGCAGCTAAAAGTGCAACAGCGGGCAAAATTCTATGGTTCTTGTAACCCTAACCCTAGCCAGGCATTAAAAGCATGCCGATTTAACTACCATTTAACAGCATTTTTCAGCTTCATGAAAATTTGCCTGAACAAAACAGATTATTAAAGAAGATATATTTCCTAGAGGTTTTAGAAACCGTTTTAATAGTTTGAGACTGATTTTTTGGAGTTTGAGGAAAAAATTCATCTTTGATGTTTGGAGGGCTTCTGAGACACCCTGCCGGAATGTACATTTGAAACCCTAGCTAGGGTTAGGGTTAGCATTCCCACAACAGGTAGAAGTTTTTTACTGTCAGTGTTGCATTCCGGGTCCCCAGTTATCTTTAGGATGAGTGATAATTTGCTCCTATCTGCACTTTTAGTTTTCGGACAGTTTTGGTCACCTTTTTGTATATTGCCCTATCCAGTGATTTTATCCAAAACTGAGCCAGATGAAAAGTGTGAAGAATACCTGTTCTAATGGGTAAACTCTCTTCATTTTGTCATTTAAAGTGCAGCTAAAAGTGCAACAGCGGGCAAAATTATATGGTTCTTGTAACCCTAACCCACGCCAGGCATTAAAAGCATTCCGATTTAACTACCATTTAACAGCATTTTTCAGCTTCATGAAAATTTGCCTGAACAAAACAGATTATTATAGAAGATACATTTCCTAGAGGTTTTAGAAACCGTTTTAATAGTTTGAGATTGATTTTTTGGAGTTTGAGGAAAAAATGCATCTTTGATGTTTGGAGGGCTTCTGAGACACCCTGCTGGAATGCACATTTGAAACCCTAGCTAGGGTTAGGGGTTAGCATTCCCACAACAGGTAGAAGTTTTTTACTGTCAGTGCTGCATTCCGGGCCCCCAGTTATCTTTAGGATGAGTGATAATTTGTTCCTATCTGCACTTTTAGTTTTCGGACAGTTTTGTTCACCTTTTTGTATATTGCCCTATCCAGGTATTTTTATCCAAAACTGAGCCAGATGAAAAGTGTGAAGAATACCTGTTCTAATGGGTAAACTCTCTTCATTTTGTCATTTAAAGTGCAGCTAAAAGTGCAACAGCGGGCAAAATTCTATGGTTCTTGTAACCCTAACCCTAGTCAGGCATTAAAAGCATGCCGATTTAACTACCATTTAAAAGCATTTTTCAGCTTCATTAAAATTTGCCTGAACAAAACAGATTATTATAGAAGATACATTTCAAAGAGGTTTTAGAAACCATTTTGATAGTTTGAGACTGATTTTTTTGAAGTTGAGGAAAAAATTCATCTTTGATGTTTGGAGGGCTTCTGAGACACCCTGCCGGAATGTACATTTGAAACCCTAGATAGGGTTAGGGTTAGCATTCCCACAACAGGTAGAAGTTTTTACTGTCAGTGCTGCATTCCGGGCCCCCAGTTATCTTTAGGATGAGTGATAATTTGCTCCTATCTGCACTTTTAGTTTTCGGACAGTTTTGTTCACCTTTTTGTACATTGCCCTATCCAGTGATTTTATCCAAAACTGAGCCAGATGAAAAGTGTGAAGAATACCTGCTCTAATGGGTAAACTCTCTTCATTTTGTCATTTAAAGTGCACCTAAAAGTGCAACAGCGGGCAATATTCTATGGTTCTTGTAACCCTAAGCCTAGCCAGACATTAAAAGCATTCCGATTTAACTACCATTTAACAGCATTTTTTAGCTTCATGAAAATTTGCCTGAACAAGACAGATTATTAAAGAAGATACATTTCCTAGAGGTTTTAAAAACCGTTTTAATAGTTTGAGACTGATTTTTCTAGGTTTGAGGAAAAAAATCATCTTTGATGTTTGGAGGGCTCCTGAAACACCCTGCCGGAACGTACATTTGAAACCCTAGCTAGGGTTAGGCTTAGCATTCCCACAACAGGTAGAAGTTTTTTACTGTCAGTGCTGCATTCCGGGTCCCCAGTTATCTTTAGGATGAGAGATAATTTGCTCCTATCTGCACTTTTAGTTTTCGGACAGTTTTGGTCACCTTTTTGTATATTGCCCTATCCAGTGATTTTATCCAAAACTGAGCCAGATGAAAAGTGTGAAGAATATCTGTTCTAATGGGTAAACTCTCTTCATTTTGTCATTTAAAGTGCAGCTAAAAGTGCAACAGCGGAAAAATTCTATGGTTCTTGTAACCCTAACCCAAGCCAGGCATTAAAAGCATGCCGATTTAACTACCATTTAACAGCATTTTTCAGCTTCATGAAAATTTGCCTGAACAAGACAGATTATTAAAGAAGATACATTTCCTAGAGGTTTTAAAAACCGTTTTGATAGTTTGAGACTGATTTTTCTAGGTTTGAGGAAAAAAATCATCTTTGATGTTTGGAGGGCTCCTGAAACACCCTGCCGGAACGTACATTTGAAACCCTAGCTAGGGTTAGGCTTAGCATTCCCACAACAGGTAGAAGTTTTTTACTGTCAGTGCTGCATTCCGGGTCCCCAGTTATCTTTAGGATGAGAGATAATTTGCTCCTATCTGCACTTTTAGTTTTCGGACAGTTTTGGTCACCTTTTTGTATATTGCCCTATCCAGTGATTTTATCCAAAACTGAGCCAGATGAAAAGTGTGAAGAATACCTGTTCTAATGGGTAAACTCTCTTCATTTTGTCATTTAAAGTGCAGCTAAAAGTGCAACAGCGGGCAAAATTCTATGGTTCTTGTAACCCTAACCCTAGCCAGGCATTAAAAGCATGCCGATTTTACTACCATTTAACAGCATTTTTCAGCTTCATGAAAATTTGCCTAAACCAGACAGAATATTGAAGAAGATACATTTCCTAGAGGTTTTAAAAACCGTTTTAATAGTTTGAGACTGATTTTTCTAGGTTTGAGGAAAAAAATCATCTTTGATGTTTGGAGGGCTCCTGAAACACCCTGCCGGAACGTACATTTGAAACCCTAGCTAGGGTTAGGCTTAGCATTCCCACAACAGGTAGAAGTTTTTTACTGTCAGTGCTGCATTCCGGGTCCCCAGTTATCTTTAGGATGAGAGATAATTTGCTCCTATCTGCACTTTTAGTTTTCGGACAGTTTTGGTCACCTTTTTGTATATTGCCCTATCCAGTGATTTTATCCAAAACTGAGCCAGATGAAAAGTGTGAAGAATATCTGTTCTAATGGGTAAACTCTCTTCATTTTGTCATTTAAAGTGCAGCTAAAAGTGCAACAGCGGGCAAACTTCTATGGTTCTTGTAACCCTAACCCTAGCCAGGCATTAAAAGCATGCCGATTTAACTACCATTTAACAGCATTTTTCAGCTTCATGAAAATTTGCCTAAACCAGACAGAATATTAAAGAAGATACATTTCCTAGAGGTTTTAGAAACCGTTTTGATAGTTTGAGACGGATTTTTTGGAGTTTGAGGAAAAAATTCATCTTTGATGTTTGGAGGGCTTCTGAGACACCCTGCCGGAATGTACATTTGAAACCCTAGCTAGGGTTAGGCTTAGCATTCCCACAACAGGTAGAAGTTTTTTACTGTCAGTGCTGCATTCCGGGTCCCCAGTTATCTTTAGGATGAGAGATAATTTGCTCCTATCTGCACTTTTAGTTTTCGGACAGTTTTGGTCACCTTTTTGTATATTGCCCTATCCAGTGATTTTATCCAAAACTGAGCCAGATGAAAAGTGTGAAGAATACCTGTTCTAATGGGTAAACTCTCTTCATTTTGTCATTTAAAGTGCAGCTAAAAGTGCAACAGCGGAAAAATTCTATGGTTCTTGTAACCCTAACCCAAGCCAGGCATTAAAAGCATGCCGATTTAACTACCATTTAACAGCATTTTTCAGCTTCATGAAAATTTGCCTGAACAAGACAGATTATTAAAGAAGATACATTTCCTAGAGGTTTTAAAAACCGTTTTGATAGTTTAAGACTGATTTTTTTTGGTTTGAGGAAAACAATCATCTTTGATGTTTGGAGGGCTTCTGAGACACCCTGCTGGAATGCACATTTGAAACCCTAGCTAGGGTTAGGGGTTAGCATTCCCACAACAGGTAGAAGTTTTTTACTGTCAGTGCTGCATTCCGGGCCCCCAGTTATCTTTAGGATGAGTGATAATTTGTTCCTATCTGCACTTTTAGTTTTCGGACAGTTTTGTTCACCTTTTTGTATATTGCCCTATCCAGGTATTTTTATCCAAAACTGAGCCAGATGAAAAGTGTGAAGAATACCTGTTCTAATGGGTAAACTCTCTTCATTTTGTCATTTAAAGTGCAGCTAAAAGTGCAACAGCGGGCAAACTTCTATGGTTCTTGTAACCCTAACCCTAGCCAGGCATTAAAAGCATGCCGATTTAACTACCATTTAACAGCATTTTTCAGCTTCATGAAAAGTTGCCTAAACCAGACAGAATATTAAAGAAGATACATTTCCTAGAGGTTTTAGAAACCGTTTTGATAGTTTGAGACGGATTTTTTGGAGTTTGAGGAAAAAAATCATCTTTGATGTTTGGAGGGCTTCTGAGACACCCTGCCGGAATGTACATTTGAAACCGAAGCTAGGGTTAGGCTTAGCATTCCCACAACAGGTAGAAGTTTTTTACTGTCAGTGCTGCATTCCGGGTCCCCAGTTATCTTTAGGATGAGAGATAATTTGCTCCTATCTGCACTTTTAGTTTTCGGACAGTTTTGGTCACCTTTTTGTATATTGCCCTATCCAGTGATTTTATCCAAAACTGAGCCAGATGAAAAGTGTGAAGAATACCTGTTCTAATGGGTAAACTCTCTTCATTTTGTCATTTAAAGTGCAGCTAAAAGTGCAACAGCGGGCAAAATTCTATGGTTCTTGTAACCCTAACCCTAGCCAGGCATTAAAAGCATTCCGATTTAACTACCATTTAACAGCATTTTTCAGCTTCATGAAAATTTGCCTGAACAAGACAGATAATTAAAGAAGATACATTTCCTAGAGGTTTTAAAAACCGTTTTGATAGTTTGAGACTGATTTTTATAGGTTTGAGGAAAAAAATCATCTTTGATGTTTGGTGGGCTTCTGAAACACCCTGCCGGAACGTACATTTGAAACCCTAGCTAGCGTTAGGGTTAGTATTCCCACAACAGGTAGAAGTTTTTTACTGTCAGTGCTGCATTCCGGGTCCCCAGTTATCTTTAGGATGAGTGATAATTTTCTCCTATCTGCACTTTTAGTTTTCGGACAGTTTTGTTCACCTTTTTTTATATTGCCCTATCCAGTGATTTTATCCAAAACTGAGCCAGATGAAAAGTGTGAAGAATACCTGTTCTAATGGGTAAACTCTCTTCATTTTGTCATTTAAAGTGCAGCTAAAAGTGCAACAGCGGGCAAAATTCTATGGTTCTTGACACCCTAACCCTAGCCAGACATTAAAAGCATGCCGATTTAACTACCATTTAACAGCATTTTTCAGCTTCATGAAAATTTGCCTGAACAAAACAGATTATTATAGAAGATACATTTCCTAGAGGTTTTAGAAACCATTTTGATAGTTTGAGACTGATTTTTTTGATTTTGAGGAAAAAATTCATCTTTGATGTTTGGAGGGCTTCTGAGACACCCTGCCGGAATGTACATTTGAAACCCTAGATAGGGTTAGTGTTAGCATTCCCACAACAGGTAGAAGTTTTTACTGTCAGTGCTGCATTCCGGGCCCCCAGTTATCTTTAGGATGAGTGATAATTTGCTCCTATCTGCACTTTTAGTATTCGGACAGTTTTGTTCACCTTTTTGTACATTGCCCTATCCAGTGATTTTATCCAAAACTGAGCCAGATGAAAAGTGTGAAGAATACCTGCTCTAATGGGTAAACTCTCTTCATTTTGTCATTTAAAGTGCAGCTAAAAGTGCAACAGCGGGCAAACTTCTATGGTTCTTGTAACCCTAACCCTAGCCAGGCATTAAAAGCATGCCGATTTAACTACCATTTAAAAGCATTTTTCAGCTTCATGAAAATTTGCCTAAACCAGACAGAATAATAAAGAAGATACATTTCCTAGAGGTTTTAGAAACCGTTTTGATAGTTTGAGACGGATTTTTTGGAGATTGAGGAAAAAATTCATCTTTGATGTTTGGAGGGCTTCTGAGACACCCTGCCGGAATGTACATTTGAAACCCTAGCTAGGGTTAGGCTTAGCATTCCCACAACAGGTAGAAGTTTTTTACTGTCAGTGCTGCATTCCGGGTCCCCAGTTATCTTTAGGATGAGAGATAATTTGCTCCTATCTGCACTTTTAGTTTTCGGACAGTTTTGGTCACCTTTTTGTATATTGCCCTATCCAGTGATTTTATCCAAAACTGAGCCAGATGAAAAGTGTGAAGAATACCTGTTCTAATGGGTAAACTCTCTTCATTTTGTCATTTAAAGTGCAGCTAAAAGTGCAACAGCGGAAAAATTCTATGGTTCTTGTAACCCTAACCCAAGCCAGGCATTAAAAGCATGCCGATTTAACTACCATTTAACAGCATTTTTCAGCTTCATGAAAATTTGCCTGAACAAGACAGATTATTAAAGAAGATACATTTCCTAGAGGTTTTAAAAACCGTTTTGATAGTTTGAGACTGATTTTTCTAGGTTTGAGGAAAAAAATCATCTTTGATGTTTGGAGGGCTCCTGAAACACCCTGCCGGAACGTACATTTGAAACCCTAGCTAGGGTTAGGCTTAGCATTCCCACAACAGGTAGAAGTTTTTTACTGTCAGTGCTGCATTCCGGGTCCCCAGTTATCTTTAGGATGAGAGATAATTTGCTCCTATCTGCACTTTTAGTTTTCGGACAGTTTTGGTCACCTTTTTGTATATTGCCCTATCCAGTGATTTTATCCAAAACTGAGCCAGATGAAAAGTGTGAAGAATATCTGTTCTAATGGGTAAACTCTCTTCATTTTGTCATTTAAAGTGCAGCTAAAAGTGCAACAGAGGGCAAACTTCTATGGTTCTTGTAACCCTAACCCTAGCCAGGCATTAAAAGCATGCCGATTTAACTACCATTTAACAGCATTTTTCAGCTTCATGAAAATTTGCCTAAACCAGACAGAATATTAAAGAAGATAGATTTCCTAGAGGTTTTCGAAACCGTTTTGATAGTTTGAGACGTATTTTTTGGAGTTTGAGGAAAAAATTCATCTTTGATGTTTGGAGGGCTTCTGAGACACCCTGCCGGAATGTACATTTGAAACCCTAGCTAGGGTTAGGCTTAGCATTCCCACAGCAGGTAGAAGTTTTTTACTGTCACTGCTGCATTCCGGGCCCCCAGTTATCTTTAGGATGAGTGATAATTTGTTCCTATCTGCACTTTTAGTTTTCGGACAGTTTTGTTCACCTTTTTGTATATTGCCCTATCCAGGTATTTTTATCCAAAACTGAGCCAGATGAAAAGTGTGAAGAATACCTGTTCTAATGGGTAAACTCTCTTCATTTTGTCATTTAAAGTGCAGCTAAAAGTGCAACAGCGGGCAAACTTCTATGGTTCTTGTAACCCTAACCCTAGCCAGGCATTAAAAGCATGCCGATTTAACTACCATTTAACAGCATTTTTCAGCTTCATGAAAATTTGCCTAAACCAGACAGAATATTAAAGAAGATACATTTCCTAGAGGTTTTAGAAACCGTTTTGATAGTTTGAGACGGATTTTTTGGAGTTTGAGGAAAAAAATCATCTTTGATGTTTGGAGGGCTTCTGAGACACCCTGCCGGAATGTACATTTGAAACCCAAGCTAGGGTTAGGGTTAGCATTCCCACAACAGGTAGAAGTTTTTACTGTCAGTGCTGCATTCCGGGCCCCCAGTTATCTTTAGGATGAGTGATAATTTGCTCCTATCTGCATTTTTAGTATTCGGACAGTTTTGTTCACCTTTTTGTACATTGCCCTATCCAGTGATTTTATCCAAAACTGAGCCAGATGAAAAGTGTGAAGAATACCTGCTCTAATGGGTAAACTCTCTTCATTTTGTCATTTAAAGTGCACCTAAAACTGCAACAGCGGGCAATATTCTATGGTTCTTGTAACCCTAAGCCTAGCCAGACATTAAAAGCATTCCGATTTAACTACCATTTAACAGCATTTTTTAGCTTCATGAAAATTTGCCTGAACAAGACAGATTATTAAAGAAGATACATTTCCTAGAGGTTTTAAAAACCGTTTTAATAGTTTGAGACTGATTTTTCTAGGTTTGAGGAAAAAAATCATCTTTGATGTTTGGAGGGCTCCTGAAACACCCTGCCGGAACGTACATTTGAAACCCTAGCTAGGGTTAGGCTTAGCATTCCCACAACAGGTAGAAGTTTTTTACTGTCAGTGCTGCATTCCGGGTCCCCAGTTATCTTTAGGATGAGAGATAATTTGCTCCTATCTGCACTTTTAGTTTTCGGACAGTTTTGGTCACCTTTTTGTATATTGCCCTATCCAGTGATTTTATCCAAAACTGAGCCAGATGAAAAGTGTGAAGAATATCTGTTCTAATGGGTAAACTCTCTTCATTTTGTCATTTAAAGTGCAGCTAAAAGTGCAACAGCGGAAAAATTCTATGGTTCTTGTAACCCTAACCCAAGCCAGGCATTAAAAGCATGCCGATTTAACTACCATTTAACAGCATTTTTCAGCTTCATGAAAATTTGCCTGAACAAGACAGATTATTAAAGAAGATACATTTCCTAGAGGTTTTAGAAACCGTTTTGATAGTTTGAGACTGATTTTTCTAGGTTTGAGGAAAAAAATCATCTTTGATGTTTGGAGGGCTTCTGAGACACCCTGCCGGAATGTACATTTGAAACCCTAGCTAGGGTTAGGCTTAGCATTCCCACAACAGGTAGAAGTTTTTTACTGTCAGTGCTGCATTCCGGGTCCCCAGTTATCTTTAGGATGAGAGATAATT